>NW_026606091.1:21535000-22735000 GCF_029834395.1 Sorex fumeus | reverse complement strand
CTTCCTGCCCTTTAAAAGGTGCAGCCTACTTGAAATGTTTAGGTTTTATTGTTCTAGAAAAGTCTAGAAACAACTAAATAATAAAGAGGTGTTTATTGGCAACAAAATAACTAAAGTTGGGAAGGATGGTCACCTGCATGGGCTGGAAGAAAGTTTCAAAGAGAGTAATTTTGGTTTTATGCCCAGCAGAGGTAGAGTGACATAATGGCTTATACATATTCCAGTAATTTTTTGGAAGCATATAAATCATGAGGGAGAACTGCCAGCATGCATGATCAAGGAACATACAAAGAACATATATTGCATGTACATATGGTAGAGAAATGTCACCAGGGTTGTGTGATTTTGTATGGTGATGAAGACCATGGAGGTTAGAGATTGAAATGAGTTCTACTGCTCAGTCTCCACTTACCTGCACTGGCCACTCAAGGCCTGGGGTCCATATCTGTGCAAAATGTTCTCAAAATTCCACTTTGGTCCTATCAGAGCCAATAGAATATAATGAGGAAGTTTATTCCAGGAAGAAATTTGTCACACCCTCCAAACTCTAAGTCTTATACCAGTCTGGTCTTAGACTGGTCTTAGAAGGCTATGGAAAACTTAGACTTCCATAGAGAGTCCTTCTAAACTGTGTGTGTGAGGTGGGGAGGGATAGGGGTGTGTGAAGGGGCATAGCTGCACAAAGCTTCGACAGCTTTCACATTTGTCACAGAGAAGCAGAAATAAGCCTTGTCAGAAAACATCTTTTTGAGGCGGGTGGTGTTGGAGTGCACTGAGGGGATGGTATTGTCTCTTTGGCTCTTCCTATTCTGGCTCTGCACCAGACAACTTACCTGCACCAGCCAGGCAGGGTTTTCTCAGGTCAGGTCTTCAGTTTAGGATCTTATGAAGACCTTAATGGGCTTATTGAAAATGACTGAGTTTGGACTCTTTAATTAGAACTCCATAAAGTAGTGATGTATCATAAAGTATACACTGAGATGACTGGGATCAGTTTGCAGCAGCTTCTCATTAGGAAACTGGTGATAACTCAGTAAGTAAGGTCCGATCTTTCTTTTATGTTTGGGGATTTTGTCTGTACCACTTAATGCTGGATCTTTGCTTCTTTCTCCAATGTCCTTATTAGTATTCCCTTACCTACCTACATTTGTGACTAAAGAAACTCAATCTTTAAGAACTTTAATAATTTGCTCTCACTGCTGCTTTCCCCCTCCCTCTTTATTCTTGGGGAATTGCTTTAGGCTTCTATAATGCTGTACCACCAAAAGCAACCTTTGCTTTCACTTTCTGGCTTCTCTTTGTAGAGAAATGCCAATTTTTCTACAAATGCCTTTTCTCACCAAATCCATGGAAGGGGCATTTCAAATCCCTAAGGGGAAAAGAATCACGTTTTAGTCAGAAATGAGGAGGAAACTGACCTCATATGGCACATTTGCTCTTAGATATAAATCAACTTCCTCCTGGGAGTGGGAAATGAGGACTATACTAAGGACCTGCTGCTTAATCAATCCTGTATGCTGGTGATTTTGAATCTGAATTCTGGGTAGTTCCAACCTTCCTCCTGGTGATGACCCTGATTACAAGTAGGGTCCTTGAGCCAGGATCATATTTGGTGACTGGTCTTTAATGGAAGCCTCATATAACCTATGCTATAACTCTCTATGGTTTTTCATTTGATTCCACTGAAATGACATCTTGAAACTGGAACATTATGAAGGATTCCTGATGGTTTGATGGTGGGCTCTGTGATCTTCATTCAACTTAGGCTGAAATCACACCTAGAGCCCGTCCTCCAATTTTGCATTCCCTTAACTCAGCAAATTATCGATTTTAGATCATGGAGTAAATACTTAGAACATATGCACAGCCTGGTCTTAAGTTCATTTTCCTGAACTCTGAAATCCAGCTCTGCTCTGTGACTGTTCTCTCTACCTTCGATCTTATCAAACACACTAATTGCATTAACATGATTGGTGGATGGTTCAAGTCATTTTGCCTAGGGTTGTCTTTATGGATATTTAATTTGTACTAAAAATTTTTTGAGAACATGAGTATGTGGGGGTAATGTTTTGGTGTCTGGGGTTTTAAAGCTCCCAGTAATTCTAACGTGCAATATACTGGGATATGACAGTTGGAGAGAACCTGGAGGCTATCTTTTTCCTCTTCTTTATTTCCTCCACGCACTGTGTGCATATGTGTTTGTGTGTGTGTGTGTGTGTGTGTGTGTGTGTGTGTGTGTGTATCTCTGTGTGTGCTTGTATGCTCACTCTGAGGCGTGCACACCTTAGTCTAGAGAAGTATTTAATCTGCAATAACAGATCTGGAAGTACATAGGAGGCACCTCCTTTGGTCACATGGGTGAGCTTCAAAGGCACCTCCTTTGGTCACATGGGTGAGCTTTGACTAGTATCAAAGTGACACTCTAATATAAGCCTCATGTAACTTTCTTTTTTTATTGTTGTAGCTCAGTGCTTGGGGGTCTGGGAGCACACCTGCTGGTGCTGGGGTTGGTAAACATGCAGTGCCAGGAATTGACCCCAGCATCCACACATGCTAGACATGTATTTAACCACTTGAACACATGACTGGACCCCCTTATTCAATTTCTTTTTTTTTTTTAATGAAAATGGATTTCTTTATTTGAAAGATTTGTCGTCCTTTTCTAATTTTATTTGTAATAGTCAATTCTCAAAACAACCCAAATTCCATCAGTAGGTCAAATGGTAAACAAATTGTGATGTATCCATCTAACAGATTACTTTGGAAAAAGAGGAAGGGCTCATTGATACATATAACAATGTGGATAAATTACACAATGATTAAGCTGAGTGAGTAAAGCAAGACAAAAATAAAATTATATATGGTATAATCCCATTATATAAGTGGAAACACATCTTTGAAATGCATGCTAATCATAGCGACAAATAACTTCGGTGATTTTTTTTTTGTTTGAGAATATGATCTGGGGTTGGAGAACAAGATAAATAGAAAAAGAATGCATGAAAACTCAGGAGGCTGATGAATATATTTACTATCTTGATTGCAGTGATACGGGCACTGGTGGAGGGATGGGCACTTGATCATTGTATAACTGAAACCCAAGCACAAAATTTGTAAGCCTATAACTGTACCTCATGGTGTTTCACTAATAAAAAAAAATGAAAAAAAATAAATAAAAGAGAAAAAATTACACTTATTCAATTTCTTGCCTTGCATATCTTCTCAAGATTATAAGTAGAGTATGATTAAATTTTTTCACATCACTTTTTCTTGGTGGGGTGGGGTTGGCACCTGGTTGTCCTCGGGAACTATTCCTGGCTCTGTGTTGAGGGATCTCCTGGTGGGGCTCAAGAGATAAGTGGTTCAGGAGTCAAATCCCCTGTCAGCCACATGCAAAGCAAGCACTTTTCTCACTGCACTATCTCTCAGCCCCAACCACACCACTGTTAATTATCATATATTAACTTGAATTCCTGCCACTGTGAGTGAGCTAGAATAGTGTGCTTGGCTTCTCTTGGGAAGAAATTTGTTGAGAGAGGTGTGCTGGATGGACAGGGGTGGCGATGGATAGCTCTGCTCTGGATAACTCCAGTCCACTCTGATGAACTTTGTAATGCAAGAAGCCTTAGGTAGTTTATGACTCAATCTCTTTGGTGATTCACTACCAAAGTGAATGATGATTGGCTGATAGACTTGTATAAAAGCTCTTTAGAATGTTAGAAAAAAAAAGGGACTAGAGAACAGAGGTTCCATTATGACATGAATCTTCCCTAAAGACTGTTACTGTCATTTCCACATGGCCCAGATTTCTTGAGGATCAACTTTAGGAAGGTAGTGCCAAAACCTTTTTCCAAGTGGAAATGCTAGGAAATTTGCTGAAACTTGTCTACCTTGGCATAACACAGACTCTCTTAGGTTAATTGATTCTTTCCTAGCTCAGTAGAATAATATAGCTGGTTATGGTTCAACTCAGACTACTATGGAAACAATAGCCCTAGGAGGAGGAAATCCGTCAAATTTTTCTGGTGAGTTTTATGCAGCCCATAGAATATAAGATTTGGAGCCATAATGTCGTCTGTATTGATCTGTCACTTTGAGCACCTGTACTTAATCTCTCTGAATATCAGTTTCCTTTTCTGTAAAATGAAGATAACAATAATATCTACTTGTTTAAGTTTTTGTAATAAATGAATAATAAAAGTAGAATGCTTATGAATAAATTGTCTTACACCAACAGGATATTGAGTTAGCACAAGCTGTTTTGTTGGTGATTGCCTCTACAAGCTTTACTCTTTCCTGTGGCTGATTCTTGGCATGTGGTTTACTAACCAATTACAGTCAAAGATACAGTCAAAGTTCCCTGTATTATTCCTAGAGCAGAGGTTATTTAAGCAAGGCTGTTATAATTGCAGATGTAATTAGTCATAAGATTCACCTCTTTCAAGACAAAATTGATCTCCCAATAGACGTTTGTAGGATCAGAGCTGGGGATCATAGGAAGATGCTTTCATTTGATGTTACTCTATCATGGCTTCCAGTGGTTCTTATATTCTGATAGTTGGGGAAGCTCAACTGCTGTTATCTAAAGTGTCAACTTGGCACAGTGCCTAGAGAAAATTCTGGTTGTCATAACTAAGGGGACGAAGAGTTACTATTATCAGATGAATAGAGACCAGAGTTGTTAATTAACACCCTATAGTGCCTAGGATAGCTCTAGGAAACAAAAAATTATCTGGTTCAAATTATTAATAAGGCTGCAACTGAGAATTTTTTTAATCTAAAATAAATTTGGGAAATACGTTTAATTTCTTGCCTATTCAGTCAATTTATGCGCTAGTTCCTGGGGCAATTTTCCGTGCTAGGAATTATAAGGTTCCAACTGGGTACTTGGGAGAAACTGTAGCACTGCACTGTCACTGTCCTCCCATTGTTCATTGATTTGCTTGAGTGGGCACCAGTAACGTCTGCATTGTGGGACTTGTTGTTACTGTGTTTGGCATATTGTATATGTCATGGGTAGCTTGTCAGGTTTTGCCGTGCAGGCAGAATACTCTCGGTAGCTTGCAAGGCTCTCCGAGAGGAGCGGAGAAATCGAACCCGGGTCATGACATATTATTTCAGTAGGGCATACGAAGGAAAAAAGTGAATGGGGCCTTTCCAATATATGATCTGGTAAGTCTCTCTATCATATCTCTCTCTGCTCATATTGTTCACAGAGTTCCAAGGAAGTGACCAGTACTGATCACTTTAGCAGATTCTCCTTTGTACTCTTTTGCTTTTATATTATATAAGTTAACAATGCTGTACTTGACTCCCCATGCCTGAAACTCCCCAGATGGTACATACTTCTATGAAATCGATACTTAGATATTTTTATGGATTTCCAGTTCTTAATCTTGGATACAAATTTATTCCCATGGAGCTTTTTAAGGGTTCCAGCTAGAGATTTCTCAATCACTGCTCATATAAAGGATGATGAGCTATACTTTTGCAATGACCATGGAGAAATAAGCATTTTCCTGAAAAATATGTACTCTTTTCAGTTTGGTCTTTGAAATAGTAAATGAGATCCAAAGTATAACTCTGACAATTTCATATATATATATATATATATATATATATATATAACAAGAAGGGAATGAATAAAATTTTTTCCCTAAATCTTTAATGGTAAGTTCAAATCCAAGGGTAAGTTCCTGAGGACTGGGTGAAACCTTACTTGAAAACAAGAGAGCCTAGTTAAAATCTTTTTCATGATTAACTAGTAAAAGGTAGGGTTCAGTTTTGGCAACATCCCAAGAGATGGTTCATCATAAGAACCTAGACCAGTTGGCCATAATCCATGCTCTAGACCAGTTGACATTTTGCCTAAGTACCTACCTATTAAAATATCTAGGTGTACCATATTCCCATGGAGATGGGAATGGAACTCTGTAGCACTGTAACACTGTCCTCCCCTTGTTCATTGATTTGCTCGAGTGGACCTAGCAACGTCTCCATTGTGAGACTTGTTACTGTGTTTGACATATCGAATACATCACGGGTAGCTTGCCAGGCTTTTCCGTGCAGGCAAAATACTCTCGGTAGCTTGCTGGGCTCTCCAAGAGGGGCGTAGGAATCGAACCTGGGTCTGCCGGGTCAGCCGCATGCAAGGCAAACACCCTACCGCTGTGCTATCACTCCAGTCCTGGAAATGAAACCCTAAGGATAAAATATTTTGAGCTAAGATCACCCTAGAGACTTCTATGTCTTCATTGCCATTTCTGAGGGTCCTTCATTGTTAAGGGTTGAATTGTGACCCTTGAGAAAGGTATGCTTAAATTTTAATTGACTGCACTTCAGAACATGACCTATTTACAAATAGAATCTCCATAGATGTCATCAAGCAATAATGAGGTAATTAGGGTAGACCCTGATTCCATATGACCGGTGCCCTTATTTTTTAAAGGAGGGAGAGAGTGTATTATATAGATAGGGATATATAGATATAGATACTAAAGAAAGAGAAAGAGAGAGAGACAGAGAGAAGAGCAGTCAAATGCTATATGAAGATAAAGCAGAGAACAAAGCAATGTGTCTACAGCCTAATAATACCAAAGATTGCAACAAATTACCAGAAACTAAAACCAACCATGCTGGTTATCTTTTGGGTGGGGAGAGGTGTTTGGGCCTCACCCAGAAGTTCTCTGGGGCAAGTTCTGTCTCTGTAATTAGGGATCAGTCCTGGCTGTGCTCCTGGGACCATATGTGGTACCAGGGATGTAACCAACTTCAGTCAGGTGGAAGGCAAGCACTTTAACTCCTGTGCTATATATCCATACCTCTGTTAATACCTTGATCTTAGACATTTAACCTTGGTAAACTTTTAACTTCTGAGAGTACAAGGAAAGAAACTTCTTTTGTTTGGGCACCCAGTCCATGATCAAGCTCTAGGAAGTTGGTGCACTCATGAGTCAAACTGTGATGCTGCTGACCACCACCTTCTCACCTACATCCTTGACCTATCTCCTGGCATCCACAGAGAGTTACAGAATGATTAGGCAGGGAGTTAGCATTCAGACTGGAGTTTGACTGACTCCATTGTTTTCCCATCTCTCAGTTTACAGCATGGATGCTCACACAGGCTTCCTGCTGCGAGCACACAACACCCACATTTTCCCTTTCCAATGACCCTGGGAAGTTGGCACACCCATATAGCATAGACAGGCAGACACTAAGCAACCTGTCACTCAGTGTGTATAAGGCAGAAGGATCTAAAACAGGTCTAAACTTTTTGTGTTGGACGTTTTGGGAAGCCTTGCCACTAACCTCTTCTCCTCTAGATTATAATTATTCTAGAAATAGGTGTTAAGATACAAATGGGGCTTAAAGTTTAGCATCAGATGTGTTATTCAAGACAGAGAACATTTAGTGGAGCCTATTGGAGAACACAACTTAGATTTCGGTCAGAGTAAGACTTATTACTAACTTCTCTTCCACCTCAGTCAAGACCTGGGCACTCATTTGGGGGGGAAAGGATGAAACTACTTTGATGAATTCTCCAGCTGCTTGAAAGGTAACCCACTTTAAATTTTTCATCAAATGCATAAAAGAGGGCACTCCAGAGAAGAACAAGAGCAGTGTGGGAGAGGCTGACTAGAGAGGCTGAGGAACAGAGACGTACTTGGCTGCTGACCAAATGCAGAAGCACAGGGATCAGCTACGCTTGTTGTCCAAGTAGATCTGGGACAAATAGAGAAAACTGAGTGGATAAGGTCTGCAATTCTTTCATTCAAACTCAGCCTCATTCTGAGGAATGTAGACAATTATCAGCCAGACTGGTGGCTTTCCAATGAGGAAGAGCAAAGTAAACTGGAGAGAGCTGGCAATGTTTCCTCCAGGGGGACTTCCTCTTAGAACAGCCTACGCACCTAGGAGCCTAGGAACAAGAGAAGAGAATGACCATCTGCACCTGTAACAGTGTTTTCTCCCATTAGGAATAGTTCAGAGGATTGGGTAGATCTAAAGGAGGCTTAGTGATAAGCCCTAATCAAGGAATGGGAATCTGCGATCAACAGCTCTTAAATCATCTGCGGGTTGTTTCTTTCATATTTGGGTCTTAGAGTTCTCTAATGTTCTTCATGTCCCTGCTTATGAGTCATAGTTGCTTCCTATTACAGTAATAATACTGAGTCTATGCAGTAAAGTTCAGATTGGTTTTACTTGCCTATTCTTTTCTCAAGCAATTTTGGTAAGGAAATGAGAGGTGAACCTCAAATAAAAGAAGAAACTTAGTGGCTGATATGGACACATTTGATATGTGTCAAAAGGTCAAGAAAATCTGGATCCATCTGAGGATACTTCCAATGTCAAAGGCAGGTACTGGATATGCAACACCCTTTGGGAGAGTGATTGGCCCTGTCTTCCTCACAGTGAGTGCAAAGCTTGTGTGTGCTGCTTAGTTTTCCGGGAGAATTATTATGGTTATGCAAGAGGGTTGGCCTGGAAGATGAGAATGGGTTGTTAAAGGCTGTTTTGTTTTTAAAATGGGAGAAGGTTGAGCTAGAAGAGAAGATTGTGGAAGGAGGCCCACTTCAGTAAATATTTGTATCATCTTTGATTTGAACTGAATTTGATTCTATTCTTCTAACAGGCTCTCTTAAGTGTTTATTTTGAAGGGTCCTATAAATTAGGCTCGTCTGCAATTCTTGGTTTCTTTAGTTCTTGTCACCCTTGTGGAGCTTAAAAACATTAATAGAGGGGCAGGAGTGACAGTACAATGGATAGGGCATTTGCCTTGTAGGAGGACGACCCGGGTTCAATACCTAGCATCCCATATGGTCTCCTAAGAATCACCAGGAGTAATTAATTCCTGAGTGCCAGAACCAGGATTAACCCCTGAGTGCATCGCACTGGAACTCACACCCAGACCTAAAAAGCAAAAAAAAAAAAAAAAAAAGAAAAGAAAAGAAAGAACAGTAATAGAAACCATCACTATCCCACATATCTTTTATCTTTTCAGAGTCTGAAGTAAGATGCTGTATAGTGTCCTGCCAGAAATGAACAATGGATTCAAGTCTCAAGAGAAAGAGATCATCTGCTGTTGCCTCAATAGCCAACAGACAGGTTTATAAAATGCAAACACCATTAAATGCTCTTCTCATCCCTTTCAGTTCTAACACCCTACAATGCTGGCACTCAGTGCTGGAAGGAGAATAACCAGATTTAATCAGATAATAGTTATAAGACAAAAAGGCAAAACCTAAATCTATATATTAATTCAGGATAAATCTAACCTAGGATGTAAAATCTAACCAGAAGAATAAAGTAAAAATAAAATTCTACTTCTGAAATGTAAGAGGTGCCACAGAGAAAACCATTCTCTTTCCACATTTTTCACACTTCCATCCTTCCCCACCTTTTGTTCTAGGAACCCAACTGCTGTCTGAAATGCTCAAATATTCTGCTAAATGAAGCCACAGCTGCTCTGTCAGAAACATCACATTAAAATGTGTTCTAAAACCATTTGGCAATGTTCTGAGGACAACTTTCATTCCAAGAGCTACAAACCCAGCTCCGGGCATGATGAAGGCTATGAACCCTACGGTAGCTCTTAAAGGGGTCAGGACGCTAAGGGAAGGGCAGGAGCAGAGACAGTCAAGCTGAGGCAATCGGAAGAGCTAAAAAAAGAAAGCAATTTAAAGAAAAAGTTCAGTTCTTCCCTCTGCTCCCCTCAGCCCCGCCCCCACCCCCCGACTTTTCAAAGTTGTTCACCGATTTGAAACTGAGGGGATAAGAGAAAAGAGAGAAGTCTCTCCTCTCTTCTAGTCTCCTAGTCTCTCAACCACCATCTCCCCATAAGCAACATCACTAGAATTTTCTTGGGCAAACCTGCAGAAAAAAAATCTTTGCTGTATGTTCCATATTTTTAACATATTCCCCCAAACACCTTTCTTTCCACATAGTGTTGTTCATCGCAGTAATATCTCTGCGAAATTTAAATCGCATCTTTCTTAATATGAATGAGATTATGTTTTCTGATGTTTGAGGAGACATTTGTATTTCCTTTCCTGTGGAGTGATTAGGTTCTTTGTTCATTTTTTTTCCTTTTGCATTGTGAAGTTTTTTTCCCCCTCTTTCTTGCTGATTAGCATGAGTTTTTTTTTTTTTAATACTAGGGAGTTGACCCTTCCTCTGGGATATGAGTAGTAAACATTTTCCCTCTGCTTCTTGGCTTTGTTCACGTTGGGTTTTGCCATGTCGTCCAAAATAATTTGTGGTTAAATTTGTTATTCTTTTCTTCTGTGAATGATGGGCTTTTATTATAGTTATACTTTTCTACTCTAAGATAACAAATAGTTCTTTGATAATTATTCTTCCAGTTGCTCTTATGATTTAAGTTGTTCCATTTAAATCTTTTGTCCACTAAGAACATTTAGATTGTGCTCTGGTATAAGATGTTGAGTGTATTTTCATTATATTTTTGTTCCAATAGCTAAAGATTGTCCCAGCACTGTAATCACTTGATCAACTTTTCCCCAGTGATTTTAGGTGCATACAAAAAGAGTTCATTGATCAACTTTATATTGTTTGTTTGATCAGATGATTCGGTCATGATTATTATGCCATTTTAATAGCTATAGTTGTATGTTTTGACATCTGATGGTGACAGCCCACTCCTGCTTGAGCTTATCATTATTATGCCATCATTATTATTGTTCTATTTATTGTCCCATCTAAACATTAGAACTAGCTGAGCTAGTTTAATAAATTCCATGGATATTTCTAGCCATATTTTAATAAGTGTCATATAGAGAACCAACATATTTTAAATATGGTCTTAGGACCTTGTTATTAGGAAAGAAAGACCTTAATAAAGTAGGGAAAGAAAATAACTTTGCCTATGTGCTGTATATATCCAGGAAAGAAATGAAATAGACAAGAACTTTGCTCTAGGACAAAAGCTGTATCAAAGACTGTTGAAACAGTAATATTCAAGGAACTAAAATAGGAATTCTGTGTGTAAAATGTTTGCTAAACATTTTCCACTATACCGCTCCTTAGAGATTTAAAATGAACAATAGCTAATAACGCGGTGAGAAGTCCTGCGGTAAAGATGCTTGTTTGCGATATTGCTCCTTAAACCTATTTCAACATGGCATCCTTTTGCTAAATAAAGTCAGAAAAAACTTCGGTTGGAGACGTTCAGGGACAAGGAAGGGACTTAAAAAAAGAGAATTTCAGCATATAAGGTCCGCTCCTAGGCTGATGTTCATTGACTCTAATGATGGGGATCTAGGAGAATGATCTTTAGATTATTTTTGAATCCTCAACTTTTTCTCTGCAGGGACAATAGGTGTCCAAAGAGTAGTTCTTCTTCCATTGTTAGGTTCGTTTAAATCTTGTAAGTTTGCTAAAAATAAAATAAAATTGCATGTTTACGCCATCCTTCTAATAATTAATTCATTTGGCACCTACTACTAGGCACTGACTAGTTCCCTTTTATGGGTGCAGAAGTGCTTCTACACCAGACCAAGGGGGTAATGGGAGTAATGAAATTGACCTTCTAGATCGCACCTTATTGTTTTACCTTATTGTTGCTTTCTCAGTTCACCTTGGAAGCATTTATGTCTATGATCAGTTGCCCTGAAAATGATCAGTTTCTTTCTATATGGGAAAAATAATAATCCTCGGTCGTTAATAGTATCTATGTTCCTGACAGTGATTCTGACATTACAGAATGTGATTCCAGGCAGGATGAGGTGATCGAAGAAAAAAGAAAGAGGAATATCTGCAAGGGCAGGATCTCATTTAAAGTACAGGTTTCCTTAAAATCACTCACAAAGGAAAAAGGGCATGAAGGTACTTAATCACGGGGATGGGCAGAAAGCAGGGATTCCTATTTAAATGATATTCACAAAGCATTGGTGGTAAACTTCCTCTATTAGGAAATCTCTTTGAAATAAATACAAGGAACACGAATAGAGATCACAGCACAGGCAGAGATTCCAACTGGCCTCGATGAGTGACTTGGCATCAAGTCTCTGCAATTCTGAGATACTGGAATCATCTCTTTTGTTAGATTCCAATTCTTTCAAGGGGCACCACTAATGGAGATGTGGGGTTCAAGGCTTTGATATGATTCCATGTTCTTGTTCTATATGCACAAATGGCACCCCTGGGCATTGTAGAAATTCAAAGGTATATTCCAGGAGTATTCCGAGAAGTTTTAAAATCAAAGTTTGCTTTCAACCTCTAAAGTGTATCTTGTGGTGTGTGGGCGGGGGGTGGGGGGTGGCAGGTAACCCTTATGAACAAATGGATGGGCTGGACCTGCTAAGGACATCGCAAAAACTTTATCAGATTGTTTGCTAAGTCTCTTTCTTTTCCTCTGCCAAATGGGCATTCAAGAATATATCCCAATGAGAAGGAGAGGAGAGGAGAGAAGGGAGGCTGAGGAGAGGAGGGAGGGAAAGGACAGGGAAAGGGAGGAGAGAAATGGGAAAATATCTCAGGTGGTTGAACTTACTTTGAAACACTGATGTTTCTACGAAAATAGGCACAAGGTAATTTAAACACGGTGGGAGGGAAGAAAGCAATATATTAGTCTTTTTTAGTGGTGATACCTTTCTATTATAGAATCTCTATTATGAAATATATTGAAGATACATTGGAGTGTTGTTTCCTGTAGGAGACATACAGTTTTTTTAGCATACCATTTATGTAATATTAAAAGCTTTCCTGTCTACTGAGCCTAGTCCTAGAATTAGGCACAGGATGCCTCAGATCAAACATCAAATGGTGGTCCTAAGTTAGCCTTCCATGAATTAATATGCATCTTCCTGCTGTCTTGGCTACCAGGTATTATGTAATTTTAGAGGACTGGGCACACTCCCCATAATATGGTGCTACTGTGACCAGTTAGAAGCGGACAGTCAGGGGACCCTGGGAGTTATCTTCTGAAATGGTTTTTAATGGTGCAAACCTTGCAGTTCTGTGTATTTCCCACAATTCTTTCAACTGAAAAGTGGCCTAAACACAATTCAAGCAGTGTTAAAAACCAGGGTTAGTATTAACATCAGGTTTGCCTGGATACGGATTCTCAAATAACTATCAACTCACTGCCTCAGTGCTCCCTCACTCTTGTCTCTTCATCTTCCCTCTGGGTTAGTATTCCACCTCAGTCTGATTCTACGTAACAGTACAGATGAGGAGCAGGAGCTTTTTTAAAATTTTTATTTTATTTTTGGGGTCTGATGAGCATTGGCATCGGGCACCTGAAGGTACCAGCAGAGGAACAAAGGCATGCGTGCGGGTCCGAGGGCTGAGATCTTCAAGCCTGCTCAGATTGGGAGATCGGGGCTGAGCATCCTCCACCCTGATCCTCCATCTTTCTGTAGGCGGGGGTCACACCCACCAACTGCCCCCCCCCCCCCCCCCGCGCGCCATGTAATCCTATCAACGGCAAACTCCCCGTGGTGTACCCAATATGCCAAATACCAGTAACAATGATGGGTCTCATTCTCCTAACCCTGAAAGAGCCTTGAATATGGCACTTTTTAAAATCTCAGGGCTAGGAGCGTTACTGGTGCCTGCTCAAGGCAATCGATGAACAACAGGATGATCGTGATCATGATTTTATTTTTATAAAGTTGTTTCACAATATTTGATTACATTTAATATTTGAACATCAATGCCACCACCATTACACCTTTCCACCACCGTAGTAACACTGTCCTCCTGTTGCTCATCGGTTAGCTCAAGCAGGCACCAGTAACGTCTCCACTGTGAGACTTGTCACTGTTTTGGCATATCGAATACACCACAGGGAGCTTGCCAGGCTCTGTCATGTGGGTGGGATAATCTCTGTAGCTTGCCAGGCTCTCCAAGAGGGACAGAGGAATCGAACCCGGGTCAGTCACGTGCAAGGCAAGTGCCCTACCCGCTGTGCTATCGCTCCAGCTCCCACCATATTTTTTGATATTTACATACTGAACCCCAATCTCTGCCTCAAAGCAAAACCAAAATAATTTATTTTATATTGTTATGAATAAACTGCTGAAAATGCTCCAAAAAACTATCATTAGTGGAGTTTATGAAGATTGTTCTATTTCACTCAGTGGACAGTAACCCCTTCAGTAAGAGATTACTAATATGTTTTTAAGGGTTGAGCCTTGTGTGCATATATACATATACATACATGCATATATATATGTAAAAATATATTTCCCTCTAAGATTGGTTGCCTTCTACTTTAAACCCCATCAAATGTGGTGCACTACTCTTGGAATATGAGTGGTGTGAGGTAACCATGTCTTTTCTTAAACTCCCTCTGTTTGCATAGACTCTCATCAGTGTTATATAATTTTTCTCACAGTCACACAGCTGGGACTAGTGAGACTAGGTGAGAAATAGTGATGCCATTATGTCAGAGATGTTAAGAACTGTTAAGAACCATAATAGGAAGACCTATTATGTACAAGGTCTTGTTTTAGGAGCCACATAACAATGACTAGCTCATGGAACTCACAGTAATTTATGGAGAATGTAAATGACAAACATAAAGAGAATTTACTTCAAAGATAATTTGCATAAAGGAAAAAAAAGACTTGTCAGTTTCTTGCTGTTTTCTTTTTTTTCCCCTTGAAATGTAACAGCAGTATTTCTGGTCCCATATTCTCTTCCAGAATTTTGTCACTCCTTATTAAGATGTGATTCATTTCCCATTTTCTTGAGCCTGAGCAGTATTGTGAGGGCACCAACTGCAGAACTTTTGAGATCAATTAGAAAAGGCAATATACTTGCCACTGATTCTCTCTCTCTCTTTCTCTCTCTCTCTATTCCTTAATCTGTGTCTATCTTTCTCCCTCGGAGAGCCCGGCAAGTTACCGAGAGTATTCGATATGCCAGACACAGTAACAACAAAGTCTCCAATGGAGACGTTACTGGGCCCGCTCGAGCAAATCGATGATCAACGGGAGGGCCTTTACCTTTCTCCCTCTGGTCAGCTTTGGAACACAGCCACCTAGATCTAAGGGATCCTAAACCAATTCACATAGACAGACCACACGGAGTGTCCACGAGGAAAGAAATGGAGATCCCATGTCAGCAGGTCAACAGTCAGACCTGTAAGTGTTTGGGCCTTTGTGTGAATTCAGCCACTGGTTCAGAATATTTCAGCCTTGACTCTGGCCCTTATGGAGCAGAAACAAATGACCCCTACTGCGTTCCATCCAAATTTCTGACCGACAGAAACTGTGAGTTAATAAGTAGTTGTTTTAAACTAGAAAATCTGTAATGAAAGGGTTTTACCTGGATCTATCTCCATATTTTCTGTATATACTCTAAGAACTTTTTCTGTGAATGGTTCAGAATACTTTTCTGCCTTCCTCAGTCTCTCTGAGGAAGTCTTCTCAATCTGGTTGATCATAATATTCTCTCTGTCCAATCTCCTCAACCTCGTTGATAATAGTAGTCCAGGCCCTTTAAGTCAGAAAAGAGAACCTGTCCCAAATCATGTTAACAAGACTTTTCACAGGGACAGGAATAGTAGCACAGCAGATAGGGCATTTTCTCTATGGCATGATGATCCTGATTTCAATCCCTGGCAGTTCCTATGGTCCCCAATTCTGCTAGGAGCGAGCCCTGAATGTAAAGCCAGGAATAAACCTTTAGCACTGCCGAATGTGAACCAGAAACTACAACTAAAAAAAAATCCATGGAGCTTTTCCTGGTTTTATAAATTCAATAGACAGTGGAAGAGAGGGGATAAGAGAGGGAGAGAATGTGCCTCTGGTGGGTGAGGCTACTGGCTGAGAGGTAAAACTAGAGGCAAAGAGAGCTTTTCCAAAGGAGAAACTAGAGACAACAAGAGCTTCTAGCTGCGTTGTTTTTTATTAGGCCCAATGTTCTATGGCAGAACTCTTTGAACACAAAAGCTAGCATTCCTCCCATCAGTTCAAGCCAATGATTTCCCTTTCCTATGTGTTGGATGTTAATCCCTTCAAGACTTCTATTAAGAGTTCCACCTCTAGTTTTGTGGAAGACAGATCCTTTGAACTGTGTCTTGGAAGATAGTAGGAAATTGACAGAGTAGCTAAAAGTACCTGGGTACCCAGTTCTGAGTTCAAAGGCATCCCTACCACTCACTCACTCACTCACTCACTCACTCACTCACTCACTCACTCACAGAACTTGGACTCAACCAAGCGATGCTGTAGTTGGCTCTCCTGTGTAACAAAGAAAGTAGAGCCTTAGTCAGGGATTAGAGGGTGCAGTGGCACCCATAGCCCATACTAGCCCTATGCCTGATGCATGTCACAGTAAGTGCTGATGGCTCCTGAGCCAGCACAGCATGGAATAGAGAGCAGGAACAGCACACGGCAGGTGTGTGGTTGAGATGAACTTTGAATAAGACTAAAGTCAGATTGTGAAGTCCTCAGGTTAGGTGAGCACGGAGGAGTTATTTACTAGCAGAGGTGATTAGAGATATAAACACCTTTGCCATCTGTCTATAAACTGCATTAATAACAGACATTCCATTTCAATGTAGTATTAACAAGACAGCTTTATGAGTGTCCACAATGCATTCGGATAATATTGGAACACTGGTTCCAAAAGTATGTGAAAGTCCAAATGCCAGGGCTCCCCATCCTCTCACCGTCTCTGCTTTTACTTTCCTTTCCTCTTATACAAACTCGGGTGAATGAGTGCGCACTCCTTCCCAACATTTGTAGTCAACAGTATCAATGCTCTGTCAGATCTCCTTGGTTCTCTCCTCTTTGCCATTTTTGTGCTCTGCTCCTCACTCTGGCACTTGGCTTTCTTTTTAACCCTTTCCAAGGAATACTCTAAGTACTCTAAGGAGACCATCCACAGGTGACCCGCACCACTTTCTCTCTACAACAAAACCAGAGGACCTGGGAATTTGTCCCTTTTATCCAGTGTCTGATGGTAGGTGCAAGGGTGTAGAAGCCTGATGGCCTTCCCTCTGGTGGATCCCACTCTGTGCTGTATCTTCTCTCCAGATGTCCCTTGCAATCGGACTAAGGAACTTTACCCGAATTGCACATCAACTCGACTCTGACTCCCTCTAGTTTCTCCACTTCCTCCTAACTGCTCTCCCCAGCTGGTCCCTTACGTACTAATCCTAGTCTTGGGATCTACTCTGGATGGAGGGAGGCGCATCAGGAAGCAAACAACTAACCCCAGGGCACTGCAGTCTCCCCCTCTCTCTAAGATATACGCGTTCCCTTCTCCCCTGGCCTGATTTTATTAACTCAGGCATCTCCCCTGGGTTCATATTCTTACCTCTTCATTTCATAGAGCATCTCTATCTCAGTAATCATCTAAATTTATTTCTCAAACCATCAAGGTGTAATAATCTTAGACCCCTGAAATCAGCAAGATCTTCTCCATTACACAGCAATCAGGGAATACATTTTTTTAGCACAAAATTACATCTCTCTGAGTCTCACCGTTTCCCCCGGGTGACTCCCCTACAGATTGAACAGGTGCTCTGAAAAATATCTAACACACAGTTGGACTAAAAATTCTAGAGTCCCCTCATTTTATTGACCTGTGTGCCCAAGTCATTGTATCTGTGTAGTATGTGTGCATGTATCTAGCAGCTAGTTACTTAAATTAAATAATTTTAACATGCATCTTCTATGTAAATATAATAACAGGAAACCTCTTTACTAGTTTCAGATAAGTATTTCCAAGCATTTGATTTCTCAAGACATAGTAGCGCTAGGGATCCGGATCATAGTTCAGAGTGCACTGCTGGGTGTGGCCCTCTTGGCCTGAGACTGCCCAGGGCAAGCCATTGAAACCCTTAGGGACTCGGAATAGCTCACTGGGATCTTGGGGACCAAACCCAAGTGTGTACAAGCATCATAACTAAAGTGGACGACCCTGGTGAGCGTGTGTGCAAGTGCCTCCAACACGTCTGTGAGCACCACAACCTAGTGTGTGAGCATAACTGTGTGAGCACCACAATCTAGTGCATGAGCACAACTGTGTGAGCACCTCAACCGAGTGTGTGAGCACTTCAACCGAATGTACTTGACCCCAATCTTTGCAGTGATGGCAAGAAGGTAAGGAAGAGGGTGAAGAATTAAAATTTTTGAAGAAATCCTTGGGTGACTTGAAAACCCGAAAGTCTCTTTTGGGGGGCATAGGAGTAGGTCATACACTGTGGTGTTCAGGGGTTACTCTTCTTTTTTACTTTTTTGGGTCAAACCCGGCGATGCACAGGGGTTACTCCTGGCTCATGCCCTCATGAATTATTCCTGGCAGTGCTCAGGGGACCATTTGAGATGCTGGGAATCAAACCCTGGTCGGCTGCATTGAAGGTAAACGCCCTACCCGCTGTGCTATTATTACTCCAGCCTCTCGGGGGTTATTCTTGGCTCTGAGCTCAGGGATTACTCTTGGAAGGCTTAGGAAACCATATGGAGTGCCAGGGACAGAACCTGAGTCAACTACATACGAGACAAGTGCCCTACTCTCATCTCTCTGGTCCCCAAAAGTCTTGTTTTAAGGTGAGGTCCAAGGTCTATAATCAGGGAGGCGAAGACTGATCCCAAGGGGCTGACATGGGGTTTCCCAGAGCACCTATATCCCCAGACACAGAAGCTCAGCTCCTGGTGTCCCTTCCCCCATGGACCTGTGTTTTGCACTGCCCCAGATGTTCTGCTGTAAGCCACTTGATCTGTGCCCACTGCGGTATGTTTCTAAGACCTTTCCCAGGAAGCCGCAGGCTGCTGGTGCAAACTAATGAGTATTCACTGACACAAAGCCTCCAATTGAGATTATGAAGTAATTTATTAGGCTCCTACTGTAGCGAGCACACTCAGTTCTTGCTCAAAATGGACTAATTAAAAACTTCCCTACCATGTACAATTTCAGTTGCATTGAAGGGGGAAAAAGAACAATACCTCTGGTAATTTTTCATAGGAAGGAAGTGACAATGACTTCTAAAAAAAAGAGAGAGAGAAAGAAATGTGGAAACATTACACTGCTTAAACAGACAAAGCCAGCATCTGTAGGTCTCAGTGCATCTACTTTGAGCTGGTTAGTTTGATGCAGAATAGAGCCCATGTATCACCTCTAATTCTGGTGTGATGTTTTCCCGGGGTTTAACTAAAACCCAAGATAAAAGTCAATAGTCATTGTAGCGAAGGGACAGTATTCTTGTGGGGTGGAACTGGGTTTAAAGGTCGTTTTGTTTGGGGATGGACGGGATCCTCAGTTTAATGGCTCTAGTTTAATGGTAAATATTTGTTAACCGACCTCCTCATAGTCTGCCAGGTGAACCCCTCCCAGTTGCTCTGGGTCTCTCTCAGGAGCATAAGCACATTTCCAAATTCATTCCTGCTGTTGCATGTCTCCTTGACCTGAGGTATGGCCACTCTAGTCTATCTATGTCAAATTGTTATAAGCTCCCAGTGTATTCTTCTACTGAAAAAAAAAGGGTGAAAGAAAATGCACCATTTTCCCACCTTCAAGCAAACCCACTTGGGTTTGCCCACTGAATGACATGATACTTCCAGAGCCTTCTGCAGCCCTGCTTGGGTTAGTGCACGCACCTCTCCTGAGCCTCAGTGATTCTCAGCCAGAAAAATCACCAGTCTCATGACAGACTGATTGACCCCATCAGGAATTTGGAAGAAAAAAATTCAGTTGCCCCTTCTCCATGTTATCTCTGTTCTTTACACTTTCAGCTTGGGGAACACAGGTGTTCAGTCCCTCCTTTGCTGGAGGGGTGGTCACACTCAGCTTCCCTTTCTGGCCACATGGTGATTGAGTACAGGGCTTCTTTGTACCAAAAAAAAAAGAAAAACAGTTTTTTGTCAGTAGGCAAAGAGGTCAGGAGGGGCAGGGGTGGGGGGGTGGGAAATGCAGCTTTCAAATGACAAATCCAGTTTGGGAGCCTCACAAATACGATTTATTGCCAGACTTCTGACATTTGCACTGAAATTCCACCCTAATCCACGTAGGGATGATAGAGATTTTAGGGGGTAACTATGATCAGGAAACGATATTTGTTAATACTCCCAGCAGAAGTGTAGGGCAAGGAAAGAAAGGGGGAAAGGGCTGGCTGCAGAATATGTCACCTTCATTTTTATAATTTTTATAGAGCCTCTGCCTCTATATCAATTTGGAACACATATAGGAAAGCAATCCATCTGCAAACACGACGCTTCTCAGAAAGTTAAAGTTGACTGGAGATTTCAACCAGGCACTTATTAGTGCTCCAGAGGCATATTTTTGAACACATGTCTTGAATATTCAGTTGGTGAACGGACCAGTGATGAAAAAGTGAAACAAGAGAGGAACAGCTCTGCTTTCTCTGGCATGAGGGTGAATGGCACAAATAAGTGTTGATGATTCTGATGCTCTAGCAAAAGGTTAAGAGGAAAAGAGCAGCACACAGTGACATTTCTAACCATAGAGACGAGGCTGTGGGTAGTGCCTTCCAGAAGGTTACAAATCTCCTAGGAAGAATGTATGCTCCCAGGAGCTCTTGCATTTAAGCAGCAGCAGCATCTCCTTCTAAATAGTAGCAAAACAAATCTTGGTGTTGGAGAGGAGGCAGTGATGATAGTCAGGTTTACATTATTTCTTTTTCATTTTTCCCCTTTTTATTGATTCACCGTGAGATACAGTTACAAAGCTTTCATGTTTGAGCTTCGGTCATACAATCATCAAACAGCCATCCCTTCACCAGTGCACATTTTCCACCACCAAGATCCCCAGTATCACCCCCATGCCCATTCCAACCCTACCCCTCCCTGTGTGGCAGATAATTTCCAAAATATGCTCTCTCTTGGGTTACATTCGATATTTCGACACCAGTTCCATCACCACTCAAACCTGCTGAAAACGCAATGCTAGACATTTTGTTTTGTATAACTACGATAGCACAGCGGGTAGGGCGTTCGCCTTACAAGCGGCCAACATGGCCGACCCGAGTTCGATTCCTCCGCCCCTCTCGGAGAGCCCGGCAAGCTACCGAGAGTATTCGATATGCCAGACACAGTAACAACAAAGTCTCCAATGGAGACGTTACTGGGCCCGCTCGAGCAAATCGACGATCAACGGGAGGGCCTTTACCTTTACCTTTACATTGCTTGTTATAGACAGGATATAATGTTGCATGACTGTGAGAGTGGCCACACGCTCTAGGAATTCTAAAATTTTAATAATTAGGGTCTGGAGAGATCTCTGCAGTGAGATGCTTGGTTCCAAGATTCATGTGTGTGTCTCTGGATTATGGCCATGTAGGGGCTTAAGTAGCCAGTGGCAGTTTGTGGGTGTCATCTCAGACAGAGTCCCATGGCAGGGTGGGGAACTAGAAGGGCCGGCTCCTTCCCATGCTGTGAGGCCAGGCATTTGCCACCACTGCTACTGCATTTGTTGAGTTCTAGAAGATGGTGGTCACCAGAATTCCTAGGGGACAGGCGGAAGAACAGCACCTGCTCCCGTCTGGAGTGGCCCACCGAACGTGGTCTATTGCAAAGTCCAGAGGCTTCTCTGCAGCTGGCTGCTCGGTTTCGAGATTTTTGTGTGTGTGTCTCTACATTATTTCTTGACAAGAGAAACAATCAGTTAAAGTCATTCTCTCTCTCTCTCTCTCTCTCTCTCTCTCTCTCTCTCTCTCCGCTTTTTGGGTCACACCCAGCAATGCTCAGGGGTTACTCCTGGCTCTGCATTGAGGAATTACTCCTGATGATGCTGGGGGACCATATGGCATGCAGGAGATAGAACTCGGATTGGCTGGCTGCATGCAAGGCCAATGCCCTACCCACTGTACTCTTACTCCACCCCCTCTCTGGACCTTTTGATAAAGACCAAGTCCTGTTTTTCCATATTTCTGTACATCGATCAGAACCATCTCTCACATCCCCAGAATCTCCCAGAATCATCTACTCTTGCAGCTTAACCGAACAAGTGACCTAGAAAGCATGCCAAATCCTATAGTATGAAATAGAACAAAATTTCCACTCAAAGAGACTTGATGCCTTGAAAATATGCGATGGTCAGCTAGCTTGTCTCCAATGGTTTCAGTGATCAGATTGAAGAGGACATTTCCAGGAGACATGGGAGTTTTCCAGTCTCTGTAACATCGAATCTATTGTCTCATAGTCTCTTGGCATTCCTTGTTCAAAATGCCTTTATTGCTAGAGGCTGGAAATGCCAAACATCTTTTCTATCTGAAAGCTCAGCCATTGGACAGAATTGACCTTTTACAAAGAGAACTCTATCAGCCGGTACTTCTTAAGACAAGGAAGTAACATAGAAATTGTTTTTTGAATCTTGTGATATCACAAATTGCTTTGTGAAACTTGTCCAGGTAATTTTAGCAGAACATACAAAGTCATTTGCGGCCTCTGGTTGCCAACAAGAAGGTCAGAAGCACTTGAGCATATATCATACTTGCAGAATTTCTGTGTGCATATTACTAACCAAACTCCTGGCACTCTCTACCACAGAGTTTTATGTTTTGGCTCAACTTATGGTTGAAGTAACATTAGAGGTAACCAGTACAGCCCTGAGGGATTATTTGTTTTTTCAACCAGTGAGTGCTCAATATTTTTTCTTATTCTTATATAACCGGAAAGTCTCATTTCTGCAACATGACATGATAAGTCTAGATAATATTCAGCACTGCATAGAGTTACAAATTTTCCCTTGTGATGAAAGTTTTTATATTTTACTCTTTTAGAGACTATCAAATATGCACGGTCTCCAGGTACATTATATTCCCAGGCCTTATTTTTTTTTGTAATGGGAAGTTTGACCATTTACATCCCTTCCACCTCCCACCCTGTGTTCCATTTGTGAACTCCCAATCTGTTATCTCTCTGAGTGTACGGGCCTTTCTTTCTTTCTCTTTCTTTCTTTCTTTCTTTCTTTCTTTCTTTCTTTCTTTCTTCTTTCTTTCTTCCTTTCTTTCTCTTTCTTTCTTTCTTTCTTTCTTTCTTTCTTTCTTTCTTTCTTTCTTTCTTTCTTTTTTCTTTCTTTCTTCCTTTCTTTCTCTTTCTTTCTTTTTCTTTCTTTCTTTTTTTCTTTCTTTTCTTTCTCTTTCTTTCTTTCTTTCTCTTTTAGATTCCACATAGGAGACCCTATAATGTTTATATTCCCCTATATGACTTATTTAAATTAGCATGATACCCTTTATATATATCCATGTTTTACCAAATGCATTTTTTTAATACTGGAGTAATCTATTTTATATATATATCACTTTTTTCCTTTCTTTTTGGCTACACCTGGCTATACTCAGGGATTATTCCTGACTCTGCAGTCAGGAATTTCTCCTGGTGGTGCTTGGGGGACCATATAGTGGGAATCAAACTCAGGTTGGTCACATGCGTGCAAGGCAAGCATCTTACCCCATATACTATTGTTCTGGTAACCTCAATTTTTTCTCATATGAAGAAGAGTTTATCCTCTTGCCATCCTCTGCCTCCCTCAGTTCACCTCGAAATGTCTGCAGACAGTTTCAGTTGTTACAAGGAGAGACAGGTGATACTGGTATTATTGCCAGGGATGCGAGTATTTTCAAATGTTCAGGACAGATTCACACAAGGGAGAATGATCCCAAATTCCAACCAGACACACTGACAAACACAGAGGGAGGGAGGCCAGGACTCAATCCAAAGTCTAGATTCTTGGCCCCATTCTTGCTCTCATCAGCCTCTTTTTTCTTGTTTGTAAAATGGGAGGAAACACATGTGGTGAGGGCTCAGTCTCAAGCATTTGAACTTTCTTCGGTGACAGTTGGTGGTGGGGGTGGGGGAATGAGGGGCTAGTCCCATGCCCATTGTAGAAGGATATGATGTAGGGCCACCTGTCAGATAACTCCATATTTGTGCCTCATTGATTGTCTCACGGAAGTACATGAGGTCACTCGCATTATGATAACCAGGCCCTGATCTTCATTGAAATGTTTAGGAAAAGAGAAATCATGCCTTGGAAGTCATAAGTCTGAGGCTGGGATGGGTTCTGAGAGCACTGTCAGTCCAGCATAAGACAGCAAGAAGTGACTGGTGTGTATTATTCAAGCTCTTGGATAAAACTCCATCTGAGTTCTAAAGATATCCCTGGGAGTTTTAGTTATATGAAAACTTACTCTTTTCGTTAAGCCTGACTGAATTGCTTATGACAGAAACAATTCTTACTCCTATCTGCCTTGAATTAGGGTCCCGAGCACCTCCTCAGTTTGACCTGAAAAGCCTTCATCTTTGAGCATTTCCAACTAGCTTCATGATAGATGTTGGTGCAGTGTCAGAAAATATCCCACTAACATTTGAAGCTCTGGTAAATAGGAATTAAATGCTATATATAAAGGGGCTAATTTGGGAAGAGGGTCAGAGTTTGGTGGGACTGGGAGTTGAAATTCACATGCAAATGTTCTACCATGGAGCCACATCTCCAACCCATGGAGGCTTTGCTTTGTTTTGTTTATTGATTCTCAGTGATCTTACAAATAAACAATAGAGGATGTGTGTGTGTGCAAGTGGGTGTCTTTATAAAGACGCACATACATGTCTTTATATATATATAGACACACATACATATATGTGTATACATATACTTTATATATATTTACATATATATCTCAAAAATTCTGGGTCTATTTTCCTTTAAAAAACTTTATTGAGTTTTATTGACTAAAGCAATAAGATTAGTAATAAGCAGTGGCATTGCTTTCCCTGCTTTGGTTTTCATATTTGTCTCCATTTCAATTTTGTTCCAAAGCAATGTATCCTCATATTGTGCACCTAATAGTCTCCCTCATTAAACTGTGCTTCTCCACTAAAAAACCCTTTCTGCTTCATCTCTATGTCCTCTTGTGCCCGTGGGGGTGCTCAGTTGTTTGGATGAGCTCTCTCTGCTCATCTTTCTCAAAATGAGCGCCAACTGCGACAGAGATTTGAGGTAGCTGCCAGGAATTGTGGCACCTCCTTGTCATCTATTCAGAAAACATGAATGTTTTCTGAATAGATGTTCTCAGGGTTCTCTAGGGGCTTTGTGTCCCTGTTCTCAGACCAGTAAACATGCAATTACAGTGCAATCTCCTAAACTCGAGGATGAGGGAAAAACAGGCGGTTATTTGGAATACACAGAAAGTACCCAGGATGAGAATCAAGGAAACCTTCCTAGAAACAGCATCAAAACAGAGGTCCAGGTGGCTTGAGAGATACAATACAGGAGGTAAGACACTTGCCTTGCATGTGACTGCATCAACTGTGACTCCAGTTTGATTGAATCTTTGGTATCACATAAGCCCTAAGCACTCACTCAGGGCTCATTTATGAGTGCAGAATCAAGAACAACCCCTGAGCATTGCAGAATAAGACACCTTTCAAATAGTCCCACCTCAACGATAGGTAGGAATTAGCCTAGCAGTGAGCAGGGAAAAGCACCTTTCAATGAAAGTGAATGGCGAGGAACTGTGGCCTGGTGGGCAGGAGGGCAGATAAAATACTGTGCTACACTGGGGAGCAGCCAGTGTAGACAGTATTTCCGGAGGTGGTGCTACTTCAAGGGCTCTGCTGTCTTCCCCATTGAATTATGGTTCCCTTTCCATAGTCCACTCAGACCATGGCCTACTTTACCTTTGTTGGTGGTTTTCAGGACGATGTCTATAAACCTCAAATGATATTTGCGTGCCAGGAGATGGTGTTCTCAGCTCATGTGGGCCAAGGGCCTCCCTGGAGTCTTTCCGTTCATCTTAAGAAATCAATGATTCACTTCTTGAGGAGCATTTCAAGTCTCATGCAAAGTATAGTAAAGTAAAATAAAGGCCCTCCCATTGATCATCGATTTGCTCGAGCGGGTCCAGTAACGTCTCCATTGGAGACTTTGTTGTTACTGTGTTTGGCGTATCGAATACGTCACAGGGAGCTTGCCAGGCTCTGCCGTGCGGGCGAGATACTCTCGGTAGCTTGCCCGGCTCTCCGAGAGGGGCGGAGGAATCGAACTCGGGTGGGCCATGTTGGCTGCATGCAGGGCAATCGCCCTACCGCTGTGCTATCACTCCAGTCAGATTGCCCTATATGCTTG
Organism: Sorex fumeus; assembly: GCF_029834395.1. Lineage (NCBI taxonomy): Eukaryota > Metazoa > Chordata > Mammalia > Eulipotyphla > Soricidae > Sorex > Sorex fumeus. Next base: position 22,708,942 of record NW_026606091.1, on the reverse strand, counting down.
GGAGGGGTACCTTGTCACTGCAATCATTGCAAAGATATTTCTGGATTACTTAGAAGGAAAAAAAACACTATGGGAGAAGCAGGGCCAAGATGGTCAAATAGTGAAAATTTGTGTTCTTGATTTTGTCTGAGATCATAGCAAATCCGCACCAAAATTTAATCTCCACATCTGAAAAAGATCTGAAATCCTGATGAACTAAAGCATCCTGTCACAAGGCTGAATTTCTTCATCTTTCATCTTTGAATGCTATATAAAAGTTGTAGTCCCTCTTAATATAAATGCACATTTTCTTTCATGAAAACTGTGTTTAGTTTTTCAAAAATGTTTAATGAAACAACAGATTTAGTTGTTCACAATTAGGGTTGTTCAGTCACAAAATGTGTAAACACCAATCTCACCACCAGTGTCCCATTCCCTCCACCAATATCCCAGGTTCCCTTCCACTCCCCAGTCTAAGTAAAGTAAAGTAAAGGCCCTCCCGTTGATCGTCGATTTGCTCGAGCGGGCCCAGTAACGTCTCCATTGGAGACTTTGTTGTTACTGTGTTTGGCATATCGAATACTCTCGGTAGCCTGCCGGGCTCTCCGAGAGGGGCAGAGGAATCGAACATGGTAGGCCATGTTGGCCGCTTGTAAGGCAAACGCACTACCGCTGTGCTATCGCTTATTATATATAAATATAACAAATTTATTTCAGATTCCTTGGTCCAATAAATCTTAAGGGAATGGCAGTAGAATTATCAGAAAATAAATTGGTAAAGTAAGTTTGTGATTACTAATTGCTATATGTTTTTAACCTTTTTTTTTTTTTTTTTTTTGCTTTTTGGGTCACACCCAGCGATGCTCAGGGATTATTCCTGGCTCTGCACTCAGGAATTACTCCTGGCAGTGCTTGGGGGACCATATGGGATGCCGGGGATTGAACCCAGGTCGGCTGCGTGCAAGGCAAACGCCCTATCCACTATGCTATCGCTCCGGCCCCATGTATTTATTTTTTTATTTATTTTATCTTTTTTCTTTTTTTATTAGTGAAACACCATGAGATACAGTTATAGACTTACAAATTTTGTGCTTGGATTTCAGTTATACAATGATCAAGTACCCATCCCTCCACCAGTGCTCATCATCCACCACCACGGGTCGCAGCATCCCCCCACCCCTATTCCCCCCCCCCCCGTCCCACCCTGCCTCTGTGGCAGGGTATTCCCCCTTGTTCTCTCTCTCTTCTTTTGGGTACTGTGTTTTGCAAGAGAGGCATTGAGTGGCAATCATGTTTGGTGTATAGACTACTTTTAACATGCTTCTCCCACCCTGGGAGGGTCCTCACAACACCCTTTATTTGGTGCTCTCTTCTCTATCTGAGCTTCCTTTTCACCTAGCACGTGTGGCTGGCCTTCAAGTCATGGAGCAAAATTCCTGGTACTAATCTCAGCCATTCCTGGGTGTTAGTCTCCCTTTTTGTTGCTTTATGTTCCCCAGATGAATGCAATTTTTCTGTGTCTATCCCGCTCTTTCTGACTCATTTCGCTTAACATGATACTTTGCATGTAGTACCACTTGTATGTAAATTTCCTAACTTCATCTTTTCTAACAGCTACATAGTACTCCATTGTGTAAATGTACCAAAGTTTCTTTAACCAGTCATCTGCTCTTGGGCACTCAGGTTTTTTCCAGATTCTGGCTATTGTAAAGAGTGCTGCAATGAACAAACAAGTGCAGATGTCACTTCTACTATACTTTTTTGCCTCTCTGGGATATACTCCCAAGAGTGGTATTGCTGGGTCAAATGGGAGCTCAATTTCTAATTTTTTGAGAATCGTCCATACTGTTTTCCAAAAGGGTTGAACCAGCTGGCATTCCCACCAGCAGTGAAGGAGGGTCCCTTTCTCGCCACATCCGTGCCAGCATTGGTTGCTTTTGTTCTTGTGGATGTGGGCCAGTCTCTGTGGTGTGAAATGATATCTCATTGTGGTTTTGATCTGCATCTCTCTGATGATTAGTGATGTAGAGCATTTTCTCATGTGCCCTTTTGCCATTCGGATTTCTTCTTTGCGAAAGTTTCTGTTCATTTCCTCGCCCCATTTTTTGATGGGTTGGGTGATTTCTTCTTGTGGAGTTTAACCAGTACCTTGTATATCCTTGATATCAATCCCTTGTCGGATGTGTATTTGGTGAATATCCTTTCCCATTCTGCAGGCTGTCTTTGTATTTTGGTCACTGTTTCTTTGGAGGTGCAGAAGCTTCTTAGTTTAAGATAGTCCCATTTGTCTATCTCTGTTTTCACTTGCTCGGCCAGTGGTGTGACATCTTTGAAGATACCATTAGCTTCAATATCATGGAGAGTTTTGCCGACTTTGTCTTCAATAAACATTATGGATTCTGGTCTGATGTTGAGGTCATAAATCCATTTCGATCTTACTTTTGTGCATGGTGTTAGGTAGTGATCTGAGCTCACTTTTTTGCATGTAGCCATCCAGTTTTGCCAGCACAGTTTATTAAAGAGGCTTTCCCTGCTCCATTTCACTTTTCTTGCCCCCTTATCAAAGATTAGATGATTATATGTTTGGGAGGAAAAGTCAGTATATTCAACCCTGTTCCATTGGTCTGCAGCTCTGCCTTTGTTCCAGTACCATGCTGTTTTAATTATTACTGCCTTATAGTAGAGTTTGAAGTTAGGGAGGTCGATTCCTCCTATTTTCTTTTTCCCGATAATTGCTTTAGCTATTCGTGAGGGCTTATTGTTCCATATAAATTTCAGGAGTGTTTGCTCCATTTCTTGGAAGAATGTCATGGGTATCCTTATAGGGATTGCATTGAATTTGTACAGTGCTTTGGGAAGTATTGCCATATTGATGATGTTGATTCTCCCCATCCATGAACAGGAGATATTTTTCCCATTTCCTCGTGTGCTCTTTTATTTCCTGAAGTAGCATTTTGTAGTTTTCTTTGTACAGGTCCTTTACTTCCTTAGTTAAGCTGATTCCTAGGTACTTGATTTTCTGGGGCACAATTGCGAATGGGACTGTTTTCTTGATGTCACTTTCTTCTCTTTCACTATTTGCGTATAGGAAAGCCATGGATTTTTGGGTATTGATTTTACTGCCACTTTACTATACAAGCCTATTGTTTCTAGGGGTTTCTTGGTAGAGGTTTTAGGGTTCTCTAAGTATAGTATCATATCATCTGCAAATAGTGAGAGCTTAATTTCTTCTTTCCCTATCTGGATGCCCTTAATATCTTTTTCTTGCCTAATCGCTATTGCAAGTACTTCCAGTACTATATTGAACAGTGGTGGAGAGAGTGGGCATCCTTGTCTCATCCCTGACCTTAGGGGGAAGGGTCTCAGTTTTTCCCCATTGAGGATCATGTTTGCTGTAGGTTTGTGGTAGATGGCTTTAACTATATTGAGGAAAGTCCCCTCTATCCCCATTTTGGCAAGGGTTTTCATCATGAATGGGTGCTGGATCTTGTCAAATGCTTTCTCTGCATCTATTGATATGATCATATGATTTTTATCTTTTCTTTTGTTGATATGATGGATTATGTTGATTGATTTCCGAATGTTGAACCATCCTTGCATCCCTGGGATGAATCCCACTTGGTCATGATGTATGATCTTTTTGATGAGTTGTTGAATTCTATTGGCTAGTATTTTGTTGAGAATCTTTGCATCTGTGTTCATCAGGGATATCGGCCTGTAGTTTTCTTTTCTTGTGGTGTCTTTGTTTCCTTTTGGTATTAGAAAGATATGGGCTTCATAGAAGCTGTTTGGGAGAGTTTCTGTTTTTTCAATTTCCTGAAAAGCTTGAGAAGAACTGGCAATAGGTCCTCTTTAAATGTTTGGAAAAATTCGCTAGTAAATCCATCTGTGCCTGGGCTTTTGTTTTGGGGAAGACTTTTGATTACAGTTTCAATTTCTTTGATGTGAATAGGTCCATTCAGGTACTCTATATCTTCTTGATTCAGCTTTGGGAGATGGTAGGAATCCAGGAATTTATCCATTTCTTCCAGGTTCTCGTGTTTCGTGGCATACAGACTTTCAAAGTAGTCTCTGATGATCTCTTGAATTTCTTTAGTTTCTGTTGTGACATCCCCATTCTTATATCTGATTCGATTTATTAGGGCTGTCTCTCTCTGTTTCTTTGCGAGTGTTGCTAGTGGTTTATCTATCTTATTTATTTTCTCGAAGAACCAGCTCTTGGTTTCATTGATCTTTCGGATTGTTTTTTTTGTTTTCCATGTCGTTGATTTCTGCTCTAAGTTTTATGATCTCTTTCCTTTTGCCTGATTTAGGCTCTTTCTGTTGATCTTTTTCTAAGGTCTTGAGCTTTGAGGTCAAGTTGTTTATGTGCATCGTTTCTACAGACCTAAGATATGCTTGCAGAGCTATAAAATTTCCCCTTAATACAGCTTTCGCTGCATCCCATAAGTTTTGGTAGTTTGTGTCTTCATTCTAATTTGTTTCCAGGTATCTTTTGATTTCGTCCTTGACTTCGTTCCTGACCCACTAGTTGTTTGGCATCGAATTGTTTAATTTCCAGGTGTTTGATTTGTTTCTCTGTGTCTGTGTGTGATTCACTTCTATCCTCAGTGCATCATGGTCTGAAAAGATGGCTGATACTATTTCTATCTTCCTGATTCTGTTGAGGTATGTTTTGTGTCCTAGCACATCACATGGTCTATTTTGGAAAATGCTCCGTGCGCACTGGAGAAGAATGTGTATTCTTTTGGGGGGGGGGGTGTAAAGCCCTGTATAGGTCCATAAGCCCTTTCTCTTCTATTTCTTCTTTCAAAGCCAATAATTCCTTGCTGGGTTTTGTTCTTGTTGATCTATCCAGAGGTGATAAGGCGATGTTGAAGTCTCCAAGTACTATTGTGTTGGTAGTGATGTCCTCCTTAAAAACTGTTAGCAGTTGTTTTAAATATTTAGCTGTTCCCTCATTAGGTGCTTAAACAGTTAAGAGTGTGATTTCTTCTTGTTCTACATATCCCTTGATGAAGAGAAAATAGCCTTCATTGTCCCTTCTGATCTTTTTCAATGTGAAATTAATGTTGTCTGATACTAGTATGGCCACCCCAGCTTTTTTGAGAGAGCTGTGTGCTTGCAGGATTGTTTTCCATCCTTTGACTTTGAGTCTGTGTTTGCTCTGGCTGTTGAGATGAGTTTCTTGTAGGCATCAGAATGTTGGATTCTGTCTCTGTATCCATTTTGCCACTCTGTGTCTCTTAAATGGTGAATTTAGACCGTTGACATTGAGAGAGAGAATGGTTATGGGGTTTTGTGTCATCTTTCTGTGCGGGTGTGTTGTGGTTGTAGGGTTTGTCTTGTCTTATAGTAGCCCCTTTAGGCCTTGCTTTAGGTTTGGTTTTGAGTCTATGAAGTTCCTGAGCTGCTGTTTATGTAGAAAATAGTGTACCGTTCCTTCGATTTTGAGGGAGAGTTTCGGCCCCATGTTTTTAACCTTTCTTAATTTAGTATAGGATAGCCATATGCTCCATTAGTGAATATCGTACTAAATGCTGCATGATGGGAAATTTCTCCTGTCCTTTAAAGGAGCTCCTTTAATTCTTTGCAAAAGTGGTTTCAAGTGAATATTTACCAGAACTATGGCTTGTCCCCGTAGTCCTGTATTATTCCTTCAAATCTGAATGATAACCTAACTGGATATGGTATTCTTGGTGGGGTATTCATTTTGCTGAGTTTTGTATAATAACTTTCCATATTCTTCTGGCTTGTAGAGTCTCATTTGATAGATCTGCATCTTACGAACTTTCCTTTATATATTAAGTTCCTTTTTTGACCTTGCTGCAGTCAATATTCTGCCTCTATCTCTGGATTTTGTCATTTTGAGTATATTATGTAGTGGAGTTTTCCTAATTGGGTCTATTTTCACTGGGCCCTTCATACTTCTTGGAATTCAGTGCCTGTAATCTTCAACTCTGGGAAGTTTTTTCAATGGTTTCTTTATTGCTTATTCACATTTTCCTTTCTGTTCTTCAGGGGCTCCAGTGATTCTTATACTGTTCTTCTTGAACTCATCCCATAATTCTCTAGTGTGCTGTTCATTTCTTTTCAGACAATTTTCCACCTTCTGCTGTTTCCAACAGTTTCCTCCTTCTCATCTTGGAGCTCTTTGATCTTTTGCTCAGTTTCTGTTATTCTGCTGTTTAGAGCTTCCATTCACTTTTGAAATATTTCTTACCATGTCCTTTATCTCTGGCTGTAGTAGTTTTTTTTAATTTTCATATTTTCTTCTGTTTTGCTGACTACCTGAGCTATCATTTCTTTGAAGTTGTTGAACATTCTCATCACTGTCTGAAAACTGGTATTTTGTTTTTGTTTTTGTTTTTGTCGTCAGTAATATTGTTTTCACTCATGGAGTTTTGTGGGTTTCTGCATGTGTTCCCCATTGGTATTCTAGTGTTCTTTCTGCATTGGGGTTGTTTTTGTAATTAGACCCCATGGAAAATGCTGAGGGACTAAGATGGAGACCGCTGTTTTTGCTGCCTGACAGAATGAGAGGAAGAATAACTGTGAGCAGCAAGTAATTTGCTGAGTAGATCTGTCAGTTTAGGAGCTGTGGTTTGGATCTTTAATATGGTGAAGGTTGGCTATGGAAGCAGTTGGGACCCACCTGGTAGGAGGGGTTCTGCCTCCTGTTTATAATAGGCCCAGTGATGTCACCTGGAGGCAAGACTCACCTGGGATAGTGGAGCAGCAAGCAGAGGGTCCAAAAATCAGGTTTAAAGTTACTTACTCTTGAATGAATTGTGACTTCTGAGGACATTCTGTGTTTGCCTGCATGCTTCTTGCACAGAACCCACTACCTTGTATACAACCCCCTCTCCCTCTTGAGAAATGGACTTTTAGATTATGCACAGCTAGGTGATTAACACACTGGAAGTGAAGGAGACAGTCACTTCTATACATCCTGTTGGGTGGTGTGGGGAAAAGGTGATCTGATAGGTCTTTATTCCAGAGGTCTCATCGGTTGCTTTCTGTAGCCAATCCGATTGATCATTTTTCATACCCTCATTTAAATTGGGCAAAACCAGAGAGACACAAGGTATTTGAGCACAGATAGTGGGAGAGATACTGGAAAGAAGCTGGGATGAGGGCAGGACTTGCCACAAGAGAGAAACTGCAGCTGGGCCAGCTACAGGAGGAGCTAGAGCCAAAATGGAGCTGCTGGGGTCTCTGTTCTAGACAGTCAGACATGATTGTTGCCCTATTGTGAGATGAAGATACTGGTGGTCTGGTGGGTTGTTATTGTTACTCATCATCTCCAAGGACTCAGAAACCAGAAGTTTTGGCCATTTATGTTGTAATGTTAGTGGTCCTAGAAACTTGGACAGATCACTTCACCTTACTCAGCTTGTAATCGCTGCTCATCGCGGAACAATGAAGCCTTGACATGCACCAAAGTAGAGGTAGAACAGTAGGCACTCAAGAAATATGAATGAGAGTAGGGGATGTGGCTCAAGTGTCCAGGATATGAAAGATTCTGAATTCCATCCCCAGCACTGTCTGATGCCACCATGGGGGTGTATGACACTGCTGGTCCCCTAGCACCATCAGGCCTTGAGCACTGCTGGGAGCAACCCCTATTAAAATAAAAGGAAGAAAAGAAAATTAACACGAACGATTCTCTTCATAGCAATGTCTCCGTCAGCTTCCTGTTTCCAGAATTCTGAGATCCTGACTCAGCTGAGTGAGAGGTGACCCCCTGGGACATTGCTAGTCAAGGGACTTTGAGGAGAAACTGTAGAATTTTTCTGGCTGACTCGGTCTCTGACATAAACAATGGAAACTGCGCTGAATGGAGAGAGGATATGTGGTGTGGTTTAGGGCTTGTCCTAATGTTTTTCATGTCTAGTTCTTTCTGAAATGGGAAAATAGGCAACAGGATGACAAAGTCTCTTCTCCTCCTTATCCCTCTCCCTCCCCCCCCCTTGCACCCTGCCCCATTGGTGGCAACCATAGAACAGTCACAGATCAAGAAAGACAATGACCCTTTCCAGGTTCACCTTCTGGTCCTGGTTGACAATGGCTTTAGGCTTTGGTCACTCTTGAGTTGATAAACATTCCTCAGGCATGGGACAACTCCTTGTAGACTAGGCAAGTTGGAAGTGTGGGGGTCGGGGTGAGGAAGGGGGGAGAGGGAGATGGTTATGACCTGTGAGGAAAACTTGACTTAAGGGAAACTGGCATGATGGACAATTTTCTTCCTTGCAACAATTGGCCTGAGGGGCTACTGGACTCCAGCCTTTCAGAGCTGACTGTGCAAGATGAAGCAAAGAGTTGCCGAGGGCAACCAAGGACCACCCAGATCAGTGATGCACTCGGACTATGTATTTTCCCTCTTTCCATTTGCCCCTCACTCACGTTCCCCTGGAACGCAACTCCATGAGGACACGCGCTCTTTTTTTTTGTTCTCTTTCCTGAGGAACCATAAGACACCAGGTTTAAGAAATTTACCAGGTCTGTGAAAAAGTGAACCTTAATCACCTTTCACTGAGGAAGAAATTATTCCCAATTTCAGTGACTTCAGAGGAAAATAACAATGTGTGTTAGCTTGGTTTCTGTGGGATGAGAAAGAAGGATGTACTTGGTGGTTCTTTCTGGCTCCGGGGCATTGTGCTCTTCAGGTTTGGGAGCAGGAAGATCTAAGGGTCACAGGGATTTCCTGGCTATTGGTAGGAAGCTGGGGTTCCTCTCCATGGGACTCACCATGGACTCAGTGGGTGTACTCATAACCCCATGAGTCTAAATGATTTCTCCCCTCCCCACCCCAAAGCCAGCAGTTCAAGAGGAATGAAGGGATACTGCCATGAGTCGCCTCATCTGTGAAGTCACACATACATCATCACAGTGCCTTAGAAGCAAGGCACTAGTTCCTACTCACAATCAAAGGGGCAGACATAAGATAGATCCCACCTCCTTTAAAAACTATTTTATTATTAATAACATTTTATAAAATTTGCTTCTAAATGGATGAACATGGAGAGTATAATGCTGAGTGAAATGAGTCAGAAGGAGAGGGACAGACAGAATGATTACACTCATTTCTGGGATATAAAAATCATAGTATGTGACTCTTACCTAAGGACGGTAGAAAAGAGAGTCAGAAGGACTAATCCACAGTTGGAAGCTTGCCAGGTGGCAGGGAGAGGGCAGTTAGGATAGAGAAGAGACCACTGTGACCTTGATAGTTGGAAATTATCACTCTGGACAAGAATTGAGTACTGGAAGTAGGCAAACGGCTATATACATGATAGCCTTTCAGCACCTGTATTGCAATCAATAATGCCCAAAAGCAAAGAGAGAGAGGGAGAAAGGGAGAGAGAGAGAAAGTGCCTGCCATAGAGACAGTCTGGGAGTGGGGGGTGGAAGGAGGGAAACTGGGGACATTGGTGGTGGTAAATGTACACTTGGTGAAAGGACAGTGCACTGGTGAAGGGACTCGTGTTGGAACATTCACGATCACGACCACCCAGTTGTTCGTCGATTGCCTCGAGCAGGTGCCAGTAATGTCTTCTTCGTCCTAGCCCTGAGATTTTTTTTTTAAGTGCCATATTCAAGGCTTTTTCAGGGTTAGGAGAATGATACCCATCATTGTTACTGGTACTTGGCATATTGGATATACCACGGGGAGTTTGCCAGACTCTGCCGTGTGGGCATGTTACATTTGGTAGCCTGCCAGTTTGACCAAATTAGGAATGAGATGATAAGATGTCGCGCGGCCGCATTGTGGCCGCGCGCTTCCGGGAGCTGAGTGTGATGATCTCTGGATCCTGGCCGTTGTTGGAGTTACACGGCAGTTGGTGGGTGTAACTGTCTAGTTACTGGCAGGTCCAGTCCCAGACTGTGCAGGCTTGGAGATCTCAGCCCCGGGTCCCACACACCTGGGTTCCTCTGTCAGTTCTTTTATGCGTGAGGCTCATCCAAGTGTGTGGAGAGTGGTCGCAGCATGGCCTTGGCTGGGCCTCGGTGGTCTTCAGCTGTTGGGCCTTGGTGGAGACAGTCAGGCATAGGGTAGGAGACTCTGCCTTGTTCTCTCCCAGGAGCATTATATGACTGAAATAATTAATGAACAATTTTGTTAAAAAATAAATTTTCAAACTTTATTTTTATTTAGACAATATGATTTATAAAGTTTTTTACAACAGTGTCTGAGGCATACAGTGCTCTAACCTCCAATACCACCAACTCATGACCCCATCCCTCCATCAAGACCCCAGGTACCTTCCCATCCACCCCAAACCTGACTCTTAAAAGATACATTTTACATTTTAATTACTGTAGCTTAACCCCACCTCTTGAAAAGAGGAGTTTCAACAAACTTTGAACATATTTAAAAATAAGTATAGGGGCTGGAGTGATAGCACAGCGGGTAGGGCATTTGCCTTGCATGTGACCGACCGAGGTTTGATTTCCAGCATCTCATATGGTCCCCGGAGCACCGCCAGGAGTAATTCCTGAGTGCAGAGCTAGGAGTAACCCCTGTGCATCACCGGGTGTGACCCAAAAGGAAAAAATTAAAATAAATAAAAAAGGACTTTATGACAAAATTTTCTGGCTGGGCAAAATATAGAACTATACATATTAAGGTAAAAGGTAAAGGCCTGGAGCGATAGCACAGTGGGTAGGGCGTTCGCCTTACAAGCGGCCAACATGGCCGACCCGAGTTCGATTCCTCCGCCCCTCTCGGAGAGCCCGGCAAGCTACCGAGAGTATTCGATATGCCAGACACAGTAACAACAAAGTCTCCAATGGAGACGTTACTGGGCCCGCTTGAGCAAATACATATTAATTGAAAAACTAAAAAGTCATTCAGGCACTGTCACAGCTTTCAATAGCTCTAAGTGTTAGAGGATAGACAAGAGAGAAGAGAATTTGTGCTTTTGAATTATTTGTACACCTGGAAAGATTAGATGGAGTTTGCCCTGTAAATTCGGATGCAGTTTCAACTGAAATTGGTATAATACTGTAGTCCACGCATTCATCAGCTCTCTTTCCTGGAAATCCCCAACAGCTTCCATGAAGAAGATGGAATTGGAAAAAAAGTTGGAAAAAAGGAGCAGAATTTTGGTGTTCAGGTCTTCAGCTGAGGATACACTTCTTGATCAAGACAGCAACACTACCAAAACCCCATGGGGGAAGGTTCAGGTTGGTGGAATCATTTATTTTCTACTGGATAGGTATGGTCCCTGGATATTATTGAGTGTCAGTTTCTCCTGAGACAAAAAATGAGCACGGCGGTGGTGCTGGTTGCTGTGGTCTGCCCAACACCCCTGCCCCACTCCTCAGAAGCTCCTTTGAGACAGACACCTTTCTCTTGACATGGGGATGCTGAGAACATGAGTCTCTCTTTCTTCTAGAGTGAGACTGGGGTTCCACCAGCTGGTAACTGCCTGCCTGTAGCTGCCCTCTCTGCTGGAACCTATATTACCCTGGGAAGAAAATGAGTCTAATCACTCACAAGTGGAAAAGGGGAGCAATATCACTGGGGGACTCACTGGTCTTCCCAGACTAGTTCTCTCTGCACTTGCTGATTACACAAATCAGGAGCCAGTATATTCCCTTTACTTAGGTGTCTGAATTCTGACTAATACCCATGACTCTTAATGCAGAGACTAATCATTTTGGCTGTTAATGTTAAACAAACACAACAATGATCTAATTATAAAGTAGCTGCTTTTGTCTCTCCCTTAGTTTGTTTAATCCAACAATGAAACAAATCCTTCTCCTCACAGCTGAAAATTCAGTCACTTGCATGATATTTTTTTGGCAATTATTTGGGAGATATAAATAACCTCCAAGTCTCACAATGGAGATGTTACTGGTGCTAGCTAGAGCAAATTGATGAACAACGGGATGATAGTGCTACAGTGCTACAGTGTGCTATTAATTAAAATGCCCAGTATCATGAATTTGATTTGAAGAGTCTCTGCCTTTTCAGTTTGGGCTTGCTGCAGACAAGAAGGGATATGGTCATTTCTATTTTCCTATGGGCACTGAATTCTTTATTTATTTTGTTTGTCTGTTTGGGGGCTACACCAACTGTACTCAGGACTTACTCCTGGATCTGCCTTTGGGTGTTATTGTTGGTGGGCTCAGAAGACCATATGGGGTGCCAGGGATTGAACCAGGTCAGCCAGATGCAAGACAAGTACCTGACCCAGTGTACTATCTCTCTGACCCTGCCTTTTGGCATTGGATTATTCTCTTTCACCATCTTGTTGTGCTTTGAAGATTTCAAGGTTGATTCCTTGAAGATTGAGATCCAGAGGACAGGAAGTGGCAACTACTCTGAGAGGCTCTACTGCCCAGCCCTTGGCTTGTTCAGAACCTATGACATAGGTAAGTGCTTTTCCCTGAGGAGAGGCTTCTTCTCTACAGTTGGCTGTGTCTCACCTGCATTCCCTTTATGAATCACAAATCACGAACACGACCATCCTGTTATTCGTCGATTGCCTCGAGCAGGCCCCAGTAACGTCTCTTTCATCCTAGTCCTGAGATTATATTCAAGACTCTTTAGGAGAATGAGACCCATCATTGTTACTTGTATTTAGCATATTGGGTACGCCACGGGGAGTTTGCCAGACTCTGCCGTGTGGGCAGGCTACATTCGGTAGCCTGCCAGTTTGTCCAAAGTAGGAATGAGATAATAAGATGTCATAATAAGATGTTCCGGAGCTGGTTTTTATAGTCTCTGAGTCTTGGCCGTTGATGGGATTACACGGTGCCAGGGGGCCAGTTGGTGGGTATGACCCCCGCCTACTGGAATTCGGAGGATCTGGGTGGAGGATGCTCAGCTCCAATCCGAGTAGGCTTGGAGATCTCCCTTTATGAAGGTGAATATAATTCTCTATTCTGGATGGCTGTTGTTCCTCGAACTTTGTGAATCCAGCCACACTTTCCACTTCTTTCTGTCTGCCTTTCTTTGTGATTTTCTAGGCAACAGGCTCAAACAACACACTGGTGGCTCTCTCTTGTGTGAAACTCACCTGTGCTCCTTGAAAACCAGATCATTTTTACCTCACAAGCTGCACAAGGGGTGGAGGTGGGGAATTTATGTATCCTTGACCTTCAGGTGGGAAGCACAACTCTCTGAAGAGGTGAGATGGGGTCTCTCATCCTGTAGCTTTCTCCAGAGAAACCACCCTGAAAAATCCTTGAATCCCACTCCTGCTCACCATCTTTGTGGAAGAGTGGCCTGTGAGCGGGACAGCCAGTTCTTGGGTGTCTAGTTCAAGGATCCTGCATCTGCATCCCCAGAAGAAATGTCAGCAGGTTCCCTTGTCTTTGAACATCAATGGAAACTTTCATCAACATCCTCTTCTATAAACCTGCTGTGCTCAATCACTATCCAATTAGAAAATATATTTAAAAATGTGTAGATGCATATGTATGCAAATATATATACACAAATATATCTGTAGCTATATATCCTACATAATGAGAAATGATTATTGAAAAGTAGGTATGCTAAGCCAATTTATCAGGAGTTGTGTTTGTCAGGTTGAGAGATGATTAAAGGGACATGAACTGGGTTTGAGGAAGAACTCAGGCAGATTGGTTAATGCAGAATTGGAGGTGAAATGGCTTTTGCTGGGCCTTAAGGGGGGGTACAGTTGACTCATTTTGGTGAGTGAGGGGGTAATTTCAACATGAGCAGGCATAAAGCTCAGTGAGTACCCCCTGGAGTGACAGAGGCAGGGTAGCACTTTACTGTAGCACTATCGTCCTATTGTTCATCGATTTGCTCTAGTGGGCACCAGTAACGTCTCCATTGTGAGACTTGCTGTTACTGTTTTTGGCGTATCGAATATGCCCTGGGGAGCTTGCCAGGCTCTGCCATGCTGGTGGGACACTCTCCGTAGCTTGCTGGGCTCTCCGAGAGGGACGAAAGAATTGAACCCGGGTCAGCCATGTGCAAGGCAAACACCGTACCCACTGTGCTATTGCTCCAGCCCTTGTGCTATCATTCCAGCCATTATATTCGCCACTGAGTTCAGACTCCACCTTTCAGAACTCTGATATTAGTAAATGAAAAGGCTCGAGCAGGCCCAGTAATGTCTCCATTTTGAGACTTGTTACTGTGTTTGGCATATTGAATACGTCACGGGTAGCTTGCCAGGCTTTGCTATGAGGGTGAGATACTTTGGGTAGCTTGCTGGGCTCTCCAAGAGGGGCTGAGGAATCGAGCCCGGCTCAGCTGGGCTGGCTGTGCGCAAGGCAAATGTCCTACCACTGTGCTAATCGATTAATTTTTTTTTCCAGTTCTGAGGATTGAACCAAGGTCTCCCACATGCAAGGCAAGCTTTCTACCACGGAGCTACTTCCTGGGCAAAAGATTGTTACTTTTACATTTTTGCAGAGCTGGGAATTGAACCCCTGGCCTTACACATACAAGGCAAGTGTACAGATCTATAGCTGAGCTGCATCCAGGCCCCTGAAAAGCAATTTCGAACTTGTGAGTCATCTTAAAATTATATGCAGGAATTTCAGGGCCAACCCCATAGACCACTGGAGGGAAGCTAGGTGGGCTGAGTCCTGCTCTCTGCCCTGCCTCCCAGAGCAGCACTCTGCTCTCTGATTGATGAAATGGAGTTGTGCTGATGTTGACCATTTCAAAGTCCCTGAGTCTGATCAAGCCAAATACTAGAATTAGCGAATGCTCGAGATCCCAGATATGCAGCTAGTCCACTAGCGCGGCTGTGCAGCAGACACTGTCTCTTAAAATGAGAGGGCACTTCACTGATGTTCCTTACATATTCACAACCAACACCATGGCAGGGAGTGGCCCTCAGCCTTCACTGTGATTCAGAGATGCTAAATGAGTGACCCCAAGGGGATGCATGGGGTGCGGGTGCGGGTGCTGGAGGGTGCCTTGCAGAACTGGGCTGCCTTAGGCACTGAGCGGTTTCTATCAGAGGAAACGTGGAAGAACAACTGAGCTCAAAGAGCAGGTGGTGACCCCAGTCAGATGATCTTCCCCAAACCTAGGAGTCATTGCTGCTCTTAGGAACAAGAGCATTTCCACACCAGTGTCTTCACTCTGGTGTTCCAAACTTTCTCTTCCAAGACCTCCACCAAAGCCATTGCCAAGGACAAAGCCATGACACAGGGGTCCCCCAGATGGGGATAGGAATTCTCTGCGGGTAGCTGGGACCCACCAAAGAATATCTGGGACGTGTCTTTGAGCACCTTCCTGCGGGGTGCAGAAGAGAGCAGGTGTTTCTGCGAAAATGAAGCCTTCTGAGGGTGTCCCTTCCCCGCTGGAGGGTCTCATTAGCTGGCACACACAAAACAGCTTCCTTGAGGGACAATGAGGTCCTTGGGGATGTGGAGGCTGCAGAGATACTGGCAAAGCGGATGGAGTTTTCCGGTGGTGGTGGTGGGGAGGGCGGTCTTGGGGGGGAGGGTTTGGAAAAGCAGCCAGCACCCAGCCCGCCCCACCGCTGTCCCTGCGGCTGCTTTCCTGGCTTCGTTGGCAGGGTTGTTTGGAGTTTTTCTCGCTTTCTTTCTGGAAACCCTGACAACGGGACGACTTAACTTCTTTTCTTAAGACCGTGGACTTAGACACAAGTGCGTGGAAGGAAGAAAAGCGAGTACATAGAGGAGCTGGGAGAAGAATAACTCAACGCCCACCAGCAGGAAGTGCGAAGTGAAATAGAAAGGGCGCGGTCAGCAGTTTCCAGTCCCAAAATCCATCAAGCTGTCAAGACAGGCTCCAGCCCCCACCGCCCGGGCACCAGGGCCCTCTCTGCTCTAGTTCCCTCCCCCCCTGCATCTCCTTTTTCTTTCTTATTTTTTTTTTCATTTTCACCAGCCCCAGGAAATTTTTGAAGACCCAACCTTTTAATGATGAATTAATGAGTACATTTAATTTAAAAGGGGAGGCAGGGCTCCAGGGCATTCTGTTTTTGTATATTCCAGTGATGATGAGACAGCCTAACTGGGCAGCTCCCTGGGCCACCCCCAAGTTGCTCTCTTTCAGAATGAGCCCAAACCTCTGAACTCCTTGTCCACTTAAGGTGTGATGTCAAGGCAGGCTCCTTGGCAGTGACTTTCAGGAAGATACCAATGAAACAACGAAGAAATATTTGAAGATTCAAGACAGATTCTGCAGAGAACTTACCTTACTGTCAGCTTAAGAGCCTATTGGGAGATGAGAGATGATCATGAGTGAGTCCTGAGAAGACCACAGGAAACAGGAGCTGAAGATAGTGCAGGGGTGATTGCATGCATCGAACACAGGCTCATATCCGGCACCACATGGACTCCAGAGCACTGTTAGAGTGATCCTGGGGGCCAGTTGAGTATCACTTCACTATGCTGTAAGAACCTCCAAGAGTGGCTCCTGGGTCCCTGAGAATCTCTTGGAGCATACACCAGCACACCCCCACCCCACATATGCACTCCAAAACAAAACAAGTAAAGGGATATACATGATAACCTTTCAGTATCTGTATTGCAAACCATAATGCGCAAAAGGGGAGAGACAGAGACAAAGAGACAGAAACAGAGACAGAAAAAAAGGTTCTTCCGGGGCTGCTGTGATAGCACAGCGTTTGCCTTGCACGCTGCCAACATGACTGACCAACACAGGTTCGATTCCCAGCACCCCATATGGTCCCCTGAGCACTGCCAGGAGCAATTCCTGAGTGCATGAGCCAGGAGTAACCCCTGAGCATCGCCGGGTGTGCCCCAAAAAGAAAAAAAAAAGGTTCTTTGGTAGAATCAGATGGGGAGGGCATAAGGTGGGAGCATAATTGGGGACATTGGTGGTGGAAAACGTACACTGATGAAGAGATAGATGCTGAAACATGGTATGATTGAAATCCAATTATTGACCACTTTGTAACTGTGTATCTCACTGTTATTCAATTAAAAATAAAGTTGTTCAAACTTTAAAAAAAAACAAAGAACTAAAAATAATAATATACAAAGAAAACTACAGAACACACCTCAAGGAATAAAAGAGGACACAATGAAATGGAAACACATCCAGTGCTCATGGATTGGGGAGATTAACATTGTGTGTGGGGCGGGGAGAGAGGCTGAAGAGAACAAAGAAGTCCCCAGGACTCAAAGCCTTCCTTCAGGATGGGTACTGGATCATTGTATAACTGAAACCCAGGCACAAAAGTTTGTAAGTCTACAACTGTACCTCATGGTGTTTCACTAATAAAAATTAAAAAGAAAAAGAAAAAAAAAAGCCTTCCTCCTTGTTAACCTCCTAGCAATGACAGGGAAAACAAGCCTATAAAATCAGCTCCCAAAGCAGTGCTGCCTAGGGCCACCCGTACCCCAGCTGGGATGTTTCTTTCCCCTGTCATACTTCCTGCTGGTCTGCTGTTTTTCAGGGTACAACTTTCCTTTATTTTGGGAGTCTCTCTCTGTCTCTCTGTCTCTGTCTCTTTATGTCTCACTTTCTGCCTATCTCTCTCTCACTCTTTCTTCTCTCATATTTCCAAGCCAAAACTATTTGACCTCACTGTTTTCTCTAGAACTTCTTTTCTGTAATATAAAGACAAGAGTCTGGAGCTAGGTGAAGGCTGGAACCGACTCCCTCTACCTGATCTCCCCAGCACACACACACACACACACACACACACGCGCACGCACACACACACACATACACACACCACCCCACCATCACCTCCTTCCCACCATCACCCCCACTGCACCTTTCTAAGTTCTCTGGGATATCTATGGATAGCAGAATGCATATCTTTAACCTTTGAAAGGTTAAAAAAACCTCTGGAAATGGAGAAGGGAGGTGTGGAACTTGAAGGCTCTTTGCAGAGAGAAAGAGAGAGAGAGAGAGAGAGAGAGAGAGAGAGAGAGAGAGAGAGAGAGAGAGAGAGAGGCAAAGCCCAGGGTAATGGTGGGAACAGGCCTGTGAGTAGCCCAGGCCCAGGAGGCCAGACTGAAGAGCCCTGAGCACCGCAGAGCCCAGAGTTCTGCCTCTGAGAGAAAGACTCAGAAGTCAGGAAGGCGAGTGAAGGCACCAGGGCTGAGGGTGAAGCTTTGGGGCAGGAGGAGAGAAATTTAAATCTGGAGATTTAGAGTCATTGGGAGCTGTCCCAAGGGGCATCTCCTGTGCCTTGAATGCATTCTCTTAGCTGCCCCATCCCCCCAACTCACCCACCGTCCTCCAGCCTCCAGCAGCCCTTCCAGAGTGGGCCTTTTCTAGACAACACTTTAAAGATCTGCTTCTTCTGAGTGCAGTCTCCTTCCAAGCCACAGCTTCTCTTATTCTGAAGAAAAGTGTTTCATCAGCATTTTTTCCCCTCCAGATAGAGCCCCACCCCCTGAAGTCCAAGGATGGGCTTTGGCCACCCCATTTTGCTCTGCTGGGTTCACTGGTCTTTCTGTTTTCCACAAGGTAAGAGATCTCTGGGAGAAAGGAACTGAAGCCCCACTAGTCAGAGAGAGCAAGCTTCTCCCCCAGGGGGCGCCACCTCACTGACACTGCGTGATGAGAAATCTGTGTGTGGTGTGGGGGATGGCAGCGGTATGGCAAATATGGGGTCCTGGATCCCAGGTTCATGTCCTCTGGGATATTTGAGGATATCAGTAAAACTTAATGATGGCATGTGAGGTGACCCCAGGGTACCAGCATGCACAGTCCCCTGCTTCCTGATTTTTGTGTCTTTTCCCCCAAAAAAGAATGTTATGGAGGGAACAAAATAATTATAGCAGGCATCTATTTTTCAAATAAGAGGAGGAGGTAAGTGAAGGAAGTTAGAATCCAATTGGGGATAAATCATTTATTTAAGGAAGAGAGACAGCATCAAATACACTTCCACAAGCACAAGGAGTCTGTGCTGTCTTTGTTTCACCTCTTTTTACAGGAGTTCAGACTTCCTGTTTTTCCTATTGCCTCTTACTCTTCTACCCAAAAGGGAGGGAACTTTTCAGAATCTCAGGTACTTGCTGTATTTGGCCTCAGCATGGGTTGCCATGACAACTATAAACTGCCGTGGGTATGATTTTGATAAGTTAAATATTATAATGATCATATAATGAGCCAGGGTTCTCTTAGCACTCACATAGGACTAATTTATGCTTGCTTCCCTGGTGTAAAATTGTATCATAATTTAGGATAGAAGCTTGGCTTAGAGCCTCTCTGCCGGGCAGTCTGTTAACCTGTCTTACCCTTCTCCATACTCTCAGGACCTCGCACATACCATCGCTGTCCTTCTCTCTGATGTGAGGAGTTGTAGGGTTAGCGAGTACAACAGTCAGTCCTACTGGAATCCGAAAGTCATGAAGTAATTCAAGTAATTCAAGACTTATCAATTAGTGTGGGGCAATATCAAGGTGCTGGGATATCTGTTTCTTCAGGATGAGCCTCTGGCCAGAGATGAGAGCATGCATGGTAAGCAGGACTTGGAACTTGATGAGAAGGATCAGCCCAAGCTGAAAAATGAAGGCGTTAGAAAGGGGTTTTCTTCAGCAGATTCTCCCTCAGCATGTCAGGGGTCTGGTTATCTGAGAGTACTCTCCGTTCGTGCTCTCGTTTCATCCTAACTGGAGACATGCTATGAGGAGTCTGAATTCCTTGAGGCAAAATTGCTTGCCTGGGAGTATTACGTAGCTAAGCAGAAGACTGGGTTGAGACTTAGAGCTCAACTTTCTTATTTTGTTTTGTTTGGGGGCCACAAACCAAAATAAAAGTTTCTGCCCAGCTGTGCTCAGAACTTACTCCTGGCTCTGTGTCCAGGATTCACTCCCGGTAGATTCAGGGGACCATAGAGGCTGTCTGCGATTGAACCCAGAATGACCATGTATAAGGCAAACCTGCTGTAAGCTACTGACCCCTGAAACTAATGTTTCTGATACAAGTTCCCAACTCTCTCTAATAGACTGTGTTGCTCTTTTCCTTAGTTGCAGTGGATTCTACAGTCATTCCTTAATTGTGTATGTACTTCCTTGGTTACTGTGCCATGTCTTTTACTTGTGTGTTCTTTTTCTGTCGCTTATAGCACACTGTCAACCCACAGGTTTTCTTCTTTCAGAAAGAACGTCACCATATCCAAGAGTGCCTAAGTAAAATTCCCAATATCATCTTGAACTGTGTTGTATCAATTTAAATATGTGGAAAGAGAAACTCCAGGAAGTAAGGCATTCCATAGGGAGCACATTTTTGATGAGCTGTGAGAAAACCCCAGATCTCCCACCTCACAGGAACATGTCTAAAGGTTGCTTTGAACCTGGGTTCTAGTTATTTCCACTCTTACAAGTTAGCAAGTATGAATGTTCATATGCTTTTTTGTTTTCTACAGCTCAAGTTGTTTCCTGTTTCACTCTAACTTCCTGGCAAAAGACTTAGTCTTGTTTCATTTCAGTTAAAGGCACACATTTTGGGTTTATCTATTCGTTGATTCAGAATTTTTTAAGGAGACATACAAAATCTGTTCTTTAAATTTTTACAATTTTAAATTGTACAAATTTAGTACAGTTTTGAAGGATTCAAAAGCTTATATTCAGTACTAACCTTTTAAGAAAGAAGGAAAGAAAAAATTTTGCTACTCTTATTATTTTTAATAAATAGTACAATCAAGCTATTATGGAGAAGTAGTACTGAAGGATAAATGCATATTCTATATAAAATACACATTTATAATATAAGCTGATAAAAATTAAGCTATCATAGCAATGAGACTTTTGTAACTATTGCCTTTTTTAATATAAGTGTTATAGTTGTTGGTGAAATTTAAAATATTTTTATTGTTTAAGACAACACAGTGTTAATGTTTATGGATTTTTATATATACAGTTATCATGCCTCACCATAACCAAAGTACTCAATACCCTCTACCTATGTAGGGTACCTCTAATGTTACTTCTAGTCAACTTCTTCATCATTTTTTCCTGAGCACCTACCCTCCTGCTTGGTAATATATTTTATAATCCAGACTAAATTGTTTGTCATTACACATTGCTGTCTATTCCATTGTTTTGTTCATCTATATCCCATGTATTATACATAAATGAGACCATAGTATTCTTCCTTTACTCTCTGAATTATTTTGCTTAGCCTAATGCACTTCAATTTTACCCAACTTCCAGTGAACTATTGCTAATTGGATTCCTGGGCAGTTGATGTTTCAGGACACAATTTTGAATGGGTTTGTCTTTTTATAATTTGTTTCTCTTACTGTCTGTCAATTTCATATAAGAATGTAAAAAATTTTGTGCATTGATTTTTTTATTTGGTCTACTATTTTTCTGTATTGGTTTATTACTGCCAAGAGTTTCCTAGTGGAAACTTTAGGGTCTTTTTTGTATAAAATCAAATCATATGTAACTAATAATAGTTTAATATTTTCTTTTCCAGTTTAAACCCCATTGATTTCTTTTCCTTACCTACTTGCTGTGGTAAGGGCCTGCAAGTCTATCTTATATAATACTGGACAGAGTGGCCATCCTTGTCTTATGTCTGTCACTATCACTGTCCCTGTCCTCCCGTTGTTCATCGATTTGCTCGAGCGGGCCCAGTAACGTCTCCATTGGAGACTTTTGTTGTTACTGTGTCTGGCATATCGAATACATCACGGGTA
This sequence comes from Sorex fumeus, assembly GCF_029834395.1. Classification (NCBI taxonomy): domain Eukaryota; kingdom Metazoa; phylum Chordata; class Mammalia; order Eulipotyphla; family Soricidae; genus Sorex; species Sorex fumeus. Next base: position 22,687,361 of record NW_026606091.1, on the reverse strand, counting down.
GCTTGCCAGGCTCTGCCGTGCGGGCGAGATACTCTCTGTAGCTTGCCGGGCTCTCCGAGAGGGGCGGTAATCTCAAAAAAAAAAGGCTTTCAATTTTTTTGTTCTTGAGTATATTAGTCATATGTTTGTTATAAATAGCATCACTACCTTGAAATTTATTTCCTTCATACTTACTTTTTTGCAGGTGTTATTGATCATGAATGGTTGTGGGATCTTTTCAAAAGCTTTCTTTATATCTATTAATATAATTATATAATTTTTATTTGTGCTTTTGTTGATGTGGTGTATTTGTTTATAATGAATCATCCTTGGAATAAAATGCCTCCTGATTAGGATTTATGATTGATTTATATGTTGTTGAATTTAGTTTGCTAAGATTTTGCACTAATATTCATCAGAAATATTGATCTATAATTTTTAGTAATATATCTATGAGCTTTGGGTATTAAGATAATGTTGACTTATAGAAATTGTTTGAAAGAAATCCTGCTTATTTGATATTATGGAAGAGTTTGAAGACTACAAGTAGTAAGTTTCTTTGAAGCTTCGGTTAAACTCAACAGTGAACCTGTCTGGTCCTGTGCTTTTGTTTCTAGAGGGATTTTTTTAAATTACTGTTTCAATTTCTTTACCTGTGGTTGTCCTGTTCAGGTTTTCTACTTGCCCCTGGTTCAATCTTGGAAGGTGGTATAATTCTAAGAATTCATTTATTTCAACCCCTGGGGTTAGGGGGTCCAAGCATGTCAGAGATCCAGGGCAAAACATTCACTCCAGCCCTTCAAGCTCTCCACACAGTCATATGGAAATTGTATTCTATATAATGCACCAAGCACAATGTGGTGGTTTGATAATTCAAGCCAAAACCGACAGTGTTGCTCTTTTAAAAATAAAGTGAACAACACTTTGTCAAAATCTTTCCTCTGCACCTCTCAGAATCTGTAGGAGGCCAACACATACAGTGACTGTTTTCTTGTATGGTTCCTCTCCCATTTTCTCTCTAGTCACCCAACAAAATTCTCTTTCCTCCTAGTGACATTTTGCAATATGGTCCGACAAACGGGTAACTTTGGAAGGTGATGATGTAATAGAATTGGGTGAAACTGCTGAAATTTGTGTCTCCCCTTATGGAATTATGCCAACATTTAGTTTTCTATGAATCTGCAGAAATAATGTGAGACAAAATTGGAATTTCTTATCCTTTGGAGAAACAGCAGCTTAGGTTTATCTAGTTGTTGTGATGTGCAAATTATATTTTCAAGGCTTGGAATCAGAAGGGAGTCAGAAGAAAATTTGACCATTTATTGAAATTATTGAAAATTTCCCAGATTTAGGGAAAGGCAAGTGGCAAATGATTCTGTAGAAAGGAGTTCTCCATACATAAAGAATGTGGAGAGCTGGAACAGAGATGGAAGTTCACATGGGCATGATGATAAGACAGCAACAAGAACAAAGCTTCCCCAAACCCTCTGCCACATATTCAGATACACAGAACTGAAATACTGAGAACATTTAGGCATGAGAAACATTAGCTTCAGTTCCAGCATGGGTTTCATGTTTTGCTCAGACCAACTATTGATACTTCTAATGCTATTTTTAAAAAAAACTTGCTCGTGTCTTTGATTCTCTTCCATGTAAATATCCCATTTTCTTTTCACTGAAAAAGGAAACTACAGATCAGGTCTTAAAAATAATATTTCTTTAATACTTTGAAGAGTTTTGTTTGTTTGAGAGTCACACCCAGTAGTGCTCAGGGGGTTACTCCAGGATCTGCACTTAGAAATAATTCCTGGTGGTACTCTAGGATGCCAGAGAATTAACCTGGGTTGGCTGCATGCAAGGCAAGCACCCTACCCACTGTATCATCTTGCTGGCCCAATAGTTTGAAGATTTTATATGTATAATGGTTGTTGTTGTTGTTTGTTGTTCTTGTTGTTGTTCATACTATTTTAAATATGAGGTCTTGGGAAAGAATCTAGTGTTTTCTAGCTCAGCAGTTCTAGCAACTGTTATAACCATGAGTTTTCAATACATATGCTTCCTTTGGCCTCGTTCTTTCCCCTAAATTTAAGTTGATTATAAGAACAACTTAACCTATAAGCCTCCAGGGGACAGATCATGTGAATCAATAGCAGTTCACACGTCAAGTGACTAATGGCAACGAAGTGGCCCCAGGGGATAATGGGAAATAGCAGGTAGGCTGGGCTATCTATTGTGACCTAGATTGAAAGCTGATTCCAAGTCCAGTTAGAGAGGTACAGGTTAGAGGTATATTGCACATAAGCACTTAGCACTTTTACCCATTAAAGCTATGATCTTTTTTTCATAATGTTTTCATACTTTTTCTTCACTTTGTAAAATTTCTCTTTTTTATTGAGGCATCACTAGTTTATATGAGTTCATACATTTTAGGGGTACAATTTCATGTCTTCTCAAAGTGTATGTTATTATACCTCAGTCACCACCAAAGTACCTATATCTCTCCACCATTACCCTTTGCACCTTCTCTCATCTTGGTCTCTTCTCTTGCCCCTCTGGTAACCACAGCTCTGAGTCATGAATCTTTTACTCTGTTGTTTGTCTGTTCCTAGGCTTTGTTTCTCTGTATTCTGAACCTAAATGGGATAAATTCATTATTTTTCTTTCTCCTTTTATTTAACTTAACATAAGTCCTTCAATTTGATTGTGCTTCTGCAAGATATATTAATAATTAGGTATATAAATAATGCAACCATAGTTCAAGAGATCACACATATTTTATTTGTAGACCTTCTTTGGCTGAAATATGGTTAACAGATATCAAGATTAGGTGAAAATGCAAGCCGAATTATAGGTAATGGATTAGACTTCCATTTGAAGAGAAAATTATGGTGGTGAATTTTATTAGGCAATAGAACTAGGGCACCTCCTAACAATCTAATTCAATTAAAAATAACATTAATTAGAAAACCTTATGTTCACTGCAATGGTATTTACAGTAGCCAAGATCTGAAAACAATCCAAGTTCCCAAGTGACAGATGAGTGAGATCAACCCAAATGCCCAATGACAGAGGAGTGAAAAAAGTTGTGGCCTATATATGCAAGTCGGAATATTATTCAGCTATGAGAAAAGATGAAATAATACCTTTGCTGCAACTTGGATGGAACTGTAGGGTGTCATGTTAGGTAATATAAATGAGAGGGAGAAGAACAAATGACAGATGATCTCACTCACATGTAGAAGAAATAAAGGAATTTGCCACTATAAACTGAAAAAGAATTATATTAAGTTTATACTTGGACAGGAATTTTTAAATGAAGCTAGTTGATGTCTGACTAATGATCAGGTTCTTAAAAAATGACAAAAGCATAAAACAAAATCAAAATATCAAGCAAGAATTTATCATTAGGTATTCACACACATGCCGCTCAGACCAGCTAGCAAGAAAGATTCTTAGCCCTTTGTCAAGTATCCTTGGCTAAGCAGGTTTGTTCCCATTTCTTTTCCTGGAGATGGTCTCACTGGTTGCCACATCTCATGATCTTAACATCAACTAATTCCCATACTCTCAGTCCATGTTCATCACACCACCTGCTAAGGGTGATTTCCCTTCTTACTTAGACTTTTCTAAAAAAGACCAACTCCACGGCAGGATGACATGAATATTCCAAATTGCCTAGCTGCCTTGTCTATCTTTATAACTGATGCAGTAACATCTTAGTTGATGTACCACTCTCCGGTAAAACAGCTAATTAGGGCAAGTTGCTGCCCCTGATTCTTAAGAGTTTGGGAAGAAAAATTTAAATTTCCCTTTTTTAAAAGAAGAGGAGCCAGCCTGGATTCTACAAAAACACCAAGAACTCAGAATTCAGAGAATTCCTACACAAGTTGCTGCTAACCTGTCCCCATGAGAAGTTGAATGTTTCAATAAATGCCACATATACTGCCTCAAGTCAGATACTGTTACTCCTTAGTTCAATTGTAATTCCTAGAAATTCACTAAATTGTCTGTAATTAAAGTAACCTTGATCTTGCTGAGGGGTTTGCTTGTAAGACAGTGGGCTTCAATGTTTAGTCTCACCCAGAATGCTTGGGGGAAAAACTATGCATTCTAGGCCTCTCCCTAGAGACCTTGCATCTGTAATTCCACCTAGGACCAGTTTGCATTTTTAGCATTATTGATTCAGATACGTATGGTTGAGAATAAGCTTTAATTTCATTTTATTTTATTGGGGGGGGGGGGTTGGTGATTAGTACCCACCCAGAGTTGTTCCAGTTCTGTGTTATTCCTGACCATTCCTAGTTCTGTGTTCAGGAATGACTTCTGAGGTCAGAAGTGACTTCATTTATCAGGGTGATAGGGATTCAAATCAGGGTTGGCTGCATGCAACGACAAGTATCTTTACCCCTGTACTGTCTCTCAGGCCTGGAGCTTTAGATTGGAGTACTGGATTCTGTGTGGCTCTGGGTTCTTTCTGTAAGAGGTATTTCCCATTCCGTGTTGTATGGCCCCCAACAGAGGTGTCTGGAAACACCCTGAAGAAAGAAAGTGGGGGAGATGAGGTCAATGTGAAGAAATAAAGAGGAGGTAGAAACAGATGTGGCCCAGAAAGGTGCTGGCAGCCTATTCCTCATAACTCGAGGGGTTTGCCTATGAGACTGTGTTTGGCTCTGGGCTGAGACAGTTTGGCCTGCCTGACAAGTTGGCTGGATTGCTACACTCCTTTAGGCAGAAGCAGATTTCAGGTTTAAAGCGATGTTTAATTTGGCAAAAAAGCAGAGACGCCCTCAAACTGTCTCAAAGAAAAGTAGCATATTTTGTTGTAATTTTATGTGTGGTAAGAGGGTTTCCATCTCTTCTCCTAGAGGCCAGCAATATTGGAATTTCTCATCCATATTTAGCACTGGGAATCTTTTTTAACTGGCAAGGGGTAATATTCTCCATAAAATCAGAGAAAGCGAGAACCAGAGCTAGTTCTTAGGTGTGGTTGAGGCCCTGATCAGTTTAAAGAAACTTATTTGCAGAAACTTGGGCTACACAGATAAACGGATTATTGCACTTGCCTTGCATGTGGCTGACCCAGGTTTGATACTCAGTACTACATCACTTGATCACTTGACTTCCTGTTAATCATCAATTTGCTTGAGCGGGTGCCAGTAACGTCTCCATTTGTCCCTGTCGCGTGCTAGTGTAGCCCAACGGCGTCTGTTCATCCTAGGAACACGAAGAGCCTCAAACCGATCCTTCATGATCTTGATGAAGAAGTCTGACCATCTGGGAGGTGAGTAGCCACGTGGTCTTTTGACGTCCCGTGGAATCCAGTCGGTAAAGCTCTAGTCCAGCGGTCGTCTTTAAATCTCTTTACGTGACCAACCCATCTGATTTTTGACACCTTGGCAAATGAGACAGCGTCCCTGATTCTTGATCGTCGATGGAGGTCGGAACTCCAAATTCTTTCTCTCATTTGAGTGAAGTGTGATACTCCAAGCATAGCTCTTTCGATTCCTCTTTGGGAGACCCGAATAGTGTTATCATCCTGTTTACATAGGGCCCAGGTCTCTGAGGCGTATGTTAATGCAGGAAGAACAGTGGAATCAAAGAGATGTGCCCAGAGCCGGAGGTTCTTTGTCCTCTTAGCTATTTCTTCGACGCTCTTGAAGGTGTTCAGCACTACATATGGTCCTCCAAGCACAGCCAGGAATGACCCCTGAGCACAGAACCAGGAGTTATCCCTGAGTACTTACCCAGGTGTGACCCACCCCCTCAATTAAAAAAATGGTAAAACTTAAAGACTAGAAACCAAGGCTGAGGGGAAAGTTGGTAACTCATCAGCATGAAACAGTTCTTTTGAGGATGGCTAATTGTTTTCAAGAGGGGAATGAGAAATGTCTGACCTGGATGCAGAGATCCCAGAGCAGACAGAAGCAGCAAACAAGCTCCTGGGAAGGCACACACGGGTTGAACATGTTAGTCTACTAACTGTTAGTGTGTATTTTATTGTACAGTTAGTAGCTGCTGTTATGTTGTACAGAGTTTTGTCCATTTAATATTGTCTATATAATTCCTCACTGCCTTAAGCTACCCATTATTTTTATGCTTTTCTTTTAAAAACAAAAGAAAACAAAACAGCAATCCTTCTAAGTCAGCATTTCTCCAAGTACAACCGCCCTCTAGTGGCACACAGGCAGCCATAAAATCTGCAAATCCTTTGTATGTAGGCCAAGATCAGAGAGATTTCTAGACCTGGAAGTGAACCTCCTGGATTTTCTCATTCTACAACGTCAGGATATATATATATATATATATATATATATATATATATATATATTATATATATAAATATATATATATATATATTAATGGAGAGTGGGGAGAGATGAGGCTCAGAGGGGTATGAAACTTGCTGGAAGCATCACAGCAGGTCAGCAAAGCCGGGGTCTGGCTTCTCCGGGGTCTGGCTTCTCAGGGGGTCGGGCCTGACCCACCCCCTGGAAGTGGTACCTGCACTTCCTGGATGATATTGAACTTCGGGGTTTTTCCAGGCCTCCAAAATGTCTGGCCTAGTGTTCGGTGCACAGCGGGACTCAAGGCTTGTCTGCTGGCTGAGTGACTCCTCCTGGAGATAATCTAAGTAGCAGCTTCCGTTGTTTTTTTCCCACAGAGCCATCAAGCCAGAAAGGTTCTCCAGAGAAGGAAGATTCTGGAAACTTGGGCTTGGTGCCTGGGAGTCACACGCTTGTTTTCAGAGAACCAGGCAGGGGTGTTGTCTGCTTTCCCTTCAGCCATACATCTCCACACCCTTTCTGGTTAACAATCTTTTGCTCTGTGACACTTGTGTGTTCAAAGTGAATTTCCTGACAGGCGGCAACTGTAAGTGTCCCCCTGTCAAAAGTGAGATGAGGACCTAGGTCCGCCTTCCTTTCTATTTATAACATGTGAAGGAGTCAGGCCACCCCGAAGAGGATGTTCAGGACAGAGCTGAGAACACAGCAGACCCACCACAAGAGCCCTGCAAGGGGCTGGCACACCGGGGGGGGGGGGGGGGGATGGATGAAGGCTTGGAGAGGCTGCAGATGGAGAAGGTGGCCGGGTGACAGACTGTGGGTGGTGGTGCTCTTTGTATTCCAAATAGGCTGAAGATTTTCTATTTATTTTTTATCAAAATCCCCTGGAAGAAAATGGGAACAGAAAAAGTGGCTGGAGAGGCATCATTGGGATACAACATTGGGCTTCCACAGAGGAAGGAAGTCTGACTAATTTGTGTCTGTGTATGATTTGGTAGAGGGTAGGAACTAGGGTCACCACCAAATGTCTCTATCTTGTGTTAGCATCCATGACGGACACATGTCAAGAGCCACTGTTGTAAAGATAAACTTCATCTCTAAACTTGTTGAAATGAACTGATTAGAAGACTCAACCTGGAAAAGAGAATTCAGGCACAATTATTTTTCCCTTACCTCCTTTCTCATCAGTACCCAATGTCATGTTAAAACCGGTATTTGCACAAAACACGAATGAGTAAAATCCTATTTCTTTTGTAATTATTTCCAATGTATCTAAGTCTGAGATTGAGGCAAATAAAAAATATGCATTTAATTTTTTTGTCTGAACTTCAAATTAATTTCTATTATGAGCCCCAGTCTACTTGTGTGACAGACTTAATCTTTGCCATGGTAATTTTGCTCTTCTCTCTGTTCTGGGAGGTTGTGTCTCAATTCTGGCGTGCTTTTCTAGGACCAAAGAGAAGCGGGTAGTGGGAGGTTTCTGCCCACAGTGTCCTAGGCCACAGAAGTATGAGTCCATCTTTTACTCACTGCATCCTGGCCCTGGGACCATCATGCCACCAGGGAACTGTCCACTTCCAGTCTAGTGCTCACAGTGTTTTCATCTTCATAGGCTGCATGTGCCCTCCTGCCCAAGCTAGACGCTGCATTCTTGGTTCTTCAAAGAAGCCTTTGACCCAGGAAAGAGAGTACAAAATGGTGTTTTCTCTTTGAAACCCAAAGTTGCCAAATCTTTCCATTTGTTTTTCATGGAAAAGATGGAAAGTTTTTACTTTATGTATACCTCTTTGATTTTTAAAAACCTCAGAAATAAATTCACTTCAGAAAGTAAAATTACTGCAGACCAAGCAAAACCAATCTGGATCCAGTTTTGCCCCAAGGGCTGCCACTCTGCAATCTCTGTCTGAGGCCACCATTCTTTTTCTTCTTTCAGATGCATCACATTTCTCCTGAGGCATAAACATTGTAGTATAATTATCTGCTTATTGGAAGAGGAGGGATTCCTTTCCAAGCAAGAGGAAATTTCTGGTTTGCAATACAGGTGCTAAGAGGTCAGGGCATTCGGTATTTTTATCGGGATGGTAGGGCTGGAGTAGCTTTTCAATTGGATGGCCACTCTGGTGTGTGGATGTGACTGCCCAGGCTTCTAGAAGCATAATGCACAAAATGAGAAAGAGAGAGAGAGAGAGAGAGAGAGAGAGAGAGAGAGAGAGAGAGAGAGAGAAAGGGTCTCCCATAGAGGGAGGCTGGAGGTGCGAGGGTGCAGTGTTAGGGGATGGTGGTAGGGAAACAGGGGGCATTGATGGTGGGAAATGTACACTGGTGGAGGGATGGGTGCTGAATCATTGAATGACTGAAACCCAATTATGAACAGCTTTTTAATGGTCTATCTCATGGATCAAAGATCAAAGATCAAAGGTCCTCCCATTGTTCCTCGATTTGCTCGAGCGGGCCCAATAACGTCTCCATTGGAGACTTTGTTGTTACTGTGTTTGGCATATCAAATACGTCACGGGGAGCTTGCCAGGCTCTGCTGTGCGGGCAAGATAGTCTCGGTAGCTTGCCGGGCTCTCCGAGAGGGGCGGAGGAATTGAACTCGGGTGGGCCATGTTGGCTGCGTGCAAGGCAAATGCCCTACCGCTGTGCTATTGCTCCAGCCCTTATCTCATGGATATCCAATTAAAAAAAATAATGTGGAGTTCATGCCCAATTCAATCAGCTTCATCAATGGCTGAATAAATAGCATACGCCTACATTTTTTTAAAAAAAGAGGAAATTTCTGGGGAGGGAGAAATTAATTATTATTTTAAATATTAATATCCTTCTACACCTTGCTATTGAACATATAAAGACAAGGTATATACTTTGTTTTACTTAACTTCTTCCCTATCCAAGAAAGATTAGTGCTTAATCAACATATTTTCAATATGGCAAACCTGTCTTGCAAATGCTTTCAATGGAATTGTAGAGTTTTATACTGGGTTTCTCCAACAATTATTTAACCTAGTTCCTAGGAGTGGATTAAATAAATGAGGCATGAAGCTGACAGAGGTAGGCCTTTGTCCTCTAGTAAGTTGTGCCAGCCAAATTATAACCTGACAAAACCTCCCTTTAGTTTGTACTCCATCCCTCCCAAATGAGTTAAAGTCCAGGGCACTGGTGCATTTGCATGGGGCAAGAGTAGGGTGCACATGGGAATACAGGTGATGCTGTAGTGCAGTGTCTACAGTTGAGGTAAGACCAAAGAGACTCTGGTCCCAGGAGAAGTCAAGTCAAAGAGGACCAACAGCCCAAGGCCGAACAGTCATGAATACTGAACATTTGGGTTAAAAGACCAAATATAAATATATTACAGTGATTATATTACGACATATAAACTAGTTAAAAGGTAAAGGCCCTCCCGTTGATCGTCGATTTGCTCGAGCGGGCCCAGTAACATCTCCATTGGAGACTTTGTTGTTACTGTGTCTGGCATATCGAATACTCTCGGTAGCTTGCCGGGCTCTCCGAGAGGGGCGGAGGAATCGAACTCGGGTCGGCCATGTTGGCCGCTTGTAAGGCGAACGCCCTACCCGTTGTGCTATCGCTCCAGCCCTTTGTCTATACCTCCCATGTTTGTGGAAATGATGTTCACACAATGACAAAATTGCCTAATGATGTATTTTCCAGAAAGTATCCTGATTGTTATAAAATACACAATTGTAATCATAAAAGGCACTTAGGAGAGATGTGGAATCTATAGGAATCTATAGTGAAAAGGTCTGAAATCAGACGAGTCATTCAACTATTATTTTGCAATTAATTTTATTGCAATTAATTTGCAATAGTGCAGAATCCAGAATGCTTATTTAATCCTAGGCTTTCTCTAGGGCACCTGGGCCTTGAGTGGTGAGTGTAAAGGTCCATCAATAACATGAAAGCAACGGGAATACTTTATATTATAGCTGGAAAATATCTTAAAGGGAACTTCCCATCTGAGAAAACATTCTCAAAACATAAATTCAAATTAGATTATACCCCTTCCTAAGATTATATAAAGACTATCTGTTGGTTATTGGATGAAGTTCTCTTTATATACCAGATTCCCTATAATCATGCCTCCAGGTTCATTCTAGTATCTTTCAGCGCCATTATCTAACCTTTTAATGCTGTAGCCCAGGAGTTTCCCAACATTATAGTGACTTGAAGGTGACTATATCTAGAATTTATCTAGAGGTCTAGAATTACCTCGAGGTCTGGGAAAGCATTGATATTGGCGCCTCCAACTTTGGTGTTTCTAATTCAGCAGCTATGTCATGAGGCCTGAAAATGTATTTCTTCCATGTTTCCATAGAAGACTCCTGATTGTTGGAGCATACTTTGAAAACCTCTATTCTAAACCACTTGTTAGTATATTCTGTGGTAAAACAGCAACACTCAGAGGCTTGAGACACTGCAGCTTCCAGGCCAACTGAGAACTGTGTTAAAATCAGAACCTCAAAAGAAAATTTCTTTGGTAATTTATGGGGCAGTGAAACCTTAGAAATAGATTCAAATTTAATTATTCTCTAGCCTGATTGTGCCTTTATATCAACTGAAGAGCTTCTAAATTTCATGTTAGTCTATTCTCCAACTTTGAAAGATTCTGATTTAATTGATCTACTGGAAGGACCAAAAGTATCTGTAATTTAAAAAGCATTCTGGGTGATATTAATATGCACAACAGCAAAAAATAATTACTCTAATCACACAGAACCCACATCACTCTTGAAACACAGTGCAACCGCCCTCCCCTAATACTTAACATAATAAAAGTATGTTTTTCATTCACAAAATAATTCAGTGTGGGTGTTCAGTGGGTGGCCTTTCACATGGCAGTTTAGCAACCTAGGTTCCATTGTGTGGTTTTCTTTCTTTTAAGTCACTTTCATTGAGAGATAAAGCAAGAAAGAGAATATGGGAACGACACCTTCCTAACGTCTAGTTTGAAATGAAAGTGACACCCACCAACCTATTTACATTCCATTGGTCAAAACTCAGTCACATGAACATACTTACCTATAAAGTTTCCTGAGATATACAGAGTCACAGAGAAAAATGAAATACTTATCAATCATTTCTCCCTGTCTTCTCGACTGTGTCAAGTCTACAGCAGTAGGAATGTACAAAAGTAAAGTCAAATACTTTACACATAATCCTCTCTGGGTAACATTCTTAAAGATATATTCTCTTTTGTTTCTTCCCCTCACACACATTTTAGAATATTTCTTACAGAAATGTGTATTATTTACATTACTAAAAAAAAGTTATCAAGTTCTAAAAGAATTAATTAGTAGAAACTAGAACTCTGCTGGCCTTTGCAGATTACAGTACTATCTCAACTCCGGCCTTTAGGATTGAAGTATACTGAACTGTACTTATAACTTTAGGTAGGGGGGCACAACTGGTGTGCTTGGGGCTTATTCCTGGTTATGTGCTCAGAGATCTCTCTTGACAATGCTCAGAGGACCATATGTAGTGCTAGGAATTAGAACTGACTCTGCCACATGCAAAACAAATGCCTTAATCCTTGTTTTATCTATCCACTCCATTACTTTATTTTTATTTTTATTTTTTATTATTTTTTTATTTATTTATTGAATCACTGTGGGAAAGGTTACAAAGCTTTCAGGTTTAGGTCTCAGTCATGCAAATATCAAACACATTTCCCTTTACCAATACTTATTTTTTACCATGAAGAACCCCAATAAAACCCCACCCCCCACCCCTCCCAGTCCCTGTGAGGCAGGTGAATTCTAGTTAACACTCTATCTGCTTTGATTAGATTCACTGTTTCAATAAAAGATTCACCACTATTATTTAGAGTTTACCCCCCCCCAAATCAGACATGCTGAAAAAGCATTGTGAAGTGATTTGCTTTCTACAACTGGGTTCAAGAATTAAATGTTGGTTTTGGATTTCTGCTATTTTACCGATTGACCCTGGAAGTATTTCTACTGAAAGTCAGATAGTTAAGAAATTGGTTTCTGTGTTCTGGAGCCGTGGCCGTGCTGGAGAGCCGCTCGTGGGGGGCAACTGGTGGCCTTGGTACGGCGTGAAGGGCGGACCAAAACGCCCCCCTTCCCATGAGGTTTTTAGTCGCCCCCACACCCCCGGCTCATACCTGCTGTCCACAAGGCTCCCATGCGGCCGCCATCTTTCTTTCCAGAGAGGAGAGGGTGAATGGGGCAACACCCTTTCCCCTCCGGCAGACTTGATGGCCTGGATTAACGCATAGTCCGTTCACTTTTCTGCTCCAAGCTGCTGGTTTCTGCATTAAGTCCTTGTGCTTCTGGGGCTGTGGCTGTGCTGGAGAGCCGCTCGTGGGGGGCAACTGGTGACCTCCGTAGGGCGTGAAGGACGAACCGGAATGCCCCCCGACCCATGAGGTTTTAGTCGCCCCCACACCACCGGCTCATACCTGCTGTCCACAAGGCTCCCATGTGGCCGCCATCTTTCTTTCCAGAGGGAGGAGGGCGGAAGGAAGCAACACCCTTTCCCCTCTGGGCAGACATGATGGCCTGGATTAACGCATAGTCCTTTCACTTTTCTGCTCCAAGCTGCTGGGTTCTGCATTAAGTCCTTGTGCTTCTGGGGCTCTGGCTGTGCTGGAGAGCCGCTCGTGGGGGGCAACTGGTGGCCTTGGTACGGCGTGAAGGGCGGACCAAAACGCCCCCCTTCCCATGAGGTTTTAGTCGCCCCCACACCCCCGGCTCATACTTGCTGTCCACAAGGCTCCCATGTGGCCGCCATCTTTCCAGAGAGGAGAGGGCGAATTTAAAGATAAAGGCCCTCCCATTGTTCATCGATTTGCTTGAGCGGGCCCAGTAACATCTCCACTGGAGATTTTGTTGTTACTGTGTTTGGCATATCAAATACATCACGGGTGGCTTGCCAGGCTCTGCTGTGTGGGCGAGATACTCTCGGTAGCTTGCCGGGCTCTCCGAGAGGGGCGGAGGAATCGAACTCGGGTCAGCCATGTTGGCCGCTTGTAAGGCGAACGCCCTACTGCTGTGCTATCGCTCCAGCCACCACTCCATTACTTTTGATTAAAATTCAAATACTGTTAAAATTCAACAATGAATAGAGCTTCTTAAGAAATTTACCTTGCGCTGCAAGAAAGGATATTTTTCTAACATGCACTTCTAATGTAAACACATTTAAACATTTTAACAGGCAAGTTGAAAAGAATAGCTGAATGAAAACTTAGAAAATCCTGCCTGTTGTCTCTATGGTAAATATTCAATGTCTCATCAAAGGTCCTCTATTAGGAAGGATGGAATGTGGTTGGAAATATATTTGTTTTCCTACTGTTTGAACATCTTCTCCCCACCTTCTTTCTGGAAACAAAGTTGAGGGAAATACATTAATACTTTTGTCATGATTATTGCCTCTTATTATTATAATTGGATTGTAAATCTAAGCACATATGATTACCATTTGGTTCCTGGGCTTTATTCTTTGCACCTTTTTGGAAAATTTGATGTAAGGAGATGTAGTCAATTCTTATTGCTGAGCAAGGAGATCTGAACATAATGCCCAAGTGTGGGGATTGCTAATACACGTTTTATGATTCTAGGTGTCTATGAGGTCCCATTTGGTGCTTAAACCTAGGGCATGCAATTTGAAGGGGGGGTGAGAAATTGACTCTGAAAAAAGGGCAATGTAGAAATTTTGGAGAGGTAAATGAAAGGTTTGGCATTACAGTGGGAAAGGACTCTCTTAAAACCCAAAATCTAAATTTTATGTCTGTAGGTTAACATATATGAGCAGAATGATAAGCTTTTTGTTTGTTTGTCATTCAGCTATTCTTTTGTTTGTTTTGTTCAGCAATGCACAGGGGTTACTCCTGCTTTGGTGTGCGGGGGTTGCTGCTGCTGCTGATGCAGTGTCAGTCCTGGGATAAGTCCAAGGTCCCCCTTCATGCATAGCATGTGCTCCAGTCTTCTGTGTTATCTCTCTAAACCCCAGAATAATCGTTTTAAAAGTTGATTGGTTTTTGTGTTGTATGAAGCAATAAGGACAGGAAAAATGTATCCTAAATTTGTTGTCTAATTTTTAAAAGTAACATTTATCTTTCCTTGTCATTTAAAAAGTAGCATCTGATTACTGTAGAGAACTTTTAAAAATTGTACCAGTGATGTGACTCAGTGAAAGAGCACTTGCCTTGCCTTGTGAGGAGGCCCTGGGTTTGATTCTAGCACTGCATGATCCCTTGAACTTCACTGGGCGTGTCCCTAAAACAAATTGTTATAATGTATTACTATAGAAAAGTTTATCTGAGAGTATAATTCTACAATACAAGTAATATTATCTAGAACTTCCAATATGGTAGACATTATTCTAAGCAATATCATTTGTTTTTCATTCCTTGTGGGTAAATTCTTAGATAGGTATTATTAGTTCCATTACTTTTTTTTTTACTGTCACTTTGAGTTTTTTTTTTAATATTTATTTATTGAATCACTGTGAGAAAAGTTACAAAGCTTTCAGTTTTAAGTCTCTGTCATGAAATGATCAAACACACTTCCTTTCACCAGTACTTCTTTTTCACCACCAAGAACCCCAATATACCCCCCTCCCACCCCTCCCAATGCGTGTGAGGCAGATGAATTCTACTTAACACTCTATCTACTTTGATTACATTCATTATTTTGACAAAAGATGCACATTATTGTTTAGAGTTTACACCCAACAATCAGAACTGCTGAAAAGGCATTGTGAAATCATTTGTTTTCTACAGTTAGTTATGAGAAACACATGATATTGCAGCTGCACGATTTTGGATTTCTGATATTTTACTTATTAAGCCTGGAGGTAATAATAATTACCTAATTATTTAATTGGGTATTATTTAATATTTAATAAATTATTAAATTAATTATTAATTATTTAATAAATAATTATTTAATTATTTAATAAGCTCCCAGGAGTGAACAAGGAGAGTCTCCTACCCTGTGCCTGACTGTCCTCACCAGGGTCCAAAAGCTGAAGACCTCTGGGCCACAGCCAAGGTCATGCTGGGATCACTCTTCACACACTTGGATGAGCCTCACGCATAAAAGAACTGGCAGGGGAACCCAGGTGTGTGGAACCCGGGGCTGAGATCTCCAAGCCTGCACGGTTTGGGACTTGACCTGCCAGTAGCTAGACAGTTACACCCACCAACTGCTGTGTAACCCCAACAATGGCCAGGATCCAGAGATTATCACACCAAGCTCCCTGGAGCAGCATTTGCAGCCACGTGACTTTTTATGTACATTCATTTAATTTTTCAGGGTACCTTAAATATCCCACCCACACGGCAGAGCCTGGCAAGTTATCCGTGGTCTATTTGATATGCCAAATCCAGTAAAAGAAAAAAATGGATCTCATTCCCCTGACCCTGAATACGGCAGAGTCGAGAAGGATGTGGAAGGAGAAGCTGATAAAATCCCAAGGCAGAAATAGGCTGCCAAAACGAAGAAAGACAAAAATGATTGTCTGTACTTTTAATGGACGTACGCTGGCATCTGATGCATCCATCGAGGACCTGATGGTACAAGCGCGAAAGATCAAGTACGACATCATTGGCCTGACCAAAACGAGAAGACATCAATCACATCATGCCGTTTTCGACACTGGAGAAGAACTGTTCTTTGGAACATGAGACAAAAGGGCGCCGGTGGTGTCAGTATCCTTGTCAACACAAACTTAGCCATGAGCATTGATTCATTCAAATGCCTAACAACCCTAATCGATGATTACACTTGAATAGATGTGGCTCACTACCGGCAGTTTCTATATTTGTTGTCTATGCACAAACATCCAATTACGGTGAAAGATAAATTGAGAAGTTCTACATGGAGCTGGAGAAGTTCTATAAAGAAGATCACACCTTCTACAAGATCATTGTCGGTGATTTTAATGCCAAGACAGGACCAAGAAGATCAGCCGATAAACTCCACATCGGGACCCATGGCCTAGAAAGGAACAAACAGGGTGACAGACTGTCTGAGTTCATCATGTCAACCAAGACCTTCCATGGTAACTCGTAGTTCCAAAAGGCTGAATCTAAACGTTGGACGTGGGAGTCTCCCGGTGGACGGTTCCACAATGAAATAGACCACATCATATTCAATCGGTGGTTTTGCCTAACGGATGTTGCTGTTGTCCCAAAATTCCAAACGGGATCGGACCACTGTCTCCTTCATGCAAAATTCTACCTCACAGAAAGAGGAGAAAAGTTTAAGAAGAGGACTCCCAGAAAGACCACCAACTGGGAGCTCTTTGGCTCTGTTGCGGCAACATGGGAAGATGCCGTCATTGACAACATTGATGAGGAATACGATCAAATGATTCAGCACCTTCACGATTGTGAAAGGAATGCCAAAAGACAGATAACACAAAAAAACCGCCTTTCTTCGAACACTCTTGAACTTATTCGCCAATGTGGCTTGGCACATGCCTCAGGCAACCGCAAGCGAACGTCGGAGCTGGCAAAACAATGCAGAGAAGCCATCAAGGATGACCTCAAAGACAGGAGAGCAGCGGTGCTGGTAGATGCAGCAAAAGCCGGGAAAGCATTCGTAATGCCGGCCTGTCCTTCACCAACTACAAGACCAAGATGACTGCCCTCCGACATCCTGATGGATCTATCACATCTTCCAGAAGGGCAATGGAGAAGATTATTCATGACTTCTACTCAGATCTCTTTAATAACCACGTCCATTTGCCCACTAACCACATTTTGCATGATGGATATGTTGTTCCCAATGTTCTTCCTTCCAAAATCCAACATGCCATCTCAACGGTTAAGAAACAAAGCCACCTGGCCCAGACAAGATCAGACCTGAACACCTGAAGAATTTACCATCAGTACTCATTAATACACTGGCTTGGCTCTTCACACGCTACCTGTCTGAATGCAAGGTTCCATCCCAATGGAAAACCAGCAGGACTGTACTACTATACAAGAAGGGAGACATCCACGACATAGGCAACTATCGCCCAATCTGCCTATTGTCTGTCATCTACAAACTGTTCACTCGAGTCACCCTGAATAGGATTAGCAGAACACTAGATGAAGGACAACCATATGAACAAGCCGGGTTCTGAAAAGGATTCAGTACCATCGACCATATCCACACGATTACTAAGCTCATTGAGGTTTCTCAGGAGTTCAAGATGCCGCTCTGTCTAACGTTCATTAATTTAAAGAAGGCCTTTGATTCTGTTGAGACGGAAGCGGTCATCGAAGCCCTAGCCAATCAGGGCATACAAACTCAATACATCAGGATCCTTCGTGAGCTCTATTACGGATTCACTACCAGAATCTCACCATTCTACAAAGAAGTAATCATTCATGTCAAGAGAGGGGTTCGGCAGGGTGATACCATTTCACCAAAACTCTTCAGTGCCACCCTCGAGAACATCATGCGACAACTGGAATGGGAAAGAATGGGAGTGAAGATAGATGGTCGGCAACTACACCACCTCCGCTTTGCTGATGACATCGTTCTAATAACAACAAACATCAGCCAAGCGGCACAAATGCTGACCGACTTCGACCGTGTGGAAAGGTCGAACTACAGCTGAATCTTACGAAGACAATGTTTATGAGAAACAGTCTCGTTCCTGATGCTCCATTCGCTCTCAACAAAACCACCATCTCTGAATGCAACAGTTAAATATACCTAGGTCGAGAAATCAACATGATGAATGACCTGGCACCTGAGTTGCACAGGAGGAAGAGAGTGGCTTGGAATGCCTTCAAGAGCGTTGAAGAAATAACTAAGAGGACAAAGAACCTCCAGCTATGAGCACATCTCTTTGATTCCACTGTTCTTCCTGCATTAACATATGCCTCAGAGGCCTGGGCCCTACGAAAACAGGATGAGAATGCTATTCGGGTCTCTCAAAGAGGAATCGAAAGAGCTATGCTAGGAATATCACGCTTCACTCAAATGAGAGATAGAATCCGGAGTTCTGATCTCCGTCAAAGCTCAAGAATCAGGGACGCTGTCTCATTTGCCAAGGCATCAAAAATCAGATGGGCTGGACATGTAATGAGGTTTACAGACAACCGCTGGACTAGAGCCATTACTGACTGGATTCCACGAGACATCAAAAGATCTCATGTACGCCCACCTACAAGATGACCAGACTTCTTCGTCAAGACCCTGAATGATTGCTTTGAGGCTCTGCATGTTCCTAGAATGAACAGATGCCATTGGGCTACACTAGCACGCAACAGGGATGAATGTAGACATTACTGGCACCCGCTTGAGTAAATCGATGAATAACGGGGGATCAAGTGATCAAGTGATCAAGCCTGGAGGTATTTCTGCCAAGAGCAAGATAATTATGAGATTGTTTTCTGTGGCTCTGGAGCCATGGCCATGCCAGAGAGCCGCTCATGGGGGGCAAGTCGTGACCTCAGTAGGGCCTGAAGGATGAGCCAGGAACCCCCCTCCCCTTCCCATGAGGTTTCAGTTGCCTGGTCACCGCCAGCTCATACTTGGCTTTCCAAAAAGCTCTGAGGAGGCCTCCATCTTGCTGCCCAGGGGGATAAAGGTGAAATGGAGCAACACCCCTTCCCTCCCGGGCAGGAATGGTACAGTGGATTAATGCATAGTCCATTCACTTTTCTGCCGCAAGCTGCTGGCCTCTGCATTAAGTCCTTGTGCTTCTGGAGCCATGGCCATGCTGAAGAGCTGCTCATGGGGGGCAACTCGTGACCTTGGTAGGGTGTGAAGAACCTATTAGTTCCATTTCTTGATGAAAAACTGAGCCATAGAGAGATGAACCAACAGCCTGTCATACAACCAGTGCTTAAAAAGGATTTATTGAGGCATTCATTTTGTCTTTGGAGTCCATATACTCAACCTCTAATGGAATCTACCCATTTTAAAAAGCCAAATGTTGGGGCTGGAGCAATAGTGCTGCAGCTAGAGCATTTGCCTTTTCACATGGCTGACCCAGGTTTGAGTCCCTGCATCCCATATGGTCCCCCAAGAGCTAGCAGTAACCCCTCAGCATAGTGTGGTGCGGCCTAAAAACAAAACAAAATGTTGACTGAGCAAACATTTGTTCCAGACAATGGTAATGTTTTTATGTACATATTTGTAGTCTTCTAACATTTATAATTTTCCTTTCCATCTTGTATTTTGGTATTGTTTTTGTGGGTCATGCCTCAATGGGGGCTACTCCCAGCTTGGGGGTTGGGGGTTGCTCTTGACAGTGCTGGGAACTGAATTCTGGATCTCACACATGCAAGACAAGTTCCCTACCATTGAGTCACATCTATGACCTTTTATTTTATTTGTTAAGATTGCAAATTCTTTTAATTCTTTCAAAAACATTAATCAGTTCTTCTTGTGACTCAAAATAAGAAATGAAATGCTATCCTGAATAGATGGACGAGGAATTAGCATACTTTAACTTGTAAACTTTTTTAACTTGTAATCTGGAATTTACATAAATTTTATACTATAAAATGTTTTTCCTTTCAGGAATATAGTTTAACTGCTATATTCCATTTAAAAGAGTTTCTGTTCTTGAAATTTATCTCAAAATGTACTCAACACTTGTTGCCGTCTACAGCCGTACCACCTTGAACACGTCCTATGTCGTCTATACTTGTCGCCAATTTTTAAAATAGCCTCCTATCCTTTCCCCTTTTTGATCAGCTCTTCTAAAAAAGAATTATTTGTACTGAAAAGATAATGCAAAGGTTAATGTACTTCCGGTGTGCAGTGGCCCTGACACATTGTGAATTGTCTATTTGTGGCACTGCCAGGTGTGTCTTCTGAGCACAGAGCTGGGTGTGGCATCCCCAACATAAAACAAAAAATTTTTGAGGAGTGAGTCTCCCCCATCAGTGTTCAGGATCCTTGGGGTCACTCCTGATGACATTTGGCCTGGCTCTTGGGCCTGACAACACAGACCTCATGATTTACAGTGCTCAAGGCCACCACAGTGGACTGATTGGCGCCAGAGACAGAACTCAGGGCTTCCTCGTGCTTGAAAGACATGCACACATCCTTTGAGCTACCTTCCCACCCTGATCCTGTTCTTATTTAATCTTAAAGGTTGCTATTTATGTCCCTGCTTGCTTCCTTTCTTTTTTAAGAGAATAAGTGAGCAGAAACGTTTAGTTCCTCTTAGACATGATGGTTGGTTAGTTTTTGTTTGTTGTTGTTTTTTTTTTGATTGCCTTCATATTTGAGTGAACTCTCAGACTCTCTTATTGGGTATTATGGTTTGCAAAAGAGGCAATGGGTGACAATCTTGTTTCGTCTATATTCTACTTTCCGCATGCTTCTCCCATCCTGGGAGGATCCAAGGAAGCCACTTTAATTTTCAGCATTTCTGTTTACTTTCCATCAATTACACACAGATAGAAAAATGCTTACATAACAGACTTCTTATTCTCTAGCCAGTCATGCTTCCTAAATCCAGCAATCCAGTATTATAAACATCGCTGTTTATAATAAGAAACCTCCAGTGGTGGAGGGAGGCAGACACTCTGGTGGTGTTGGAACATTTTATACACAAAACCCTGTCATTAACAGTATTGTTAAGTGGTGCTTCAAATTAAAATGTAAGAAAACTCAATTCAAATGTTCTCTTTCCTTTTCTGCAACATCTTAATATAAGCTTGTGGATCTTTTTCCCCAATAACATACTTGAATACTTTTACATTGATGATTACAAACAGGTATGTAATATGTAACAAACATACCAGTGAATGGATGGTCTTTCATTTTATTTTTTGTCCCTCTGAAGCTGGTTCTCTTCTATTTTCATATGGCAGAAGCTAGATGGAGTGAGATGCTATCATTGCCTATACCTGTGGCCAGATCACTGCAACTTAATGAATATCTTGAAAATCTTAATTTCCTGTTACTTAACATGATGAAATTACATAATTTGTTACCTAATCCTTTCCATTCCCTACTTTATGCTTATGTGGTTTATGGGAGTTTTAGTTTCTGAGAAAAATAGAATAAATAGGAGACAGAGCATAACACTTTGGTAAAATTCTTCCAAATAGAGCATTCTTGCAATACATGGATGTGTTTACAGTATCATAATTAACAAACATTTTGCCTTCCTTAATAGGTAAGAAAAAGTGGCAAGAAATGGAGCAAACTTCTTATATTTTATGGCATTCAGCTTCCACGATGGTTACTAGCATGTCCCTGGTGCCGTGTATAGAGATTTCTTCTGTACCAAATTGGAGTTGGCCAGAATGGTCGGTAAATACTGTGAAAGTGAAGGTCTATGGGATCAAAGGCTAGGAAATAAAAAATTGGCATCTTCTGCCTTGCAGTCTTTTTGCTCACTCTGGGAAAAACTGGCTTTCATGTTGTAAGTGCATTAAAGACACCTTGTGAAGAAACCCACATAGAGAAGAAGCCAGGTGGTCTACCACTGGTCAGTGTCAATTCAACATACATGTGAGGCAAAAACCTGTGAAGCAAATTCTGCAGCTTGGGTTTGATTTGCTTTAAGCTTCTTTAAAGGTCAACAATAGCGCCACCTGACGTCTTACCTACCTATGAAAGATTTCAAATTAGAAATTTCCAGCCAATTTACTCCCATATTCCTTGTTTTTCTTTTCTTTTCTTTTCCTTTTTTTTTTTTTGGTGGTTCTCAGGGCTTACTCCTGACTCTGCACTCAGTGATCACCCTTGGTGGGCTTGAGGGGAGGGGGCGCATATGGGATGGAACTCGGACTGGTCACGTGCAAGGCAAGAGCCATATCCATTGCATTATCACTCCAGCCCCTATTTATTAACATTTTATTGTTGTGGGGAGATCCTTAGGGGTGCTACGGACCCAGGTCTCCTCCTGGTAGTGCCTGTGGTGGAGAAAGAATAGAATCAGAGCAGGGCCCCACACGAGCAAGGCATGTGCTCTGCCACTGAAGCCACACCCTTAGCAGGCTGGAGACTGAATTTGGATCTGAGGAGTAACAGACGGATCACTAGCACAATTCCCATCCACAAGCCCAGAGAAATAGTGAGGATTGGTCCAGCTAGTGGCCTCATCAACCACCTATGCTATGAGTGGCACTGCATTCAATATTTTATTTATTTGTTGACAAGACCAGGGATCAAACTTAAGGCCTCACGTATGCAAAGCATGTGCACTTAGTGCACATCCCCTGCACAGAAAAGCATTAAAAATTTTTTAAAAATAAGCTCATGAGTGGGATTTTGGGATCATGCAACCACTGTATTCTTAAATTAAAAACAAAAAACTCTCTGTGTTCTTCCAAACAGGCTGAACCAGACAAAATTCCTACCAACAGTGTATAGAGTTCCTTTTACACCAACACTGTTCATTTCTAAACTTTTAAAAATATACCTATTGGTCACATGTGTGTATTTTAAGGAATTATCTGCTCATTTCTTCTGCCCATATTTTGATGGAATTGTTTGTTTTTCTTGTATTTTAGAAAGCTTTAATAAATATTGGGTAGCAGACCTTTGTCAGTTGTGTGGTGTACAAATATTTTTCTCCCACTCAGAAGGTAGTATTTTAATCTTAGACTTCATTTCTTTCATAGTGCAGAGACTTTTTTAGTTTGATACAGTCTAATTTGTTTACTTTTGTTTATGTTTTTCTTGCCAATTTGTAAAAAATAAACACCTCTGAAGAAATTAAAGAAATCAGTATCATGGAGAGTTTTGCTTATGTTTTCCTTAAAGGATTTTGTGGATTTGTGTTTAATATGCACTGCACTGTACTGCACTGTCCTCCCATTGTTCATCGATTTGCTTGAGCAGGCCCAGTAATGTCTCCATTGTGAGTCTTGTTGTTATTGTGTTTGGCATATCGAATATATCATGGGTTTAATATGAAGGTCCTTAATTCATTTTGAATTAACTTTTGTTTATGGTGTGAAATATGAGTCCAATTTGGGGATTTTTTTCAGGTGACTAACTAGTTTTCTCAGTACCATTTGTTAAAGAAACTTCCCCTTCTATATTTAGTGCATCTAGCTCCTTTGAACACACTTTACTCGTGCCTATATATTTAGCTTCCATGGCCTCTGATATTTTCATATAGTTACTCTCGTTTAATCTTCAGGACATCCAGGGAAGGTCCCAGTGGCCCAGGTTGGGTGGTCTTAGGCTGCTTCCCCAGCCGGGGCGGCCCAGATCTGGGACAGATGGAGAAGGAAACGAGGGCTAAGCTGCTTGGTTGATCAGTTGCTGTTTATCCCATTCTCCCCATGCACCTGTTCCAGTCTCTCTAAGCCCCCCATTCTAGTCTCACACTGCCCCTTATTCCCATCGCCTCCTGTCTCTCCTGCTCATTTAAAAATGTAATGTACAGAGTAGAACAGTTATTAATAATATAGCATTCTGAAGTTAGAAAAGCTGTATTCATAATCTGACTGTGCTGTTTTTTAGCTGTATTAATTTAGACAAGTCACTTAAAGTTTTTTTCCTCAAATTTTTAATTTTTCCTTTGTGGTATAGTAATGATGATTATATTAGCCCTGCTTTGTATATATAGTACACAAATATACATATATATATAATGTGGTGAACACCATTGTCATTATTCTATTTATTTTTTAATTTGATTTGGGAGAGTTTCCTGCCCCTGCGCCTGGCTGTCCTCACTGGGGCCCCTTGGAGGGGGGCGGGTTGAGTTTCCCTCCCTGCCCCGAAAAGAGCCCTGGCAACCAAAGACCTTCGGAACCAGCCACAGCCATGCTTAAGACCACTCTCCACATGTTCGGATGAGCCTCACGCATAAAGGAACCGGCAGAGGAACCCAGGCATGAGGGACCCGGGGCTGAGATCTCCAAGCCTGCTAGGATCATGACTGGGCCTCCTCCACCCAGATCCCCCATCTTCTAGTAGGTAGGCATTACACTCACCAGCTGCCCCCAATGCTGTGTTATCTCATCAACGGCCAAGACCCAGACACTATAAAACCCAGGTTCTTACTCTTGGAGAACCAGGCAGGCTACAAGAGTATCCCGCCGGCACGGCAGAGTCTGGCAAACTCCCCATGGTGTATTCTATGTGCCAAAACCCACTAACAATGATGTATCTCATTTCCCTGACCCTGAAAGATCCTCGAATGTGGCACTTTCTAAAATCTCAGGGCTAGGACGAAGAAGACGT
This sequence comes from Sorex fumeus, assembly GCF_029834395.1. Lineage (NCBI taxonomy): Eukaryota > Metazoa > Chordata > Mammalia > Eulipotyphla > Soricidae > Sorex > Sorex fumeus. Next base: position 22,662,946 of record NW_026606091.1, on the reverse strand, counting down.
TACTGTTGCCTGCTCAAGGAAATCAATGAACAACAGGATGATAGTGATACAGTGAAGAGTGTATATTTGATAACAGTCTTGTCACATATCCAACACCAAAATGCTAATAGTCTTTCAAACTCTCAGTTCATTTCCTCCACCACCCTTTCGATGACTTCAATTCTATGGTCATAATCTACGATTTTGTCTCCATAGGACATTGTCTATTATCTTGATTTGTTTCTTTATATATCATATATGAGTTACATCATTCATTATTTGTTTTTCTTCTGGCCTGATTCATTTAAGTAGTCTCAAATGCAAACTTAACAACAATAATAACAATAATAATGACAATAGTTACTCATTATTCATGATGCAAAGGGGAGAGTTTTGGGAAAGAGAGAACAATAAACAATGGGGAAGAGAGGTAAAATATTACAAGGTCTGAAAGATATTTCATAGATTTAGTAACAAGAAGTTCTTAATCATTTCTGGGAGGAGTTGTACTGGTGGATAAGATGAGTCTGCAGCTGTGCTATATTGCTGAGAGTGAAAAGTTGGAAAAAGAAAGCATAAGGGCATCAACTCTGGCAGGGGAAACTTTAAAGGAGGAGCAATTAGCAAAATCTACTATATTTCCTTCACCTCTATAAGGAATGGTTAATGGTGCTTTTCTACAAAGATAGAAATCCCATATCCTGCCCCCACCCTGCACCACCAACTTGTGTAAGAGTTTTACTCTGTTCCCTCTTTGCATTAGTGCATGTATAACTCTTAGAAGAAAAAAATCCAAAACCCAGAATTTCTATTTCTGAGTTTTCTCTAGTTTGTTGAATTACTACTTTAAATGTTTAAAGGTTTTCAGAATGCATAGCAAGCTGATTCAATAAAAGCCATCCCCCCCAACCCCCCAAAAAAGAAGCTGTTCTGTATGATCTGTAAGAGACAGGGAAGATTAGTAAAGAGTTACTAGTTCCCAGCTTATATGGCCATAAATCGTAGAGTCTGTGAGTATCTAGGTGCATAAATGCAAGCCAAAGACAGTGAGTTTCAGTTTTTTAATTTCACAATACTAAATTGAAAACTCATTTAGCACATAACTAGCAGTGAATAAAGTGTGGAACTGATGGTTATGTTTTTCTTAAGCTAGTTAAAGAATTTATCAGTGGAGAAATAAGATTTCCAGGCTAGAACAGTAGGGAAGATGGTAGAGTTCGTAATTTATTATTGTCTCAGCGTTGTACTTTGCACCAGCAGTCACACTTTACATAGATATTTCTGAATAATTTCAATTCTTCAACCAGAAGTAAGACTGATTCCTCAAGTATTTATAAGTCGTGAGATTCTTGCTCCCTCCACCTGAATTGAAAGTTATGTCTTTAAGTGACTCGAAAGATCATATGATACTGGGCAATTGAGTCATACTTTTGCTCATGGTAATTCATTAAGAAGCATTATTATCAGTCATCATAATTACCAGTAACTTTAAATGATTCCAGTGGAAGATTTTAACAGCTAATGAAATCATTTATAAAAATGAATTCTGCCAACTAGGTTGTAGTGCAGTTATGTGAAGAAAATAATTCATTATAAATAAAGTACATTAAAAGAGATTCATTATTATTGTTTCTGAAATGTACGTGGAAGAATATTTGTTGATATGACAAAATAGATCATCCCTGCATTCTATCCAGGCAATCTGTGAAATAGGGTCAACCCAAGCATTAGCTATTTGGACATTAGAGAAATCATGGCAGGGGCTATGTTCTGATCATTTGCCATTCTGTGATGCTGTTCAGTCCTGCTGTCCTAAAATATAACTTTGCCTACAAGGATCCTGCGGGCTAATTTCAGCAGCTGGGAATCTGCCCAAGTTGTCATCAGTTTAAGGGATGCTGCCACAGGCAGTCACCAGCAGGCTTCGTTTCTGGACCTAGGGGGAGTTTGCAGTGGTCCAGTCCCCGCCACCCCAATACAGAACCTAATGGAAAGTGATAAGTCTTAGCTACATACCCAACTATTTTTGTCAGAATAAATCTGGGACTTGTTTAAAAGAAGTGTATGCACAGAGAAGAGTTATGTCGACCGTGCAGAGATTAGTCAGGACCAATTATTCCACAATCTAGTAGGGCAATGACAGGAATGGGGTCCTCCCATTCAAGGTGGTCTACGCTCTCTGGGTTCTCCTATATAGGGGTCAAGCCAGAGGGCTCTGTAGCCACGCAGACCTGCATTTAGTTCCCACTTCTGTAACTTGTTTGCCACATGACTGCAAGGAGCTTTTCTCTTATAAAAAAAAGGAGATAAAAATGGTATCTTTGCCTCCTGAATGGAAGAAGTGAACTCATGACCATTATGGGCTTTTCTGAGTGCTTCTCACATAGTAAAACCCCAAAGTGCTGTAGTATGGTTTTATTATGGCTATACAACTTGGGGCTCCAGGGTTAAACCATAATAATTTTCAGGGCCAAGGGAGCATCCATATCCCTCTACCTGTGATTCTACCATGCTGCTGCCAAAGAAACTTTTTATTCCAAGACACCCGCAGCAAAGACAGAACTTGATGATGAATGCTGCTGTGAGAGAGGGGATACAGATGGGAAACTTGTCAGTCAGGGACCGCCAGATGGAACTCAGACACATCCACGATAGATTCACACCTGTAGTGTTGCTGCATAAAGATTCTAATCCAGCCTCAGGGCCCTTCCCAAATCAGTCAAATCTAAGCTGATCCACTGGAGAATCAAGCTTCAAATTCAACAAAATCAGATCAGAGACATAGCTTTGTGTGCAGTACCTCATGGTTCCTGAGCACCACCAGGAGCGACCCCCAAGCAGCAAACTCAGAGCAGTCCCAGAGCATTGCAGGTGTGACCCCAAAACACACAAGTTAATCAAGATAAACATTTAATAGTAGAAAATGCAGCTTGTAAATTCAGTTTTAACTGTTCTGTTGTCTCCCCTATGGTACACTGCATCATACCTTGCGGACGAGGCGTGCTCTGTGACACTCCCTCCTTTACATCCCAGCTTGGACGTGGAGGCACCAAGATTCCTGGGTTTTCCTCCTTTCCTTTCCTTTCTGGGGCTTCACAGTTGTCTGACCCTTAAGTACCACTCAGAAGCAAATGTGGGAAAGGAAAACCAGGATCCTAATGTTTGAACCTCCTGCCACCTTTATTTAGAAGAACTGAACTTGACTTAAAATTTTCTTTTCCTTCCTTTAATTTATATTTATTTATATTTATATGTTGACTTGGGGGCCACACCTGGCAGTGTTCAATGCTTACTCCTGGCTCTGAGCTCAGGGGATCACTCCTGGAAGTGCTCTAGGAAATTTTTTGATTTAAAAAGTTGTCCTTTCCCCCAACCTTTCCATGCTAGGATGCAATACCAAGGTCTCATATCTGCAGCCTGTCACTGAGCTACATTATTAGAGCAGATGTTTTATAGTCCATTGTCATAAAGGTGGGCTGGAACGATAGCACAGCAGTAAGGCATTTGCCTTGTGCACAGCCTGCCCGGCTGAGCTGAGTTTAATTCCTCTGCCCCTCTCGGAGAGCCCAGCAAGCTATCAAGAGTCATCTCGCCCGCACAGCAAAGCCTGGCAAGCTACCCATGACGTATTCAATATGCTAAACACAGTAACAACAAGCCTCAAAATGGAGATGTTACTGGGCCCGCTCGAGCAAATCGATGAACAACTGGGGGACTGTGTTTGTCTGTGTTTGTCATAAAGGAAATTTCTTTGGGTCCTCTCTGAAACCATCTCTACCTGTGATTTCAAGGGAAACTATGTATTTCCAGCCATGTAAGCATTGATTTTTTTTATTTGAAATAAGAGAATATGTATATTTTCTGTGTAACATCTGCATTTTCAAGTCTGCTTGGCTATGGAATTAGTTGACAAAGGATATTTATTTGAGGTGTACCATTCTCTTGTTTCTCTAGAGCAATGCCTCTACGGCTTATCTACAAGTAGAGGGGATACATGGAGGGGTAGCACTGTAGCACTGTCCTCCCGTTGTTCATCAATTTTCTCGAGCAGGCACCAATAACGTTTCAATTGTGAGACTTGTTACTGTTTTGGGCATAACAAATACACTATGGGGAGCTTGCCAGGCTCTGCAGTGCGAGCGGGATACTCTCGGTAGCTTTCCGGGCTCTCCGAGAGGGAAGGAGGAATCAAACCCGGGTCGGCTGCATGCAAAGCAAACAATCTACCCACTGTGCTATTGCTCCAGCCTGCAGCACTATAAGATTTAACATTTTCTAAAGAATCATTTCTATCTATCTGAGCATTATTTGCTCGAGCAGGCCCAGTAACGTCTCCATTGGAGACTTTGTTGTTACTGTGTCTGGCATATCAAATACGTCATGGGGAGCTTGCCAGGCTCTGCCGTGCGGGTGAGATACTCTCGGTAGCTTGCCGGGCTCTCCAAGAGGGGCAGAGGAATCGAACTCGGGTCGGCCATGTTGGCTGCGTGCAAGGCAAATGCCCACCGCTGTGCTATCGTTTCTCAATTATTTCCAATTCACGTTCAGCTGCAGGGCTGAGTTGCCTCGGGCTCTTAAGAGAAGAATCACCTTCCAATGTATGGAACAAATTTTGTAAGGCATAGGTCAGAATGCCTAGAGAAGGCCGTAGTCAATTTATATTTCCCAGTAGTTTCTGAAAATCATTTAAAGTTTTTTAGTTTATGTCTCTGAATTTGGACCTTTTGAGGGGTGGGGGGAATATAAGGTTAGGGAGACTTTAAAATTACTGAGAAATTAATGTAGGATACTTTACAAACTTTATCCCTGTAACCCTGATAAAACTCCAGGATTATTCATTGGTCTGGATTTTTTGTTCATTAATTCATAAATACTTTTATAGAGAACCAACATGGGTCAGGAAGGAAAACCACAAACTGAACTTCCTTACTTTTTACAGCCATACTACTAGCATTGAAATGGTCACAGCGTTTCATAGTCTGGGAGAATTCTCACAGGGCATGGGTTAGCAGTTTGCTGTATTACCTGTGGTGTGAATATAGTTGTCTGCTTTATGATCACTGCATCAAGCCCTGTGTTCAGAGGGGCTACACACCAGCTCTTTCTGCATGTTGTATTAGTTATTTAGAGTTGCACATCATATTGCTCCAAAATTTAGCAGGCTAAAACTGCATATGCTTATTATTTCACAATTCCTGTGTATCAATTTCACTGGGTGCCTTTGGCCCAAGGTCTCCTAGACAGTTCCAGTCAGGAGACTGGGGTTTGTCATCTCCAAATTTATTGGCTTCAAATATTGCTTCAAGATGTTGCTTCAGATTCACTCAAATAGTTAACCAAAGGCTTCAGCAGATCTATTACCTCATATGCTTCTGCCTGTGATCCCTAACAGTTCCCTTACATTTGGCAGATGGTTTGCCCAGGTGAGCAATACAACAAAAAACAAAGTGCCCCAATGGAGGATAGGTTGGTTCATGTCCTTGTTTCAAAAGTTACATCCTCGCATTTCTGTCATATTCTCTGTGATAGGAGCAAGACACTGAGCAGCCCACAGCCTAGCTGAGATTACCCCAGGGTGCAAATACAAGAGAAGGGGGGTGTTTAAGAGGCCCCCTCTAAAAGAAGCTGTCTGCCCACAATCTTCTTACCTGTCATAAATACCTCGTGGATTCCTGGTCACAATACAGATTTCTTTGATTTACCCCACTTTGGAGGTATAGATGTGATGTAGGGTTAAATCTACTATGATGATGGCTGATCTTCTTGGTCCTATCTTGGCATTAAAATCACCCACAATGATCTTGTAGAAGGTGTGGTCTTCTTTATAGAACTTCTCTAGCTCCATGTAGAACTTCTCGATTTCTCTTTCATCAAAATGAGATGTTGGTGCGTAGACAACGAAGATAGAAACTGCAGGCAGTGAGTCACATCTATTCAAATGTAAACATCCGATTCCGGTTGTTAGGCATTCGAATGAATCAATGCTCTTGGCCAAGTTTGTGTTGACAAGGACACCGATGCCTCCAACACCTCTTTTATCGCATGTTCCGAGGAACAATTCTTCTCCAGTGTCGAAAATGGCATGGTGAGATTCGTGCCTTCTTGTCTCGGTCAGACCAATGATGTCGTACTTGATCATTCGCACTTGTACCATCAGGTCCTCGATGGATGCATCTGATGCTAGCGTACGTGCATTGAAAGTACAGACGATCATTTTTGTCTTCCTTCGTTGTGGCAGCCTAGGTCGGCCTTGAGATTTTGTCAGCCTCTCCTTTCTCATCCTTCTCAGTGCTGCCATGTCGGTGAAGCCTTCAGGGTCAGGTGAATGAGACCAGTTGTAGTTACTGGTTTTGGCATATCGAATACACAACGGATAGCTTGCCAGGTTCTTCAGTGGGGGCGGAATACACTCGGTAGCTTGCCAGTCTTTCCGAGAGGGATAGAGGCTTTTGGGGCGACCTCTAATCACCCTTGTAGGTGTTACCATATTTGAACCCTATCAAATACGGTACGACAATTCCGGAAGATGGGTATTTAGTGTTTTATGATGGGTCCGGAAAGCGTCCTGGAGTGTGGCGACTGCTGGGTAGTGGGAGTAGTGTCAATAGTGGAAGTCTACCAGTGGGGTATTTATCTGGGTAGGGTGGGTCTCCTGTGCGTAATTCGATCCCTGGGTAGTTGATGGAAGCAGACAGGGCAGGGTAGGGTGGGGCTCCTGATTAGAATCCCTTTGTCACCTGTGGTTGGTGGGAGCAAGCAGAGAAGCTCTGTCCCTGGGTCCGCCGAGCCTGGAGTCCAAGGTCTCAGAGAGTTCCACTTATCTTGTTCTGTGGGTCTTCAGTCGTGCGTGGGTCTCAGCCGGAGCTGCCACACGAGTCCGGAAAGCGTCCTGGAGTGTGGCAACGGCTGGGTAGTGGGAATAGTGTTTAACGTTCATTGATTTAAAGAAGGCCTTTGATTCTGTTGAGATGGAAGAGGTCATTGAAGCCCTAGCCAATCAGGGCATTCAAGCCCAATACATCAGGATCCTCCGTGAGCTGTATTGCGGATTCACTACCAGGATCTCACCATTCTACAAAGAAGTGATCGTTGATGTCAAGAGAGGGGTGCGGCAGGGTGATACCATTTCACCGAAACTCTTCAGTGCCACCCTCGAGAACATCATGCGACGACTGGAATGGGAAGGAATGGGAGAGAAGATAGATGGTCGGCAACTACACCACCTCCGCTTTGCTGATGACAGTGTTTTAATAACACCAAACATCAGCCAAGCGGCACAAATGTTGGCCGACTTTGACCGTGTGTGTGGAAAGGTAGGACTACAGCTGAATCTTACGAAGACAATGTTTATGAGAAACAGCCTCGTTCCTGACGCCCCATTCACTCTCAATGGAATGACCATCACCGAATGCAACAGCTATGTGTACCTAGGTCGAGAGGTCAACAATGACCAGGCACCTGAGCTGCGCAGGAGGAAGAGAGCGGCTTGGAACGCCTTCAAGAACGTCGAAGAAATAGCTAAGAGGACGAAGAACCTCCGGCTCCGGGCACATCTCTTTGATTCCACTGTTCTTCCTGCATTAACATACGCCTCAGAGACCTGGGCCCTACGCAAACAAGATGAGAACGCTATTCGGGTCTCCCAAAGAAGAATAGAAAGAGCTATGCTTGGAATATCACGTTTCACTCAAATGAGAGAAAGAATCCGGAGTTCTGACATCCGTCGATGATCAAGAATCAGGGACTCTGTCTCATTTGCCAAGGTGTCGAAAATCAGATGGGCTGGTCATAATGAGATTTAAAGATGACCGCTGGACTAGAGCTGTTACCAACTGGATTCCACGGGATGTCAAAAGACCGCGTGGCCGCCCACCTACCAGATGATCAGACTTCTTCGTCAAGATCATGAACGATCAGTTTGAGGCCCTTCATGTTCCTAGAGCGAACAGATGCCATTGGGCTACACTAGCTCGCGACAGGGACAAATGGAGACGTTACTGGCGCCCGCTTGAGCAAATCGACAACTAACGGGAAGTTAAGTGATTAAGTGATTAAGTGATGATGATGGCAGTTGGCAGGGCTTGCTGAGTGGGCACTTTATTCTAAGGTTGCATTTGATAATCACTTCTGCTTCCTTTTAAGAGACCATGTTGGAAGCTTGCAAATAGCTCAAGTAGCATATCTAGCATGTGGAAGATGCTTTGCAACCTTTACCCTGTCACCTTAGTAAAACTCCAGCACTATTCATTGGTCTGGCAAGCTCCCTGTGGCATATTCGATATGCCAAAGACAGTAACGACAAGTCTCACAATGGAGATGTTACTAGTGCCCGCTTGAGCAAATCGATGAACAATGGGAGTACAGTGCTACAGTGCTAATTCATGAATACTTTTATAGAGAACTGACATGGGTCAAGAAGGAAAACCACAAACTGAACTTTCTTATTTTTTATAGCCTCAGTACTAGCATTGAAGTGGTCTAGCATGTACACAGCCTTGAGCTTGAACCAAGTCACCGCATGGCCTCCAGAGCACTGCCAGGTGTAGCTCTGGTGGCCTCTGAGCACTGCCAGCCTGAGCATTGCATTGCCCAGAACAGCAAACCATCAGACCGCATTGCTAGGGTGTCATTACTGGGAGTGATGGTCCTGTTCCCCCTCCCCAAGCCAGCACCGCTGGGTATACACCCATTTAATGAGAGAGAGAGATAGACAGAGAGAGAGAGCATATTGGGATAAATCATGTATCCCAACTGAGCAGTTAATGGGATGAGCGAGAAATACATTAGCTTTTCCCCGTGACAGTTTATGTCTTGCCATCAAATCAACAGAATTAAAAGTCAAGAAATTTGAATTTGAACTACAGTCCTGCCTCTAAATAGCTCTTTATTTGGGACAAAACTCACAGTTTTACATCTTTATTTGAAAAATAAAAGTTTGAACAGAATGATCTCCAGGGACCGTTCCTGCTCAGATAGTCTGTGCTCTCTCTCTCTCTCTCTCTCTCTCTCTCTCTCTCTCTCCCATCTCTCCTTCCTTCCTTCCTTCCTTCCTTCCTTCCTTCCTTCCTTCCTTCCTTCCTCCCTCCCTCCCTGCCTCCCTGCCTCTCTCCTTTCCTCCATTCCTTCCTTCCTGCTCCTTCCCTCCCCTCCACCCTCCCTTCCTCTTTTCTCCCAGTCCCCTCCTCTCTTCTTCCAGAATTCAGGACCTCACACTTGTTTGGCAGATTGTTTGCCACTTAAGCTTCTCCCAGTTCCTAGTCTATGCTTCTTTATTCACAGGAACTTTTCCTCTTCGGGTCTTTGTATAGATCTAGGTAAATTGCTTTGCTGCAATCTTGTTCTTGTTATATAAGTTGTTAGGTATATTGCTATAATTTGGAAATTTTCCAGTTTTAGTTTCTGGAAATTACCAAGACATATTCCCACTAGTGTTGTTTGAGAAAACACCAACCATCTACCAAAATCTTACTGTGTGCCAGACAGTAGGCTGAGCACTTTACAGATGTTCTCACTGAATCCTAATAGAAATCCTACAAGGAGAATATCTTTTTTTTTTTCTTTTTGGGTCATACCTGGCGATGCACAGGGGTTTCTCCTAGTTCATGCACTCAGGAATTACTCCTGGTGGTGCTCTAGGGACCATATGGGATGCTGGGAATCAAACCCAAGTTGGCCATGTGTAAAGAAAATGCCCTACCTGCTGCTCCAGCCCCAAAGAGAATATCTTTTGATCCATAGCCTATAGAATAAGAAATTGAGGCTTAGGGAGTAATTTGTCAAGATTTGACAAGCTACTGTGAACAGAACCCAAATTCTAAAGATTAGTTTGTGTGGCTCAGTTAGACAGTGAGACATTCTGATGGATCTCCGGCAAAGGTCTGTCTGTCTGATGCTAGATAACTTAAGTGTCTATAGTCTGTTGGTCTCTAAGTGTCTATTTTGTGCACCAGTTTCTTGCCTTATCAGTCAAGAATTTTATGCAATAGAATTTACCAAAGTACTCTGGGCAGTGTGACATTTAGAAATGCTAAGTAACCCCTCAAAGTGTGCAATATTGTTTTCAGAAGAAGCTGAGGATATAAAGATGCATCCTCTGAGTACAGACCATTTAGGGGTTTTGTTTGTTTTTAAGGGGTGGAGACATAACCAGCGGTGCTCAGGTCTTACTTAGTCCTGGCTCTGCAGTCAGCTGTCATTTCTGGAGGACTCTGGGGACCAAAAGGAACGCTTGGGATCGAACCTAGGTCAGCCCGAGTACAAGCAAAACAAATACTGTACCCTCAGTACTATCCTTCCAGCCCCCATGCACACTATTTTTAATAAGAATCTAAATATGCTACCAAGCAGAGATGGTCAGAAGCTTTGTACTTTTTCTTCTTCTTCTCCATTTCTTTCTTTGGTTTTTAGCTAGTGCATAGACATTTATCTGAAAACCTCTTTGACATTTCTCATTTATCAGAGCACTACAAAACAGAAATTCCTCTCTTGGTCCCTTTGTCCCTCATGGATGAAAGCCGTGTCTTTCTTGTTCCCAGAAAGTCTTTAAAAGCAGGTATAGAACTCGGAGGCTGATGGGTTTGGGGTTTGTTTTTGTTGTTGTTGTTGTTGTTGTTGTTGTTGTTGTTTTTTTGCTTTTCTAGTTTTTCAGTCACACAACTTGAGGTTAGAATTAAACTTGAGCCACAGTACTCAAAGGAAGAGTCTACAAGCCTCCCTTGGGAGCCCACTGGCAAAGGATGTGTCTAGTCCCTGGTTCTTCATTCATGCTTAAGTCTGTGTTGCTTCAAGGCTGCTGCATCACATGCAAGTTCTTACATTGTTCTCTCTCTGTGTGTGTGTATGTGTGTGTGTGTGTGTGTGTGTGTGTGTGTGTGTGGTTAAGGGGGAAGGCATTGGCCACTCTTGAATAGCCTTGCTCCCAAGTAATTGTTTTGGAAGTGAACCCTGTAAAGCCGTTTGAAAGAAATATTTTATATAGCCTGCTATTTGAACATTCCTATAAAGAACATTTCCACTGACTTGAAGAAACTTTTCCAAAAAATTTACAAATAGGAAGGAATTATCAAAACTATATAGTAGCCAGGCAGAATCACTAACATTTGCAGAAATTTTTGCAGTAGTTTTACACACCTCTAAATAAACTCTTTTACCAAGCTTGATTGATAAGCGTATTATCTCTACCAGACAGATGGAATAAAGAATGCTTATGAGACAGATGGAATATAGAAGGGTTAAGAGATTCTTCCAAAGTTACAAGCCCTGCCATGGGAAGAGCTGAACTAGAATCTGTGTCTCTCAGAATTCAAAGCCAGTGTTAAGCCCTTTACACAAGCTACATGTCAAAGAGTTAAAGTTTTCTTTTCTTCGAACTTCTGAGACCTGGAACTATGCTCCTTATGCTGAGTTATAGCACAAACAAAAATTAAGGTTGATTACTTAAGATTTTTTAAAAATAATTGTAAAGCACATATTTGTTTCTAAAAGTGATGAAAAAATATGGAAATAAAAAATCTCAGTGATACAAAAGATCTCAAGAGGAACTAATTCTTCTTTCTCTCCATATTTCTTTTGCTGTCAGCAGGTCACTTAACCCTTTGCTTGGCAGATTACTTTTTGTTTATAAAGCTCTGTGCGTTTTTTATTATTTTTTTTATTAGTGCGACACCATGAGGTACAGCTGTAGACCACTGAAACCTCTTCTTCGTTCAGCTTCCACTTTCTTAAAACCTAGACCAAAATGGTGTGGACTAATTACTTTGAATTTTGATATATCATCTCAGCAAAAATTTATGCATCATCAACATTTCCCTTTTCCTCTAGAGAATATACATATTTAGTAATATTGCCGAGGCTGGAGAGATAGTACAGCAAAAAGGGCACTTGCCTTGCACACAGCCAACCCAGGTTCAATCCCCAGTATCCTATGTGGTTCCTTGAACATTGCTAGGAGTAGTTACTGAGCACAGAGCCAGGAATAACCCATGAACATTGCCAGGTGTGGCTGAAAAAACCTAAATAATAATAATGATAATACTTGCTCATGTTATTCTTGTGATGTCTTTGTCAATATTGTCTAATGAGTTCACCATTGAAATATCAGACTATAGAACACTGGAAATGTAGATAGTACAACTGGAAGGTATTTCATGTGCAAAATATACCAAATTCTGATGCTTTGTTACCAAAAATGTATCATATGTTACTAATATGCTGGGATACATTGCATTAAAGTATATTATTAAAATTAATTTTACCTGGGGCTGGAGTGATAGTACAGTGTGGAGGGTGTTTGCCTTGCACATGGCCGACTTGGGTTCAATTCCTGGTACCCTATATGATCCCTAAAGCACCACCAGAAGTAATTTCTGAGTGAAGAGCCAGGAGCAACCCCTGAGCATTGCTGGGTGTGACCCAAAAAGCAAAAAAAAAGAAATTAATTTTACCTGTTTTCTCTGATATCTTAAAACTGTCACTGTCACTGTCCTCCCGGTGTTTATCGATTTGCTCCAGCGGGCACTAGTAATGTCTCCATCATGAGACTTGTTACTGTGTTTGGCATATTGAATATGCCATGGGTAGCTTGCCAGGTTCTGCTGTGCGGGCAGGATACTCTTGGTAGCTTGCCGGGCTCTCCGAGAGGGAAAGAATATGGGTAGATCAAATAATTAAGGAATATAACTAGAAAAGTTGGTTGAGGTCAAGCATGAAAAGGATGCCGTAAGGAACATTTTTGAATCTCTGAATGTGCCAAATATTACACTTAGTTGTATAGGGCCCTACTGCTTACAGAAATATACATAATGCCTTCATTCAAAATTCAGGAGCTTCATTTTAAATTTATTATGTAACTATTAGAAATCTTTAATTTATCATCTATTTTTTGAGGTAACATTGGTCTTTAACACTGTATACACCTTTTTAAATGTATGCTTTCACATTATGTCTACTACTAAATTTCAACCCTCCATGGCTTCCATTTGACTCCCCAAAATGACTCACTATACTTCCAAATATTTCCCATCTCCTTCCTCTCTGAGAATCATCACATTATTTTAAGAGTCTAGGATTATTTTATTTCATTTGATCATTTGCTTTATTTCTTTATAATCTACATATGAATGGAATTTTCTGGTACTTGTCTTTCTCTTTCCAATGTCCTTCATTTATTTAGCATACTCCCCTCTTTTCTCATATTGGTTCAGATTAAAAAAATTTTATCATTTTATATCTGGAATATAGTATTTAATCATAGTACATGTATTTATACTACATCTTATATATCCAATAATTCATGGATGAGGAACAAAGTTGGGTTGTTTCAATGTCTTGGCTGTTGTGAATAGGACTGCAATAAACATGGAGGTGCATATATCTTTCCACATAAGTGTCTTCATATTCTTTGGGTAAATATCAATAGGTATGCTGACTAGCTGTATTTTGAACTTTTTGAGGGATGTGCATTTTCTTCAACTGCACCAATCCTTTCACCAGTGTCCACATCCCTCCACTAATGTCCCCAGTTTCCCTCCTGCCCCCATCCTTCCTCTACAGTAGGCACTTTTCCCTTTCTCCATTGTCCTCGTGTTACCTTCCCTAATTTATCCCCACTACCACCACCTCCAATCCAGTGGCAAGCTTCCTACTGAGGAACAGTTCTCATACGCTTTGTTTCCTGTTGCCTTTTGGGTTTTGTTATTTCCTTATAAAGTTTCTTTATATCCTACTTATGAGTGAGATCACTGTATCTGTCCCTCTCGCTCTGACTAACTTCACTCAACATCCATATAGGGTGAATCCATCCAAGTAGCAGCAAAATGCATAACTTTATTTTTGTTACTGCCGAGTAATATTTCATTGTGCATATGTACCATGGTTTCTTTATCCAGTCATGTGTTCTACGGCACTTGGGGTTTTTTTTTTTACATATTTGGCTATTGTGAATAACGCTGCAATGAATATAGGAGTGCAAATGTCTTTTCTGGATTGTGCTTTTGGAATCTTGGGGTATACTTGGGGTTGTGGGATTGCTGGGTTTTATTGTTTTTTTTCAATAATGACCATATTGACTTCCATATATATTGAATCAGTCAGCATTCCCACCAAATACTAATGAGGGTTCCTTTTCCTCACATCCTTGCCAATACTGGTTGTTACCGTTCTTTTTGATGATTGCCAGTTTCTCTGTTGAGAGGTGATATCTGATTGTTGTTTTTATTTTCATTTTTTGATGATTAGTAATAAAAAGCATTTTATAAGCCTTTTGTCTATTGGTATTTCTTCATTGAGGAAATTTCTGTTCATCTCCTTTCCCCCACTTTTTGATGGGATTAGATGACTTTTTTCTTGTAGAATTATACTATGTTTTATATATTTTGAATATGAATTCTTTATCAAATTGGTGGTGGGTGAGAAAGGTGTACTTTTTTATGGTAACTATCAATTTACATTCCTATTTATAATGTCTGAGGGTTTCTTTTTCTTCTTATTCTCCTTTCTGACACTGATTGTTTCTTGGCCTGTATATTACATAGTTAGTATATTTTTGACATGTCTGTATCCACTGTTTTCTGAGCCAGCTGCCTTGTCAGTTCTTTGCTTATTAGATTTTATCAAATAGGTAATTAGAAAAGGCCACCAAGAATGGAGATGAGGAAAGAAGAGGGCAGAATTCCATGGGGGAGTTAGGAGACAACTGTGTGATTTCCATATAAAAGTGGTGAAAATGAAGGCGCCCAAGCCATTAACCTGGGGTGCACTCTCTGGCAGTCCTTTGGCAAGAGGCATACATAGAATCTACTTAAATGGGTCACAGCCTGATAGTTAATTTCCATTCATGGGTTTTGTTTCATTTTCTGGTGTCTCAGTTAGTTCTAAGATGATGCTTTAAATAGTTGTGAAGTCCTCCCTGGAGGTAGTCAGTTTCCATAGTGGTCCTCATTAACTTCTTGTGTCAGTATTTCTCCACCTTCCAAAGAGTCTTCAGCAGAATCTGAGCTATTCCCCTGGAATCCAACCAGCAAGCTGTTATCAGGATTCTCCAGCAGCCCCTGGATACCATTGCCAAAGAGCTGGCAAAGAATTTGTGGAAGGAAATGCCAGCCTTGCTGAGTCAGGCAACTTCTTCAACCCAAAATTATGGGGACTGCATTCACAGGACTACAGGAGGTGCAGGGAGGTGCTGTGTCTGGCTGGCTCATTCAAGCAAGGGCACTGTCCAGGGTTATGAAATGTTCCCACTTCACACAGAGAAGAACAGCAGAGTGCAGCCAGCAGGCATAGTTATGAGCCCTCTGCCTAGGTTCTGGAGTTTCTTTGGAATGATTAGACTGTGAATGAAAAAGTCCAAAGCTGAGGATAAACCAAGCCTGTGCTACTCACAAGTTCAATGCTAGTCTGAATGAGAGTGTCTGGCTCAGTTTAAGTAGTTTCCAAAGTGATTTTAACATGAAAGTTTAATTGAAACAAAGCTTTGTAGTCAAATTTGTTGGAGTTGCATAGTGACTCTTCAAGTTAACAGCTGTATGATCTTTGCCAAAATACCTCTGATGTTTAATCTGTATAATAGGTGTAAACTATGTCCTTTTTTGCTGTTGTTGTCATGGAGAGATATATGTAAAGACACTTGGCATCTAAAACAAGGAATGCATCTCTGCCATTCCCCCATTGGTTTTAATGTTGTTTAAGCCATAATATAATATAATACTCCCTTATGAAAATGAGTTCCAGTCTTGGTATTATACTTCTTACTCTCACTTTTTTAACTTCATTCTGGAAATTGGTCAGTTGTGATAACAACTGGTCCAGCAACCAACCCAAGACTTACTTCTGTGTTATCTGCTCTTCAGATATTATGTCAGTAAGTCATCATGATAACTCACCATGTGAGGTAGATATCATTACCCCTATTTAAAGATGAGGAATGAAGTTAAGGAAAACTAAATTAATTGCTCAAGGTTATTAAAACCAGGTAGTTGAATATGTGGAGTATAAACTCAGGTGTGACTAGTTCCAATACCGTGTGTGTGTGCGCATGTGTGCATGTGTGTGCGTGTGTGTGTGTATGTGTGTGTGTGGTACCAGGTATTAAACCTAGGACTTCATACATATAAGACAACTGTTTTACCACTGAGCTATATCCCTGGGCCCTATCCCCCAGGTTTTTTTTGAGGGGGCACACCCAGCAATACTCAGGGACTATTCCTGGCTTTGTGCTAAGCAGTGTCACCTGATGGTGCTCAGGGAACTATATGTGGTATTGAGGATGAAACCAGGTTCTGGGCAGAAGCTGCCACATGCAAGGCAAGTGCCTTACCTCTTGTACTATCTCTCTGACCCCCATGTTATCATTCGTGACGAATATGTTATTTGAAAGTTGTATCTCTTTATTTTTCCTTAATTGAAGAATTCGCACTGTACATAAAAGGTATCAAAAATATACCTTTTTTAATAAAGGAGTCCTTTTCAACTTTAAATATCTTAAGTAGTTTAAACAAGTTTGCTACCTTATTGAAACACAAATGTGGTTGAAATACAACCAGGAAATCATTCTGATAGAAGAAAATTACATTTTTTATTCTGTGTGGATTTTAGTGAATAAAATGCATTCTGTGGAGAAAAGAAAATAAATTATGTTTAAACCAAAGTCTGAGAGAACTAATTGCATAAATCTATGTAATTTAGAAATAATTACAGCACTTAAGGTCTTATTATTGTTTTAATATTCATGAAAATAAGGATTTGTGTACATGAAAGCTTGTTTGTGATTCTTTATAATTCCAGACACTGAACTCAGAAGTTATGTAATGCTCACCTGCTCCCATGTCATCAAATATGAGGATGGGAGAAATATGACACGTAAGAAATTTGAGGAAATAAAAATGTGGTAAAAATTCAGAAATTTAAGTTAACAAAACTATTCTGAAACCAAAGAAACAAATTTCAAATAAAGGGACAAAATGCTGAACATTTTCATGGCAGGGAAGAGGGAGGGTCTATCTATCTGTCAAGTTAATGCTATGCAAGGCTGTTGTTTGCTGCTACCCACGAGGTTATGCTAAAGTTCTTTTTCTTGGGTTCTGTTCAAAGGGACATGTTTTATCTGAATAGTAATATTACCAAATGTCATTTACAGCTTGAATTTGCTTTTCTAAAATTTTCCTCTCTCCTTTTTAAGTCAAGGTATGTCTTCACAGAACATTAAAAGCCTTGTTGACAGTAGTCCACACTAATTTAACAAACCAAGAAAATTCGGAATAAGCAAAGCATCTGAAAGCAATTGACTTAGTGTAATTTATACCAATGCCTTCAGAGAGAAATTAGAACATCTTATGTTGGTACCAAAAAAAAAGCACTTTTTGATAAACAGGATAAGGGCTACTTCTTTAAAAAGAAAGAGAGAAAAAGGAGAGAGACAGAGAGACAGAGAGAGATTTCTGCTCATCATTATGATCATTCTGTGAATTTGCCCTAAAGTGTCCAGTGACCTGACATTTCTTTATTCATGCATTTAATTGTACCCACTTAGAACCAATGATCATCTCCATTTTACTTGAAACATTACACTTGGCTCTCTTTCTAGTCCATGGGCTGTCAGGTTTACTCTATCTACCAACTACAAAGAATAAGATAAATTGGCCAGAGAGACAATACAATGGGTAGGGCACTTGCCTTGCATACAGCCAACCTGTGTTCAATCCCTGACACCACCTATGGTCCACTGAGCCCCACTAGGAGTGATGCTTGAGCACAGAGTCAGATGTAAGCCTTGAGATCATCAGGTATGACCCCCCCCCCAAAGAAAAGAATTTAGACATCTCAAAGTTTAGCCTTAAGATCTTTATTCCCTTGTCATAATTCATCTTCCAATACCATCCCAAGGCACTGGCACAACTCTAACTTTCAAATCAACATTTTTGCCATTACCTCTTTGTGAAAGGTACTCAGAGTCAATCATCTACTCACATCCTCCCTTGAATTGCTGATTGGAATCTCAAATTAGTCTGCCAATTTCAAGCTCCTGAGTCTCCACCAAGACATTTTCCTTCTTTTTGC
Organism: Sorex fumeus; assembly: GCF_029834395.1. NCBI lineage: Eukaryota > Metazoa > Chordata > Mammalia > Eulipotyphla > Soricidae > Sorex > Sorex fumeus. The sequence continues at coordinate 22,644,916 of NW_026606091.1, read as the reverse complement.
TGACAACCCTCTTCATGAATTGTCTTCTATAACTTGGGAGATACGACTTCAGTTTCTCTTTTGTCCAGGCAGAAAAAAATATCTCTCCTATCTTTCCCGGAAATGCCACATCCATTGGAAAAACCTGTTGGCTTTACTTCAAAATAATATACATGAAAAATCTGAGCTCTTTTATTACCTCCAATGTCTTTCTCCTCACCCAAGCATCCATCATATCTTACTCCCTCACTTCAATTATTTCTGCTTATTTTGATATTTTAGTTTTTAACAATTTGTATTCCCTGCTCCCTTCCCCTTTTATTGTCATTGGATGTTGATGGCAGTGGTAGAAACTTGCCTGACTGTGATGCTCACCAAAGGTTGCACAGCCAGTTGTGGTGCTCTCACATTCAATCTCAGTGCTCTCCAAGATTCACACTCCTCTAGTTGAGGCTACACATATGCACCCATAGTTATTAAGTGTGGGGCTAAAACACATAAAGGGGCATATCCACTTATGTGAAGAACCCGCACACCTAGCTAGCTTAAAATAGTCTGTGGAGCTGGGAACTGCAGGGAGCTGAGTTGCAAGATTTCATGAATTTATGGGGAATGCCAGGGACTTGAACTCATGGCCACGTGTTTGCAAGGGAGGTTGTTCAGGACATTGTATTATTCTTTTAGATCCTTAATTACTTTTAATAACTTTCTGGTTAACCCTCTTCTCCTGGTTCAGTGCTCAGGGATTGCTCCAGGAGGACCTGGCAACCATATGTAGGGCCACGAACTCAACTAGGGTCTGCTGCCTACAAGTTAAGTTGCCTTTCCAGCTGTACTCTGTCTCCAGCCCTCTCCTCCCTTTTCCATGTCTTACTCTGCTCTCAACATGAGGACAGAATGGCATTTAAATTTTACGAGACTTCAAATCACTAGTTTCACTCAAAGATTTTAATGGGTCCTCATCTTCTTTCAGAATAAAATTAAAAGACAAAATGATGTACAAGTCTTCATAATATCTTTTTTCAAATTTTATTAAATCATCATGAGATTTGCACAAGCATTCATGTTTGGGTTACAATTACACAACGATCAAACACCCATCCCTCCACCAGTGCACATTTTCCACCACCAATATCCCTGGTATACCCCTCCTTTCCCACCCTCTCACTGCCTCCATAGCAAATAATATTCCCATACTCTCTCTCTACTCTTGGGCATTATAGTTTGCAATACAGATACTGAGAGGTTATCATGTTTGGTCCGTATCTACTTTCAGCACACATCTCCCATCCCGAACTCAACTCACTCTCACCTATTTTATTCCTTGCCTCTTCCCACCTTGGACATGGTCTGGGATTTCTGACTAGTTACCTCTCTCACTTCTCTTAGTTATTTGTTCAAGTGTTATCATTTTTGGATGGTTCTTCCTTGACTTTGCTTTCCTTCACCCCTGACATTCCCATTTCCTTTATTCTGCCTTGATCTCTCAATAGCATTTTCTATGGTGTTTTTCTGCACCTGGACACAAAACATTTTCACTGGTTTACTTGTTTATTTTTGGTCTCTGCATGAGAATATTATTAGATTCCAGATTTCCCAGGACCAGCAGACAAGTTCAGTAGTTTGCAAAAGCTGATTTATAGAAACATCCTGCCAGTTTAGGAAAATGTTATTGCAGCTAAACTCATGGTCTGCCTGGATCTCATAGCAGAATGGAGGGCAAGCACTGCCAGTCTTGATAAGTACAAGAATCTTTGTGTATACATATGTCATTTTGCCACCCCATGAAATATTTCTCCTCTTTTCACTGGTATGCAGGCACAAAAAGGTTAAATCCACTGGATTTGATGATTCCAAACTCCCACTTGAAAAAAATTGAAAAAAGTTCACGCACAATTTCACACCCACACATGCACTTTCTGACAAATATCAGAGACCTAACGAGATAATGATGAAATAGAACAAAAAAGTGTTTTAAACTGTAGCAATAATATAGTGGATAGAGCACTTGCCTTGCACATACATGGCCAACTTGGGTTCAATCCCTGATACCCAATATTGTTTCCCAAGCCCTGTCATGTATTTACTGTCATGAGTATTTACTGACCACAGAGCTAGGAAGAAGCCTTGAGTACAGCTGGGTGCTTCCCCCACCCCCTGCAACAACAAAAAAAGAAAAATTAAAAAATAAAAACATGTAAAGATTGGAGAGATAGTTCAGCAGGTAAGGCACTTGCCTTGCGTGCAGCTGACCCAGGTTCAAACCTCAACATCACTGTATGGTATCCTGAACCCTGCCAGGAGTGATCCCTGAGCACCAAACTAGGAGTAAGCCCTGAGAAACATGGCGTGTAACCCAAAGAACAAAAAACGAAAACATTTATTATTCAAGTATGTGACCAGTAAATTTTGAAGAGGAGCTACTTATAGTGAAAAGAAATCCAGAAGTTTCCATTCCTGAGATCCTGGGCACTCCCTCACCTCATTTTGTATGAAGGAACACAGGGCTGAAACTTGACTCAGGCTCACTGCCAATGCTCTAGAAGCAGTTGAGGTACAAAGCAAAGCCTTTGGGGATGCAGATGTATGAAAGTTTTAGCATCAGTGTTCATTCCTTCCCCCATAGATTGAGACTCCCTCATCTAAAATCCTTTCCTTTGGTTTCAAACACTCAGAGGCTGCAACCTGAAAACATGAGCTTTGGATTTTATTCCAGACCCTCGAACTTTGGCCTCCTGCTAATATGTTTTGTCCAGTAATGGGGTGGAGGGTGCTCTGTGGAGGAAAACAGTATTATCTTAAACCTCAGACCATCACTAAAGATCATCTTAATTTGTCCGGAAAACCCAAACATGTAGATGCAAATGAAGATTCAAGACACATGGCAAATAATGTAGCCCCAAACCACCTATTACTTAGCAAGTGCGAACACCTCAGCATCATTAGTGGTAAAGGGGGTGTATATTAAAACCACAATGATATCCATCAATTGAGAAATAAAGAGCAACTGACATTAAGTGCTGGTGGAAAGTGAAACAGTTGGAATTCACACGCATTTCTGGTAAGAATGGAAAATGAGGAGCTGGAGAGAAGTACAGGGCAAAGGCACTTTACTTACATGTGTCTCATCCCAATTTGATACCTGGTACCCCACAACACTACTAGAAGTGATCCCTGAACACAGAGCCATGAATAAGGCCTGAGGACTGCTGATGTGGCCTCAAAAATGATTTTTAATTTAATTTTATTATTTTTTAATTGAAATATAGTGAGATACACAGTTACAAGGTTGTTCATGATTGGGTTTCAGTTATACACCAACACCCATTCCTTCACCAGTGTACATTCCCCACTGATAGTTTGGAGATCTTACCGGGCACAGACAGAGGAACAGAGACAAATAAAAGTGAAGGAATATGGGCTGGGGTGATAGAACAGCAGGTAGGTTGTTTGCCTTGCACAAGGCCAACCCAGATTCGATTCCCAGCATCCCATATGGTCCCCCAACCACTGCCAGGAGTAATTCCTGGGTACAGATCCAGGAGTAACCCCTGTGCATCACTAGGTTGACCCAAAAAGCAAAAAAAAAAAAAAGGGAAGGAATAGGAGAAGATTATAGGAACTCCTGGGCAGGTGAGTTCTACCTGACTTCTGTTGAGATTGGGGTAAGGTCTCATCCTGGGAAAGACTGTGCAGGCTTTCAATTTGTCTTGGACGGGTAAAGGGAAAAAAGACCAGTGGGACCAGGGTGTGTTGGGTCTGGTCTTCTGATATCTGTAAGGATGGATATGAGGAAGCATGGAATGCAGGCTGGTGGCTTCCTGGCACCAGGTGAACACCAGGTGTTGAGGGCAGGTTGATCTTTGATTCTAGGAATTTGCTATTTCATCAGCTGATCACATTTTGGTCCTTGGGCAAACCATTTGGTACAAGCAAACCTTATACCCACCACCACGGTTCCCCATGATATGGACAGATAGCCAAGGATGTTGGCACAAGGAAGAGCATTTTCCATGGGCCCAGCTGCCTTACTAATTTAGTCAGTATTTAAAATCACCCCAACAAGAAGAGAGAAATAGACCTGTAACTTGAAGGAAGGATTTTGTTTTGCTCTTCTCAAAGTGACACGATTATCCAGCATAAAATTTTATACATGGTAGGTACCCAATACACCTTTGTTTTGTGCATAAATTCTTTGTCCTTAAGGTGTTCAATTTAGGGTCAGGAACAACAGTACAGTGGGGAGGGTATTTGCCTTGTATGAGGCCAACCTGGTTCAATCCCTGACATCCCATGGTCACCAAAGCACAACCAGGAATGATTACTGAGTGCATAACCAGGAGAAACCCTGATCACCACCAGGTCTGTCCCCCATGCCAAAAATAATAAATTTTAAAAGATTTTCAATTTAGTTCCTAATGCTGGAGCGATAGCACAACGAGTAGGGCATTTGCCTTGCACTAGGCCCATGCAACCGATCCAAGTTCGATTCCTCCGCCCCTCTCGGAGAGCCCCACAAGCTACTGAGAGTATCTCTCCCACTCGGCAAAGCCTGGCAAGCTACCCCTGACATATTCGATATGCCAAACACAGTAACAACAAGTCTCACGATGGAGACACTACTGGGCACACTCAAACAAATGGATGAAAAACGGGAGGACAGTGCAGTGCAACAGTGCCCTTAATTATTGAACACTAACTGAAAATGCTATGGCACAAGCCATAACAAATACACTGGAAGAGAAATAAGAACCATAACCTCATGTCTTTATATTTTTGCAGTGCCAGGGGGAATTATTTTTGTTACTTTAATGACAATGACTATAGAAATATATTTTATTCATTCATGTATTCAAAAGATATTTATTGAAAACCTCCTTTGCCCTAGATTTTATGCCAAATTGCCTAAATTATAGGGATATATATTCAAAAACAAAATTGTTAAATTTTCAAAAATATGTATTAGTCTTTGGCTTCCTAGTAAAGCCCCCTCTCTTTCCTATTTTTCTCTTGTAACAAAGTCAATTTTTTTTTCCCACAGATGGTTTGGAGCAGTGATTGGCAGCTGTTTTTTCTGTCACAGTAGACGCTCACCAGGAGGTATCTTGGGTTCAGTTCCAGTCTAGTGCAACAAAGTGAGTCACATGAGCCTATTGGCTTCCCAATGCATTTGAAAGTTATATTTAACTATACTGGGTGTGCTATGGCAGTATGTCTAAAGAAACAAAGCCTATATCTTAATTAAAATATTTTAGGAGGTGGGAGATAGTACAGAAGTTAGAAAGTATGCTAGGCACCTAAGAATAACCAGGTTCTGTCCTGGAACACCTGAGTACTGCCCATGGTGCCTGGGTATTCCCAACACCAGAATGTCTGGAGCAGCATCACATCCTCTGGTCTTTGCATTGAACCACTGGCTCAGTTGGCCACGAATCATCAGTGGTACCCCCTGGAACTCCTGAGTACCATTTGGGAGGCCAAAAAAAAAAGTTTATCAAGAGGTCCGGGATGCGGCTCAGTGACTGCGTACTGGCTTTGCATGAATGAATCCTGGGGTTTGATCCCTGGGACTCCTCAACAAAGTTAATCACCAAGCATGCTAATTATATTTTGATATTGATGGTGCACCATAAGGTATTTTCATTTTTATTTTTAAGGCATCTTCATACTACTGAGAAATGTAGCTCATAAACTATAGACTGAAAGTTGAAATTGTTTCATGAACTCTGGACCGCAGAATGAATGTTATGGTTACAAGCAGGAAGCTAACATCAGTCTCCTTACACATCTTTATATGAACTTTTGGGTAACCAGACACATTGTCAATGACAGAATTACTTGAGAGAAATCTTTTCTAAAAGTAGGTCTCAACATTGGACCTACTTAACTTTAAAATATTCAGCATACTATTATGTAAACAGATGTGCTGTCATCTAAACTTTGTGTTGTATTTATAGATTATGTATAATCAACTTCATCTCATTCTAAAGGGCCCTCGGATTTTCAGAACAGTAAATGAACATTGGTTTCAACTTTGTGGGACCTGCACTAGCCCTAGCAAATGTGTCACCTGTCCACTGAAACACTGAAGCCAGTTACCGACTTTTCCTCTCTGCAAAATGGCATCACCTAAAAATAAAAGTCTGTTCTGCTTACACTAAAAATATGATGACCACCTACCTTGGTTAGTCCAGGAAGCCAGTCTGCGCCTGAGTAGGAATTCCCAAGATCATTTTCTCCAATGTAAGGAAAGCTGGCAAACAACTCCTTTAAAATTGAAGAGACACCAGAACTTGCTCTGGATTAAGCTTTTGCTTAAAGGAATTTTGTGACTGGCTTGGTCCAGAACAATAAAACTTTCTTTGCCGGGGGTATGGTGCCGCCAGCAGGTCAATCTGTACCTGTGAGGCCAGTGCATCAGCAGCCTCATGGCGCCTTCAGACTTCCAGATACCCCAAAATTGCTGCTGTGCCTTTGGCCAGACCCCAAAAACTTGGGGCAAAGTTTACCAAGAAAGTAAACGGCCAAAAGTTAGGTATGTGGGAAACATACCCACAAACCACCTCCGGCTCAGCTATATAATTGGAGGCAAGGCCTCTTTGGTTCCTGATTGAACTGCTTAATGGACATGATCCCAGAGACTCAGAAACGAATCTCAGAACCCAGTGGCTTTAGGTAGAAATGCGTCTGGTCTATGCAGTAGGCTACCGGTGCTGGGTCAACCCAGGTGGGAATAGGTTTCGTGCCTTGGCCTACTCCCCCTGGCGGCCCAGTGGCCGCCATCCGTCTGAGGCCACTGGATAGTCACATTTGGGCCCCCAGTGACGAGACACACACGGCCTCACGGGATGAGGGTGGAGCCGGGCTTGTCCTCCCCACCCCAACGAGACCCCAAGTCATCATCCACGAATGGCCTCTCTGACTCCTGATCAAGCTGCTTAATGGTCATGATCCCAGAGACTCAGAAACAAATCTCAAAACCCAGTGGCGTTTGGCAGAAATGCATCTGGACTGCACAGTACGTTACTGTCGCCTGGCCACCCCAGGGAGGAAAGGGTGTTGTCCCTCCGCCTGCTCCCTCTTGGCGACTTGGTGGCTGTCATCCTCCAGAGGCCATTGGACAGTCAGGCTTGGGCCCGCAGTGACGAAACTTGTTGGGTCTCACGGGATGTGGGGGGAGGTGGAGCCGGGCCTGTCCTCCCCACCCTAACGAGACCCCAAGTCATCGCCCACAAACGGCCTCTCTGGCTCCTCATCAAGCTGCTCAATGGCCTTGATCCCAGAGACTCAGAAACAAATCTCGAAGCCCAGCAGCTTTTGTCAGAAATGTGTCCGGACCCCGCAGTAGGTTGCTGTCACCGGGCCACCCCAGGGAGGAAAGGGTTCTGTCCCTCCGCCTGCTCCCTCTTGGCGACTTGGTGGCTGTCATCCTCCAGAGGCCATTGGACAGTCAGGCTTGGGCCCGCAGTGACGAAACTTGTTGGGTCTCACGGGATGGGGGGGAAGGTAGAGCTGGGCCTGTCTTCCCCACCCCAATGAGACCCCAAGTCATTGCCCACGAATGGCCTCTCTGGCTCCTCATCAAGCTGCTCAACGGCCATGATCCCAGAGACTCAGGAGCAGATCTCGAAACCCAGTGGCTTTTGGCAGAAATCCCTCCAGATTTAAGTGTTAAAATTTCAGAACTTCAAAACCACATGGCCCTGCTCAGCCACATGACATCATATGTTATTCATAACCAGCAATAGAACACAAATTGTCTATTGTTGCCTTTTCAGCAGATCTGAGTGTTGGGGTAAAATCTTAAATAGTGGTGGGTCTGGTGTCGAAATAGTGAATGTGATCAAAGTAGAGAGAGAGTAATGTGGAAATCATCTGCCCCACAGGCAGGAGGAGGGTGTGGGATGGGGGTATACTGGGATTTTTGGTGGTGGAGAATGGGCACTGGTGAAGGTACGGATGTTTCACTGTATGACTGAGACTTAGACCCAAAAGCTTTGTAACTGCTCTCACGGTGATTCAATAAATAAAATTATAAAAAATGGAAAAAGAAAAAAAAGTAAGGTGGAGTTCATGCACAATTCAATCAGCTAATCAGTGGCTGAATAAATAGCAGTACTCCTACAAAAAAAAATTTTAAAAAACTTTCTTTGCATCAGCACATTATAAGCCTATATCTCTCTCTTATCATTTGTGCATTTACAGGAGTAGTAGTTTTAATTTCCTTTATGAACCTCTCTCTCTTTTTTTTCATGCACTAACAACTCATTTCATTTCATTTTCATTTCATCATCCTGTTAATCGTCGATTGCCTCGAGCAGGCCCCAGTAACGTCTCTTTCATCCTAGCCCTGAGATTATATTCACGGCTCTTTAGGAGAATGAGACCCATCATTGTTACTGGTATTTGGCATATTTGGTAGGCCACGGGGAGTTTGCCAGACTCTGCCCTGTGGGCAGGCTACATTCGAAAGCCTGCAAGTTTGTCCAAAGTAGGAATGAGATAATAAGATGTCATAAAGAAAAGTTCTGATAAGATGTCGCGCGGCCGCGAATGCGGCCGCGCGGTTCCGGGATCTGGATTTTATAGTCTCTGAGTCTTGGCCGCTGATGGGATTACACGGCGCCAGGGGGCCAGGTGGTGGGTGTGACCCCCGCCTACTGGAATTTGGAGGATCTGGGTGGAAGATGCTCGACTCCAATTCGAGTAGGCTTGGAGGTCTCGGCCCCGGAACCCGCGTGGCTTTGTCCCTCTGCCAGTACCTTCAGGTGTGCGGAGAGTGGTCTCAGCATGGTGGTGGCTGGTCCTGGAGGTCTCCGGCTGCCGTAGCCCTGGCCGGGGCGGGGAGGAAAGCTCAACCCACTCCCCTCCAAGGGACTCCGGGAAGGAATACCGAGGCGCGGGGGCAGAGACTGCACTGCTCTCGTCCGGGATCTGGATTTTATAGTCTCTGAGTCTTGGCCGCTGATGGGATTACACGGCGCCAGGGGGCCAGGTGGTGGGTGTGACCCCCGCCTACTGGAATTTGGAGGATCTGGGTGGAAGATGCTCGACTCCAATTCGAGTAGGCTTGGAGGTCTCGGCCCCGGAACCCGCGTGGCTTTGTCCCTCTGCCAGTACCTTCAGGTGTGCGGAGAGTGGTCTCAGCATGGTGGTGGCTGGTCCTGGAGGTCTCCGGCTGCCGTAGCCCTGGCCGGGGCGGGGAGGAAAGCTCAACCCACTCCCCTCCAAGGGACTCCGGGAAGGAATACCGAGGCGCGGGGGCAGAGACTGCACTGCTCTCGTCCGGGATCTGGATTTTATAGTCTCTGAGTCTTGGCCGCTGATGGGATTACACGGCGCCAGGGGGCCAGGTGGTGGGTGTGACCCCCGCCTACTGGAATTTGGAGGATCTGGGTGGAAGATGCTCGACTCCAATTCGAGTAGGCTTGGAGGTCTCGGCCCCGGAACCCGCGTGGCTTTGTCCCTCTGCCAGTACCTTCAGGTGTGCGGAGAGTGGTCTCAGCATGGTGGTGGCTGGTCCTGGAGGTCTCCGGCTGCCGTAGCCCTGGCCGGGGCGGGGAGGAAAGCTCAACCCACTCCCCTCCAAGGGACTCCGGGAAGGAATACCGAGGCGCGGGGGCAGAGACTGCACTGCTCTCGTCCGGGATCTGGATTTTATAGTCTCTGAGTCTTGGCCGCTGATGGGATTACACGGCGCCAGGGGGCCAGGTGGTGGGTGTGACCCCCGCCTACTGGAATTTGGAGGATCTGGGTGGAAGATGCTCGACTCCAATTCGAGTAGGCTTGGAGGTCTCGGCCCCGGAACCCGCGTGGCTTTGTCCCTCTGCCAGTACCTTCAGGTGTGCGGAGAGTGGTCTCAGCATGGTGGTGGCTGGTCCTGGAGGTCTCCGGCTGCCGTAGCCCTGGCCGGGGCGGGGAGGAAAGCTCAACCCACTCCCCTCCAAGGGACTCCGGGAAGGAATACCGAGGCGCGGGGGCAGAGACTGCACTGCTCTCGTCCGGGATCTGGATTTTATAGTCTCTGAGTCTTGGCCGCTGATGGGATTACACGGCGCCAGGGGGCCAGGTGGTGGGTGTGACCCCCGCCTACTGGAATTTGGAGGATCTGGGTGGAAGATGCTCGACTCCAATTCGAGTAGGCTTGGAGGTCTCGGCCCCGGAACCCGCGTGGCTTTGTCCCTCTGCCAGTACCTTCAGGTGTGCGGAGAGTGGTCTCAGCATGGTGGTGGCTGGTCCTGGAGGTCTCCGGCTGCCGTAGCCCTGGCCGGGGCGGGGAGGAAAGCTCAACCCACTCCCCTCCAAGGGACTCCGGGAAGGAATACCGAGGCGCGGGGGCAGAGACTGCACTGCTCTCGTCCGGGATCTGGATTTTATAGTCTCTGAGTCTTGGCCGCTGATGGGATTACACGGCGCCAGGGGGCCAGGTGGTGGGTGTGACCCCCGCCTACTGGAATTTGGAGGATCTGGGTGGAAGATGCTCGACTCCAATTCGAGTAGGCTTGGAGGTCTCGGCCCCGGAACCCGCGTGGCTTTGTCCCTCTGCCAGTACCTTCAGGTGTGCGGAGAGTGGTCTCAGCATGGTGGTGGCTGGTCCTGGAGGTCTCCGGCTGCCGTAGCCCTGGCCGGGGCGGGGAGGAAAGCTCAACCCACTCCCCTCCAAGGGACTCCGGGAAGGAATACCGAGGCGCGGGGGCAGAGACTGCACTGCTCTCGTCCGGGATCTGGATTTTATAGTCTCTGAGTCTTGGCCGCTGATGGGATTACACGGCGCCAGGGGGCCAGGTGGTGGGTGTGACCCCCGCCTACTGGAATTTGGAGGATCTGGGTGGAAGATGCTCGACTCCAATTCGAGTAGGCTTGGAGGTCTCGGCCCCGGAACCCGCGTGGCTTTGTCCCTCTGCCAGTACCTTCAGGTGTGCGGAGAGTGGTCTCAGCATGGTGGTGGCTGGTCCTGGAGGTCTCCGGCTGCCGTAGCCCTGGCCGGGGCGGGGAGGAAAGCTCAACCCACTCCCCTCCAAGGGACTCCGGGAAGGAATACCGAGGCGCGGGGGCAGAGACTGCACTGCTCTCGTCCGGGATCTGGATTTTATAGTCTCTGAGTCTTGGCCGCTGATGGGATTACACGGCGCCAGGGGGCCAGGTGGTGGGTGTGACCCCCGCCTACTGGAATTTGGAGGATCTGGGTGGAAGATGCTCGACTCCAATTCGAGTAGGCTTGGAGGTCTCGGCCCCGGAACCCGCGTGGCTTTGTCCCTCTGCCAGTACCTTCAGGTGTGCGGAGAGTGGTCTCAGCATGGTGGTGGCTGGTCCTGGAGGTCTCCGGCTGCCGTAGCCCTGGCCGGGGCGGGGAGGAAAGCTCAACCCACTCCCCTCCAAGGGACTCCGGGAAGGAATACCGAGGCGCGGGGGCAGAGACTGCACTGCTCTCGTCCGGGATCTGGATTTTATAGTCTCTGAGTCTTGGCCGCTGATGGGATTACACGGCGCCAGGGGGCCAGGTGGTGGGTGTGACCCCCGCCTACTGGAATTTGGAGGATCTGGGTGGAAGATGCTCGACTCCAATTCGAGTAGGCTTGGAGGTCTCGGCCCCGGAACCCGCGTGGCTTTGTCCCTCTGCCAGTACCTTCAGGTGTGCGGAGAGTGGTCTCAGCATGGTGGTGGCTGGTCCTGGAGGTCTCCGGCTGCCGTAGCCCTGGCCGGGGCGGGGAGGAAAGCTCAACCCACTCCCCTCCAAGGGACTCCGGGAAGGAATACCGAGGCGCGGGGGCAGAGACTGCACTGCTCTCGTCCGGGATCTGGATTTTATAGTCTCTGAGTCTTGGCCGCTGATGGGATTACACGGCGCCAGGGGGCCAGGTGGTGGGTGTGACCCCCGCCTACTGGAATTTGGAGGATCTGGGTGGAAGATGCTCGACTCCAATTCGAGTAGGCTTGGAGGTCTCGGCCCCGGAACCCGCGTGGCTTTGTCCCTCTGCCAGTACCTTCAGGTGTGCGGAGAGTGGTCTCAGCATGGTGGTGGCTGGTCCTGGAGGTCTCCGGCTGCCGTAGCCCTGGCCGGGGCGGGGAGGAAAGCTCAACCCACTCCCCTCCAAGGGACTCCGGGAAGGAATACCGAGGCGCGGGGGCAGAGACTGCACTGCTCTCGTCCGGGATCTGGATTTTATAGTCTCTGAGTCTTGGCCGCTGATGGGATTACACGGCGCCAGGGGGCCAGGTGGTGGGTGTGACCCCCGCCTACTGGAATTTGGAGGATCTGGGTGGAAGATGCTCGACTCCAATTCGAGTAGGCTTGGAGGTCTCGGCCCCGGAACCCGCGTGGCTTTGTCCCTCTGCCAGTACCTTCAGGTGTGCGGAGAGTGGTCTCAGCATGGTGGTGGCTGGTCCTGGAGGTCTCCGGCTGCCGTAGCCCTGGCCGGGGCGGGGAGGAAAGCTCAACCCACTCCCCTCCAAGGGACTCCGGGAAGGAATACCGAGGCGCGGGGGCAGAGACTGCACTGCTCTCGTCCGGGATCTGGATTTTATAGTCTCTGAGTCTTGGCCGCTGATGGGATTACACGGCGCCAGGGGGCCAGGTGGTGGGTGTGACCCCCGCCTACTGGAATTTGGAGGATCTGGGTGGAAGATGCTCGACTCCAATTCGAGTAGGCTTGGAGGTCTCGGCCCCGGAACCCGCGTGGCTTTGTCCCTCTGCCAGTACCTTCAGGTGTGCGGAGAGTGGTCTCAGCATGGTGGTGGCTGGTCCTGGAGGTCTCCGGCTGCCGTAGCCCTGGCCGGGGCGGGGAGGAAAGCTCAACCCGCTCCCCTCCAAGGGACTCCGGGAAGGAACACCGAGGCGCGGGGGCAGAGACTGCACTGCTCTCGTCCGGGATCTGGATTTTATAGTCTCTGAGTCTTGGCCGCTGATGGGATTACACGGCGCCAGGGGGCCAGGTGGTGGGTGTGACCCCCGCCTACTGGAATTTGGAGGATCTGGGTGGAAGATGCTCGACTCCAATTCGAGTAGGCTTGGAGGTCTCGGCCCCGGAACCCGCGTGGCTTTGTCCCTCTGCCAGTACCTTCAGGTGTGCGGAGAGTGGTCTCAGCATGGTGGTGGCTGGTCCTGGAGGTCTCCGGCTGCCGTAGCCCTGGCCGGGGCGGGGAGGAAAGCTCAACCCACTCCCCTCCAAGGGACTCCGGGAAGGAATACCGAGGCGCGGGGGCAGAGACTGCACTGCTCTCGTCCGGGATCTGGATTTTATAGTCTCTGAGTCTTGGCCGCTGATGGGATTACACGGCGCCAGGGGGCCAGGTGGTGGGTGTGACCCCCGCCTACTGGAATTTGGAGGATCTGGGTGGAAGATGCTCGACTCCAATTCGAGTAGGCTTGGAGGTCTCGGCCCCGGAACCCGCGTGGCTTTGTCCCTCTGCCAGTACCTTCAGGTGTGCGGAGAGTGGTCTCAGCATGGTGGTGGCTGGTCCTGGAGGTCTCCGGCTGCCGTAGCCCTGGCCGGGGCGGGGAGGAAAGCTCAACCCACTCCCCTCCAAGGGACTCCGGGAAGGAACACCGAGGCGCGGGGGCAGAGACTGCACTGCTCTCGTCCGGGATCTGGATTTTATAGTCTCTGAGTCTTGGCCGCTGATGGGATTACACGGCGCCAGGGGGCCAGGTGGTGGGTGTGACCCCCGCCTACTGGAATTTGGAGGATCTGGGTGGAAGATGCTCGACTCCAATTCGAGTAGGCTTGGAGGTCTCGGCCCCGGAACCCGCGTGGCTTTGTCCCTCTGCCAGTACCTTCAGGTGTGCGGAGAGTGGTCTCAGCATGGTGGTGGCTGGTCCTGGAGGTCTCCGGCTGCCGTAGCCCTGGCCGGGGCGGGGAGGAAAGCTCAACCCGCTCCCCTCCAAGGGACTCCGGGAAGGAACACCGAGGCGCGGGGGCAGAGACTGCACTGCTCTCGTCCGGGATCTGGATTTTATAGTCTCTGAGTCTTGGCCGCTGATGGGATTACACGGCGCCAGGGGGCCAGGTGGTGGGTGTGACCCCCGCCTACTGGAATTTGGAGGATCTGGGTGGAAGATGCTCGACTCCAATTCGAGTAGGCTTGGAGGTCTCGGCCCCGGAACCCGCGTGGCTTTGTCCCTCTGCCAGTACCTTCAGGTGTGCGGAGAGTGGTCTCAGCATGGTGGTGGCTGGTCCTGGAGGTCTCCGGCTGCCGTAGCCCTGGCCGGGGCGGGGAGGAAAGCTCAACCCGCTCCCCTCCAAGGGACTCCGGGAAGGAACACCGAGGCGCGGGGGCAGAGACTGCACTGCTCTCGTCCGGGATCTGGATTTTATAGTCTCTGAGTCTTGGCCGCTGATGGGATTACACGGCGCCAGGGGGCCAGGTGGTGGGTGTGACCCCCGCCTACTGGAATTTGGAGGATCTGGGTGGAAGATGCTCGACTCCAATTCGAGTAGGCTTGGAGGTCTCGGCCCCGGAACCCGCGTGGCTTTGTCCCTCTGCCAGTACCTTCAGGTGTGCGGAGAGTGGTCTCAGCATGGTGGTGGCTGGTCCTGGAGGTCTCCGGCTGCCGTAGCCCTGGCCGGGGCGGGGAGGAAAGCTCAACCCACTCCCCTCCAAGGGACTCCGGGAAGGAACACCGAGGCGCGGGGGCAGAGACTGCACTGCTCTCGTCCGGGATCTGGATTTTATAGTCTCTGAGTCTTGGCCGCTGATGGGATTACACGGCGCCAGGGGGCCAGGTGGTGGGTGTGACCCCCGCCTACTGGAATTTGGAGGATCTGGGTGGAAGATGCTCGACTCCAATTCGAGTAGGCTTGGAGGTCTCGGCCCCGGAACCCGCGTGGCTTTGTCCCTCTGCCAGTACCTTCAGGTGTGCGGAGAGTGGTCTCAGCATGGTGGTGGCTGGTCCTGGAGGTCTCCGGCTGCCGTAGCCCTGGCCGGGGCGGGGAGGAAAGCTCAACCCGCTCCCCTCCAAGGGACTCCGGGAAGGAACACCGAGGCGCGGGGGCAGAGACTGCACTGCTCTCGTCCGGGATCTGGATTTTATAGTCTCTGAGTCTTGGCCGCTGATGGGATTACACGGCGCCAGGGGGCCAGGTGGTGGGTGTGACCCCCGCCTACTGGAATTTGGAGGATCTGGGTGGAAGATGCTCGACTCCAATTCGAGTAGGCTTGGAGGTCTCGGCCCCGGAACCCGCGTGGCTTTGTCCCTCTGCCAGTACCTTCAGGTGTGCGGAGAGTGGTCTCAGCATGGTGGTGGCTGGTCCTGGAGGTCTCCGGCTGCCGTAGCCCTGGCCGGGGCGGGGAGGAAAGCTCAACCCACTCCCCTCCAAGGGACTCCGGGAAGGAATACCGAGGCGCGGGGGCAGAGACTGCACTGCTCTCGTCCGGGATCTGGATTTTATAGTCTCTGAGTCTTGGCCGCTGATGGGATTACACGGCGCCAGGGGGCCAGGTGGTGGGTGTGACCCCCGCCTACTGGAATTTGGAGGATCTGGGTGGAAGATGCTCGACTCCAATTCGAGTAGGCTTGGAGGTCTCGGCCCCGGAACCCGCGTGGCTTTGTCCCTCTGCCAGTACCTTCAGGTGTGCGGAGAGTGGTCTCAGCATGGTGGTGGCTGGTCCTGGAGGTCTCCGGCTGCCGTAGCCCTGGCCGGGGCGGGGAGGAAAGCTCAACCCACTCCCCTCCAAGGGACTCCGGGAAGGAACACCGAGGCGCGGGGGCAGAGACTGCACTGCTCTCGTCCGGGATCTGGATTTTATAGTCTCTGAGTCTTGGCCGCTGATGGGATTACACGGCGCCAGGGGGCCAGGTGGTGGGTGTGACCCCCGCCTACTGGAATTTGGAGGATCTGGGTGGAAGATGCTCGACTCCAATTCGAGTAGGCTTGGAGGTCTCGGCCCCGGAACCCGCGTGGCTTTGTCCCTCTGCCAGTACCTTCAGGTGTGCGGAGAGTGGTCTCAGCATGGTGGTGGCTGGTCCTGGAGGTCTCCGGCTGCCGTAGCCCTGGCCGGGGCGGGGAGGAAAGCTCAACCCGCTCCCCTCCAAGGGACTCCGGGAAGGAACACCGAGGCGCGGGGGCAGAGACTGCACTGCTCTCGTCCGGGATCTGGATTTTATAGTCTCTGAGTCTTGGCCGCTGATGGGATTACACGGCGCCAGGGGGCCAGGTGGTGGGTGTGACCCCCGCCTACTGGAATTTGGAGGATCTGGGTGGAAGATGCTCGACTCCAATTCGAGTAGGCTTGGAGGTCTCGGCCCCGGAACCCGCGTGGCTTTGTCCCTCTG
Source organism: Sorex fumeus (assembly GCF_029834395.1). NCBI lineage: Eukaryota > Metazoa > Chordata > Mammalia > Eulipotyphla > Soricidae > Sorex > Sorex fumeus. The sequence goes on along the minus strand of NW_026606091.1, from coordinate 22,628,664 downwards.
CCAGTACCTTCAGGTGTGCGGAGAGTGGTCTCAGCATGGTGGTGGCTGGTCCTGGAGGTCTCCGGCTGCCGTAGCCCTGGCCGGGGCGGGGAGGAAAGCTCAACCCACTCCCCTCCAAGGGACTCCGGGAAGGAATACCGAGGCGCGGGGGCAGAGACTGCACTGCTCTCGTCCGGGATCTGGATTTTATAGTCTCTGAGTCTTGGCCGCTGATGGGATTACACGGCGCCAGGGGGCCAGGTGGTGGGTGTGACCCCCGCCTACTGGAATTTGGAGGATCTGGGTGGAAGATGCTCGACTCCAATTCGAGTAGGCTTGGAGGTCTCGGCCCCGGAACCCGCGTGGCTTTGTCCCTCTGCCAGTACCTTCAGGTGTGCGGAGAGTGGTCTCAGCATGGTGGTGGCTGGTCCTGGAGGTCTCCGGCTGCCGTAGCCCTGGCCGGGGCGGGGAGGAAAGCTCAACCCACTCCCCTCCAAGGGACTCCGGGAAGGAACACCGAGGCGCGGGGGCAGAGACTGCACTGCTCTCGTCCGGGATCTGGATTTTATAGTCTCTGAGTCTTGGCCGCTGATGGGATTACACGGCGCCAGGGGGCCAGGTGGTGGGTGTGACCCCCGCCTACTGGAATTTGGAGGATCTGGGTGGAAGATGCTCGACTCCAATTCGAGTAGGCTTGGAGGTCTCGGCCCCGGAACCCGCGTGGCTTTGTCCCTCTGCCAGTACCTTCAGGTGTGCGGAGAGTGGTCTCAGCATGGTGGTGGCTGGTCCTGGAGGTCTCCGGCTGCCGTAGCCCTGGCCGGGGCGGGGAGGAAAGCTCAACCCACTCCCCTCCAAGGGACTCCGGGAAGGAACACCGAGGCGCGGGGGCAGAGACTGCACTGCTCTCATCCGGGATCTGGATTTTATAGTCTCTGAGTCTTGGCCGCTGATGGGATTACACGGCGCCAGGGGGCCAGGTGGTGGGTGTGACCCCCGCCTACTGGAATTTGGAGGATCTGGGTGGAAGATGCTCGACTCCAATTCGAGTAGGCTTGGAGGTCTCGGCCCCGGAACCCGCGTGGCTTTGTCCCTCTGCCAGTACCTTCAGGTGTGCGGAGAGTGGTCTCAGCATGGTGGTGGCTGGTCCTGGAAGTCTCCGGCTGCCGTAGCCCTGGCCGGGGCGGGGAGGAAAGCTCAACCCACTCCCCTCCAAGGGACTCCGGGAAGGAACACCGAGGCGCGGGGGCAGAGACTGCACTGCTCTCGTCCGGGATCTGGATTTTATAGTCTCTGAGTCTTGGCCGCTGATGGGATTACACGGCGCCAGGGGGCCAGGTGGTGGGTGTGACCCCCGCCTACTGGAATTTGGAGGATCTGGGTGGAAGATGCTCGACTCCAATTCGAGTAGGCTTGGAGGTCTCGGCCCCGGAACCCGCGTGGCTTTGTCCCTCTGCCAGTACCTTCAGGTGTGCGGAGAGTGGTCTCAGCATGGTGGTGGCTGTTCCTGGAGGTCTCCGGCTGCCGTAGCCCTGGCCGGGGCGGGGAGGAAAGCTCAACCCGCTCCCCTCCAAGGGACTCCGGGAAGGAACACCGAGGCGCGGGGGCAGAGACTGCACTGCTCTCGTCCGGGATCTGGATTTTATAGTCTCTGAGTCTTGGCCGCTGATGGGATTACACGGCGCCAGGGGGCCAGGTGGTGGGTGTGACCCCCGCCTACTGGAATTTGGAGGATCTGGGTGGAAGATGCTCGACTCCAATTCGAGTAGGCTTGGAGGTCTCGGCCCCGGAACCCGCGTGGCTTTGTCCCTCTGCCAGTACCTTCAGGTGTGCGGAGAGTGGTCTCAGCATGGTGGTGGCTGGTCCTGGAGGTCTCCGGCTGCCGTAGCCCTGGCCGGGGCGGGGAGGAAAGCTCAACCCGCTCCCCTCCAAGGGACTCCGGGAAGGAACACCGAGGCGCGGGGGCAGAGACTGCACTGCTCTCGTCCGGGATCTGGATTTTATAGTCTCTGAGTCTTGGCCGCTGATGGGATTACACGGCGCCAGGGGGCCAGGTGGTGGGTGTGACCCCCGCCTACTGGAATTTGGAGGATCTGGGTGGAAGATGCTCGACTCCAATTCGAGTAGGCTTGGAGGTCTCGGCCCCGGAACCCGCGTGGCTTTGTCCCTCTGCCAGTACCTTCAGGTGTGCGGAGAGTGGTCTCAGCATGGTGGTGGCTGGTCCTGGAGGTCTCCGGCTGCCGTAGCCCTGGCCGGGGCGGGGAGGAAAGCTCAACCCACTCCCCTCCAAGGGACTCCGGGAAGGAACACCGAGGCGCGGGGGCAGAGACTGCACTGCTCTCGTCCGGGATCTGGATTTTATAGTCTCTGAGTCTTGGCCGCTGATGGGATTACACGGCGCCAGGGGGCCAGGTGGTGGGTGTGACCCCCGCCTACTGGAATTTGGAGGATCTGGGTGGAAGATGCTCGACTCCAATTCGAGTAGGCTTGGAGGTCTCGGCCCCGGAACCCGCGTGGCTTTGTCCCTCTGCCAGTACCTTCAGGTGTGCGGAGAGTGGTCTCAGCATGGTGGTGGCTGGTCCTGGAGGTCTCCGGCTGCCGTAGCCCTGGCCGGGGCGGGGAGGAAAGCTCAACCCGCTCCCCTCCAAGGGACTCCGGGAAGGAACACCGAGGCGCGGGGGCAGAGACTGCACTGCTCTCGTCCGGGATCTGGATTTTATAGTCTCTGAGTCTTGGCCGCTGATGGGATTACACGGCGCCAGGGGGCCAGGTGGTGGGTGTGACCCCCGCCTACTGGAATTTGGAGGATCTGGGTGGAAGATGCTCGACTCCAATTCGAGTAGGCTTGGAGGTCTCGGCCCCGGAACCCGCGTGGCTTTGTCCCTCTGCCAGTACCTTCAGGTGTGCGGAGAGTGGTCTCAGCATGGTGGTGGCTGGTCCTGGAGGTCTCCGGCTGCCGTAGCCCTGGCCGGGGCGGGGAGGAAAGCTCAACCCACTCCCCTCCAAGGGACTCCGGGAAGGAACACCGAGGCGCGGGGGCAGAGACTGCACTGCTCTCGTCCGGGATCTGGATTTTATAGTCTCTGAGTCTTGGCCGCTGATGGGATTACACGGCGCCAGGGGGCCAGGTGGTGGGTGTGACCCCCGCCTACTGGAATTTGGAGGATCTGGGTGGAAGATGCTCGACTCCAATTCGAGTAGGCTTGGAGGTCTCGGCCCCGGAACCCGCGTGGCTTTGTCCCTCTGCCAGTACCTTCAGGTGTGCGGAGAGTGGTCTCAGCATGGTGGTGGCTGGTCCTGGAGGTCTCCGGCTGCCGTAGCCCTGGCCGGGGCGGGGAGGAAAGCTCAACCCACTCCCCTCCAAGGGACTCCGGGAAGGAATACCGAGGCGCGGGGGCAGAGACTGCACTGCTCTCGTCCGGGATCTGGATTTTATAGTCTCTGAGTCTTGGCCGCTGATGGGATTACACGGCGCCAGGGGGCCAGGTGGTGGGTGTGACCCCCGCCTACTGGAATTTGGAGGATCTGGGTGGAAGATGCTCGACTCCAATTCGAGTAGGCTTGGAGGTCTCGGCCCCGGAACCCGCGTGGCTTTGTCCCTCTGCCAGTACCTTCAGGTGTGCGGAGAGTGGTCTCAGCATGGTGGTGGCTGGTCCTGGAGGTCTCCGGCTGCAGTAGCCCTGGCCGGGGCGGGGAGGAAAGCTCAACCCGCTCCCCTCCAAGGGACTCCGGGAAGGAACACCGAGGCGCGGGGGCAGAGACTGCACTGCTCTCGTCCGGGATCTGGATTTTATAGTCTCTGAGTCTTGGCCGCTGACGGGATTACACGGCGCCAGGGGGCCAGGTGGTGGGTGTGACCCCCGCCTACTGGAATTTGGAGGATCTGGGTGGAAGATGCTCGACTCCAATTCGAGTAGGCTTGGAGGTCTCGGCCCCGGAACCCGCGTGGCTTTGTCCCTCTGCCAGTACCTTCAGGTGTGCGGAGAGTGGTCTCAGCATGGTGGTGGCTGGTCCTGGAGGTCTCCGGCTGCCGTAGCCCTGGCCGGGGCGGGGAGGAAAGCTCAACCCGCTCCCCTCCAAGGGACTCCGGGAAGGAACACCGAGGCGCGGGGGCAGAGACTGCACTGCTCTCGTCCGGGATCTGGATTTTATAGTCTCTGAGTCTTGGCCGCTGATGGGATTACACGGTGGAGTTCATGCACAATTCAATCAGCTAATCAGTGGCTGAATAAATAGCAGTACTCCTACAAAAAAAATTTTTAAAAACTTTCTTTGCATCAGCACATTATAAGCCTATATCTCTCTCTTATCATTTGTGCATTTACAGGAGTAGTAGTTTTAATTTCCTTTATGAACCTTTCTCTCTTTTTTTTCATGCACTAACAACTCAACTAGTGGAAAACTCAGTTTTATCCTATCTTGTTTTCATACCTTCCTCACTTAATCATTTCCAGTTATTGATTTAAAGAGGCGGTGACCCTCCCTCTTACTTGAACATTTGAAAGCCATTTTAGGGTTATTAATTGACCTAATTTCAATGTTATTGCATCTCAGGGACTAGGAATGATCAAGAAGAGGAAGAGAGACTGGGAAACAGTAGACTGATAGAACAGTAAGAACATGTATAAACTGAACAAGTATGGCATGCCATATGGGTAAGGTTTGTGGTGCCCCCAAATAATTACAATTATGACTACACTAAAAATCATCCATCGTAGGTCACCAGAACATATCTAATAATGAAAAAGTTTGAAATAGTGTGAGAATTACTAAAATGTGGCACAGAGACACAATGTGAGCACGCATAGTTGAAAAAAATGATGCCAATATATTTGTTCAATATCCGATTGACACAAAACTTTAATTGGTGACAGAGGGAGCAATAGCTGTGAGGCACTCTAAAAGAAGCAAAGCCTGTATACTTAGAAGATCTGTCTCTTTTTCATGAGTAATAGTAACTCTCCACTGTGGATTTTTTAACTAGGGGGTGGGGAGAGAAGTATCATATAGGGGAGCATGTTTATTTTCAAACTACTTATTCATTCTATCTTTTCCACATTGTGACTCTCAGATGTTTTAGTTTCTTGTTTTGTCCAGAGGGAAAAGGTTTCACTTTAGTTCCCTTTTCTTTTTTTTTTATTTGATTCCAAATTTTTTTATTTATTTATTGAATCACTGTGGGAAAAGTTACAAAGCTTTCAGGTTTAGGTCTCAGTCATGCGAATATCCAACACATTTCCCTTTACCAATACTTATTTTTCACCTCGAAGAACCCCAATACACCCCCACCCAATGCCTGTGAGGCAGATGAATTCTAGTTAACACTCTTTGACTAGATTCATTGTTTCGATAAAAGATGCACCATTATTATTTAGAGTTTACACCCCCAAGTCAGACATGCTGAAAAGACATTGTGAAATGATTTGCTTTCTACAGCTGGGTTCAAGAATTAAATGATGTCGCACGGCTGCTATCGCGGCCGCGCAGTTTTGGATTTCTGCTATTTTACTTATTAACCCTGGAAGTATTTCTGCTGAGAGTCAGATAATTAAGAGATTGGTTTCTGTGCTCTGGAGCCATGGCCGTGCCGGAGAGCCGCTCGTGGGGGGCAACTGGTGACCTCGGTAGGGCATGAAGGACGAACCGGGAATGGCCCCCTTCCCATGAGGTTTTCGTCGCCTCATCACGACCAGCTCATACCTGGCTTTCCACAAAGCTCCCAGGTGGCTGCCATCTTTCTTTCCAGAGGGAAGAAGGTGGAAGGGACCAACGCCCTTTCCCCTCCAGGCAGACATGGTGGTGTGGATTAACGCATAGTCCATTCACTTTTCTGTTGCAAGCTGCAGAGCTCTGCATTAAGTCCCTGTGCTTCTGGAGCCATGGCCGTGCCAGAGAGCCACTGGTGGGAGTGGGGGGGGGGGGAGGGGGGCAACTGGTGACCTCGGTAGGGCGTGAAGGACGAGCCGCGTAGTTCCCTTTTCTTAAGGGGAAATAGTCACTGTTTGACTCATGCTGTTGTGACTTGAGTTTTTACTAAACAATATGTGTTTTTGGATACTAAAGGTATACAGTTATCTACCAAAAAAAAAATGTACCTTAGACTCGTATACCAGGACTTATACCAGGACTATTTCAAAATATATTAAAGACTTCAATATCAGACTTGTCTCTATTAAAACATAGGTAGATCTCTCCACACTATTAACTACAGAGGAGTCTTAAATAAAGTGACCTTCTGGCAAAGAAAACCAGTGCAGAAATGAGTGGTACTGGATCAAGCATTTGTATGGCTGAAGAAATGATGCCTGAAATAAAATAGCACCCTACTGTATTGGAGAAAATAGTCACACATCATGCATGGACAAAGAACTAATACCCAAGATACATAGAGTAGTCACACAACTTAACAAAATGACAAAAAATAAGCCCCCATGGGAACAGTAGTTCAACAAATACTTCATCAAAAAAGATATAAATATGGTCAACAGGCTTATGAAAACAACATTAATCATCACTTATTATTGGGGAAATGAAAATAAAAACCATAATCTCACTTCATATCAGTGAGAATGGCTTACATAAAAAAAAAGACTGGGGGTGGAGAGGAAATAAATGCTTGCTTTGCATGCAAGATATCCAAATTTAATCCCCAACTGCCACATGGTCCCCGGAGAACTGCCTGGAATAGTACACTAGCACTGAGTTAGAAGTAATCCCCACACATCTCCAGGTATGACCCCAGAACACCAAAAAGAAAAAAAAACCAGAAATCTGGTGTTGGCACAGATGTGGTGGAAAAGGAATCATCATTCTCTTGTTGGGGGACAGTTTTCTGGCTCATGCTTTATGGAAAAACTGTGCATACTTCTAAAAAAAATAAGATTGAACTCTCATATGGCCCAGTGAATCCTCTCCTGGGAATCTACCCCCAAAACTCTAAAACTTTAATCTGCAAAGACAAATGCACACTTATGTTTATTGCAGCATTAATAATAGCTAAGGTCTGAAAGCAATCCAACTGCTCAACAACAGATGAGTGGATAAAGAAATTCACACATACACACACACACAACAAAACACTACTTAGCAATGAGAAAAGATGAAATCTTGCAGATTGCTAAAAGTTGTATGGAATTAGAAGGTTGTTGTACTAAGTGATGTGAGTCAGAAGGAAAAAGATAAATATCAGAGGATATTGCTTTTACATGGAGTATAAAGAAACAGAGATTAGACAGTCCCCAGTGGAAACCAGCACTGAGATCTAGCTAACAGAAAGGAAACCTGGCTGCAAAGAGGAGATGGGAAGAAGGTCTTCAGGACAATGGTGGAAAGTTAGTGACACTCTCATGGTGGGGCTGGTAAAATAATTTTGCAAGCATAAAACAATAATATGAAAGCTATTGCAAACCATAGTGCCTAAAAAGAAATTGGAAAAGTAAATTTAAAAGATACAGTTAAATTAAGTTTTCTCTGTTAGTCTATTAGCATTTCTAATTTGTTTCTTTCCTCTTTCTTCTTGTGTTCCAATGATCTTGACCTTGTTTTGTTTAGTTTTGGGTATTTGCACTGACTTTTATAAATTAGTAATGGGAAGAAGCAGAAACAAAACATCTGCAATGTATGGAGACTTGTACAATATACAGACAAGCGAATTATCATCATTCTTACAGATGTAATTGGTGATTATCAATCATTTGGGAGACTATTTTGTAATCCATTTAGGCATCCTGTATCTTTATGGTTGTGCTCAATTAGGACTGGCTTGGGTGTGCAACAGAGTGGATATCACTCTGCATTCCAGCCTCTGTTCTGCATCTCGTTCTGCAGTGCACCTTGTTCCCTCATCTCCTACCCTCAGTCCATCCAAATCTCATCCTCCGTCACCTTTCTAGTCAACATAATATATCCAGGAAGTATGCCTTCTTCTCTTGTGATTCATTAATTATCTTATTTGCCCATGTAATATTCTAAACTGTTTTTTGTGACACTGCATGGAAGATCACTCCAGCATTCACAAAGACCAGCATAGAGTTCTTTTCACTGTCTCTCAAGAGCAAGAAGTCCTGCCAACATCCTTGAATGTGTAATAATGACTTCTTAGAGGATGAGGCTCTTGGGCCCCACTTCTCTGGATTTGGAAACAAAGGTATTTGACCCTCTTGCTTCTTACATGTTCTTAGTCTGAAACTAGTGTATTACAGAGATTTTTATATAGAAGTTGTAATCAATGAAGTCACATCTGGGGAAGTTAAAACCTTTTTTTTTTGACCTAGAAAAGAACACAAGCACTCAGAGGATCAACACTTGCAAATGACCTTGCAGAAATCTCAATACTCTATAAAAGCATTAGCAGGTAGAGGAGAAATGGGCTGCATACAATGAAATGATTTCAGGGCTGAGCAGTTCATGATTAAAATCAATTTAAATGGTACTAGGAGTAGTGGCAGGTTTATTTTTTAAGCAAAAGAAGAAATTCTGCCACTGCTATTCTACCCACAGATTGTTCTCCTTGGTGCGGGAGAGGGTCCAGGACCTCCTGCCTACAGGGGGCATCTCCATTCCTTAAACTCAGAAGCTACTTCTTTTCTGAGTCTCATATTTGATCCTCTAAATATTCTAGGAGTTTGAACTATCTTTGAATCTTTATCTCTGTGGTTCTTTTAAAAATTACTTTCTTTTTTTTTCCTTTATTTTATTTTATTTTTTTTAAAGTTGTAGATTTACAATTTTTTGTGCTTTGGTTTCAATTATACAATGATCAGATACCCATCCCTCCACCAGTGCCCATTTTCCACCACCATGGATAATATCCCTCCCACCCCCATCCCCCCATCCCCCCTGTCTCTGTGGCAGGGCAATCCCTTGTGTTCTCTCTCTCCTTTTGGGTGTTGTGGTCTGCAAAAGAGGCATTGAGTGGCAAACATGTTCAGTCCATAGTCTACTTTCGACATGCATCTCCCCTCCTGGGAGGATCCTCCAAACATCCTTTATTTGGTGCTCCCTTCTCTATCTGAACTGCCCTTTCCTCTAGGATACCCGGGTAGCCTCTAAGTTATGGAGTAATCCTCCTGGTGCTGATCTCAGCTATTCTTGGGTATTAATCTCATACTTTGTTACTTTATATCCCCCAGATGAATGCAATCTTTCTATGTTTACTTGCTGTTCAGTAATTAATTCCATGTGATCCTGAGTTCTATAATTGCTGAAGAAATTTCACATCCTAAGTGATTTTTTTAATGAATTAATTCTAAAAACTCTTTAGCAGTCTACTGTCTGCCACTATTAATAGTTTTTTCTTGATCTGTGTGTTTTGGTAAAACTATCTCTAAGACAAAGCAGCATACCTCGCAAATATTACACTTGGGTTTTATCCTTCTGTGTAGTCCATGGCCAATAGCACAGGCAAACTATTTATGAGTGTGTTTGTGGGGGACAGAAGTTAAGTGGGTTTTTTCTTTTAGTTTTGGGGCACGCAATCCCGGGGAAGGAGCATGGTAGGGTCTGGGTGAGAGGGAAATAGAGGGGAGATCTGACTTTCCAGCACGTCTAGGAAAACGGGAAGTGAACTGGGTCCTCATTCTGTGGGCTCAATCTCCCTAGGTAAAACAGAAGTCAGTTAATCTGAGGATTCCTGATGAGTTTATCAACATTTCTAGTTTGTTTCTTGTCTACAACATTACCACTGTTGTAGGAACTGTTACCCAGAAATATTCAAAACTGGAAGGGGCTGCTGCCTCCAGGTGGCACCAAATTGTAGTTGGTACTAGATTATATTTGGGTCCCCAAACTGAATCTCAGCTCCAGGCAGACCCTTTGATTAACTTCACTGAGAGGTTACAGCACTTATTCTATAAACATAGTTTAGACTCTTCTTATATTAAGGGAGGTTTTTACTTAAAGTGCTACATATATAGATACATAAATACACACATGTACTTATATAGATATCTATCTATATATAAGTATATATGTGTGTATCTATACATAGAGAGATCTTAAATACAAATGTGTTTTCTATATTGCTTTGCCAACTCTTCTTCTTCGTTTATTTACTGTGCTCTGATTATTTTCCATAGCAGTACATTTAGATCACTTGTTTCCATGTATTCTTTTACACAAATGTAGCCTGATTTATTTGACCTCTCTATGAAAAACTGGGTTTTCTTTGCCTTTTGTGTTTCTTTAACTATTATAAAAATCATGTTTAAATAATAATTCTTTAATTTCTATCTTTGTGACATTTGAAAGTAAATCTGTAGAGGGGAAAAATTCCTAGAAATGAGTTGATGATCATGTACCCAGTGGAGAGATTCGGACCCAGGGAGAGGTGAGATTTAAAACAACAGGGTCAAGAAAGGGGGTGGAATTGAGGGTTGGGGTGGGGAGGTAAAGTGTTTAAGAAAAAGAGAAAATCACAAATTCCACAAGTATGCTGGGAGTAATCAATGAACTCCTGATTCAGTGTTCTGGAGTGGCCCCTGGTGGAGTTCAAGGGATCATATGCCATGCTGCAGACTGAACATGGTGTAAATTCAGTGCTTCCCCAAACCCTGCACTATCTCTCTGGCAATCCTACCTATTTTTCAATTATTCCAGATTCATCCAGGATTGTTTTTCCTTTTCATTCTGAATATACAAGTTCTCTTTAAAAAATGTGTCTGTGGGCTGCGGCTGACCTGGACTTAATTATCATGTAGTTCCTTGAGCCCACCGGGAGAGATTCCTGAGCACAGAGCCAGGAATAAACCCTGAGCATCACTGGGAGTGGCTAAAAAAGTGTGTCTGTAGCCTTGTAAGAGTTTAAAGAAGCTCCATTTAATAATAGAATAAATAATTCAAATAGATAAAATGCACATAGCTGCTTTGACAGGAGACGTTTCCTATAAATAAGAAAGACTGCTTTTTATCACCAACACTTGGTTACCATGGCTACATGTTACTATAGCAGACAATCCCAATAAGCAAAGACAGTCAGTTCTCCAGATAACTGGAACAGGTTTAAGAGAGGAACTGGAAATGCCTGGAGGCTTTGGAACTCCTGAGACTTCTGGTGTGAGCAGTACAAAATCTCAGTCCTGGGGATTTTCTCAAATCTGTTCAAGGTTGTAACACACCAAAATACAAAACAAAACAATACCCTGCAGAACACAGAGGTAAGGAACAGGGAAACTGTTTCTCACAGCACAGGGGAAGCAGACCAAGGAACCAGGGGCAGATGGTAGAGACTGGTAGTGACATGAGAAAAATTCAAACTTTTTTGGGGTGGGTAGCATATGTGGCAATGCTCAGGGCTTACTCCTGGAAGGTTCTGGGAACCCAATGGAGTACCAGGAATTGAATCCAGGTTGTCCGCATGCAAGACACCCTCCCCACTGTACTAGTCTCCAGTCCCAAAGGTTCAAAATTTTGGTGAAGAGAAAGATATTTCAATTATGTTATTAACTCCAAGGCTTCCTAAGTAGTGTGGAATTATTTTGTTTACGAATTCTAACCATAGATGGCATGTATACAGACATAGTTCTGTCTTGGGATTGCTGATAGATATTTATAAATCAAGAGGCAGATGGTTCAGTTATCAGATACTGAACACTTCAATCATGGCTCCCTGAAATGCCTGTCCTTACATGATCTCAAGAGGAAATAGTGACACATATGCTTCCTGAGCCCATGTGCTGTTTATGCCCAGGTGGCCAAGCACTTGTAGCGCCCGAGCACAGGTGGTGCCCACAACTCTTCTCTTGAGATGTGCACTTTCATATCTAATGCTGGGGTTTGTGTCAGGGCTCTCCCTTGGGCCTTGGAAAAGCCCGCATTCTCTCTTGACGGCATTACTGTCTCCCACTTTCTTTCCCTCCTTCCCCTTCCTAAAAACCTCCAAATAAAATTTGTTTTACTTCAAAAAAAGGAAATAGCAACTATTCAAAAAGAATAGGCTAAGCAAAGACGTTTTTATTGCTCTGAGTGTAGATTCCAAGCCCACAGCAGAATTCTGGTGAGGATTCTTGGAAGGCAATATTTCAATATTTCAATATTGTGGCTTTGAGTATTTTAATTTAAACATAGCATACTTTTTAAAAATAGAATATAGGGTGGGGGTGATGAATTTAAAGCACAAAGTGAAACTTCCCCTTAATTTAGGCCTCAAGAGACCAAACATTATAAGTAATTTGGTTCGTATGTTCCAGGCATCCCCCTTTTTAAAAACTTTGTACAGGATTACTGGAGGCATACGTGCATTTTATTCTATCGTCCTATTTTGATTGGCCTTTAGACTGTTGACAGTTATTCTCCGTTATATATAATTGTTCATAAGTACTTTTAGCACTGGAGAGAGAGTAGCAGGAAGGGTGCTTGCCTTGTATGCAGCCAAAGCTGGTTTGATTCCTGGCACCACATATGGTACCCTGGGTCCTGCCAGGAGTGATCCCTGAGCACAGAACCCGAGCACCACCAGGTACAGCCCAAAATAAACAAAAAAAAAAAAAGCTTTTAAAAACAATTGAAAATAAAATGAGCAAAATAGCTCTATACACAGATCACTGGGCCCTTAATTATTTCCTTAGCAGGAACATCTAGAAGTGAAATTTCTAGATCACAAATCTGCAGGATTTTTAAGAAATGCACATTGCCAAATTATCTTTCAAAACGGTCAGAGAAATTCCACAACCAACAGTAGTATAGCGCTATCAGTTTCCCTGGGCTGTGTTCGCCAAATTAAAGATTTGTGTATCTAAATCAGACGCTTTCTTTTTCTTTTTAATCAGCTTTTGTCAGTTCCTGTTGTGCTGTTGTCCCACTTATTTCTTATTGTATAACATAGTGCTGCAGATAAAACCAACCACGGTTTTATTAGAACTCAAGCTTTTGTGGCAGTAGTACTTTCTGAAAAGGTTTATTGCTGGCAGAGGAAATAATAGGCTTTATCTTAATTTTTTCATAAAATTTCATACAAGGAGATATAGATCTTTTGCAGTTAAAAAATAAATATATAAGATCTCAAGATGAGACCTGAGTACAAGAACAAAAAGCCAAGATTGGGCTTTTACTATTGGGCCCTTCCTTGGTCACTTGATCACTTGACTTCCCGTTAATTCTCGATTTGCTCGAGCGGGCGCCAGTAACATCTACATTTGTCCCTGTCGCGTGCTAGTGTAGCCCAGTGGCGTCTCTTCGCTCTAGGAACATGAAGGGCCTCAAACCGATCGTTCATGATCTTGATGAAGAAGTCTGACCATCAAGGTGGGTGACCACGCGGTCTTTTGACATCCCGTGGAATCCAGTTGGTAACAGCTCTAGTCCAGCGGTCATCTTTAAATCTCATTACGTGACCAGCCCATCTGATTTTCGACACCTTGGCAAACGAGACAGCGTCCCTGATTCTTGATCGTCTACGGATGTCAGAACTCCGGATTCTTTCTCTCATTTGAGTGAAACGTGATATTCCAAGCATAGCTCTTTCAATTCCTCTTTGAAAGACCCGAATAGCGTTCTCATCCTGTTTGCGTAGGGCCCAGGTCTCTGAGGCATATGTTAATACAGGAAGAACAGTGGAATCAAAGAGATGTGCCCGGAGCCAGAGGTTCTTCGTCCTCTTAGCTATTTCTTCAACGCTCTTGAAGGCATTCCAAGCCACTCTCTTTCTCCTGCGCAGCTCAGGTGCCAGGTCAGTTGTCATGTTGACTTCTCGACCTAGGTACACATAGCTGTTGCATTCGGAGATGGTCATTCTGTTGAGAGCGAATGGGGCGTCAGGAACAAGGCCGTTTCTCATAAACATTGTCTTCGTAAGATTCAGCTGTAGACCAGTAATTACAATGGGTCTCATTCACCTGACCCTGAAGGGCCCTTCTTTACTCCTGAAAAACAGTTGTTGGTGAACATGTGAAAAATGGGTGAGTAGGTATATTAGTTCTCCCAGTATTCTTTGGTACCATGGGATCTTTAGGATTTATAAGATCAAAAACCGGCTCTATCTGGCTCTGAATCCTTGAAAATATACTTTCCCAGCTGCCTTTGTTACTTACTTGGCTGACTTGCTAACATGCCCCTCCTAAGGTTTCACAACCCTATCCTCCCTACAGGAGTCCAATATGGAGCCTCAGCAATAGTACCATGGGTAGGGCATTTGCCTTGCATGTGTCTGACCTGGATTCAATTCCCAGAATCCCATATAGCCCTGGGAAGAAGTGATCCCTGAATGCAGAGCCAGAAGTAATCCCTGAGCACCACGAAGTGTGAACCTTCCAACAACAACAAAACAACAAATAGTCCAGCATGATTGTCTCTGCGTTTTCTCTTCCATCATTCGCAGTCACTCTCCTATCTCACTTTTCCCATCTCTGAACATTGCACATGCCATGACCTTTTTAACCAGTTAATTTCTCTCAACAACTAATCAGATCCCTAAATTCCAGATTTATTGAGGCTACAACGCACATAAAAACACACTTAGACTCATGGAAGGCTACATCTGGGAGATATTTTGAAACATTTGGTCACACCTATCCTACTCCATTCATAGATTGAGGTCCAAGCTGATGATTTGAGTAAGATTTATTTAAAAATACATTTCAAGAAGTCTTAGTGTAGATATCAGAATAAAAAATACATACTTTAAGAGAAAAATAATCATACTAGAAAACAGACATGCACTGAGGAAGAATCCATAAAAGATTTTTTTAAAATCAAGAACTTGTCAAGCAGAGTAATCATCAGTGAGTTGCATGTCAAACATTTGAAGTCATCAGAACTTAGTGTTTTGTTTCATTTAACCAATTTACTGAGTGGAATAAAAAAATTCTTTCAGGCAGATTTTCCTTGATAGCTCCTAAGATATGAGCTCATAGCAAGCAGAGATCAAGTATCTTTTATTTCTGGTATCTCCAGTATCTTCACTATCCCTATCCCAAGTCTGGCTCTGCCAAATTAGTCTTTTGCACCAACAAGTTGGGAACAGATGTGCTCTTCTGTTGGTGTTTTTAATGTGTACTGCTTGGTTTGCTTACCTGGATTTTAACACGAGAAACAAACATCTGTCTCATTGAGGGTTATTTTGAAGTTCTTCACTTTAGCAACAAAGGTGAGAAACTGCTAACATCTAGAAAACATATTTAGCCACATGGCTGCAATAGAAGAGCTGAGTAGGCACTTCTCCAAAGAAGACACGCAGATGATCATTAGCACATGAAAAATAGATGAAATTATAATTTATTATCAGAGAAGTGCAAATCAAAACACAATGAGGTATCACCTCGTACCTGTGAGAATGGCCTATATCCAAGTAAATAGCAGAATAAAAAGTCTTATATACTATAGGTGTGAAGGGAAACTAGTCAATCTCTATGGAAAACAATATAGAGGTTTCTCAAAATACTTATTTAATAATAGAAATATCATGTGACCCAGCAATTCCACTCCTAAATGTCTATCCAAAGAGCATAAAGGTAATAATTAAAATAAAAATGTGCACATCTATGCTAAATTTAGCTCAATCTATAATAGCCAACATCTGGAATCAATCCAAATTCCTAACAATAGGTGAGCAGGTAAACACACACACACACACACACACATACACATACACACGTGCAAACACACACACACACACACGCACGCACACTGGAATACTATTCAGCAATATAAGAAAAGGCAAAACCTTACCTTTGACACAGCGTGGATGGAACAAGAGGGATTAAGCCAAGTGAAAGAAATCATGACAAAAACAAATACCATATGATTTTACATATTGGTCTGATACTAAGACACAAAGCAAAATCAAAACAAGTCCTTGGACTCTGGTACAGACCTCAAGTTCCCAAAAGGGTAGAGTGAAGAGGGAACAAAGTGGAGAAGGGTACAGCAAACCATGGTGGAGAGGATCTTGGTACTAGATGGTGGGTGTGGTGTGGGGACATACATTTGAAAATGTGTGAGGGGCTGGAGCAATAGCACAGCGGGTAGGGCGTTTGCCTTGCATGCGGCCGACCCGGGTTCAATTCCCAGCATCCCATCTGGTCCCCTGAGCACCACCAGGGGTAATTCCTGAGCGCAGAGCCAGGAGTAATCCCTGTGCATTGCCGGGTGTCATCCAAAAAGAAAAAAAAATGCGTGTGCCCCAAAAAACATCAACTGTTGTTAACCAACACTGCCTTCACACACTGACTCTGGAGCTGCAATCTGTGTTTCTTAAGCCATATCCAAGTGTTAGTAACAAAAATGAAATAAAATCACATGTTAGAGAAAATCAAACATGTCTAATACATGAATCTCCATACAGACAGGCAGTCAGTGCTGCAGTGGGAAGAAGTCACCAAGTTCTACTATTAATTTTACCGCCAGACATTTTGTGACCTCAGTGAAGTCTCGATAGTGCTATACAGTTTATTTTAAAATTTAACTTGAAAGCAAGAGCCTCGTTTCAGAGATTCTTTGCTATACACATTTCTATTTATAAAGTTTAAATATAGAAATTTTAACCTCTGGTGGATGTCAGCTTTTTCTGTCAGATTAGCAGCTTCTGCAACTTCATCGCCTAGATAGTGCTAAGAATTATCTCATATATTCTTTTTCTTATCCTCTCAAAGAATATAGATTTTTAATCCCATTTTACAGATAAGGAACCTGAAGTTCCAGGAGGAGAACTATCTTGCCCTTTCGTCAAAAGATAGTACAGAAAGAGAGGTGCTTGCCTTGAGTGCATGTGGCTGACCCTGGTTCAATCCCTGGCACCACATGTAGGCTCCTGAGTAGCACCAGGGATCTGTCTTAAACACAGAACCAAGAATAACCCAGGAGTACTCAAAAGCCAAAAAAAAAAAAATAGATAAATAAACTCTAAAGTACTTAGTCCTATTGTACAGGTAGTAGTGGAGTCTAACTTTAGACTCCACTACTAACTGCATGATTAGTTAGTAATCGTGAGATTCCCAAGACCAGAACAGAACATAGATATTTACTTTCTCCTCTCCCCATAAGTCTGTCTGCTGATTTATTGTGAAGCATGTCAGGAAATCAATGAAAGTGGCCATTGACTCACATGGCCTCTTCAGCCAGTGTGACAAAGACTCATTGTTATACATTCAAATGAATAAACTCTTGCAAATTTGATCCCTAGGTTAAGGTGACATGTGGAACAATCACTGAGAATCATTAAGGGAGTGCAGAGCCAGCTAAGGTAATGGAGAAGCACGCCTGCCAAACAGTGAAAAAATAAACAATCCTTGAGATCCGAAACCTAGCACTGTTGCAATTGGAGGATCGATTCTCCTGGGCCTGACTGGTGGCCGCGATTCAGAAGGGGTCAGGCTTCAAGATGGGCTGGTTCTCGTCCATTGCACTTCACAGAATCACGTCTGAGACACTCAGCCTGATGGACTCCAAATACTGCTTTTTTTTTTATTTCCTTCCTGGCAACCAAATTAAAACGGCACCTAGGGATTTCTCTCCCCTTTTGCTGATCTGGATGTGAACTGTGCAGTGAAATCCCCACACACAGCACTAAGGAGCTCCCAGGGTGTTGCTGAAAATGTGGCTGAGCACAAATGAAAAACATCAAGTCTTATTGCAGTCAGCATACAGAATTAATCTCTGAAAGCAAGGAAAGAATTAGTTTCTCGCTATAAGATAAATAAATGCAGAGCACAGAGAAGTCAGAGGTGTTCGGCTCAGCTGCTTATAGAGGAGTACATCCGAGAGAAGGCCCTTGGCACACAGTTTAATAAGTCTGACATCTTACACGGTTATACTTTGGATTTATACACATATGAAATATATTGAATAGAGCAAGTGTTTAACTATCTTTAGTGCTTTTGAATATCAGAAAGGTAAAGTGCCTTGGCCCTTTTATCCTTAGTCCTTGGAATCTTACTCTTTAAGTAAACATAAAATTAGGAATCATCTCCAGTCAAAGTAATAGTATAGTGTTTAAGTTGCTTGCCTTGCATATGATTGACCTGGGTTTGATCCCCAGCAGCCTATATGTTCCCCCAAACCCAGCAGGAGTGATCCCTGAGAACAGAGTCAGGTGTAAGCCCAGAGTATATTTGGTGTGCCCACAAACAAAAAATCAAGAACCATCTCAATATTTAAAGTCAATATGAAAAAAGGCTCTGTGATTTCCACCCCATTTTTAATTTTATTTTTTTAATTTTTACCTTGATGCTGAATACTATATCTTAGTTTAACCTCTAAGTGTTATCCCATAAACCACCTGCTTAGAATCACAAGAAAGTATTGTTAACAGTTTCCTTAAAAGTCTGAGGAAATCAGAGAGCATTCCCCTCTTATCTACCTCTCCCCCCACACCTAAGGAAATGGACAAAAATCCCATTTTCCAGAGAATCAAAATAGCAACAGCAAAACTGAATAATGATAAAACAATATGAAAATTGGCTGGAGTGGTAGTATAACAGTAAGGCACTAGCATTGCACACGGCTGACCCAGGTTCCATCTCCCACATCTTATATGGCCTCCAACTTCCACCAAGAGTGATCCCTGAGCTCAGGGCAGTCCTGAGCACTGCCAAGAGTGGCAAAAAAAATATCTACAGGAAAGAAAATTTCAAAAAGTGACTCATAACCTGGCTTAAAATAACTGGGAAAAGGTGAGTCAACAAAATTCTGATATCCAGAATTCAGTTGACCTTGATTTGAAGGCTGGAAGGGTGAGTCTCTGGGAATGGGAATAGAGAGGCTTCATTCCCAGCAGATCCTGCTGAGACTGGGGATGCTCATGGTCTCCCAGTGCCCAAGGTCCTGACTGAGTTAGAGGAACCAACCAGAGAGATGGGGTCAGCAAGGTTTCCTCTCTGAGCCCACTAGCCCTGGCAAACAGACATTTGCAGTGATCCAACTAAAAAGTGCCTAATCAGGACAGCAGAGAAACTCTTCTTACCTCAAGTTTTCAGGCTACAGAAAAGTGAACTAAAAATGAAAGCCAATCTCCAAATTATGTTCAGAAAGGAGAAAATTACTTCTGGGTTAGAAGGTCAGGAGCAACCATAGATCAGAGAGAAACTGGACAGTCCTACTGAACTGTCCAGCTGTAGCTTGAGCAAAATGGAAATTAATGGCAGCTTAGCCTTATAAGTATGTCTTTGGGAAGAGGCCCCAGTGGTGGGGGGAGAGATAAAGAGAGAAAAATAAGAAGATAACAATTTCCCCAATATTGCCTTGTGCTAATGAAAAAGTTTAGAAAAAATAGTTAATCAATAAAATAACAAATCAAAGGCAAAATATTAAAATAACAGAAAATGATGGAATTACATTGCCTGGAAGAAATCATGGTAAATTAAGTAAGCAAGAAGAAGAAGGTTAAACAAAGGAGAAGAAGGATAAACAAACATATGTGGTATTAGAATAACTGGATAAGGGAATGCAATGTTTTAAAGAAGGGATGCCCTGTTCAATCTTGGTTCCAGAGTATAGGAAGAAGATGGGAAAAAAAG
Source organism: Sorex fumeus (assembly GCF_029834395.1). Taxonomy (NCBI): domain Eukaryota; kingdom Metazoa; phylum Chordata; class Mammalia; order Eulipotyphla; family Soricidae; genus Sorex; species Sorex fumeus. The sequence goes on along the minus strand of NW_026606091.1, from coordinate 22,609,243 downwards.
AGTGGAGAGGGGAAAGAGACAGATGAGAAGCAACAGGGGTCAGACAGGGGAGCCATTTACAGAGGTGTTGTTAAGCAGTAATAGAGTCAAATACCCACATCACAGAATTAATAACACTGAAATCAAAAGACCCAAACTTTAGCTTGTCAATAGGACAGGCTGGGGTGAGGGTGGAGGGTGGAGGGAAAATGGGAGGGAACCTGGGAACACTTGTGTAGGGAAGTTGACAATGGCAGTGGGATTAATGATGTAAAATTGTGTGTCTAAACTCAACTATGAATAATTTTGTAAATTGCAGTGCTTTAAGAAAAAACTGTGGAAAGAAAAAAAAAGAAATTACATTGCAAGGCAAAAGAAATCAGTATAATATCATTACAGCTCTAACACAGAAATTAAATCAAAGAAAGACCTAACTAAATAGTAATTGGTCTCAGGAGAAAAAAGACTAAAAATAATCACAATGACTACAGCAGAGAACTTCAAAGAAATTAAAACAATTAGAGAACAAATGATAGGTTCAGATCCAGATGATACAAAATATGAATCATATTGTCCTTGGGAGAATATACTCAACAATACAAGACAAAATTATTCAGAAATACAACAAAGAAGCATTTCCCTGAAGTGAAGAGTGAAATTTGCTATTGAAATGCCTCACATCGGAAGGTCATAAGAGACAGTGAAGGCCATTTCTTATTGGTCAAAGGATCTGTACAACAGGAAGAACTTACAATAATAAATGTATATGCACCTAATGAGAGACCAGCAAAGTACTTAAAACAACTACTCATAGATTTGGAAAAAGACATCAATAGCAACACAATACTAGTGGGAGACTTCAACACTGCTTTGTCACCTCTTGATAGATCAACCAGACTCAAGCGTAGCAAGGACATACTTCATTTGAGGGAAACAATGGAAGAAAGGGACTTAGTAGATATATACAGGACACTTCATCCACAAAAAGCTGAATACACATTCTTCTCAAGCGTACATGGAATATTCTCCAAGATAGACCACATGCTGAGCCACAAAACATGCCTCCATAAAATTAAGAAGGTAGAGATTGTATCAACAATCTTCTCAGACCATAATGCGCTGAAATTAGAAGTAAATCACACACAAAAACAGAAAACTAAATCAAACACCTGGAAATTAAACAGTGCACTATTGAACAACGAGTGGATTAGACAGGAAATCAAAGAGGAAATCAAAAGATTCCTAGAAACGAATGAAAATGAGAACACGAGTTACCAAAATTTATGGGACACAGCAAAGGCTGTGTTAAGAGGAATGTTTATAGCTCTACAAGCATTCCTCAGGAAAGAGGAGCGAGCACACATAAGTAACCTAACCTCACAGTTTAAGAGCTTGGAGAAGGACCAAAAAAAGGAGCACAACCCGAACAGGAGAAAGGAAATAATAAAACTCAGAGCAGAGATTAACGAGATGGAAACCCAAAAAACAATCCGAAAGATCAATGAAACCAAGAGCTGGTTCTTTGAGAAAATTAACAAGATCGATAAGCCTCTAGCAAAACTCACAAAGAAAGGGAGAGAGAAAACCCTAATAAACCGAATCAGAAATGAAAAGGGGGTCATTACAACAGAAACCACAGAAATTCAGAGGATCCTCAGGGAGTACTTTGAGAAGCTTTATGCCACGGAACAACAAAACCTCGATGAAATGGATAAATTCCTAGACTCCTACAGACTCCCAAGGCTGAACCAAGAAGACCTGGAATACCTGAACAGACCTATCACCATCAAGGAAATTGAAATGGTAATAAAAAGTCTCCCCAAGCACAAAAGTCCTGGCCCGGATGGATTCACTAGTGAATTCTTCCAAATCTTTAAAGAGGACTTACTCCCAATGCTCTTTAAGCTTTTCCACGAAATTGAAATATCAAAAACACTTCCGAACAGTTTCTACGAAGCAAATATCACACTGATACCAAAAGCAGACAGAGATACCACAAAGAAAGAGAATTACAGGCCGATATCCCTGATGAACACAGATGCAAAGATCCTCAACAAACTACTAGCAAATAGAATCCAACTACTCATCAAAAAGATCATACACCATGACCAAGTAGAATTCATCCCAGGGATGCAAGGATGGTTTAACATTCGGAAATCAATCAACATAATCCACCATATCAACAAAAGAAAAGATAAAAAGCATATGATCATATCAATAGATGCAGAGAAAGCATTTGATAAGATCCAGCACCCCTTTATGATGAAAACCCTAGCCAAAATGGGTATAGAGGGGACCTTCCTCAACATAATTAAAGCCATCTACCACAAGCCTACAGCAAGCATCATCCTCAATGGGGAAAAACTGAGAGCCTTCCCTCTAAGATCAGGGACGAGACAGGGATGCCCACTCTCTCCACTGCTGTTCAATATAGTACTGGAAGTACTTGCAATAGCGATTAGGCAAGAAAAAGATATTAAGGGCATTCAGGTAGGAAAGGAAGAAATCAAGCTCTCACTATTCGCAGATGATATGATACTCTACTTAGAGAACCCAATAACTTCCACCAAAAAACTCCTAGAAACAATAGACTCATATAGTAAAGTTGCAGGTTATAAAATCAATACCCAAAAGTCCATGGCTTTCCTATACGCAAACAGTGAGAGAGAAGAAAGCAACATGAAAAAAACAATCCCGTTCACAATTGTGCCCCAGAAAATCAAGTACCTAGGAATCAGCTTAACTAAGGAAGTAAACGACCTGTACAAAGAAAACTACAAAACGCTACTTCAGGAAATAAAAGAGGACATGAGGAAATGGAAAGATATCCCCTGCTCATGGGTTGGGAGACTTAACATTGTCAAAATGGCAATACAACCGAAAGCATTGTATAAATTCAATGCAATCCCTATAAGGATACCCATGACATTCTTCAAAGAAATGGAGCAAACACTCCTGAAATTTATATGGAACAATAAGCCCCCACGAATAGCTAAAGCAATTCTTGGGAAAAAGAAAATCAACCTCCCGAACTTCAAGCTGTACTACAAAGCAGTAATAATTAAAACAGCATGGTACTGGAATAAAGGCAGAACTGCAGACCAATGGAACAGGGTTGAATACACTGACATCTCCCCTCAATCATATGCTCATCTAATCTTTGATAAAGGTGCAAGTAATGTGAAGTGGAGTAAGGAAAGCCTCTTTAATAAATTGTGTTGGCATCACTGGACGGCTACATGCAAAAAAATAGGCTCAGAACTCTGCCTAACACCATGTACAAAAGTAAGATCAAAATGGATTAAAGACCTCAACATCAGACCAGAAACCATAAGGTACATTGAAGATAAAGTTGGCAAAACCCTCCATGACACTGAAGCTAATGGTATCTTCAAAGATGTCATGCTGCTGGCCAAGCAAACAAAAACAGAGATAGACAAATGGGACTATCTTAAACTAAGAAGCTTCTGCACCTCCAAAGAAACAGTGACCAAAATACAAAGACAGTCTACAGAATGGGAAAGGATATTCACCGAATACACATCTGACAAGGGGTTGATATCCAGGATATACAAAATACTGGTTAAACTCCACAAGAAGAAAACATCCAACCCCATCCAAAAATGGGGCAATGAAATGAACAGAAACTTTCTCAAAGAAGAAATCCGAATGGCAAAAAAGCACATGAGAAAATGCTCTACATCATTAATCATCAGGGAGATGCAGATCAAAACCACAATGAGATACCATCTCACACCTCAGAGACTGGCCCACATTCAAAAGAACAAAAGCAACCGATGCTGGCGTGGATGTGGCGAGAAAGGGACACTCCTTCACCGTCGGTGGGAATGTCCACTGGTTCAGCCCTTCTGGAAAACAGTATGGACGATTCTCAAAAAATTAGAAATTGAGCTCCCATTTGACCCAGCAATACCACTCCTGGGAATATATCCCAGAGAGGCAAAAATGTATAGTCGAAGTGACATCTGCACTTGTTTGTTCATTGCAGCACTCTTTACAATAGCCAGAAACTGGAAGAAACCTGAATGCCCAAGAACAGATGACTGGTTAAAGAAACTTTGGTACATCTACACAATGGAGTACTATGTAGCTCTTAGAAAAGATGAAGTCATGAAATTTACATACAAGTGGTACAATATGGAAAGTATCATGCTAAGCGAAATGAGTCAGAAAGAGAGGGATAGACATAGAAAGATTGCATTCATCTGGGGGATATAAAGTAACAAAGTATGAGATTAATACCCAAGAATAGCTGAGATCAGCACCAGGAGGATTACTCCATAACTTAGAGGCCAGCGGGTATCCTAGAGGAAAGGGCAGTTCAGATAGAGAAGGGAGCACCAAATAAAGGATGTTTGGAGGATCCTCCCAGGAGGGGAGATGCATGTTGAAAGTAGACTATGGACTGAACATGTTTGCCACTCAATGCCTCTTTTGCAGACCACAACACCCAAAAGGAGAGAGAGAACACAGGGGATTGCCCTGCCACAGAGACAGGGGGGATGGGGGATGGGGGTGGGAGGGATATTATCCATGGTGGTGGAAAATGGGCACTGGTGGAGGGATGGGTATCTGATCATTGTATAATTGAAACCAAAGCACAAAAAATTGTAAATCTACAACTGTAAAAAAAATAAAATAAAATAAAGGGGAAAAAAAGAATAAATATAAAGAATAAAGGGATATTTAAACTGTGAAAAAAAAAAGAAATGCCTCACCTCTTACCTAGAAACTATTGGTTATAAAACAATAGATGTTGATCAGGATATTTAATGTTAGGGACAAAGAAAGATTTCCTAAGTCTTCTAAGCGAAAAGCTAACCTCCTACAAGAGGTAAAAGTGAAGTTAACCTCCTATGGTTTCACTAAAACAGCCTCCTGCTTTTCACAAACAACTTGAACTAACATCAAGTTATTTGGTAGTGTTATTCAATATCCTAGATACTTATTGATTTGCTTGTTACTTGATTTCCCAGCTACTAACAAATGTTGAAGTCTCCAGTTATACTTATTTAACTGTCTATTTTTCCTTTCCCTTCTATGATTTTTTTTTCTGTCTATAAGCTCTGTTATTAGGTACATTCACACTTATCAAGATCAAATGTCCTTTGTCCCAGGTAATAGTTCTTGTTCTGATATGTGCTTTGAAACTATAGGTGTTTGCTTGATCTGATTTTTCCATATTTTTTATTATGCTCATGTTTTTATATTTACAGTAAGATATTGTAGGTCTGGAACACAAATTCCATATATCGATATTTTCCCCTGGGTCCCTAATGTTCTATTTATTTTTTTCAGATTTTATTCTAACTGTAATATTAATTCAGTGTAGTTTTTATGCTATGTGGCATGTTATCTGTTTTTTCCATTTTGATGCAGTGTTGGGTTGGTTTCTGATCTCTTGCAGCTACTTTTTTCTTTCAGAGATTATATTCCAATTTTCTAAAATTCCCTAGATCTTTTAAAACATATTTTATACTACTGTTTCTATCTACCTTTTTGAATACATATAACCAATTTTAACTATTGTTTAAAGCACTCTTCCCTGCTAAATCTATTATTTCTGTCATTTGGGGTGTTTCTATTCATTGACTATTGATTTATGGATCATATTGACTATTTCCTTCAATTGCCAGGTCAGTTAGTGATTCGATTCTGAATACTGCATTGCCTTTGTTGTCTCCTTATTGGGTCTGTTTTTGTTTCTATTGTCAACCTATGTAACTTGGAATATCTATCATTTCTAGGTTTGCTTGGCTAGTCATGGTTCAAAGTGACTTTCCTGGCTTTGCTAAGAAGGTAATATCCTTCTTAGGTCACTAGCAAACTGATGTATTTTGATATCATTATACTCTGGATGGTAGGAATACAACTATTCCCTGTCCTGTCGGAACTGCAGTTACCATTCAGGATACAGAATTCTCAGGCTTCTTTCCCAAGACTCAGGAGTTTTCCCTGACACACACTCCAAATCTCCAAATCTCAGTTCAGCTGAAGACCTGAATTTTCTCTTTATTAGCTTCCTCCTCTCAGAGGGAAAATCGAGCAACTTCCATCTCAGTCTCGTCTTCTCAATGAGACTGCAGTTGCTCTTTTGGGTTATCTCTCTGTGTTCTGCAATCTAGAGACTTCTTCCGGGCGGAAAACTGGGACAACTACAGGGTTCACTTCATTTAGCTCCTTTCTCTCTGGGGATAACAGACTCACATTGCCTAGTTCCTGATATCTGAGAGCTATTTCTTCATACATTTTATCTAATTTTCTAATTATTTATAGTGAAGTGATTCCCTGCAACTTCACTGGGGCCAGAGATAGCACTACCCAACTTTTAGCTCAACCAAACTTAAACACTGAACTCTCTGGACACACAAGGACAATTTTGTGTCTGGATTTTAATTTCTTTTTTCCTTTTTTTAAAAATTTAATCACTGTGAGATAGTCACAAAGCTTTCACATTTGAGCTTCAGCCATCAATGATTGAACAACTGTCCCTCCACCAGTGCAAATTTTCCACCACCAGTGTCTCTAAATATCCTCCCTCCCCCCCTAATCCCAGTCCTCACCCTGCCTTTATGGCAGACAATTTCCCCCAACACACTTTACTTTGGGGCATTATAGTTTGCTTGAATTTTCCCACCACCATTCAAGCCTATGTGTCAAGGGCAGATGTTAGATAATTTATTTTCTATTGCTCACTTTGAATACGATGAGTGGTCATGTAGCCACAAAAGCAGTCGTGTGCTTCTGGAATTAAGATGGTAAATGGTTGGGTTCCAGAGATATCGCTGTAGGGTGCTAATTCATTTTGAGATTCAATTGGGAGTCCCTGGACCAGGCCATTTGTGCGCTGAGATGGCACCCAGTCAGATTGTGGTCGTGACAGCCAGGATCCTGAGCTGGTAGGGAAATGGGGAGAGACAGCCCAACTCCTCTGCCACTGCCATGTGGCCTGGAGTCTCAGTCCTGGAACCCGCATACCTGGGCCTTGCTTCTGGAAGCTCATGGTTGCTAGGACTTCATCTGGAGTGGGCTGGGAGAGCACACTTGCTCCATCTGAGGTGCCCTGGTGAATTTGGCTCAGTATGGGGCCTGGAGAGATCTCCGGCAGTGTAGTATCTTCTGGGACTCGCAGCTGTGGATTTTGATTTCTAAGAATAAATGGCTGCCATAAATCTGGATGAAATGGGATGAGCAATGTCTTCAATAAAATATCTAAGATGACCACATACAATAGTATCAATAATATCTAGGATGACCACATCTAGGAAGAATGTTAAGAACAGAAAGAGTGGAGGGGGAGGACACCAAACTTGATCTTCTTTATGTCTGAGAACAAATCCATTCTGATGACCAGCTATGCTGCAGGGATGATGAGAGCAGAAGGGATAGAGGTTTCATTGCTGGTTACCTGTGAGAAGAATTGAAGTTTAGGGGAGAGAAGGAAGGACCATTTCAGGATCTACAATTCATCCTGTACTGCCTGGTCCCTCAAGCATCACCAGGAGTGACCACCAAGCAAAAGGTGGAAATAACACCCAAACACCACTGGGTTTGCTACAAACAAACATTTTAAAAGCACAATCCATTTCTTTGACTTTTTCATTATTTTTAATCAACTGAACTTCTTTCTTGCTCTGAGACCTAGCTCTGAGATACACAGAATGCCAGTATCAATGGATGCATGGATAGAGAAAAGAAATGTTGGCATCCTCTATTCTCTAATCAGCAATTCCAAAGATGCCTTATAACTTCCAGACTCTGCTTGCTAAATACTGAAATTTCAGCTTTTTTTTATTGTAACCATCCCATTTTCATTTCAGAGAATATTTTAATTGGGTGGCTTGGACAAATTCGGAGTTGTCAAAAACCATATAGCATAGCAGAATAACCTGAGGGACTTGAAAGTGTGTCTCAAAATAGAGCTGCGGAAAAAAGAGGCAGACTCTGTATTGGTTTTCAAATCCTTTTGGAGCAAAGGAAATTTACAGCCTGGGTTGCTCTCCGGACCCCCACCCCCCACCATTACTGCTGATTCTGCACTTTGGGGAACATATTGTCATTTCAGTATTGCCAGTTCGTTTTCTTGAAATGATTTATTCAGGACAAAATCCTCTCTATTAAGAAAACTCTGGGATAAATTCTTTTACCAAAACAATTTGTGCCATGCTACAAGATGAAATTTGCCACATCAATAAGATTTTAGGAAAACCAACTACAATTGATAAAGTGTCCTAAATACTCTTAAAAGTATGCAAGATGCAATTCATCAGGCCACTCATCTCCAATTCTGAAATATTTTGAAACAGGGCCATCTAGTGGAAATTCCCTAGCTACAAAACCCTTAAATCACCATTTCTATCCAAAATTTACAATACCCTTTCCAGACAGGAGAGATAGGACTGTGGGTAAGGTGCTTGCCTTGTCCCCAAATGACCTGGGTTTGATGATCCTGAACCCTGCCAGGAGCATAGAGCTAGTTTTTTTTTTATTCCAGAGCTATGTTTTAAGCCCTGGATTGTGGTTTATTTTTTTATTTCTAAGAATAAGTCGATTTGCTCGAGTGGGCCCAGTAACGTCTCCATTGGAGACTTTGTTGTTACTGTGTCTGGCATATCGAATACTCTCGGTAGCTTGCCGGGCTCTCCGAGAGGGGCGGAGGAATCGAACTCGGGTCGGCCATGTTGGCTGCGTGTAAGGCGAACGCCCTATCCGCTGTGCTATCACTCTAAGTGGCTACCATAAGTCTTGATAAGATTTGGCCTTAAAAAAACAAACTGTGGCTTAAAAAAAATAATAATCCATTCCAGTGATTCAAAATCTAAATAGATTGTCCTCAGATAAATAATCTGCTCAGAAATAAACATCTCTCCACTCAAAGTCTTGCACTGATAAACTTATCATAACCTGAGAATATTCAATTATTCTTTTAGAAGTTTATAAAAGTTCTAAGTTGTTTACATGTTTCTGCTTCCTATGAAGAATATCCCTGTAACCAGTCATCCCCCACTTTCCCACTCCACCACATAACTTCAATTATACAATTAAAAAATATATAGATGATAATGCCCCGAAGTAGAGAGAGAGTAAGAAGGAAAGTGGGGATGGCAGGAGTGATATGGGGGATATTGGTGATGGGAAATGTACATTGGTGGAGGGATGGGTGTTTGAACATTGTATGACTGAAACCAAATCATGAAAGTTTTGTAACTGTATCTCACAATGATTCAACAAAAAGTTTTTTTAAAATGTATTGGTGATACAGTCTGATAATTTTACAAAATGGTATAGATACAATCTCATGATGCTTGTTACAAATATAACTGAATTGTACTTGATGCATCCAGCACTTGAGAAGTGTCAAAGGATATTTTCTTGGAGTCATCAAAGAAAACAAAACCTCTAAGGAAGGAGATACATACATAGACAATCATGATGGAGGACTTGTTCATCAATCTCAATTCTTTCCTGGGAAACGGCAAAGTTACATTTTACAGTACTGCCTACAGTTAAATGGGGTCTTGAAATTGAATCCTGACAAATTGGAAGTGGATGGAACAGTTAAGTCTTCTCAAGTCCTGCCTCCTAAAGTATTCTGCATTGGGCTGGAGAGATTGTACAAAGGGTAGGGCAGTTGCTTTGCATGTGGCCAACCGAGGCTCAGTCCCCAGAATCCCATGTGGTTCCCCAAACTCCACTAGGAATAATTCTTGAGTATGGAGCCAGAAGTAACCCCTGAAGATCACTGGATGTTTCCCCAATACCAAAAATAAGTTATAAATAATAAAATATTTTTCATTGTCTTCCATGTCTCTTTTGTGCCTCCTCCTCTTGCCCTGCTCCCCAACTTATCTGGTGGATGGCATTACCCAGATACCGTACATAGGTTAAGGCATCTGCCTTATATGTGGCAGCCCCATTCAACCACTAGCACCATATATGGTTCCCTAAGTACTTTCAGGGATAATTCCTGAGCATGGCACATATGGCTCAAAAATTAATAAATAAAAGCCCTTCTCTACTAGATAGGCATAAATAATAAATAATAAAGGCCCTCCCGTTGATCATCGATTTGCTCGAGAGGCCCAGTAACGTCTCCATTGGAGACTTTGTTGTTACTGTGTCTGGCATATCGAATACTCTCGGTAGCTTGCAGGGCTCTCCGAGAGGGGCGGAGGAATCGAACTCGGGTCGGCCATGTTGGCTGTGTGCAAGGCAGACGCCCTACCCGCTGTGCTATCGCTAAACTATTTATTGATAATAAGCTGTAAATGTATTCATTTTAAACAAAATTTTAATTTTTTTTGAGACATCCCCTTTAACTCAGTTACAGGAACCATATGGGATTGCCACTAAGTTCAAAAAGCTAGGGTTAAAGAGGTTTAGGACATGAGTCCACCATCTGACAGCTTACTGACTTGCTGTCTAATAGAGCTCTTTTTCCACCCACCACCTATTTCTTGATTATTTGGCCCCCCTGAGAGTCAATGGAACCAACCTTGCAGTTATACAATGGAACCAAATCTTGCAGTTATACAGTTTCTTACTTTAAATTTACTAGTTAAAAAAAGTAATAATAGTAGTTTAATAGTGATAATAAAATAATAAAAGTGATAATATAGATAATACAATTTGAAGGAGGCAGAATCTATTCAGATGTGTGTATGTGTTTGTGTGTGTGAGAGAGAGCAGGAGAATAATAATGTTTCCAGATTATGACTATTACATCAATAAACTTTTCACATGATGACCATTGCATCATCATACTTATGAAATGTGCAGATACTGAAAAGAGATCAAAGAAGTTAATGAAATGTTCCCATCACTCATCACAGAAACCCATCAATCCTTCAAAGCAGGAGGGTGGAAACCAAAGATAACATATAAGCAGCAAAGAAATAAAATATTATTCCTGAAACATTAGCAGAAGATAGAGGCCTTTAATAATAAATTATAATTAGCTTTTAAACACACTTTTCCTTTTCACTATTAATAAGAACCCCAGACTCTTTTGTCAGATTAAGTAAAATATAAAGGCAAATTTTGCCAACAGAGCTGGAGTGATAGCACAGTGGTAGAGCGTTTGCCTTGCGCGGAACCAGCCTGGCTGAGCCGGGTTCGATTCCTCTGGCCCTCTCAGAGAGCTCAGCAAGCTATGGAGAGTATCTCACCTGCCCGCACAGCAAAGACAGGCAAGCTACCCATGATGTATTCAATATGCCAAACACAGTAACAACAAGTCTCACGATGGAGATATTACTGGGCCTGCTCAAGCAAATGAGTGAACAACGGGAGGACAGTGCTATTATATTAAAATTTTTCCTGGAAAACAACTGTAATTTCAGATTCTATCTCCATTTCTCCCAAATTCATCACTTTCATCTGAGAAATTTAATAAAAGTAAAGAGGGAAGAGACAAAATTAGTTGTTCATAAATAAGTGTGAGAGAATAACAGGAAAAAAGAAAGAAAACTGTCCTCTTAAATGACTTAAGAAAAGTTTGGGCTTAACTGCTTTATCCCAGTAGATAAGGTTATAATATCTATAATCTTAGATATCTTGTCATGCGGTAAATGTTTATGATGTTTGGGTTTATTTCTGGACATGTTGATTCTGTTCCACTTTATGTTTTCCAACCTATACAACTTTTTTAAAAATTTCAAAAATTGCTTTTGGTTGTTGGGCCAAACCTGACAGTGCTCAGGGCTTACTCTTGACTCCGTGCTCAGGGATCACTTCTGGCAGGGCTCAGGGAAACATATGTGGTTCCGGGGGATCAAACCAGATCAGTTGCATTCAAGAAAAGCTGCAGCCACTAGATTTTTAGAAGGATACTTCATTAAACCCTGATGCTTAGAGTAGAAGGGTATTTTAATTTCCATCTGAAGTTAGAAATGTACCCATATAAAGGTATACTGAGGGGTGGAGATATAGCACAGTGGGTAGGACGTTTGCCTTGCACGCAGCCGACCTGGGTTCAATTCCCAGCATCCCATATGGTCCCCCCAAGCACCATCAGGAGTAATTCCTGAGTGCAGAGCCAGGAGTAACCCCTGGCCATCACTGAGTGTAGCCCCCCCCCAAAAAAAATAAAGGCATACTGAAAGAAATATTGAATCTCAACTCAATAACTGGTTGCTCTTCAACCTGATGTAAAGTCCTCACACAGTTCTGTTGCTGCCCCCACTCCCCCCCTCCTTTCATATTAAAGTCTTGGGTCTGTCCTTACTGGTGCACTCTTCAAGGGGTCAAACCAAGCTGCCTGGAAGTTAGGAATGTACTTCCATGGCAGAACTCATGCTTCACATAAATAAGGCTCTGGGTTTGTTCCCCAGCACCTCTTAATACTACTACTACTCATACAATAGTACTAATAATCACAGCACTACCAGCAACATAGGTCAAAGTAAAAACGTTCATCAAATAGAGTCTAAGTTAAAGAAATAAGTTTATGAGGCCAGAACAGTACAGTGGGTAGGGCATTTGCCTTGCATGCGGCCAACCTGGGTTCAATTCCTGGCACCTCCTATGGTCCCCTGAGCACTACCAGGAGTAATTCCTAAGTGCGGAGCCAGCAGTAACCCTGAGCATCCCCGGGTGAGACCCAAAAATTAAAATAATAAAAAAAGAAGTAAATTTACTGGGGCCGGAGTGATAGCACAGCAAGTAAAACATTTGCCTTGCATGCAGACAATCCGGATTCGATTTCCAGTATCCCATATGGTCCCCTGAGCACCGCCAGGACTAATTCCTGAGTGCAGAGCCAGGAGTAATGACCCGGTGTGACCCAAAAAGCAAAAAAAAAAAAAGAATTAAATTTACTGACAGAGGATACTCTCTCCCTTAATATTCTAGGCCCTTTATTTCCCTTCCCACTATACTTTAATTTGTTGCAAACTCATTAACAAGATCAACTATAAAACCCAACTTAGTTGTATCTAATTTTTCAGTAAACTAGAGTGCCCTCTTGTGGGCACATTCAGTGATTATCCAGGTACTGTAAACCCATCTGAGTTTAAGACTTTAAATTTAAGAATTTCTTTTTATTTATTTATTTATTGGGCACACTCAGCAGTGCTCAGGGGTTACTCTTGGTTTTGTGCTCAAAAATTATGTCTGGCAGTGCTTGGGAGACCATGTGGGATGCTGGGGGTCGAGCCTGGGTGGACTGCATGCAAGGAAAACAACCCTATCCACTACACTATCAATCCAGCTTCAACTGTTTAATTTTCACTCAACTCTCTTTTGTCTATTTCAGAACTATACTAAGTTGGAAGCGAATGGATATGGCTGGCAGTATCTAGTGGTATTATTTACTAAAAACCATAATTTCCAGTACTGTTGACTTTCTTTTTCTTTTACTTCTGAATGTGATGGTGGTAGTGATGGAAAGTGGAGAAAGTAGAGTGGTTTTCCAGGGCAAGTTAGAGTGAATGTTACAAATTCAACGAACTGGGAGTTCTTTTTAACTTGATTTACAAATGAAATATTATTTAATATATCAACTGACTTGCTGAAAACCAAAGAGCACTTCTTTAGGAACAATGAATTATCCAGGGACTTACTCTCAAGATAGTGGTTTCTATCTCATCATAACAGAGTTCAATGCAGGTAGAGTCTAAGTAGTGTCCTCCTGTTGTTCATCGATTTTCTCGAGCGGGCCCAGTAACGTCTCCATTGGAGACTTTGTTGTTACTGTGTTTGGCATATTGAATACGTCACGGGTAGCTTGCCAGGCTCTGCTGTGCAGGCGAGATACTCTCGGCAGCTTGCCGGGCTCTCCGAGAGGGGCGGAGGAATCGAACTCGGGTCGGCCATGTTGGCTGCGTGCAAGGCAAACGCCCTACCCGCTGGCAAGCTACCGAGAGTCTAAGTAGGCTGCAGAATTTTAGTCAAAAGTAAAGGTGCTACAAAACAGAATAAAGATTAATAATAACATTAATGGGCCGTTATCTTACTACTTCAAACCATAAATCTATTGAAAACTTTTTATTTGGGAGAATTTAGAATACATATAAATTAGGCCTAGGGAGACAGCTGGGCACCACCCTGAGCACAGAAATGAGTATAGAAATGAGCACTGTAGAATATGGAGAACCCCCCGCCCCTAAAATATGAGAGGAATAAAATTTACCTCTTACCTATCAAACAGCTTAATTACCAACTCATTACCAATCTTATATCCCCCTAGACCTCTTTCCACACTCTCCATTATTTACTGTGTTGAAGTAAATTTAAAGACATCATAATCTTTTGTCTGTAAACATTTTAGAACATTGTTATTTATTTTTTTTGTGGGGAGTGGGGAGACACACCTGGCTATTCTCAGGGCTTACTCCTGATTCTGCATTTAGGGTCACTCCTGGCAGTTACTCCTGGCTCTGTGCTCAAGGGACCATATGAAATTCTGGGAATAGAATCTGGGTCGATCACATGCAAGGCAAACACTCTCCCTGAAGTACTGTCACTCCAGTCTCTCAGAAGGTATTTCTGAATTATAAGAACTTGGCTTTAAAACCATAAAAGCAACTTTTTTACATACAAAACTTAACAATAACACCTCAATGCTGTGAAAGATGAAGACAGTATTTAGCTTTCCTTCATTGTCTTTTCCTTGTTATACAGATTTTTGGTGGGTTTTTTTCCCTTTCTTGGCCATACACAGTGGTGTTCAGGACTTACACTTGGATCTGCACACAGGAATCACTCATAGAGAGGCTCAAGGGACCATATGGGGTGCAGGGGATCAGACATGCAAGGAAAATGCCTCACTCGCTGTACTCTCTCTCTCTGGACCCAGTATAATTTCTAAGAGCAGTTCTCGGTTTATAATAAAATGGAGAGAAAAACAGAGCACTTCCATATAATGTGTGGTTTCACAAATATATAACCTATTCCATTACCAACATCACTTAGCATAATAGCAGCACTGTCCTCCCTTTGTTCATCAATTTGCTGGAGCAGGCCCAGTAACATCTCCATTGTGAGACTTCTTGTTACTGTGTTTGCCAGGCTTTGCCGTGCGGGTGAGATACTCTCGGTAGCTTGCCAGGCTCTCGAGAGGGGCGGAGGAATCTAACCTGGCGTGAAAGGCAAACGCCCTACCCGCTGTGCCCTAGCCTAGGATAATAGTACACTTGTAAAACAAATAAGCCAACAAAAGAAAAGAATGAACACCATAATCACCCAAAGTCCGTATTTACCTAAAGTTTGAGTAGATAAATTTGGTGCTAGAGGAAATATATAATAATTTATATGCATTTATATGCATAATTACAATAGCACACAGACTTTTCACAATTCAAAAAATCCTGTTATCAGCTTATTTATCTTCCCACCACCACCACTTCTAATAACCACTAATTTTTCTGTTGTGTCTACAGTTTTGTGTTTTCCAGAATGTCACACACTTGGATGCAAACATCAGATTGGTTTCTTTCACTCAGGAATATGCATTTAGGTTTTCTCCTTGTCTCTTAATGGTTTTAGTTTTTTTTAGCACTGAGTAGCATTTCATCATTTGGATGTAGAATAGTTTATCCATTACTTCTGATTGCTTTTGATATTTCAAAATTATGATTTAAGTAGCCATAAACATTCAAGTGCAGATTTTTATTTTGTTTTTATTTTATTTTGGGGGGGTCACAACCGGCGATGCTCAAGAGTTACTCCTGGTTCATGTACTCAGGAATTACTCCTGGCCGTGGGATGCCGTGGGATGCTGGAAATCAAACCCGGGTCGGCTGCCGGCTGCGTGCAAGGCAAGGCAAAAGCCCTACCCGCTGTGCTATCGCTCCAGCCCCAAGTGCATATTTTTAATGGCCATAAGTTTCTAGCTCCCAGAAGTAAATACCAAAGAAAAAAATTTCTGGGTTGGGTGATGGATAAGAGGATGTTCATATTGTAAGAAACTGCCTGTCTCAAGATTGAGAGGGAGAAAAAGAAAGAAGAAACTGCCAGTCTTTCAAAATGCCTGAGCCATTTGCTTTCTTATCAGCAGTGTATGAGTACCTGTTGCTCTCCACACGTGTCAACATTTGGTATCGTCAGTGTTTTGGATTTTGACAATTTAATAAGGACATGGTGGCATTTGGTTTTTGTTTGGCATTTGGTTCTTGTTAATATTTAATATGGAGCATCTATTCATATGCTTATTTGTCACCTGTGTTTCTTCCTTGGTAAGATTTCTGTTTACATCTTTGGCAAATTAAAATTTTTGGGGGGAGGGAGGAGGAGGTATCCCTATCAGGCTTCAGGAGGTGGACCTGCAGTTCAGTGTGAAGGCCCGAGGATATGATGCTACTTGGCCCCATGCCAAGAATTTCCTGAATCACTTGTGGGATCACTTGCTCAATCAAGGGACCATGTGGTGCTGGGGATTAAATCCAGGTCAGCAGTATATAAGGTGTATGCTTTAACCCCTGTACTATTACTCCTGTTGGTTTGTTTTCTTATTGTTATGGTGAATTTTCCCTTCTCCTCCACACCACCTTTTTTTTTCACTATTTTACTCCTTGATATTTTTTATTGAAGATCCAGTCATTTGTCTGCAGTTTCCACAATCTAATTTTTTAATATATTATATTGCTGTGTAATAAGGACTTCCACTTTCCTCTGTGCTTTTCTTAGAGGAATCGTTACATCTTGGGACTTGTTCAAACTTATATTTTGTTTTGAATTTGGCAATGCCACATCACAGGTAGTGAAGCAGTCTTCCACCAGATGGCGCAAATGTTCACTTTTCGAGATTTCAGTAGCTAGTGGTCACAGCATTGAGCCATTTATGAATCAATGGTTGCAAAACTGCCTATTCTAATTCTGTGATCCCATTCGTCATTCCTTCATGTTTCTTTAAAGAAATTTCCTTTGTCATTTAATTTTACAATGACAGTTTGTATAAGAAGGTGAGGAAAAAAATACTTGATTTTTCCTTTGCTTATCGCTTCTCAAAATTAAAAAAAAATGTTTCCCTATTACCAAAGAGATCAATGAAGTTTTGCTTAAATGATTATTATATGTGGGTGCACTTAATACTTCATTTCACTTAAGTTATACTCGTTGGCTGAGGGAAGTTTATTCATGTTGACGCCTGAACCCGTTTCACATAACTTTGTTAAACTCCCTGATAAGATATTCCAGGATTTTGTATTTCTGACTTTGAACTGAAATTTAGCTATGTCACTGGGTAACTATTCTTCAAAGTATTATCTAGTTTCTGGTGGGAATTCTGATGATCTTTTCATGGGGTTATGAGGTCAAAATTATATTCATATTAAAAATGTTATTTGCTCTATTATTTTTTCACACGTGTGTGGTTTCCCAAAGTCTGTATGGTATTATGTAATATAGTGATACTATAACGGAACACGGAAATCGTTATAAGAATTTTTACATCATTTATAAAACCAAACAAAAAGAGTTACAAAAAAAGGTAAAACAAAGACACATTTGTCAGCAAATATTTTTATGAATGCTACTTATTGTTTTGAAATCTGCTATCATCCAGATATAGCCCCGATCAGGGCTCCGGCAGCCGAAGACCTCCAGGACCAGCCACCACCATGCTGAGACCACTCTCCGCACACATGAAGGTACTGGCAGAGGGACAAATCCACGCGGGTTCCGGGGCCGAGATCTCCCAGCCTACTCGGATTGGAGTCGAGCATCCTCCACCCAGATCCTCCAAATTCCAGTAGGCGGGGGTCACACCCACCACCTGGCCCCCTGGCGCCGTGTAATCCCATCAGCGGCCAAGACTCAGAGACTATAAAATCTAGCTCCCGGAACCAGACATCTTATCAGGACACCTTTTATGACATCTTATCATCTCATTCCTACTTTGGACAAACTTGCAGGCTATCGAATGTAGCCTGCCCACAGGGCAGAGTCTGGCAAACTCCCCGTGGCGTACCAAATATGCCAAATACCAGTAACAATGATGGGTCTTATTCTCCTAAAGAGCCTTGAATATAATCTCAGGGTTAGGATGAAAGAGACGTTACTGGGGTCTGCTCAAGGCAATCGACGAATAACAGGATGATGAAATGAAATGAAAAATGAAATCGTCCACATAGAAACCCTTAGGGTTCTCAACAATTTTGAAAGGTTGAAATAGATTTGGGGGCAATTGTTTGAGAACTGCTGCTCCAGAAGCCCTTTAGGAAAATGGCAATTAGTGGGGAGTGGAAAATAATGTTTTATTTTATTTTATTTTTATTCTTTTGCTTTTTGGGTCACACCCAGCAATGCACAGGGCTTACTCCTGGCTCTGCGCTCAGGAATCACCTCTGGCGGTGCTCAGGGGACCATATGGGATGCTGGGAATCGAACCCGGGTTGGCCACATGCAAGGCAAACGCCTTACTTGCTGTGCTATTGCTCCAGCCCCTAATGCTTTATTTTAAAAGTATAAGCAAATATATATGTTTGTGCATACTGGCATTCATACATTTATGATATATAATATACATCTGTATGATATTCACATTTTTATGATGTATATTATCTCTATTATCTTTTGTTTAAATGGCATATATACATCTATCCAATTAGTTTTTTCCAGTATATTCTTAGTTATAGCAATTTATTATGGAGATCACTCCAGGTTGTATATGTAGAACTTCCTAACATTTATAACTTTAAAACAACAAAAGCCAAAAAAAGGTCTCACCATGCAGGGAGATAGTTCACCAGAGGCTTTGCATACAGAAGGCCCAGGTTCCATGCAGCACCATAGTCCCGAGCACGGGCAAGGAGGACTCTAGCAGAGTAGAGTAGATCCTGAGCTCTGCTGGGTATGCAACCCCCTCTTCATCAAGAATACAACAAAAAGCAAAAAGCTTATCTGTATTTGGGGTATCGCACTGCATCACCGTCATCGTTGTTCATCGATTTGCTCGAGCAGGTGCCAGTAACGGCTCCATTGTCCCTGTCACATGCTAGTGTAGCCCAATGGCATATCAGGGGCTCTTTCAGGGTCAGGGGAATGAGGACCATTGTTATTATTTTTGGCATATAGGGGGTTAGCTTGCCAGGCGTGTGGCAGCCTCTAATCACCTTTAACAGGGTGTTATTTGGGGTGTAATGAATATATATATTGAAAACTGCACCCATTCAATATACACAACTTGATAAACAGGTCCACCACTTCTAATGCTTCCTGATGCATCCTTTCTACCTTTTTTCTGTGAATGGCATGTTGTTGAAAGTGAAATCTAGCTTTTTTTGGAGGGGGGAGGGTAAGTGGAGGAGGCAGCAGTGAAGGCATGAGCCTGAAGCCCTAGGCCAGCCCTAGCCTCTCTTGACTGACTAACTCACTTTTCACAACTGCCTCTGCGCTGCATAGCCGGATGGGACTTCAATTTCTCCATGCCCTGCGGCACTGAGGCAGTTTAGGATAACTGACAGCCCTGCACCAAAGGGTCATGGACATTCCCTTCCACTTCTCCACCTCTAGGACTTCAGGACCAAGCCCTAGAAGTGGAATTGCTGGGTCGAATCGTGGATGCGTCTAACGCTCCCAGGTCCCAGGCTGTCCGTGATTTCCGCGAAACTGATGGAGCTGCTGCTCAAGGTCACCCTCTACGGGTCACTGACCCAACTCCGATTTGAACTCGGATGGGACGGGGACCAAGGCTCGATCGAGGTCACGGGGAGAGGAGTTCCAAGGAGGGGAGGCTGCGGAGGAATTCCGCCCCCTGGACAGCCCACCCATTGCATCCTGTATCCTTGTCTTGCCAACTTGCTGCACTCCCGCTTCTTATCAGACTCTCCAGTTCTCTGCCCGCTCACGCTTTAAAAAAAAAAAAAAAAAAAAAAAAATCTGTCACTCGCCCTTTAAAGCCATAATTAAATTCCCCTCCCACCCACTGCCCTAAGGCGGGCCGGGGCACCGCAACGCAGCGCTCTGCGCATGCCCGCCCGCCGCTCGGCCATTGGCGGAGGCTACAGCGGCGTAACGTCATCGCCGCGCGCCGCTTCCCGGAGTCCTAGCAAGGTCGCTCTGCGAGCGGGATCGTGCGTCGTCCCCGGAGGTGGGGCGCGCCGTGTCCTTGTTGCTGGGCTGCCCGCGGAGACATGTCCGGGTATACGCCCGACGAGAAGCTGCGGCTGCAGCAGCTGCGAGAGCTGCGAAGGCGATGGCTGAAGGACCAGGAACTGAGCGCGCGGGAGCCGGTGCTACCCCCGCAGAAGGTGGGGCCGGTGGAATCGTTTTGGAATAAATTTTTGCACGACCAGGCCCCCTGGAAGAACGTGGTGAGTGTCGGGCCCCCAACGCCCCCCACGCACACCCGGGACACTCCGGGCTGTCGTTGTGCTGTGCCCTCAAGTGCCAACGGTTCCCCCACCAAGGGAGAATCGGTTTCCACCTTGTCGCCAGAGTCCCGGGCGGGGAGGCGAGCCGTCAGTCTTTGCTTAGGTTTTGCGGGATGTTGCGGCGTTTAATTCGCTTTTGGCCATGAGGGTGTTCTCCCAGGCCGACAGGCAAAGATTCATCGGAGTTGACATTTCGTGATTTATTAAATGGTTACAACTCTGAAGTTGGAGGTTAAAGACCAGCTGGAACCGCGTACAACTACCGGGAGTCACAGCGAGCGAGCCTTAACTCTGCCCGAAACCCAAGGTCCTCTTGGCATACAACGTTTGCCAAGAGCTTCCTTTCTTCAAATACCAGCACTCTCGTTTCTTTTAAGAATGTCATTTCACAGCTTTGCAGAATATCACTCACACTAGGGTGATGTTGGTGCCAGGGATCCCGAACGATTTCTTGAGGCTGTTCAGTAAGTGACATCCTTGTGAGGGAGGAACACAGCAGGGGAGCAGAGGGGCTCACCGGTAATGCTCAAGGATCACACCTGGCACGGTTCAGGGGATCATATGGGTGCCGAGGATCAAACAGGGGTCCAGTTTCGTGCAAGACAAGAACCTAACCCCTCCCCTATCTCTCAGGCTCTTAGAGTTGTTCTTAATTATTAATGACTCCAGTTACCAAGAATGGTAATACTAATTATAGGACTTGTGCCCTTGCTTTGTACCTGGAACTTTACAGAGGGTTTCACATGTGCTAGTTCATTTGGTCACAGACCCAGGAATTGAATTCAGTCAGTCACTAAAATCTGTGTGTATCTAGACTGTTTATTCTCTGGTTTTCTTTTTGTTTTTACTGTTAACACAAGTTTGGTAGATAGAATCAGTGCATTTTTTTAAAGAAAGTGAGAGTACTTATGATGATCAAATCAAACTACTTCAACCCTCCCCACCTTTATATCATCGAGTAAACTTTAGATTACCTAAATTTCACAGCCACTAGTTGCAGGTTGACATCCCGCAAATCAGCCATTATTCAAGAAGTAAATAATTTTCAAATTCATCTTCTGTTACTTTGAGTTGATTTTGTCCTTTATAACATTTATTATCTTCCCCTGAAAGATGTGTTTAGATGAAACTGATTACTGTGTTTAGTTCTTTGGCCTCACTCCTATTAAAATAGTGAGTCTGAAACACCCCTCCCCCAATACGTAGCATATTCTTTTTTCAACTTTGTTATGTTCGGGACTGGCTGCCTTCCATATCGAATGATGCAAGTGATGTTGATTGTAGCTGTTAAAAATTGGTAAATCAAGGAGGTGGCTTTTCCTGAAAAGTTTTATAGATATGATTACTCTGGTTAAGTCAATTGAAATAATTATATTTTAATACCATGCTTTAGCTTTAATAAACCATAGTTTGAAGTTTTGTTTTTAAAATATATAGGAGCTGGAGAGACAGAACAATGGGTGAGGCACTTGCCTTACAGGCTGCGGATCCTGGTACTGCCCAGAGTGAGCCCTGAGCACAGAGCCAGGAGTTACCCTGAGCATTGTCAGATGTGGCCCCAAAAAAACAAAATGAAACTAAAATGTATTTACAACTGCTTTACAGTAGTCTTGGGAGATACAAAACTCATTAATTGCAGGGGCCAGAACCATACATAGTAGTGCAGGTGGGGTGTGGGGTGCCTTGCACACAGCTGATCCATATTCAATCTCCAGCATCTCATATGGTTCCCTGAGTACTGCCAGGAGTGATTTTTGAATGCAGAACTAGGAGTTACCCCGATCATCACCAGGTGTGGCCCCCATGTCCCCCAAATAAATAAATGTTCCTAATCAGACTCTCTCCCTCCTTCCACTTTCTCTAAATATATCTATACTACATGCACATTTGGTTATTTGGTTTTGAGCCCATATTGGCTTGGAAGTCTCTCCTGATGATTCTCAGAGGGATCCATGTGGTGCCAGGCATTATACTTGGCTATCTCATGCAAAACATGCTTTAAGCCATTTCTGACCCCCAGGCCCTATATTTAATAAAAAAAATAATAGGAGGGTGAAGTTAGCTATAGACGGTAAGGAAATGTGTAGCATTTGAGATCTCACATTGACATTGTTGTATAATTGAAGCTTTTTTTTCCGACAACCAACATAAACTGGGTTATTTATACTGTTTTTTTCCCTAGATCTATAAGACATACCGACACAGTGTCTTTGCTTTTACTCACGTACTTATTCCTGCATGGATTATTCACTATTATCTGAAATATCATGTCAGGGTAAGTAAATGTTAAATGTGTGGACTTTAAATAAAATAATTATGTTGTACAGAATCATTTCCTAATAATTCTCTAACAACAGTAATACAAAGCCTTATCTTGCTTGGCCACCAACAGGTGATTTGATTCCAAAGGCATTTTAAGCCTTTTCAGTAAGATGTTCATTGAAACAGGAAATGAAGTATGGTTTTTAATCTCCATGTTGTTTGCTTATAATTTGAAATATATTTTCTCAAAACAAGAGTTTTAGTGATCAAATTCTGTTTGACCCAGTGATACTAGTGTAAACCTAGATTCCTATGGAGGGAGAAAAGGGTTTGTTCATTTTTGAGCATAGATGTGATATAAAAAACTTCATAATGGAAAACATGACCTTTGTCTTCATCCCATTTCTGTTTCCTTGATTCTGTCTTAAGAAAAAAAAAATCAGTTCTTTAGAAACTTAAGGTGCTCCCAAACTTGAACTACTATTGTAAGTGCCAGGACTAGTCTGGCAAAGAGTGTGGGATCCTAGACTGACTGAGGAAAGTTGCACTGGGAGGGGCGTGGTGGGGGCTGCCTGGCCTGGAATATTATGACCCAGAAAGAGGAGGAGCTGCTTGGCCACTGTCAGCACCTGATACTGAGCAGCTGGCTGGTGAGAAAGGGGGTAGATGGGAGTTAGAGAGTAGAAGCTGCAGCCTCTTGAGTAGGAAGTTGTCAGGTCTGGAAGGAGAAGGATCTGGGCCAGCTGAGGATCTGTTCCCCGAGAAGTCCCAGGAGAGTGAGTGCTACCCCATTGCAGCTAGCACCTCCAACAGCTTATTTTCTCATGTGTTTCT
This sequence comes from Sorex fumeus, assembly GCF_029834395.1. NCBI lineage: Eukaryota > Metazoa > Chordata > Mammalia > Eulipotyphla > Soricidae > Sorex > Sorex fumeus. Next base: position 22,585,835 of record NW_026606091.1, on the reverse strand, counting down.
CCAACTGAGAAAATCCAGAGCCCCTTAGAGAATTGGCTCATTCCATGACTGTGACAGGACAAGTACAGAAACGTGAGGCGTGTTGTGGTGCCAGAAAGGAAAGGAGTACTTAATGGAGACACAGCAAAGGGAAATAGAATCAATTTGAAAGGACTCCCTGTGGGATATATCACATAAGTATCAACTAATGTCAAAGAAAGAATAAAATGCAAATCCTGCATTCATATTGATAGAATTATAGGGTCAAAGAAAAAAGATATTTTATACATTAAGTTGTTAAGCAATAAATGGCAAGGAATGATAAAATTGGAAAAGTTACCATTTGAGAATTATAGATACATTTTGGGTAGATTGTGGAGGAGAGTAACTAATCCATTAGATGAATTAGGAGTGACCATGGTTTGTTGCCATGGTAGACAGGCACCAAATATTGGGATGCTTTGACCTTAAGCCAGAGGAATTGAGTTATATGAAGTAGGCAGTAGGAAGTTCTTAATTTTTAAACAGGTAATTTGATAAAATGGTGTATTTAGAAGTACAAAAAACATTGACATGTAGGGTAAAGTGGAGGGTCTTAAAAATCATAAGGACTGAATCTTTCTCTAAGAATTGTGAGACTTCGAGAAGAGGAATGGCGTGCATCTTAAAAGACTTTCTAGGGCCAGAGAGATAGCACAGCGGGTAGGGCATTTGTCTTGCACACGGTAGACCTGGGTTCGATCCCCAGCATTCCATATGGTCTCCCAAGCACTGCCAGGAGTGATTCCTGAGTGCAGAGCCAGGAGTAACCCCTGAGCATTGCTGGGTGTGACCCAAAAAGAAAAAAAAAAAGACTTTCTTCTCTGCCTCCAGTGTGGAAATTAGAGCTGTGGACGGTTTGAAGCCTATGGTGGTGCTTGGGCAAGGGTTATAGTATGAGAGCTGATGAGAAGCAATTTAGTCCAGGAAATTAGCTCACGTAGAACCAAGTATATCTGCTGGGGACTTAAGATTTTGCCTTTGTAACGGGGAAAGAAAGTGCCATTTATTGTGAGAGAGGAAGCAGTTTGGAGTAACTCACTTTACTGAGTTGGTCCTGGTTAAATTTGAGGTGTCTGGTAGTTGAGAGGGGATCTTGAGTCAATAGTTGGTGAGAGTCTGAGGGCTTGGTTAGAAACTTGGGATGGGTCTAGACAGATAATATCACTAGATCAAGTTCAAGCTCCCACTTTAACCCATACTCCAAGAGTGCCACACAACATTTGATGGGGTTCAAAGTCGGAGGCAACCAATCTTAAAGGGAAATATTTTTTTTACAGATATATATTATATACATATATATATAATATATATATACATATATATATACAAAAGCACACAAGGCTCAACCTTTAATAACATGTTAATGATCTCTTATAGAAAGGCTTAATGACCCCTGGGTGAAATACAACAATTTTCACACTCTTTCCTCTAAGGATACTCTTTTGTAGCATTTTCTGCAGTTTTCATAACAAGCAATACAAAGTATATTATTTTGGTTCTGCTTTGAGGCAGGGATTGGGGTTTGGAATGGAAACATCCAAATTATGGTGGTGGGATTGGTGTTTGAATAGTAAATGTAATCAAATATTGTGAACTACTTTATAAAATTTAAAATTTTTTAAATAAATAAATAAATAAAAAAGAATTATGGCAACAAGAATGTAGTTTAGTGGTCAAACTCATACCTCACATATATGAGGCTCAGGATTTGGTCCCCCTCAAAAAAACATGTTATGGTCTATTTTTAGAACAAACTCTAAAATCATAATTAACTAAGCATTACTTTTGTTGCAGACAAAACCATATGCCATCGTTGAAAGGAAACCCAGAATATTCCCAGTAAGTCTTTAAAACATCTCATTTTTCTTTCCTTTCCTTCTCCAAGTGATCATTTAAAAAAAAAAGAAAAGAAAAAAGTGTTATTTTCCCCTTGTCAGTAGTTTTTGTGTCTGTTTTGTACTGTTCTTTTAAGTAGGGGGTAGGTGGCAATTGTGTGGTAGTGTGAGGTAGCAGTAGCAATTAACAACAGAAGGCAAACATTTCTCTTTAACCTCGCTGTAATACTTGTTCTATCACCTTTGTGATTCTAAAGTAGATTGAAGCCTTTCACTGATGGCTATTTTATATAAATTTAAAAACTTAAGATACGAGACCCAAGCAGTGGCAACAGAATCTGAAATCCTCTGTTATTTCCAAGCTATCGTTTTCTATGGCATTTGCTTCATTTATAAAATTGACTTTGAAATTTAAGGTCTATTTGAATTTATTTGAATTTAAAGTCTCCTGACATTGAATTTAAGGTTAATTATGTGTGCCTTAATTAAGTTTTACATTATGAATATGGTAAGCCATTGTCTGAATCCAGAATGAGTCTGGGGATGGGCAGGGGGCATTGAGAGTGCCAGGGATCAAACCCAGAATTCATGAGGCATAAATTTCACCATGGCATTCCAGAACTCTAACATATTAAAAGATTACTCAGTGGTCGGCTGATATTTTTCACTGGTTGTAAGCTAATTGTCTAATTTAGTAAAGTAAACGGTAGGTTCTTGTCCAATTTCTAGTCACAGATACTATTAATCTCTTAAGTCTTAAAACTTAAAAGAGTTGATTCTTGCTGTAATCAGATGGTGGTCACAATAATCTTTTGTCTACTGCAACCAAAGAGAATTTTAGGGAGAGCCCTCAAAATTTGCTAACCCTTCTGAGTTGAAACTCTGCTCTAGGAAATAGAGGAGCTGGATGGGTAGGTGGCTAGAGGAGAGGGAGCTGTCTGGAGAATGTCCAGAAGTGCTCAGGGCTTACTCCTGGCTCTGTGCTCAAGGATCACTCCTGTGTGGTGCCAGGGATGGAACCAGGGTCAGCCACGTATAGAACAAGTGCCTTAATCCTTCTCCTATCTAGTAGAGGATTTCTTCTATGGTTCCTTATATCCAATCAGTTGTGCCAGTGTCTAAGTAACCTCAAAATAGGTCATTACCTTAATAGTATCACCAGTTGGTGAATCATTTATATGTTTATTATTTATTTTGCCATCATTATTGAAAGGGAAAGGAGGGCTGTCTTCAGATCACAGTGATTCTACAGCATTTCTCCTGCTTGTATTGTTTATGCTAATCTCTCATGTTTCTGTTCCATTGACCTCTGAGACTAAGGACCTAAAGAATGTTCTTTTGTACATATATTAGACAGGATAATCTGCAGTAACAAATCCCAAGCTCAGTGGCTTAACGAAACCAAGGTGTATTTTATATTCACCTTACAAACTACTGTGCATCAAGTTATCTGTCTTACTTTATACTATGTCCAGTATAGGGCTTCCAAGATCATGCTATTGGGGAAAGGGCTGGATATCACAGGGGATGACCTCAAGGTCTAAACTTGAAAATATTTTACATCAAGTCCGGAGCAATAGTGAAGTAACTAGGGCATTTGCCTTGCATAGGGCTGACAACTGGATTTGATCACCAGAATCCCACATGGTCCCCCAAGCCCTCCAGAGGTGATCCCTGAATACAGAGCCAAGAATAAGCTCTGAGCACCGCCAGGTGTGGCCAAAAAAACATAAAATATTTATATTATAGTTTATATAAATATTTATACAGAGAGAAAGAGAGAGAGTGTTTTGGGGACACATCCAGTGATGCTAAGGCTCATGGCTCTGCACTCATGAATTACAGACCATATGGGATGCTGGGGTGGAACTGGGGTCAGCCACGTGCAAGGCACTACCCGTTGTACTATCGTTCCAGCACTGTCCTGATATTTTTAACATGTCTCTCCTCTGTCCTTTCCTCTTCTCTTTTCTCGTCTCCACCTCTTCTCTCCCTTTCCCCCAATGTATCTATAAACTATTTCCTAATCCTAGCCATAGTCCTCCATGTTACAAGTCCTTTCACCAAATAACTCTTTGCTTCCTTCTCCCCCCAAATATAGCACAATCAATTCTCTCCCTCAGGAAAAACCACTGAAATTCCATTCCATCATTGCAACCAGCCCCAAATCCAAGATATCCAGGTGATAGTAATATCTCAGGATTTTGGTTATTACTTAAAAAATTTTGAGGATCAATGGGCTAATTAAAAGGTAAAGGTAAAAGGCCCTCCCGTTGATCGTCGATTTGCTCGAGCGGGCCCAGTAACGTCTCCATTGGAGACTTTGTTGTTACTGTGTCTGGCATATCGAATACTCTCGGTAGCTTGCCGGGCTCTCCGAGAGGGGTGGAGGAGTCGAACTCGGGTCGGCCATGTTGGCCGCTTGTAAGGCGAACGCCCTACCCGCTGTGCTATCGCTCCAGCCCAAGTATTAAAAAGCAAGTTAGAAATATCAGTCATTCATTGCTGGAGTTCAGGCAGTGTTAGGACTAATGGGCTCTTAGCAAGGTTGAAATCTTAGTGGTATAGTATTGTGAAGATTCCTAACGGCGTATGGAAAGTTATTTGAATGGACACTGATTTTGTTTTCTGCAATATACCACCTTTGTTCATTGGCCCCTGGTTCTGTCTGGAAGGTTCTTTTTCTCCATTTAGACCTAGTAACTGCCTAAAATAAATCATGGGACGCATGCGCTCTTTGGGCTGCAGAGCCATCAAAAACTGCCTTTTCCTCACAGGTTAGGTCCTAGAGGTTTTTTTACGCTCAAGCACAAATGATTGTTTCATTTAACAATCTAGTTCAGACAATATTTAGTGGGCATGGAAAAAAAATATTCAAGAAAAATCTATTGTTTCTAGTCAGTCTCATATGCTTTATCTGTTTTTCTTCATAGTCACCAAGTTAGATATGTCTTCATGCCCCCTTCAACTTCTGGAGACATTTGAATCAGAACTGGTTCAAAGGCTATTTTCACTTTAGTGTGATCTCTACCATAGGGCTGCTACCTGTTTACTGTATTTTGAGCTTCTGTTTTTCAGAATCTCTTCAATGATAACTCTTAGTTTAGATTCAGAAGCAATTTGATTTGCTCTAGTGAATAGTCCTTTCAGTGGTCTTGAGTTTTTTTTGTTAACTCCATTTTAATTCTCAAATCAATACTTCCTACCTGTGATCATGGTTGTTTTTTTTTTTTTTTTGACCAGACTTGGCAGTGCTCAAGGATCACTCCTGACAGTGCTCGGAGTGATCCAGGTATATACAAAACAGGCACCTTAAATTCTTTTGTCTCTCCAACCTTGTGGTTATATTTCTTAAAGTTCACTCCCAAGGCAGCCAGTAGTAATCAAAATATTATACAAAAACACTTTTTTACGAGTTTCTAGCTAATTTTAGAATCTCACACATGTTCAATTGACAATCTGCTTCCAAGTCATTACTGTCCTTTCCATGTTTGGCCTTCAGCCAGCATCCTTACTGCCAGAATGCTAAACCAGTACAGTTTAATTTAGGTTCAGTTCAGCATTAGTACAAGCTCAAGGCATGAATTTTTCTGTTTTAGGGGATCATACCAGCTGTGATGACAAATTATTACCGCCCCCCCCAACATATTCTGTTTAGAATATAACAAAAGTTCATTTCTTCATCAGATCAGTCTTGGGCTATACCAGGTTAGGGGCTGGCAGCGGTGAGGACAGAGATAATTCTAATGTACACAGTTAGGCAACAGAACCTGCATTTTAAGCACAAGAGCTAGAGCTAAGTAATTTGTCTAAAATTACCACTTTTGGTAATTTTAATTCTAATGTACATAGTTAGGGTTGTGGCGAAGTGATAGCACAGCAAGTAGAGCATTTGCCTTGCACAGGGCCGACCCATTTCGATTCCTCTGCCTCTCTCAGAGAGCCGGGCAAGCTACCAAGAGTATCCCGCCCACATGGCAGAGCCTGGCAAGCTCCCCAGTGGTGTATTGATAATGCCAAAAACAGTAACAACAATTTTCACAATGGAGACGTCAGTGATGCCCGCTCGAGCAAATTGATGAACAACGATTGAGCTAAAGCCAAGTAATTTATCTAAAATTATCATTTGTTAAGTGGTGGTTCAGGATTTTCATCACTTGGTCTTGACTCCAAAGTCTATATCCTTTCTACTACACATCTAGATTAGGAGATAAGTGAACCAGACCCCCAGCTCACATCTGCATTTTGTCTTGTAACATCTTTTTTTTGGGGGGGGGGGGTCACACCTGGTGATGCACAGGAGTTACTCCTGACGGTGCTCAGGGGACCATATGGGATGCTGGGAATTGAACCTGGGTCGCCCGCGTGCAAGGCAAACGCCCTACCCGCTGTGCTATTGCTCCAGCCCTAGTCTTGTAACATCTTGGCTAAACAGTAAGCTGGACAATGCATAAGAAATTAGTTGCTGTGAGTAATTACTTCCTTACGCTGAACTAACAGTTTTTCTGTGCAGCTTCTTGCTTACTAGGGCTTCTCCTAGTCCTTAGAGCTATGCAGAATAAAGATGAGTCCTCTTTCATTTTGTAGACAACTTTCATGTCTGGTCACTTTGAGCAAGACTTCCCTTTTTCATTTAAGATTTTGAATGTTGGGTTGCTCATCTTCAGAGAGCTATTTTGTATGTTTCTTTTAAAGTGTGTGTGTGAGGAACTGGGGAGATAGTTCAAAGGTCTGAGAATATGATAGGAAGCCCATTCACTCCCCAGCACCAGTGGGAATGTGACTCCTGAGTATCATCAGATGTGATCCTCCTCTGCTCCAGAAAGGTGTAAGTCTCAGAGCTGAGCTAGATATGAGATATGACCAAGCCAAACTGTCACTAATATAGGCAAGATCTTTCTAATGCATGCTTTATTTTCCTAGGGTGATACAATTTTGGAGACTGGAGAAGTGATTCCACCAATGAGAGAATTTCCTGACCAACATCACTGAAGATTTAAGAATTTCAAAGGCTGTCAGCTCCGGATTTGTTGCCCCCATATCATCTTTACTAAATATATTTCTTGGAAAAGTATCTTCAATAAAGTTAACTCTTAGATATGTGTCTTTTTCTTCCCAAACATTGTACATTTGGGGCTCTTTGATTTAGGAATAAACTGGACACACTAATAAGATGGAATGAATAATTACAGCTACATTTTCTGACCTATCTTGATTTGAAAACTGGATGTCAAAAAGGTGTTGCATAAGATTCTAACTTACACGCAAAATACACTAGTCTGATGTGAAGATAAGCAACAGAATGTATTTTACAATAAACAAAAACGAATTCCACCTATTCTTGAGTTTTTCTGTGGCATTTCAAGAAGAACCCTAGGTTGAAAACCCTGTCACCCCATCTAAAATCTCCAAAACCCGAGAGCTGTCAAATCGACCTTGCTTTGAGAGAATAATGAATGAGAAGTCTGTACTTATTGGGGACAGAAAATTTAGTCATTTCCAAGGATTACATACAGAAATTCGTATTTTTCAGATTTTTACTTTTACATCTTAATAGATGATCGGTTTGAAGTAAAAAAATAATAATAATAACGGTGTACGGTGAAATGCAGAGTAATCACAAATCTTCACTCATGCCGAAGCTTCCGTCCGGGTAATCTTTCCTTAGCTGCCGGCGGGCGGCCACCGTTGATGCATAGATGACACATGCCCAGGAGAGGAGCACAATCGCGAGGAGCAACTAGAACAAGGGCGGGGGGGGTGGAGGAGGGGGAAGAGGACCAGCCAAATTAATGTAACGTGAGGAGTGCCTCCCCAGCCCCATCACGTTGCGATGACGTTGCTAAGGGATTCTACGGCCAAACTCGAATAAATGGGGTTCCGGCGACGCGAACACCCGGCCGCCCTTACGTAAGAAGCGGAAGAGCGTGTCCTCAGGAAGAGGAGGAGTCGAGGTGAGAGAGAAACGCTTAATTCGGGAATGGATTTGGGAGTCTAGGGACGCTGAAGGAATAGGGGTCCTTCTGCCTCAGGGCCTGAGAAGATCGGCACCGTGGAGCCCCGCCGGACCCGCGACCTACCACGGAATAAATCCAGTCGAGAGTGCGGCGGCTTACGGGCCTCATGGTAAGGCAGCGGCTGCGGGGCGCGGGAACGGGCGGAAGCGTCAGGGCCTAAGATAACCTCCCGGGCGGTGGCTGCGGAATGGCAGCGGCCATCTTTCGGTCGGGCACGAGCGCCCCGCCCCCTCGCTTCGCAGAGCGTTTCCTTTCGGCGAGGCCGGCCTCTTCCGCCCGGACTTGGGGCGGGATCACGTGACGCGGCCGGCCTTGCCCGCCTTTCTGGAAGGGAGGGGTTAAAGGTCCGCGAGGAAAGAAATGAAAAAAAAAATTTTTTTTTTTATGGCCCGAAGAGACGGGCGTGCTTGGTCAGCCACTTTTCATTATTATTAATATTTTAAGGCGCATAGCGTTTTGGGCGCAGGATAATTAATACTGCCGAGTGCATTTCAGAGTTGATTTGAAAAAAAAAGGGCAGCATCCGCCGGGTACCTGGAACGCCCGCTTCCAAACGCTGGAAGAATGAACTGTCCCCACCCGTCGCCCCCGCAGTCTGCGCCCACACCGACGCCCGACTAATTTTTCTCTGACGTGGTCAAGCAAAGGTGGTAGCGCACTTTTGCCGCGCGAGTACGAGTCGATGTTGAGCCCTCCGAGGATGTCATGGCTTGTGGAACAGGTAGTGCTAGGGAGAAGAGTAGTACGTGGCGCGGCCGGGTCTGGCTGCGAGCGTTTCGGGGGTGGCGGTGGGGGGCGGGGGCATGCACATAGCCGGAGTTAAAGGCTGGGGGCCGCGCTCCGGCCCGTGGGCGCTCGCAGCGACTTCCGCTGTGGAACGTTTGGGGCGCTTTGCTCGGCTCCTGGAGGGGCCGAGGGAGCGGGGCGGGGGGTGGGGGCGCTGTGTAGGCCCCAATCGTCGCGCTTGAGCCGTCACCTCCCGAGACGGTCGAGAGCCGGCTTTCAACCCGGCGTTCGTCCGGTCAGGAAGCGGGGAGAAGTCGATCTTGGGGAGAAGAGGTCTTGGGTGGGGAGGGAAGGTTCGGGAACCCTTCAGCCCTGCGTCTGAAGGTAATGATAATCCGTTTAATCCGAGTGGAGCCGATGTCTCGTCACCTAGGTGACGGGTGGGGCGCGTTTGGGATTCCCTGCGAATCCGCTTAAGCGGGGCCCCGAGCGAGCGTCGCTCGCACAAACGGTTCCTGTTCCCGTCGGCTAGAGAGAGAGAGGAGAGAGAGAGAGGAGAGAGAGAGAGAGAGAGAGAGAGAGAGAGAGAGAGAGAGAGAGAGAGAGAGAGAGAGAGAGAGAGAGAGAGAGAGAGAGAGAGAGAGAGAGAGAGAGAGACACGCTTGTGTAACCCTTCGCAGGGGGGTTGGCGAGGTAGACAGGGAGCAGAGGGAGCAGAGGCGCGTCCGTCAGTCACAGTGACCGACCGTCGGGCTCAGCAGACGCCACATCGTGGTGGGATGGCGGGGTGTGGGGGCGTTTGGAACCCCGAGCGTTTTAGCTTGAAGAAAGGTGGGCTGGAGCGCGGCCGGGGCCGGCGGGGAGGGTCGCGGCGCCGTTTCTGGGCGCCGCAGGGCGGTGGGGGAGGGGAGGGGCGCCGGGGCCGCGGCCGGGAGCGGAGCGCGCATGCGCCCAGCCCGGCGGGCGGCCGCTGTGTTTTGAGGCGCCGGGGCGCGCAGGGGCTCCGGTCGGGCCGGGGCCGCCTCCCGCCGGCCGCGATTGGTGACGAGCGCTTTACGTCACAGGGTTCGCCGCAGCCGCCGGGGTCTCCGCTGTCTCGCGAGGAGGGTGAAGCGCCCCGGCCCGCGCCCGCTCCCGAGGGCCGGCGGAGAAGTCGCCGGGTGCGTCTCCGCGGATCCTGCCGTCACCGACCCAGCCTATTGGGCCGCCGGGAGCTCGCCGCCAGCACCCCGACCGGGCCGGAGCCGGGCTCCACCGAGGTGAGTCGTGACGAACAATGGGGACACGGGGGGGGGGGGCCTGAGGAGGGGGACACCCCTGGGAGAGTTGGGGTCGGACCGGGCAGCGGTGGCGGGAGGCGTGTTAATGTAGCATCACTCCCCCCCACCCCGGGGTGCCAGCCTGGCGGTGGGCGGCAGGGGGCTTGGCACAGGAACCGCCCCCTAACGCGACACCACGGTCCGGATCCAGGGGGTAGAGGTGCCACCTCAGCTTGGGCCCCCTAACGCCCGAGCCCGTCTGTAAAGTGGGGATAACGGCAGTTAAGGGTGCCGCACGTGGGGCTTGTCCAGATTCTGGCCCTTGGCCCGTTGCGACCCGAGGAGGTCGTGGTGGTGGTGTCGGAGTTGACCGCCTTTGAGAGCATGTTTTTGGCGGGGGCTGTCCCCGGCCCGTCGCCATCGGGTCAGTGTGGTTTCTCTGCTGACTGCTGATTCCTAGAAAGGGGGGGGGGGGTGGGAGCGAGGGGAGGGGAAAGTACTGTGCTTAAGTGAAGAGGAGGGAAAAGTAGAACTTTGGTAGGTTTTTCGAGGTGACGAGAAAGAGAAATCCAAGGTCCAGGTTCGTCGGGGTGAGCTTTGAAGTTCCTGGTGTGGTTTGTAGTCAGTGAAGTGTAGAGGAAGCCGGAATACAGAATACAAGTGCTGGAATGAGCAGCTTTGGAGGGAAATGCTCACTCCTGGCCTTGCTCTCAGGCATCACTCTTGGAAGGATAGGGGGACCATATATGGTGCCAAGGAACGAACCCAGGCCTCATCCTTGCAAGGCAAGCACCCTGCCTGCTGTTCTGTCGCTCCAGCTTTAGAATTGCATTTTATAAGATCTGATCAATAGTTTCTGTAACTTCCATATGACATTTCAGAGTACAGGAATCATGCTCTAGCGGGCCCAGTAACGTCTCCATGGGAGACTTTGTTGTTACTGTGTCTGGCATATCGAATACTCTCGGTAGCTTGCCGGGCTCTCCGAGAGGGGCGGAGGAATCGAACTCAGGTCGGCCATGTTGGCCGCATGTAAGGCGAACGCCCTACCCGCTGTGCTATCGCTATCCCGATGTGCTGTGCTATCCCGATGGCTGGAGCTATAGCACAGTGGGTGGGGCGTTCGCCTTACACGCGGCCAACATGGCCGACCCGAGTTCGATTCCTCCGCCCCTCTCGGAGACCCTGGCAAGCTACGGAGAGTATTCGATATGCCAGACACAGTAATAACAAAGTCTCCCATGGAGACGTTACTGGGCCCGCTCGAGCAAATCGACGATCAACGGGAGGGCCTTTCCATAGAAGAAAGTCTGTGAAAATTGTATCTCATTGTGGAGCCCCTGTATAAGAGATTATTAACAAGTTATTAGAGTTTGAGACTAATGTGTGTGTTTGTGTGGTTTCTTTTAAATCAAGATCAGTTGTCTTCTACCTTACACCCCATCAAATGTGATATGCTGCTTTTGGTATTTCAGTGGCATAAAGTATGAAGGGTTATGTGGCCGCATTTGCAGCCACGCACTCCTGGAATTCTAAAATTTTAAGTAGGATGATAGAGCTGGAGTTAAATTTTTAACTGGTTGGTGGTTTTGGGGTCCAGAGGCATCTCTGCAGTGTGTGCTCTCTTCACAGAATCATTTGTGAATGTCTGGCTCTTAGAGGCAGTTAATGGGCATGACTGCCTGGAACCCAGAAGCACAGGGAAAGGAGAGGAGGAGCACATTCCTGATTCCACGACACAAGTTTTTAATCCTTGTTGAAAGCCTTATTTGAAAATTTGGGTAAGGGGTGGCTTAGATTGATCAATTTATTCCGAAGATCTTATTATTGAGAGTGTTAAGGAAATGGTACCAAAAGAAAGGGTTTGTCTCCCTTATGTGAAAATGACATTGCAGTCCTAATTACTACAAAGCTAAGAATCCTTTATCACAAGCTTCTTCTAGAACAAGCACTCAAGCACTGCCTTGGTAGATTTTTGTATTTAAACCTAGAACCTCTCCTACAAATTTTTTTTTTTTTGCTTTGCTTTTTGGGTCACACCCGACGGTGCACAGGGGTTACTCCTCGCTCTACGCTCAGGAATTACCCCTGGCAGTGCTCAGGGGACCACATGGGATGCTGGGAATCCAACCCGGTCAGCCACATGCAAGGCAAACGCCCCACCCACTGTGCTACTGCTCCAGCCCTCTCCTACAAATCTTAAATCTGTCTCCTAGCTAGTTGTTTCTGTTTTAGGACTTCATTTTATTTTCAAAAACTGCTTTGTTGATACGTAATTTACATTCCGTTCATATAGTTTGTTAAAGCTTGTTTGATAATTTTTAGGTTATTAAACCATAATCTAATAACACATTTTCGTAGTCCTAGGAAAAAGTCTCAGAATCCTGGGATAGGAGAGTTAGTGCCAGAGGTAAGGTACCAGTGCTAGGAGGGATCTCTGTACATAGAGCCTGGAGTAAGCCTTCAGCCGTACTCTGGTGACCTAAAAACAAAAATGGCAAAAAATGCAAGCAAACAATCCCTTTCTCTTCCTACCAAGCAGCCACCAATCTAATTTTCATGTATAGATTTGCCTGTTTGGGACATTCCCTATAAAATGGCATCATGGATGGGTGTGAAATTGTAGTTGGTGTAGAATTGGGGAGTTCTGCTTTATTTGCATCTCAGCAATTGTTTTAATTTTAGTAATGATTTTAAAGCAGTAAATCTCATTTTCTGATTACTTTCCATTCACTTCATTGGTTAATGTTTCTATTTTGGTTTGGGAGCAGGGAGTTGGGTTACACATGGTGATATGCAAAGCTTAGTCCAGGGTCTACGCTCAGGGATCACTCTTGGCAGTGTTGGGGATCATATGTTGTGTGAGGGATAGAACCCAGGTCTGCTGAGTATAGCAGGTGACCCTGGTCTATCTCTCTGGCTCCTGGATAATGTTTCTGATTGCCAGTTTGCAGTTAAAGGAGGGAGACACACACACACGATTCTGCATTCAAGGATCACTCTTGTTTTCTTTTTCTTTCTTTTTTTTTTTTTTGGCACATTTTAACTTTATTTATTTATTTTTTATTAGTGAAACAGTATGAGGTACAGTCGTAGACTTAAACTTTTGTGCTTGGATTTCAATTATACAATGATTAAGTACCCATCCCTCCACCAGTGAGGTTTGACATTCTTTCTTTTTTTTTTAGACTTACAGATTTTTGTGCTTGGGTTTCAGTTATACAGTGATCTAGTACCCATCCCTTCACTAGTGCCCATTCTCCACCACCACTAATCCCAGTATCCCTCCCACCCCCCCATCCCTCTATCCCACCCTGCCTCTGTGGCAGAGCACTCTCAGGAATCACTCTTGACAGGACTGGGAGGATCATATGGGGTGCCGGAGATCAAATCAAGTTTGGCCACCCTACCCACAGTACTCTGTACTATCACTCTGGTCCCAGTTAAAGATCTTGCATAGGAATTAATACAAAGTATAACTGTAGTTTATTGTTGTTGCTGTTTTTATACCTATTTTAAATGATGGTGCATTCTTTGGGGAGGCATGGTTATGATCAGGGCTTCTGGTTCTGTATTTGAGTCACTTGTGGCAATGTTGGAAGACCTCATGCCATGGTGGCTGATGAGTCTGGTGAGCCGCATGCAGGACAAGTGCTTTATTCCCTGTAGAGTCTCTGCACCCCTGTCTCAGTTTTTGAGTGATAAGTTATCCAAGTAGTTAATAGGCATTAAAAAAAAAAGGAAAGAAAAGACAAAATTTCTTCAAAAATGCTATTCATTTGAGATTTTGTTTCGTTTGAATCCCTAGGTATCTAATAATATTCCTTAATTCATCTAGGTTGTGATTCTTACATGATCTGGAAATATTTGATAAATCCTAAGTGTTTTATTTTTAAAATTTTGGGCCACACCCAGCAGTGCTTGCTCCTGATGCTGTACTCAAGGATCACTCCTGAAGGGACTTGGGACCATATGGGTGCTGGGGATTGAACCTGGGTTGGATATGTACAAGGCAAGTACCTTGCACTCTTGCCCCTAAAATTCCACATTTTAAAGAAATGAAAATAAAACCTGTTATGGGGAAAGGGAGAATATTGGCTTGAAATCCAAGGGGTTTTTTTTCCCCCTCTTTTCTAATCTTACTAGAGGGGCAAACTAAAACGAGTCTGTAGAGTTCATATGGATTTCTTCAGTTTACAGAATTAATTCAGGCAAAACCTGTTCTGATAACCTTTCCAGTTTCTTTCTACTTTTCATTCCTTCTCCTAATGCAGCATTCTGGTCAGGGCAGTGGGTAGTGTTGGGAATCAAATCCAAGGCCTAACACAAGCAAGTCAAGGGCTCTACTGCTGAACCACATTCCTGGCACAGTTTAAAGATTTTTATTTTTAGAGCTCCTCCTCCTCCCATGAGTGGCAAATAGAAATACTAGAATTGGTAGTGGGAGAATACTGGGGAATTTACGTAATAATAAAGTTTCAGAGCTTAAATAAAACCCTTAGGATTATATATTTATAATTTATACTACATTTAAAACACTTATATTTTCTTTTCCAGTTTAGAAAATAGATGCCTTAAATAAGCTTAATTAGAAGTCTGTGATGAAATATTTATATTTCTCAGTTTTGGGGGGGAAGAATTTTGCTTTTGTTAATTTTTTAAAGCCAAAGAACCTACTGAAAAGTATTATTTGACAAACTTGACAGAGATGGTGAAGAAAGATGAATAGTAGGTTAAGGAAAATCTTAACATTTGGTATATAGAAAACGATTAGTACGAAGTGCTGCAGAAGGGATTTATAAATTAACAGTTAAAATTAAATTCATACTTGATTTCAGTTGTACAGTTTCATTTTTTTAAGGTATACGTCCATATAAACAAACCAGCGTATGTATGTTTAAAGAAAAGATTCTAGTGTGCCTTGTGGTAAAATCTTATAAAGGAAATGGACTGAACGCATGATTTAAAGATACTGTAAAGCTAACTTTGGATTAAATGTTTTTAAGTCATTCTTGGATACCAAAAGGAATTCATGAATATAATAGTAAAATAACAGTAGTAACTAACACTTACTCAGCAGTAATAGGCCAGGCATTACCCTTGAGTTGACATTTATTATTTCATTTAGTCTTTACTAAAAGATCCTTTATGTGAAAGAATTTCCACCTAGGGGCTGGAGCGAGAGTTTGGCAAGTAGGGCGTTTGCCTTGCACACAGCTGACCTGGGTTCAATTTCGGGCATCCCATGTGGTCCCCTTTCCACTGCTAGGAGTAATTCCTGAGTGCAGAGAAAGGAGTAACCCCTGTGTCTCTCCAGGTATGCCCCCCAAAAAAACAACCTTCAACCAAAACTTTAGGATTATTTCAAACTGATAAATTTGGTATGTATGTTATTTGATATAGCTAGTTTACGTAACATATATAGTTTTATGTAATATATAGTTTTACGTAATATATAATATGTAAAAATATAGTATAAATATCTAAAACTATATAGGAAAAGCTACCAATTGAGAACTTTTTGTCTTCTAGAGAGGGATAGTAAGGGACAAGATTAGGAGACCATTAGAAAAATCTGGCATAACCATGAAAAAGTAGTTGTTAAATCTAAGTATGAGTATATGGATACTTGGTATAATTTCCTTTGTACTTTTTGTGTGCTTCCAGTATTTAACTATTAGACTATTTTTAAGAGAAATTAAGCTTTTTTAAGAAGAAAATAGGATATTGTTTTGTTTTTTTGGTTTTTTTTTTTTTTTTTTTGCTTTTTGGGTCACACCTGACAATGCACAGGGGTTACTCCTGGCTCTGCGCTCAGGAGTCACCCCTGGCGGTGCTCAGGGGACCATATGGGATGCTGGGAATCGAACCCGGGTTGGCCGCATGCAAGGCAAATGCCTTACCTGCTGTGCTATTGCTCCAGCCCCTTGTTAAATGTTTTTATAATAAGAATAGAGCTTTTTATTCACGACAGAATTCTTTACAGTAAGATAGAGATTACTGTTAATCAGCCACCTTTATAAGGGCTTTTTACGTTTTTCACAAATCACTGTTTAACCATGAAATTGAAATAGCAACAGACCCACAGTCACACTCTCAGTGTGGAACCTGAATTTAATTCCAGGAAATCTTGACTTCCAAGTTTGTCCTTTTAAGTGATATATTATTATGCTGCAGTTTTTATGTTACTGCTGTCTAGCAATTTTTATCGAAGTATGTTTTTAGTCTTTATTTGCCATCTGTTCAAATTAATTTATCAGGTTACTAATGTATTTTTCTTTTCACCTTTTACAGATAATGGCATCGGCTACCAAGGAATTTAAAATGGATAGCTTTTCACCTAAAGCTGGTACTAGCAAATTGCAACAGACAGTACCAGCTGATGCATCTCCTGATTCGAAGTGTCCTATATGTTTGGATAGATTTGATAATGTGTCTTACTTAGACCGCTGCTTACATAAGTTCTGTTTTCGCTGTGTACAGGAGTGGTCAAAAAACAAAGCTGAATGTCCACTATGTAAACAACCTTTTGACTCTATTTTCCATTCTGTGCGGGCAGAAGATGACTTCAAGGAATATGTCCTAAGGCCTTCATATAATGGATCTTTTGCTACCCCTGATGTTCGAAGGTTCCGCTATCGCACAACTATGACAAGGGAACGGGAACGGGAACGGGAACGAAGTAATTCTGTTTATTCACCTAGTAGTACTGTGAATAGAAGAACAACTACTCCACCAGATAGTGGAGTGGTATTTGAAGGGTTAAGCATTTCAGCAGGACTTAGAAATAATGACCTTATAAGACAGGCTTCACTAAGGAGACCAACCACAGTTGCAGATGAACGATCTTTGCGGAAAATACAAGAGCAGGATATTATAAATTTCAGGCGAACTCTCTATCGGGCTGGTGCTCGTGTTAGAAATATTGAAGATGGTGGCCGCTACAGGGATATTTCTGCTGAATTTTTTCGTAGAAATCCAGCTTGTCTTCATAGATTAGTTCCCTGGTTAAAACGAGAACTTACAGTTCTTTTTGGAGCTCATGGTTCTTTAGTGAATATTGTACAGCACATCATCATGAGTAATGTTACTCGCTATGACTTAGAGAGTCAGGCATTTGTATCTGATTTAAGACCATTTTTACTTAATCGGACCGAACATTTTATACATGAATTTATCAGTTTTGCTCGATCTCCTTTTAACATGGCAGCCTTTGACCAGCATGCTAATTATGATTGCCCTGCCCCTTCATATGAAGAAGGTAGTCATTCTGATTCTTCAGTCATAACAATTTCTCCAGACGAAGCTGAGCCCCAAGAGCTGGATATTAATATAGCCACTGTTAGTCAAGCACCATGGGATGATGAAACTCCAGGACCATCTTACTCAAGCTCTGAACAGGTACATGCTGCTATATCTTCCCTTTTAAATTCTTCTGACAGTTCAGATGATGAACTTGTATCGGCAAGGGCCACATCTCAGATACAAGGAGTACAAACCAACGAGGACCTAAATAATGACAGTGATTCTTCCTCAGATAATTGTGTCATTGTTGGGTTTGTTAAACCACTAGCTGAGAGAACCCCAGAACTTGTTGAACTATCTTCTGATTCTGAGGAGTTAGGCTCTTACGAGAAAATGGAGACAGCGAAGACACAAGAACAAGAGCAGTCTTACAGTTCGGGCGATAGTGATGTTAGTAGATGTTCAACTCCACGCTCTGTCCTTGGAAAGGATGAGCAAATAAATAAAGGCCACTGTGATTCTGTTACAAGAATCAGATCAAAGAATGAGGAAAAACGATCTACATCACTGTCATCTCCCAGAGACCTGAGCTTATCTATCAGAGGAGACAGGGTATATTCTCCTTATAACCATAGACACCGGAGGAGGGGACGATCAAGAAGTTCAGATTCACGTTCACAGAGTAGAAGTGATCAGAAGAATCATAGGAAGCATCATGAGAAGAAAAGAATGAAAAGCAAACGATCCAGAAGCAGAGATAGTAGCCGACCTAGAAGTAGAAGAGACAAAAAGAGATCACGAACTAGAGAGAGCAGTTGGTCCAGAAGAAGCCAAACTTTGTCTTTAAGTAGTGAAAGCACAAGCAGATCCAGGTCTCGCAGCAGTGATCATGGTAAAAGAAGATCACGAAGCAGAAATAGAGATCGTTATTACTTAAGAAATAATTTTGGAAGCAGATATAAGTGGGAGTATACCTACTATAGTAGAAATAAGGACAGAGATGGTTATGAATCATCTTACAGGAGGAGGACACTATCCAGAGCTCATTATTCTAGACAATCTTCAAGTCCAGAATTTAGAATTCAGTCTTTTTCTGAAAGAACAAATGCTCGAAAAAAAAATAATCACAGTGAAAGGAAATATTATTACTATGAAAGACACAGATCAAGGAGCTTATCTAGTAGTAGATCAAAGACTGCATCTACAGGACCTGACCGGGTAAGAAATGAAAAACCTGGAGGGAAACGAAAATATAAAACACGTCATTTGGAGGGTACTAGTGAAGTAGCTCAGACATCTCGAGACTTTGCCTCTAAAGTTAAGGAGAGTCATTACCAAAAGTCTTCATCAAAATTGGATGGAAACTACAAAAATGAGAGTGACAGCTTTTCAGACAGCCGATCATCAGACAGAGAAACAAAACAAAAGAGGAAGAAAAGGAGAACCCGGAGTCTAAGTGTAGAGATAGTCTATGAAGGAAAAGCCACCGATACAACTAGACATCATAAAAAGAAAAAGAAGAAACACAAGAGGAAGCATAAGAAACATCATGGGGATAATGCTTCACGTTCTCCAGTTGTCATCACTATTGATAGTGATAGTGATAAGGATTCTGAAGTAAAGGAGAATACAGAATGTAACAATAGTGGTCCTCAAGACCCTCTACAGACTGAGTTTTTGGCACCATCCTTGCAGCCAGTTGAAACTAAAGATGTAGTTACAATAGACGATGAATTTGGTGTTCTGGACAGGGAGTGTGACATTACTTCACTCGATACTAACAGAACTGTAAATAGTACTCCACCACAGATAACTTCAGTTGAACAAACTCTTGATGTTAGAGAAGAAAGCACCTTTACCTCTGATTTGGAGAACCAGCCGAGTAATATGTCTATTCAAACTGAGCCATCATTACAATTGCCATCTCCACGGACATCATTAATGCCAGTGTCTCTTGGTGGAGACTGTGATTTGTCTTAAATTTGCCAAAGCATCTCATTAATATTTCTGAAAGGAACAATGTCATTAACTTAAGTCAGTCTACTTAAAGAGGACTGACTTGCAGTGAAAACTCTTTTCCCCTTTAAAATATTTTGTGTTTCTTTGTGTTAAAACTTTGTAAAAATCATTATTTGTTCAAAAAGTATGTATGTTCCGCCTCAGAGATAAGCACTTTTAAGTGGAGAAAATGATACTGCTAGTGGTTTATTTAAAACTTGGAATCCTTTTTAAGTAAAAAATTGTAAAGTTTAGAAGTTATTTCATAAAGCCATATGGTATTGACATATTTTTAAAGTAGTCAGTGGTATTTTTGGATTTTTTTTTTTTGCAAGTTATTCTGGAAATGTGCTATAAGCTAGGAGAATCCCTTTGAACAGGCTTTATTTTTCTTGAAATTTTGTATTATTCAAAACCATTACTTAAGGTTAAATTCAGGCATTTTAATCTGCAGTGTATCTTAACATTTGCCAAAAAATTTTTAATATTTCCTTTATATACTTGTTTATCTGGACTTCCAGTAAAACAAATGTGTATTCAGCAAAAGGGAAAATAAAACTATAACACCTTAAAACCAAGAACCTAGAAATTCCTATGCAGTATTTTTTAAAAATCAGATTATTCTAGTAGAGTTATAATCTTGAAAAGAGTTAATGATAAAGTGCCATAAAGATGGTCCCTTTTCAGGTGATTTGCATTAACTGGTCAGTTCACATATAATTTTAATGAGTATAGTCAATCTAATTATGAGAAGCGCGTTCTATAACAAAATGCACTTACATAGCATTTGACTTACGAAAAACAAAAAAAGACATTTGCCAGTCTTTTTATATTGGTAGTCCTTCACCGGTGTCTGTGTTTTTATTTTAGATTCAGAGATGACAAAATGGTTCTGATAAATTATCTTAATGTGGGATTTCCAGTGAACATCCAAATTTAGCCCTCAATCTGCTTAAAATGGATGGATAAATTTACTGGATTGGATAAATAGTTGCTATAGATTTTTAAAACCTAAGACCTTTGTGCTTTGAGGGAGCTACCTGTTACCATTTTGGTTTAATATTGTTTTGTTTTGGGGCTGGAGCAATAGAACAGCGGATAGGGCATTTGCCTTGCATGCGGCTGACCCGGGTTCGATTCCCAGAATTCCATATGGTTCCCTGAGCACCGCCAGGGGTAATTCCTGAGTACAGAGCCAGGAGAATCCCCTGTGCATCGCCAGATGTGACCCAAAAAGAAAAAAATCAAAACAACAACAACAAACATTAAAAAATATATTGTTTTGTTTTCTTACTTGTTTGTCTGAATTTAGTGTCTCTTGAGACATTTTGTTTTACCTCAGGCTTTTTGTGTTTTTTTTTAACCTTTATGATTTGGAAATGAAATACAGTCAACCCTTTTCACTTGCTCTTCTACCATAGGTCAGTGGGAAAACTTATTAATACTTTTACTTCATAGTTTGGCCTCCTCTGAGAAGTACTCCTGTGTGGTGTTTATAAAGGAGCGAGCTGGCACTTACACTTTGCTATCTTCTGTAGTTAGGATTTGGACATCTTGAATAAGTATTATCTCATTGAACTTGGAAAGAATTTTAGATGGTGGTTGGGTGCAGTTCCCGCATAGAACATTTCACTATCTCCAGTGTTCAAATGGTCGAGGGAATGAGTAGAGGTGTTCCTTGTCACAAATGGGATTTCATCAGGATCCAGAAAATGGTTTCATTTCTAACATTAAGTTTCTTAGGCTTTTGTATGATTGAGAGGTTAACTGATAAAATTACTGATAATGTAGCTGTCACCAAAGCAGAATTTGTATATACATGTATAGTAATTTAGGAAAGCAAGGTGGAAGTGAAATCGTAACTTGTGTACATAGCCTTCACTCGAGTGGTTCAAAAAGGTTAACTGATGAAATTACTGATAACGTAGCTGTCACCAAAGCAGAATTTGTATATATGAAAGCACAGTAGAAGTGAAATCATTACCTTCATTCAGAGGTTCAGAAAAAAGCAAATTGTGGGAAAATGTTTAAAAGTTGGTTAATCAGTAAAATTGGGATTCTTTTTGTACTATTGTAAATATTTTTGTATGTTCAAAATAATTTTAAAATGTTGAAATTACCTCTTTAGACCTCTCAGGGTACTTAATATGAAAGCGATGTCAGAGAGTGTTAGCCATAATTACTTGGACCCCTCCAAAACCCCCAAAAAGTCAAACATCCGTTAATTATTAAAGCTACTCTCTCTGGGAGAAGAAATCTAGGTAAGTTGCACCACATTTAAAAGTTTAAGCCTGTAGAAATGAGAATCTTTGAAGATGCAGTTAAGGAAGCCTTGGTCAGTGCTCAGAAGAGGGGGATATAAAACCAACGGAAAGCTGCCCTTTTTTTTTTTTTTAAATACTACTGAGAGGAGTCCCTGACTCAACATGGAAAGTTAGAGTCATCACTGGTATTGCAAAGCTTATTCAACAAGAGAGGTTCTCTATAGAGTGCAGGTAAGTGGATTTGAATAATAGAAGCAGGCAAATTGTACTCTTAAAACAGGAGGAAGTAAAAATGGACAGAGATCTTGTGATTCTGTATAGGTAAATTTGTGAACTAGTTCATGCTCTAAAGCCTCTTCATGATAGAGGAAGCAGTACTAGCTCTGAGAATAAAGAAATCCATGAATAGGATCAGACTTGAGAAAACTATTGGAAAATTCCCTTTGAGAGGGACAAGGAGTGTAGTTTAAGAATTGGTGACATCTTCCACTGCATTGATCACGTTGATTTGGCCTACCTGACCAGGTAGGGAGTTGTCCCTTGCTGCCTCACCCTTCCATATGCTTTCCCAAAGCTGCATGCTTGGTGAAAGGATGGGGTCAAAGGTACATGAGTAGCTGCCTAGAACCTCCAAACAAGCGCTCTAAAACTGTTAAGGCCTCACTTGAAGATGAAATATATATATATATATATATATATATATATATATATATATATATGCTTGCAGGACAGGAAGAAGTGGGGTTTTTTGGTTGTTTTTTTTTTCCAATTGTGTTTGGCATATTGAATATGTCCCGGGTAGCTTGCTGGGCTACAAGTCTCAAAATGGAGACGTTATCGATGAACAGTGGAGGACAGTGCTACAGTTTTTTTTTTTCCAACATTAAGCAGAAACAACAGATTATCAATGTTAATACAAAAGCTGAATATAATGATAAAGCAGAAGTATACATGGACCAAGTAAACATTTAGCTTTGAAGTTTGGAGTAGGAAAATAAGTTGTCAGAGGAATGAGGGAGATAACTGGTGAATTAAAGCATTCTGTCATCTGATGAACAAAAACTGAAATGATCCATTTTATTTGGAGAATGAAGATACCAGAAGATTCACAGTATTTCAAGTTGGTATACTGGGGAGCAAGCTGGAGTGATAGCACAGTGGGTAAGACGTTTGTCTTGCACTCGGCCAAACCCACATTAGATTCCTCCATCCCTCTCCGAGAGTCCGGCAAGCCACTGAGAGTATCCCGCCCGCAAGGCAGCCTGGCAAGTTCCCCATGGCGTATTCAATATACCAAAAACAGTAACAAGTCTCACAATGGAGACGTTACTGGTGCCCGCTCAAGCAAATCTATGAACAATCGGAGGACAGTGCTACAGTAGTGCTAGACTGGGGAGCAAGGATTAAGATCTTCAAAAAGTACTTTAGCATTGGACCAGAGTGTTCATACCGGGTTAAAGCACATTCCTTGTAGACAATCAACCTCTTTGGTCTCTGACCCTCAAGCACCACTGGGTGATCTGGGTAGTCCCCAGCAGTACTTCATCCTGTGCCATCACATTGACCTGCCAGTCAGCCAGACCGAGAACCATCAGTAGGGGTCCCTGGGACACCTGAGCACAACTTGGAAGCCCCCCCATTCAATAAATATGTTTTGGCCTCTGGTCTATTTGTATTCTGCCACAGCTGGCATATGCACAGAGAAGATAGTCAAGACTGATAAATGATAACGTTCTTTAGGTTTTCAGTCAATTCCCAAATTATATACTTGAAAACAAGTGGAATATGTCCCGTTTAAAAATGTACACTAAAACTGGCTATCTCAATGTCACGATGATAGCGTATTTTTTTTCTACTACTCTGCAAGGATATAATGGATATATAAGGAAAACAAGAGGGAAGAAAAATGGAATTCAAATTTGGCAAAACAAGTCAATTTATCCCCGTGGTGGCCACACCTGTTATATTTGGCAGATCCTTAGATGACATACAAGGGGCAGAAAGTAATTCCAGTGATTGAACCAACTAGACTGCCTTTCTTCTCATGACCATCTGCACTTGAAATAGCTCAGAGAATGTCCTAGGCATAGAGATCTTACTTGGGGTTTTATCTGGAAGGAGTCAGGGTTGGGTCTTGTGGTGGAGCCCAGGAATCTCTTGGCTCTGCACTTGGGGATCATTTCTGGCAGTGCTCGGGGTACCGTGAGATGGTGCTGGGATGGAACCGGAGCCCCTTATGTGGAAGGCAATCTGCTCAACCTTTTCTGCTCAAGTATTTGCCCTGCCCCTACTTCATGTTATGGGGAGGTTTAATCTAAAATTGGGAACCTGAAGAGAGCTCAGTGGGCTGAGCATATACTTTGGGTACAGGGAGCCAGGTTTGATCCCTGGCTCTGCACAATCCCCTAAGAACCAATAGGAGTGGCCTCTGAGCACAGTGCTGGGAGTAGACCCTAAAGATTGCCAGCTATGGTCCTCAAACCAATAAATGAATTAATGAAATTCCTATTGGTTCAATCCTGTTCATCTGTATACCCTAGCACTCAGCATAGTCTAGGATCAAATATACTTGAATAGGGGACTGGAATGATAGTGCAGCGGGTAGAGCACTTGCCTTCCATTCAGTCCTGGCACTACCTTATGGTACCCCGAGCATTGATGGAAATGATCCCCAAGCACAATGCCAGGAGTGATCCCTGAGTACTACCACATGAGGCCAACACCGCTGCCCCCTACCCCAAACAGGAAATTTTTTCCCCTTATTTGATTTTTAACTCCTGTCCCAAAGGTGGCACTCTATGCAGCAGGACCTAAGCAGACTTTCCAAGAGGCTAATTTATTTTTAAATTTTTAGGTGTACCTCACTGTTACCTCTGTGTAATCATTAAACCAAAGTGTTTAATCATTAAAGCAAGATGTTGCTCTGGGTGAAGCCACAAATATCTAGTAAGAGTTTTAGACAGAACACAGAACTAGATGGTAGAATCTTGACCCAATTTTATCAATCTCTATGCTTGCTTTCATACCGAGAGCATTATTCTCTGGACTATGTTTAAATCCCTCCCTTGAATTACCCTTCAACATTCTTGCCCTTCTTTCCTCATCCACATAATTTATAGCAAACCTGAAAATGACTAGAGCATAAATATTTTAGGTTTTTTTTATTATGTGCAGTATGTTAGTATTTGGGTTCCCCCCCCCCCCCCCGATACTTTAAAAGTCTGGAAGTAGTTTTGGCTGATTGCATAAAATTAGACGAGGTTCTAGCTGTGACCTGCAATATCTTGTTCATCCATCACCTGGCAGAATCATCTTGAATGAATCCAACTTGTGTATGCTTATATGTTCCCAGAGAAAAACAATAACTGCAGTTTGGTGTCACAAATCACCAGCCTGTATCCTATAACACATTAGTAGCATTTCTGCTGTCATTTTGCTCAATATGTCTGTTTTGTAACATTCCCACTTCAAACCACGGCCTCTTTTCTACCACACACACTTTTCTTGACTGGGCACTTGTCAGTGCCATGGTCCAGCAAACAAATCCCACCTGTTTATCAGGAATAACACCATAGCTTCATAACAGTCACATGGACTTCTTAGCTGATCTTGCCCAGTTTTTCTCTGTCTTCAGTGGACGGTGGTGTTCATCAAAGATGACCTCAGCTAGTAACACTGAGCTCTCAAGATGTTCTGGACCATCTTGTTCTTGCCTTGGCTTTTTTTTTTTTTAATCTACTTTTGGTTTTGAAATCACATCCAGCAGCAGCAATCAGGGTCTACTCCTGGCTCTGTGCTTTGGGAACTATATGTGTGCTGGAGTTAGAATCCAAATCAACTACATGCAAGGCAAAAGCCTTATCTGTCCCATCTTTCTGATACAACTAAACTTGTTTATTTCTTAATCAGGGATCTATGCAAAAGAACAAAAATGTGAAGTTTATTGAAGTCTGGGCTCAGGATTGACACACTGTTTTCTTGACTTTAGTAAGATTATGAAACCAAACAAAATGCATGGGGAGGGGGAAAAACAGACTGCACTGTTGGTGGAAGGAGCTGAAAAATTAAGTTGCTACAAGTGATGTAAACACTGGGGACAGTGAGGAAATATAACATCCTCCACTAAGTGGATAAGGCCTCTTATCCTCAAGGCCTCCCTGCCAAACTTCTCTGTGCAATCAGAACTATCTGGAGGGTTTTTTAAAACACAGATTGCTGTCCACCCCACCACTTTATTGATTCATAGGTCTGCTAGATCAAACTTCTGTTTTTCAAACAAGTTTTCAAATGTTTCTGATGCTGCTGGCTTTCAAATCACGGTTGAGAGGAATTATTCCTCGTGGTGCTTGGAGGACCATATGGGATGCCAGGGATTGAAACTGGGTTGACCGCCTGCAAGACAAACACCCTACTTGCTGTACTATCACTCCAGCCTGAATATTTTCAATTATACTTTTTCTTTGATCTCTTGATTTGGGTTTTGGCTTGGTTCTGGGCCCACACCCAGTGGTGCTGTGCTCCGAAGTCACTCCTGGTGATGCTGGGTCAGCTTTGTGCAGTACAGACACCAAACCTCTGTACTATCTCTCTTAAAATCTTGTCATTCTTAAAGATTCAACAGAGATGGGAAATAATTCAATGTGTAAGTTGTAATGTGGCCACCCAGGTACTATAGGGTTTGATCCTCAGAACCCTATATGGTCCCCTGAGTACAGAGTAGGAGTAAGCTCTGAGCAATGTGAGATATGCCCATCACCAAAAAAGGTAAAGGCCCTCCCGTTGATCATCGATTTGCTCGAGCGGGCCCAGTAACGTCTCCATTGGAGACTTTGTTGTTACTGTGTCTGGCATATCGACTACTCTCGGTAGCTTGCCGGGCTCTCCGAGAGGGGCGGAGGAATCGAACTCGGGTCGGCCATGTTGGCCGCTTGTAAGGCGAACGCCCTACCCGCTGTGCTATCGCTCCAGCCCATCACCAAAAAAAAAAAAAAAAAAAAAAAAATCAGCTGAAACGTGACCTACTCCAGAAAGGTAGTCCCTCACTTCTGTAATAATTTTTTCCAACTTCCATTATTTTTTTCACTTGCTTTCTAAGTATCACTTCACATTTGGAAATTACCTAATTTTTTATTTTTTTTTTAATAGTTTTGGGCCACACACCTGGCTCTGCTTAGGAATCACACCCATCAGTGCTCAGGGGACCATATGGGATGCTAGGGACCGAACCCAGGTCATCTGTATATAAGGCAAGCCCCCTACCCGCTATACTGTCATTCAGTCCCATAATTATTTGTATTTGTATATCTATTTCTGTCTTCTTTTACCAATTCCGAGCTTTTTACTTAGTGAAAGCTCAGAGTCTTTTACTAACTCTGAGCTTATAAGGGGGACTCTTTTTTCTCTTGTATATCCAGCTCTGTATATCCAGTGTTCTTTACAGTATTTGACAAAGAGTGTTTTTGTAAATGTGTTAGATAAGTGAATGCCCAGGAGGGGAGAGAGGGTCTAAAACTGCATTCTTCTCATCATCATTCTGTAACTCTTCTCTTCTTGCCTTGGTCAAATTTTTCTTCTTTGGGCAGGGGGGTGAGGGGGAAATCACACCCAGCAATGCACAGAGATTACTCCTGGCTCTGCACTCAGGAATTACTCCTGGCAGTGCTTGGGGAACCACAGGGGATGCTGGGAATCGAACCTGGGTGCAAGGCAAACACCCTACCTGCTGTACTATAAGTCCAGCCCCCAAACTTTACTTCTAAATCTGCCAAAAAACTTCATTTCTGGAACTTCAGTTCTTTCAGATTCACTACAATATAATTGTTGATGTTTTAAAAATCCATTTTTTTCTTTTTAAAAGTTTTTGGCTTGAGGAACCACATCAGCAGTGCTCAGGGGTTACTCCTGGCTCTGCACTCAGGAATCACTCCTGGTGGTGCTCTGGGGACCACATGGGATATCAAGGATGGGTAAGCCACATGCAAGGCAAGCAGCCCTACTCATTATACTATTGCTCCAGCCCCTAAAAGTTCATTTTCTGCATTGGAGAGAGCACGAGGGGTTAAAATATTTGCCTTGTACACAGCTGAGCCTGGTTTGGTCCCCAGCACCACCTGTGGTCCCCTCAATATTATCCTAGGAGTGATCCGGAGCGCAGACCCAAGAGTAAGCCCTGAGTACACAAGGGTGTTTGCAGCATTCCCTCAAGAAAAAAGAACAAGTGCTTGAAGGCACTAGAGAAAATTCAAAAGGCAAAAACAGTGAATTGAACCATTGAAAAACTAACCTTGTTGAAAGAGAACAGCAAAAAAAAAAAAAGAAAGAGAACAGCATTTACGTGGCTTTTTTTTTCTGGAGATCCTCCGATCCACTCAGAGGTTGAAACACTGGCAGAGAGTCAGAGTTCATGCAGGGACTGAGCTCTGCAGCTATTAGAATGATGTCAAGGAGGGAAATGACAGAAAGGAAACTGAAAGGGGACATGTTAATACGTGCATGCAAACTTCCAACAAGTCCTTAGCTGACCCTGCAGTGAAAACTTGAGTGACACCATGGAGGGAAATGAGAGAAAGGAAACTTGAAAGGGGATGTGGTCATGCGCATTGCTTCCACTTCAGGAAACATATTTGGAAAATGAGTCCCACCTGCTTAGGGACTCAGTTTCCAAATGTGTTTTCAAAGGGAATTAAAGGCCCTGCAGCAGAATAATTAGTAGAGCTAGTAAGTCTGTTTAGCAATTTGCATAATATAAGATCTGGAAACACTTGTATGTCTATGTACACCAGCAACACATTTGAAATTTGATACTGACAAGTACATGCAAATAACTTCAGTGAATTAAAACAATAATTGGTCAGTGTGATATCTCCAAGGACTAGAGCACCACAACTCTGAATTCCATCCAGGGAAACTCAAGTTTCCATCCAGGAGAGGAAGCAGTTCTGCATTAAGGTCAAGGGGGCTGGCTCCTACAGCCTCTGAACAAACTAGTTGCTGGCTGTTATTTATTCTGGAGTTCTCTCACTCTGGTAGGAATGCAAAGTGGGCCATTTTGCAGAAGAGGCAGCTTCCTTAAAGCTTAAAATGTGTCCGCCCAACTGGGAGAAGGGATTACACCTACCAACTTTCTTTTTTCAAAGCCAAGAGAATGTTGCCATTCACAAAAGAAACCCATGCATTTTTAATTCTATCTAAACTTGATCGCTATAAAGGCAAAGCATAAAGGTAAAATGAGATTCAAAAAGCATTTACTGCGGGTGGGGGTGGGGGTGGGGGTGAATCCTCTTCAGTCTGTCTTGGTCCAATAGCGCCCATGAGCTGGTAAAATCAGGCGTTCGGGAGTCTGCAACGGGCACTGAGCATGTTTGCAAGACCAAGTGCCAGAAACCAGTTTTCTGCCCCACCTCCACTTCCTGCCGCCTGCGACTGGTTGCAGTTTCGATTCTCGGGTTTAGGTTTCCATTCAGCTGCAACTCCCAGCACCAGGAAATTCCAGCTCCTCGACAGGCTTTAAAAGGTCTGCGACCCGAGGAAGGCTGGGGAGATGGAGGAGAACCGGGCTGCAGAGATGACAGCCGGAGAGAGGGAAAATCTCATCGCCTTCAGGGACTACGTTATAAAGATTCTGGACCCTACCTACATCCAGTGCTTCATGGCCACTTGGTTTAGCGAGGGTGAGTGATCCCCAGCTGCGTCCAGTCCAGCGCCTAATGCAGAAAAAAATCCAGGACTTGTTTTTTTCCCTCCCCCGCACCCTCCCCGATTTCTTTGAACTAATACAGGTAGCCTGCAATGAAGGAACTCAGAGTTTGTGCTAAGGTACCAGCATTTTGAGATTTTTAAAAAATTCGCAGATGAGATCTGCAGTCTTGGAGCGTCTGAGGGATAAGCGGAGCCCCGGTGAGGTGGAATGACTCACTTAGCAGTGCACGCTGTGCGCGTTTGAGCTGGGAAAACAAATCGCCATCCATTTCTTCTATTTGTGTTTGTCATTGTACCGACGTCAGAGACCCAGAGAAACGCCTTTCTCTGCCATACCGGCAATGCAGCCCAGAGTTTGGGCGGTGAACGCTTGGTTTTTAAAAAAAAAAGACTGTCAGAGCTCCGCGGAAGTTTTCCCGCGCTCTGCTGGGTCTTCCATGCACTTCCAAAATCATCGGAAACTTCGTTTAAAAGGAGCAGGACTCCCAGCACTGAATGGATTTGGGCTTTTGCAAAACGCTTCCAGCTCGCTTTTGAAGAGCACGATGATGAGCAGGAGTGGGGGGGGGGGGGCGGGTAGAGAGGAAGGGGCATGTGCCTGGGAGGGGTAGAGAGAAGGGATTTGACAGCTCCTTTCAAGCTCCAAGTGCCTTGGTACATTCTTGGCTTGGGGCAGGTTGTTGCTGTTGTTGTTGTTGTTGTTGTTTTAAGCGTATTAAAGCAAACGGTAATCTGAGTTATAGTGGCTGGGTTGTAGTGAGAAATTGAAAGAATATCACCAACAAAAGTGGATTTCTGCTTTCTAGTTGTGCTCAGAAGGAAGTAAAATGATGTCTATCGGTGAAGTGGGAGTAGTCTGCACTTTAAAATATAAGCCCAGGCAATTTCTTTTGGAAAATTTTGGAGTGAATGACACACTTGACTAACCGGTAGGAATCCCATTCTTTAATACTTATTAACAGGTATTATCTAGTATTGAGAGTTATATGCACATTACTACATTATGAACAAGAAATATTCCTTTTAGGAACTGAGGGTCCAGTGATGAATACAATAGAGGTGCTTCCTGTCCTAATAGAGACTAGAAAATACCTGTAAAAGCAAGTAACTCAAATAAATAAACTATAGGGTGTGCTTTGATGATACCTACTATTGTAAAATTTAGATTGGATGTCTACCTTGTCTGAAGGCGGCAAGCAAAGCATCCAGTTATGCTGTATTTTGACCTGAGATCTAAAGTAGGAATGAGAATTTTCTGGAAGAGACTAAAGAGAGTAAGTCTCGTTTATTGTGCAAAGGTCCAAAGTAAGATAAAATGCATTGTGTTCTGGGTTCCAGAGATGGGACTTGTGTGACTGAGGCAAGGAGTAAGAGGTAGAGGAGATAAGGGAAATTGAGGCTCCTGAGGCAGATGGAAGTGAGTACATGAGCAGCTTTGAACTGATTTACTGAAAGTTTTGAGGGAAGACAAAAATCATGTTTAGGTTATAGGAAAAAAATCTGACTGCATCTAGAGGAATGAATAGGATAGACATAAGAATAGTTGATGAACACCCAAAAGGAGAGAGAGAGCAAAAGGGAATACCCTGCCACAGAGGCAGAGTGGGATGGGGGGGTTGGGGGGTGGGAGGGATATGGGGACCCGTGATGGTGGAAAATGGGCAGTGGTGGAGGGATGGGTGTTTGATCATTGTACAATTGAAACCCAAGCACACAAATTTGTAAATCTACAACTGTACCTCATGGTGTTTCACTAACAAAAATTTTTAAAAACTGTAAATGATGGAGAATGGGCACTGGTGGAGGGATGGGTACTGGATCATTGTATAACTGAAACCCAAGCACAAAAATCTGCAAGTCTACAAATTTACCTCATGGTGTTTCACTAATAACAATAAAAAAAAAAAGAATAGTTGATGAATAGATTTCAGTATACGAGAGAGCATAGCAACACTGGAGACTGGAAATCCAGGTCAAAGAAGAGGAATGGAGAGTAATGGGAGAGATGGATTGATTCATAAGATGCTGGAAACATACAGAGTGTTTATTCATGAGGACGCTAGGAGGCAGGTGGGTGATGACAGTGGAGAAAGACTCCACTGTTTCTGTCTGAGAACTCCAAATGAAAGAATGGCTGTGTGATAAACGCCATGTGGAGACACAGGTTTGCACTAGATTCACGGTCCAGATCTGTACAAGGAGAGATGGTCATGTTGTTGGCTCCTCGTAGGTATGATGCTCTGGGGGAAAGTCTAGGGCTGAGAAATCATTTGTGTAGAGTTGCTCTCTGGAACAATGGGAGAGGGTGAGAGTCCCCATGGGAGTGTCAGTGGAAAGAGCCTGGAACAGAACCTTGAGAAAGCTGATCCTTTATGAAGAGAGCCCACAGGATTGGTCCATGGTTGGAAGCTTGCCTCAGGTATTACGGAAGAAGGCAATTGGGGTAGAGAAGGGACCACTATGACAAAGATAATTGGAAATGACCATTCTGGATAAGGACTGTGTGCTGAAAATAGGTAAAGGAAAAACATGATAACCTCTCAGTATCTATGTTGCAAACCCCAAAAGGAGAGAGGGAGAAAGAGTCAGAATGAGAGAGAGAGAGAGAGGGAAAGAGAGAGAGAGAGAAAGAGAGAGAGAGAGAGAGAGAGGGAAAGTGCTTGCCATTGGCTGGGGGTGGTAGTGGTGGGAGGGAAACTGGGGATGCTGATGGTGGGAAATATGCAGTGGTGGACAAATGGAAGTCGAAACATTGTAGGACTGAAACCAACCATGAACAGCTTTGTAATTGTCTGCCTCATGGTCATTCAGTGGAGGAGGAAGAGGAAGAGGAGGAGGAGGAGGAGGACGAGGAGGAGGAGGAGGAGGAGGGAGGAGGAGGAGGAGGAGGAGGAGGAGGAAAGTAGTGACCCCATGAACAGCTTTGTAATTGTCTGCCTCATGGTCATTCAGTGGAGGAGGAGGAGGAGGAGGAGGAGGAGGAGGAGGAGGAGGAGGAGGGAGGAGGAGGAGGAGGAGGAGGAGGAGGAGGAGGAGGAAAGTAGTGACCCCATGAACAGCTTTGTAATTGTCTGCCTCATGGTCATTCAGTGGAGGAGGAGGAGGAGGAGGAGGAGGAGAAGGAGGAGGAGAAGGAGGAGGAAAGTAGTGACCCCATGAGCAAGAGAGATGGAACAGTCATTGAGGCATTTGCCCTTCACATGATAGATTCTGATTCAATCCCTGGCAACTCATATGGTCCCCTGAGCACAGCCTGGAGTAAGCACTAAGCATAACCGAGAGTGGCCCATGCCCCTAGTATGCTGTACAGTATCAGTGCTGTAGCAGAGGCACATAATGACAAGAGAGACCAGAGTAGAGATCAATAAATTCTGCCTTGAGAAGCTATGTAGGCATCACAGAGTGATCAGGTAAGCAAAGAGTGGAAACCGCAGCCCATGATGGAATTTAACTGAGGGGAATTTTCAGTACTTTGGAGAAAAGTCTCACTATATATAGTCACATATAATGGAGCTGAGTAGCAGCAGTATGTGCCCAACAATGTCACTATCCTCCCGTTGTTCATCGATTTGCTCGAGCGGGCCCAGTAACGTCTCCATTGGAGACTTTTTTGTTGTTACTGTGTTTGGCATATCAAATACATCACGGGTAGCTTGCTAGGCTCTGCTGTGTGGGCGAGATACTCTCGGTAGCTTGCCGGGCTCTCCGAGAGGGGCGGAGGAATCGAACTCGGGTCGGCCATGTTGGCAAATGCCCTACTGCTATGCTATCGCTCCAGCCCCCAACAATATGTGAAGTAAATCTAAACTATCAAGGATTTGGTAAGTTTTTCCTGGGAAGTTTTCTGCCGTTCCTGGAACATATCTGAACTTCCATGTGGAGGATCAGTAATAGGTGGCTGTTGCTTAGGGATGAACAAATGGCAGTGATTGGAGTGGGGAGTGGTTCAGCTGCAAGGACTTGGTTGAAAAACATGATTAACCATCTCAAAAGATCAGAGTAAGATTGTGCAGGGACTGGGAGAGGTGGCAAGATAGGTTGCTGTTATGGGTTGACCTGTCCCCCACCCCCAAAGATAAGTTGGAGTCCTAACTGTGGTGCTTCGAAATGCAGCATGATTTGAAACTGCTATGCCAGAGGTGAATCATTAAGATGAGATCATACTGGAGTTGGGTGGGTTTTAATCAAATGTGATTGGTGACCTCTTGAAATGCCAGGTCTGTGAAGATAGGCAGAGATAGCCATGATGTGGCCACAGACAGAGAGGAAGGAAATGTGAGGAAAGTGGCAAGGGTTGGAGTGCAGTGGCTCCTACTAACTATTAGGGGCTGGAAGAGGGCAAGGGAAATGTATTGTTCCCTAGACCCGGGGTTTTCAACCTTTGCTCATCTGCCTCGGTCCACCAGTCTGTGCACCAGAGGACCAGCAATTAGTAACCACAGCACTAGATCTGCGGTTCTCAATCATTTTTACACCTGAGGATAAACATTGGCCCGTGGTGCAGTGGTTGAAAATACTGATGTAATAACTGCATGACTGGGGGAGAAGTTTCAGTGAACTGCCAGGAAATGTTTGTAGGTTGAAGAATAACAGCGCCATAGAGCCTTTGGAGGAAATTTTGTCTGTCCAATACCTTGATTCCACACATCGGCCTCCAGAACTGCCAGAGAATAAGCATCTATTTGTTTTGAAGTCATCCTGTTTTCAGTAATGTGTTAGTGCAGCCTTAGAAAGCTAATAAAGATGGCTGGTTTTTTTAAAAAGGTGTTGACAAAGATGTGTAGAAATTGGAGTTATCACAAATTTCTGGCAGGAATTCAAATGGAACAGCTCTGTTTGACATCAGTTTGATAATTTCTTACAGTATTAAACATGAGTCACCATATCCAGTGGGCTGGAGTGATAGCACAGTGGGCAGCGCGTTTGCCTTGCATGCAGCCAACATGGCTGACCCGAGTTCGATTCCTCCGCCCCTCTCGGAGAGCCCGGCAAGCTACCGAGAGTATCTCGCCCGCACGGCAGTGCCTGGCAAGCTCCCCGTGACGTATTCGATATGCCAAACACAGTAACAACAAAGTCTCACGGTGGAGACGTTACTGGGCCCGCTCAAGAAAATCAATGAACAACGGGAGGACAGTGACAGTGACAGTGACCATATCCAGTAGCTGTCACCCATCCTGGTATTTCTCAAAAGAAATAAATATGTATATCCATGACAATATCCATGTATATCCATGACAATCCTTGTACATGAGTGTTTGTTTATAGTTTTACTCTTCCAAAGAATCAAAATGTAGGAACCACCTACATGCAGTGGATTGTTACTCAGCAGTAAAAAGAAGGAATTTTATCTGTTACAACAGAATGAACTTAGAAAGCATTGTGCTAAGTGGAATAAAGTAGTTATAAAGACCACATACTGTATGATTCCATTTATATGAAATGTAAAGAGGCAAATCCATGCAGTTCCATTGAGATTAGTGGTTGTCTGGGGCTAAGAGAAGAGCCTGGGGAGTGACTACTAAGAGGTACAAGATTTCTTCTTCTGTTAATGAAAATGTTCTAAAATTAGAGAGCAGTGATGAATTACCAAGTCTAAAGACCATTTAACTTTACACTTTAGAAAGATTAATTTTATGAGGCCAAAGAAGTAATCTATTCATTAAGGTATTCACCTTACTTCCCTCCCTCTATGACTCAATCTCATACCATATAAGGCATCCTGAGCACTGCCCGGAGTGATCCCTGAAAACTTCCAGGTGTAGGATCCTTCCCAAAAAATGACAACAACAAAAAAGAAAGATTAATTTTATTGTTGCCAGAGACATTGGTAGAGAGCTCTTGAGCTAGAGTTGGGATAGAATCCCTTCCTTTCTTCCTGTATTCATTCAACATGATTTTGTTGAGTCCCTATTATGTGTGATCCGCCTCTATGATCTGAGGATACATTGGTCAAGCCGCACCACAACTGGTGTGCTCCCTTCACATTTACTTCCTGTCAGCAATGCCAGATATGGGAATGTATTTGAGACCTGGACTTACCAAGGGAGCAGCCTGGTCCTGCTCTTCAGGGTCAGTGGAGTGAGCGTGGGGTGTCAATGTGACCGTCTCCATGATGGGGGATCATTTTCTGTGCCCTGAATTCATTGTGTTTCTCTTTAGTTCCTTTTGCCCTATCTTTGATGCCATATATCCTGTCTTGTTTTGTTCTGTTTTAAAGCAAAAACCTATAAAAAGAACCAGGGACATATCTCTTTATTCCTAACTGCTTACTAACATGGAGTTCTCTCTCACACTGTTTGATTCCCCAGCTCATGCACACTTGGCTGTTTCAGGAATCCTTTGGTTGTTCATCCAGCCCCATGATCTAGCTACTCCTTTCTGGTTGTGGAGAGACTTTTCCAGTCATCTTGAAGAAACTCCTTCTCTTAAGGACTGCACTAGAGAAAGTTTCCAAACAGGATGGCTGAGTGGGTTGGTGAAGAATAGGGAGATGTCTGAGCAGACATTGCTGCCTTCTAGTGCTAGGATATGAGAAGATCCAGCCAACCTTCTGGAATTCTCTCGCAGTGAGTTTCCTTTCCATCTTGTTCCTATTTGTAGAGAAGCTGCAGCTCATCCAGACTGAGAAAAACAACAAGGGCACTATAGAAGCTGCTTCCCTTTTTTTCAAATATTTATTGGAGCTCC
This sequence comes from Sorex fumeus, assembly GCF_029834395.1. NCBI lineage: Eukaryota > Metazoa > Chordata > Mammalia > Eulipotyphla > Soricidae > Sorex > Sorex fumeus. The sequence goes on along the minus strand of NW_026606091.1, from coordinate 22,550,082 downwards.
AGGAGGATGGTTGGTTCCGCGCGTTTCTGGATGCCCTTCACCAAGCAGGTCAGTTCATTCTTCCTACTCACCGGTTTTTTATTTGATTTTCAAAACTCTGGAAAAGTGAAATGCTATTAACTTGGTGGTTTTTGTTCTTTGGGTTTGGGGACCACTCTCTGTCAGGACTGGCTCCTGGCTCAGCCTTCAGGGATCACTACTAACAGGGATCAGGGAACCACATGGGGTGCCGGGGATAGAACTTGAACTGGTCACATGCAAAGCAAGCACCCTACCGTCTGTACTATTGCTCTGGCTGCATTTTTTTCTTGGAATAATATGAAATAATACAGAAGAAAGCAAGCTCCTGAGGAATAGGAATTAAGACTTTTATTTCTTTTTACCCTCTTTTTCTATTTTGCACTGACACTAACACATTGGTTTGATTTATTGAAAGACAATTATGAGATGTAGGTGAAGTCCCTGGGGCACTTTGGAAGGAATATTTTATACTAAGACCAAATGTCACACTTCACATTTATCCTAGTACTTTCTTCTTAAATGGTGCTTATGATGAATATTAACTTTTCTTTTTGAATGATCATTAATAAATGAGGTGATTTATATATCCTAAAAATTTCTCTTCCTGTAATTCCAAACATGTTACTAATATTTTTTTTGAAGTAAAACATTTTATTTGGAGGTTTTAGGAAAGGGAAAGAGGGAGAGAAAGAGAGCGAGAGAGCGAGAAAGAGAGCAAGCGAGTGAGCGAGCTAGAGAGAGAGAGAGAGAGAATAATGCACTCAAGAGAGAATACAGCTTTTCCAAAGGCAGAGAGAGAGCTTCACCATACATCTCAGTATTAGATATGGAAGCATGAAAGCACACATCTCAAGAAGGAAGAAGATGCGGGTGACACATGCTCAGATGCCATATGTACTAGGCCTCATGGTCACAAGCAGCAAATGCACCAATCTTGCAGTAATTTTTAGTCTCATGAAAGTCCCATTTGCTCCTTGCTTTTCAGGTTATTCTGGACTTTATGAAGCCCTTGAAAATTGGGATTTTAAAAAAATTGATGACTTGGAGGAGTATAGATTGTACTTAAGGCGTTTACAACCAGAATTTAAAACCACAGTTGATCCAGCAGATATCCTGCCTCATCTGTATGAATGTCTAATCACTCAGGAATATGAAGAAATTACACAGGTATTTAATTAATATAAAATGTTCAGATTTGGGGAATAATTTGAATATGGGAAATTTCTTTTTCCATTCTTTCATCTTGAGAAAGGTAATTGAAACCCACAAAACCCAATTTCTCAAATACTACCCTGAATAGTAATTTGTTTATTTAGTTTTGGTTTTTTGGCCACATGAAGCTGCGCTCGGAGCTTACTTCTGGCTCTGTATTCTGGGATCACTCCTGGTTGTGCTCAGGAGACCAGATGTGGTGATCGGAAACCAACTTGCCTTTCCCACGTACAGCTTATTTGGAACTGAGCAACTTTTTGTTCACAAGTTAGTCTCCTTTCAGGCTTGTCCTCTTTTCATCTAAGATCATTTTAATGCTTTTGTGAATGATGTTTTCTGAAAATCTCAGTAAAATAGAACAATTTAGCAAAGTAAAAGAAAAAATTCTTTTAACTCCAAAGGCTTAAGTGTTCAGGCTCTGGAGAGAAATTAATTGTGTTGTAATCCTCGCTCAGCCACTTTTGATATGATCTTAAGCAAATTACTCATTGTTTCTAAGCCTCATTTCTTCATGTTTAAGATGAAAAGAATGATAATAGCACCTTGTCAATGTGATGCATTTTGTTTGATTGTTTGGTCACATCCAATAGTGCTCAAGAGATACTCCAGATTCAGTGTTCAGAGGTTTGCTTCTGGAAGTATTAGAAGGCACATCTTGTACCAAATATCAAATCCAGTTCTCTGGCAGTTAGGCTCAGTTCCACTAAGTCTGTTTCATTCTTTGCCCCCTTTCTATGATAGTTATAGGGATAATTTGTGGAAGTTACATTAAAAGGTAAAGGTAAAGGCCCTCCCGTTGATCGTCGATTTGCTCGAGCGGGCCCAGTAACGTCTCCATTGGAGACTTTGTTGTTACTGTGTCTGGCATATCGAATACTCTCGGTAGCTTGCCGGGCTCTCCAAGAGGGGCGGAGGAATCGAACTCGGGTCGGCCATGTTGGCTGCGTGCAAGGCAAACGCCCTACCCGCTGTGCTATCGCTACTGGAAGTTACATTACCCTGAAGAAAATATTTATTGATATTTTATATCCTTCTAAATTGCTCTTTATACTATTATTTTGAATATTTGTCATATAAATAGATTGTTTTCCACTGCTATTGATGATGATAAATCTTAGAGGTGGCAAGAGTAGTTCGTTTCTCATTGTGATACCACATGTAGGGGGCAAGGATGAAGGAAAGAGTATTTTAAAAGACTGTTGGATGGGACAAAAGTGGACATGAATAGTGCAATGAATAGGGCATTTGCCTTGCACACAGCCAACCTGGTTTTGATCCTCTACATCCCATCTGGTCCCTCAGCATTGTCAGGAATAATTTCTGAGCACAGAACCAAAAGTAAGTCCTGAGTATTGCTGACAACACCCAAACAAAAAATAAATAAAAAAGAACATGAATACTTATAGAAGCATAGTATGCAATGCTTTAAGAATCAGATAGTATTTGACTTGATATTTCTTCAGTAAAGCTTATGAAAGAAAATAATTGAAATTAAAAATACTTAAATCCTTGTTAATGATCTGTGGTTGTTCCTCAAGATTTGTTCCTCCAAGGGACCAATGGCAGGTGCAGAGAAACTGGTTGACTGCCTCATAAGATCGGATAAGAGCAACTGGCCCAAAACTTTGCAGCTTGCTTTGGAGAGAGAAAATAGCAAATTCAGTGAACTGTGGATTGTTGAGAAAGGTAGGCTATTAGAAGTAAGAGTTCTGAGGGCGGGAGGGTCTGCACATGCTCATCTCTCTTTATCATTCTGCTCAGGGCTTCCTCATTCCTGCTTGATTTTCATTTCTTGTCAGAGAGAAAAGCATCCTGAAACACTTTTTCCATTTGATATCCAAGGCAACATCTGGATGAAATTGAGTGCTGGCAGGCAGGTGGCTACTCGCCTGCAGAAGTGGTTTGTTTGATTGCACGATACTTATCAAAGTGGACCAGGGAAAATAGCTCCATCCAGAATGAAATCATTTCTTTCCAATGAGGAGGCAGAATCTGACTGCCAGCTCAGAATAAATTCAGGGTTTAAAGGATCAAAGAAATACCTAAAGAGCAGTTCATTTCCTTTTCTGAGTGCAAAATGAGAGGCAGTCCCTGTTTCTCTTGCCTGGAAGCCACCTGGAACTCTGGAACAGGAATGAAAAGTTCCTGACGATAACTTCTTGAAGCACTGGTTTAGTGCAACATCTAGCTTTTCTTTTATTTCTTTCTCAAGTTGTTCCAGAAATTGTATGAATACATATCTGATCTTTGGTCAGGGCTTAATCAGAAATGGAAAGAATGAGTGTCTGCTAAATTATGTTTTTCTTATCTGTGGCATGCCTGAGAACCATGCAGGGTCTGGCTAAAACAAAGATTTGAATTAAGTAGTGGCTCAAGAATGTGCATTTCTTTTAACTCTGGAAGCTGCTGTTTCAGTTCCATACTTTATTCCTTTTTGGGGGGCTACATTGGGCAGTGCTCAGGGGCGGCTCTCGGCCCAGTGCTCAGAAGTGATAGGGAACCATTCAGTGCCAGGAATTGAAAGTGAGCATCCTTCATGCAAGACATGCCCTCCAGACCTTTGAGTCCTCTTCCCTCCTGTCATATTCCACACTTGTAATGATGTCCTAAGTGTCCTAGAAACACAGATTACAATTTGAGATTTCAAATTTACAATGAGATCCTTAAAAATTTTATTAGAAGGTGAGAGGATGGAGCAGTAGTACAGTGGGTAGGGATCTCACCTTGCATGAAACTGACCTGGGTTTGATCCCAGGCATCCCATATGGTGCCCTGAGCATCTCTGGCTGTTGTCCAAAAATAAAAATAAAATAAAATAAATTGCCTTAAAAGGTCAACAAAGTGGTTGTGAAGAATCTTAAAGTAAGCATAAAAATTTAGTGTTATGATCACTTTACTGAACTGTAGTAAGGTTATATGAAGGTGCAGGGATGATGAAAAGCAGTGGCATCAAAGCTCATGCCTTGCATATGTGAGGGCCTGAGTTCAGTCCCTGACACCACATGCCACCCAGAGCACTGCTGAGTGAGCACCCACAACAATATAATTTTTTTTTTTTTGCTTTTTGGGTCACCCTGGCGATGCACAGGCATTATTCCTGGCTCATGCACTCAGGAATTACTCCTGGCGTGCTCGGGGGACCATATGGGATGCTGGGAATCAAACCCGGGTCAGCTGTATGCAAGGCAAACACCCTACCTGCTGTGCTATTGCTCCAGCCCCAATATAAATTTTTTAAAAACTAAGGTGTAAGATACCAAGATGTATTTTGGTCTCATGAAGGTGCCAAAAAGGTCGAAGTGGAAGATCTTAAGGATGATGAAGTGGAAACTTTCGACATACACTTTGTCTACCAGGAAGAAGCAGAAAACCAGAATCTCAGTCAGAATCCATGTCCTCCTTCAGGTATAGCATTGTTTGTTCTTTTGTTGTAACAATTCTCTCCAGGTGTTTTGGTATGGAGACAGGTTTGGTAGGACAAAACATACACTCTTCTGAGAGGACTTTGAAAGAAAATTAGGAAAGAGAAAAGAATTTATGTTCAAATTAATTTTCCCTATAATAAGTAATGCCATTGTTTCTGTTCCATAACTACTATTAGCTTTCGTCTTCCTTTCTTTTTTGCTGTTGTTGTTTTGGCATCACACCAAGTGATACTCAGGAATTACTCCTGGCTCTGCATTAAGGAATCACTCCTGGTGGGCTTGAGGGACTATATGGGATGCTGGGGATCAAACCCTGGTCGACTTCGTGCAAGGCAAGTACCTTACCTGCTTTGCTATCTCTCCAGTCCCGCATCTTCTTTTTTCATCATCTTTTATCACTAAGAATATAGTAATATATACATTTCTTCATTAAAAATGCAGATAATGTCTTCTCAGAAGCTCCAAATTTCTGAAGTTGAAAAGCATTTCTGCTTTCTCAGGAAGTAATTTTACTTCAATTGGAGGTCACTTGCTCAGTTTCTGTTCATGACCCCAGGGTTTCAGTGTAAGTTGGTGCCATTTGTATTCTACATAGATGTGCCTAGCTGAGATCTAGCTGGGCTGTTTTTAGACAGTGCAGGGGGAAGCCATATCCTCCATCAGGATCTTGTTTACTGGTTCACACAAAAGGATCATGTCAATTAGTGCTGGCCCTGTGAGACCTACCTCGTATTTTTTAATCCAAGAAGTTAGAATACATGAAAAGGAAGAGGTGATTTAGAGGAATCACACCACAAGAAGAAAATTTACAGATTATATTTGCAACTGCATGATACAACTCTTTTGGTCATTCCAGAATAAAAATCAGTAAATGTGAGTTGCTTTAAATTTTTCTGATATCAAAAGATTCTGTGTTAATGTACTGATCAAACTGTTTGAAATTTGCCTTTTTAAAAAAAATAGATAGGTGGACAGAGACTGGCACACATCCAAAAGAACAAAAGCAACTGGTGTGGGTGAAGATGTGGGAAGTAAGGGACTCTCTTTCACTGTTCATGGAATGCCGACTGGTCCAGCCTTTTTGGAAAACAATATGGATGTTTCTTTAAAAAACTATAAATTGAGCTCCCATTTGACCCAGCAATACCACTTCTGGGAATATATCCTGGAGATGCAAAAGAGTAAAGTAGGAATGACATCTGTACTTGTATGTTTATTGCAGCACTATTTACAATAGCCAGAATCTGGGAAAAAAAAACCCCGAGTGCCCAAGAACAGATGACTGGTTAAAGAAACTTTGGTATATCTACACAATGGAATACTATGCAGCTTTTAGAAACAATGAAATCATGAAATTTGCATATAAGTGGATGAACATGGAGAGTATCATGCTAAGTGAAATGAGTTAGAAAGATAGGGACAGACATAGAATGACTGGACTCATTTGTGGAATATAAAGTAACATAATAGGAGACTAATACCTAATAGTAGACATAAGGGCCAAGAGGATCACTCCACAGCTTGGAAGCCGATCTCATGTGCTGGGGGAAAAGGCAGCTGGGATAGAGAAGGGACCACTAAGTAAATGGTGCTTGGAGGGCTTGCTTGGGATGGAAGATGTGTGCTGAAAGTAAACTATGGACCAAACATGATGGTTGCTTAGTACCTGTATTGCAAACCATAACACCTGAGTGAAAGAGTAAGAGGGAATGTGCCTGCCACAGAGGCAGGGGGTGGGCAGGGGTGGGGGTGGCAGGAGGAATACTGGGAACAGTGGTGGTGGAGAATGGGCACTGGTGGAGGAATGGGTACTCAAACATTTTATGACTGAAATGTGATCATGAAAGTTTGTAAGTCTGTTAAAAAATAATTAATTTTAAAAATAGGTGGGACTCGGATAATATAGAAGGTCCTTTTTTTAAAATCTTCTCACATTATGTTTTTATGCTAGTGAGATAAATCTTCTGATTTGTTGCTGTTGTTGCTATTATTGGACTGTACTGAGAGTCACCGGGGCCATAATTGGGGATGCTGATCAGGGGATCATGTACAACTGGGAGAGCAACTGGACAAAGCTTTGAACCACTTTGAGCCAAATTAATTTTTTTAAACCAAACTCTGGTTCTGTTGAGAAAAAACACAGTGTGGGAAGCCTGTGTACATATATAGTATGGTTGTTGCTCAGTGAGATTTTGCTTATAAAAATCAATATTTAGAGTTTGATGTTTTTCAAAGGTCTTGGAGAAATTGTTCTATCTAGCATTTTCTTGTACCAGTGGCCTTCTGCCTTGCCCTGAATTGGCATTCCTTGTTTCAGTGTCTCCTTACTAGGCTGTTTAAGAAAGAAATGTTTTTAATTTCCACCCATCCCCACTTCTTTTTAATGAGGAAGAATTCTGTCTCTCAATCTATGTAGAAGTTGGAGTAATTGATGAAAGACCAAGATTCTAAACTTTCTTAAGCAAAGCCCACTTGCTAGAGTCAGAATTTTTGTCTGGTTTACTAGGGCTTTAGGGCTAACCTGACTTGCTAGAGTCAGAATTCTAGTCTATTTGACTAGTCCTGAATCCTCATCGCAGTGATGTTCCTTTTGTATTACAGGAGCAACAGAAGCAATAGAAGCAGAAGTGTCTCAGACTTACTGTCCATTGAAGCCAAGAAATTACCAACTAGAGCTTGCTTTGCCTGCAAAGGAAGGAAAAAACACAATAATTTGTGCTCCAACTGGTAAGCCCATTGCCATTACTTGCAGTTGTTGTTTTTTTTTTTTGCTTGATTTCTTTTTCTTCTTTTTTTCTTTTGCTAAGTATTGTGATATATTTGGCCAGTCTCATTTTTTCCATTGTTCCATTTCTTTTGGAAAAAGCCATCCTATTTTAATATCTTCCTGAAGATATTCGAAAACATAAAAAGGAAAGAAAAAATGCATGTTTGAGTGCATGCTACCTCTGAAGAAGCTTGATATATTTTTTAATGTAAATGCTGACATAGCTAATCTAGTCATGTTACTTATTGGTGAGTCAGCACAGAGCTTCCAGAGGAGCCCCAAATAATGACCTCAGTACAGAAATATTTTAATGTATTAGTTACATGCTTTCTTTTATTTCTGTTAAAAGGTTGTGGGAAAACCTTTGTGTCACTTCTTATATGTGAATACCATCTTAAAAAATTTCCACAAGGACAAAAGGGAAAGGTTGTCTTTCTTGCTAATAAGCTCCCAGTGTATGAGCAGCAGAAATCTGTGTTTTCAAAATATTTTGAAAGATGTGGGTAAGTATAAAAGTTAAACTTTTTTTTTCCTTAAGTTTCATGTAACTGATGTGTTTTACAGTTGTTTTAAATTTTAGGCAACCCCACAATTTCAAAAATATAGGGTAGCTTTAGGTTTTATTTTCTATATTTAATTCCTTAATGGATTCAATCTTTCTTGTTAGATATACCTGGAATTCATACATTTTTGGTTAGCTCTTTTAGAATCAACAATTTGAGGTAAATGTTGTTAAATGGCATACTAAACTTTTTATAAGTTTTATGATCTATTTAATATTACTGTTTTTATAAATTACTCTTTTCTTGCTGTTATTTTTGCTTTGTTTTGGGGAAGGGGGTCAGGGCTTACTGTGCTCAGTACTTACTCCTGGCTCTGCATTCAGGGAAGATTCCTGATGGTCTTGGGAGACCACTGTGATGTAATATGTGGACCAGGGTGTGGTTCAGTCCTATGGCGATAGCACCAGGTTGTCCACACGCAGAGCAAGTGCCACAGCCACCAACTCACTGGTCCCCTTATTTGGTGTCATCAAAAATTGATGTATACTAATGGAAGTTTTAACTTATATGCATATATTGATCATTTACTATGCATCAGGCTCAGAGTATTTACCAAAATTTACCAAAATATCTCCAGATAAATTCTTTTTGGACTTAGGAAGTATTTAATGAATTGACGTTATGATGTAGAGTATCATATATTTGTGGCTCTTTATTCATATCATGGCTGGTAATAGGAAATTTCTATCATGTCCCAGGTACAGAGTTGCTGGTATTTGTGGATCAACAACTGTGATTGTCGTGGTGGAGGAGGTTATTAAGAGCAATGATATCATCATTTTAACACCACAGATTCTTGTCAATGCCCTTAAAAATGGGACTGTTCCATCACTCTCCATCTTCACTTTGATGATATTTGATGAATGCCACAACACCAATAAACTTCATCCTTACAATATGATTATGTTTAGTTATCTAGATCAGAAACTTGGAAAATCTTCTGACCCACTGCCTCAGGTAACTCTAGAGTCAAATGAACTCCTCAGAGGACCTTTAACCTTAAATCCTGCTTCCTTATCTTTATAGCCACATTGACAAAGTCTTCCTCAGGTCCTGAGTCCTTATTATGTGATCATTGATCAATTCTGATCCTTTTGTTCATCTATGCCCTAAAGAAATATGTATTAGGAACATATGCCTAATACACATTTGTATCAGCCATGTGCCATGTATGTGGTATTAGGTATTAAAGTTATAAATACCAAAAGATACAGTTTCTGTTCCCAGGCAGCTTACGTTCCATGGGAACCCAGATATATACGAATGACATCATTATTTATAATGATAGCACAATATTGAGGTAGGTACAAGGTATAATCACAATGAACTAGAACAGATTATATGTGTGCTGTGAATGTAGGCATGACCTAACAGAACTTAGGTTAGGTAAAAACTAACACGGTTTTAGTAATGAGGTAACTTATTTTTAGTAAAGGCTACTATGTATTCAGAGAAACAGAGAAACAATACTATTAAAGGGCATCCTGAAAGAATCCTGAAACTCTCAATATCACTTAAATGTAGAGTGTGAAATAGTGAATCATAGCACTTGAAGCAGGATGAGGAGGGAATGACTGATAGAACAGTATGAAGGAGAGACTAGAGGTCGAGAGTAAGTGGGCAAGTAGATGGATTTGTACTGAAGAATAGATGGAGCACTGTTTTTGGTGTCACAAGAGAGAAGGGAATGTGAAGAGTCAAAATTGTAATTCTTAGATGGGGGTGAGAATCCTGGCATCTACCTCTCTTTTCTCTTGAATGAAAAAGTAGAAAAAGTTCTGAGAAAAACACATGAGAATGGGTTAGGGATATAGAGTTAGATGGAAAGACTTAAAATTAGAGCAGAAACTAAGAGGGATATGCAAACATGCTGCTTGGTTATATTAAGTATCCAAATGAAATTGGAAGCCATGAATGTACAGTCTACCAGTCACATGTCAAATTTTCTAATTCTGGTAATTATCTGATTAAAAAGAACAGGTTAGAAGAAATTCCATATGGTGTCAGTAAGTCAGATTTGGTAGCAATTGCATTTTTTATATATTTTTTTCTTCAGAATGGAATTGGCTGTGAATTTAATTCATTCTAATGAGTCATATTTATTTTATGTACTTTTTATTGAGGTAATATTGGCTTACAAGAGGATAGTTATATGGTTTAGGGGTACAGTATAATCATGCCATCAGTGTTTATCAGGTGGCTGTTAGAGGAAAAGAATGAGTATCAGGTGACCATTGAATCATATTATTCATAAATATCTCATTGAATTCACACTGTTGTTATCTACTGTTATTTACTATTTATTGTTTGTTATGATTTTATAGGCCTCTCCCCAAGACACTATTCAGTTGTCATTGGTGCTTGGGGACCACTAGGGCTCTATGGGGGATCCATCTCAGGGCCTCAATCATGCATATCAGACGTTCCACCTCTTCAAGCCAGTTCCCTGTCCCAACACTACTGCCATTTCCTTCCCACCAGTTTTATTTTATTTTTAATAAAGTTGTCCACAATAATTTATTACATTCAATATTCCAATACCAATCTCACAACCATTACACCTTCCCACTACCATTATTTTCAGTTTTTCCACCATCATAGCCTGCCTCCCAAAGCAGGTCCTAAATAATTTATTTTATATTGCTTGTTATGAATAATCAGTTAAAAATGATCCAAAAAGAGTTTCCATAGAGAAAAATGTGTGAAGATCATTGTATCTCACCCTGGAGCCATTAAGCCCTTGTATAAGAAATTACTAACATGTTACATGTTTGAACCTTGTGTGCTAATATTTATTTACTTTTCTATTTAGATAGGGTGCCTTTTACTTTACATCCCTTTGGTGTGCTACTCTTGGCACATCAGTGAAGTAGAGTATGAAATCTCACATGGCCTCATTTGTGGATGCATGTTCCAAAAATTCTAAAATTTTAAATAAGGTGAAACAACTGGAGATGACTTTGGGGTCCAGAGGCATCTCTGCAGCTTGTTGCTCTCTTCCAATATTTATTTGTGAGTCTTTGGATCATGGCCGTTAATGAGCTTATATGGTGCCAGAACTGTTTCTTGAATGTAGCTGCCAGGCTCCAGGAAAGACAAGGAAATGAGGGGAGGTTGCCCATTCCAAACTCTGTGAGAGACTGGAGATTTCAATCACAAAAGCTGCATACCTGAGTTTTTCACTATTGCCATTATTAATAGATGTTGTTTCCCAGCTTGACAGATTGCTGAAAATGCTTGTTCTCGGGTCACGGAGCCAGTGCAGCATGACTGAGATTGGAACAGACATGTGCCTGATTTCCACTCATTTCTTTCCCAGTGCCTTGTTGCCTGCCATTTAGAACATACTAGGGTAAAGAAGAGATAAAACCTCTCTTGAAACGGTTTCCTGTCTTGGTTCTGTGTGAATTAATGTTAAGCTGACAGTTGTGACGCCTATTTTTATTCTGCTATACCTAATGGGACTTTTCCATTTGCAGTTGTAGAGAATGTCAGGGGGGAAAAAACAAGTTCTTGCTTATCTGGAGATACTAAGAAAATCATGCCATCACAGGAAAGAGTCATATGAAGGGTTGTGGAAGGGGCATACTGTTTCTCAGACATCTCATGATTTGGGGGGCTCTTTACAGGTTATTGGACTGACTGCTTCAGTCGGCGTTGGGAATGCAAAGGACACATTAGAAGCCATGGACTATATCATCAAGCTATGTGCTTCTCTCGATGCATCTGTAATAGTAACAGTCCAGGAAAACTTGGCGGAACTGGAGGAAGTAGTTTACAAGCCCCAGAAGTGTAAGTGGGATCAAGTAATAAGCCCTTTGGGACGTTTCTACTCTTTGGTCTTCCTAGTTCAGAGCCATTCAGACAGGCACTATGTTTTTATCCTTTTTTTGTTTATAGAAGATATTTGGCCCCAAACTTGGGAAATAATCATATTTCTAGCCTCTATCCTCAACTGACTTCTCTCACCAAACAATGGATGGACCTCAGGAATGGCCTATAGAAAGTAAATGTTCTGTGGCTGGAGAGATAGCACAGCGGGTAAGGCGTTTGCCTTGCACGCGGCAGACCCAGGTTCGATTCCCAGCATCCCATATGGTCCCCTGAGCACCGCCAGGAGTAACTCCTGAGTGCAGAGCCAGGAGTAACCCCTGTGCATTGCCAGGTGTGACCCAAAAACCAAAAAGAAAAAAAAAAGAAAGTAAATGTTCTTACCCCTCAGTTCCATAAAAGTTTTTATAAACATACTACCAACTGAGAGAGGTTATGAAAGAAATCTAAGCATCTAGGTGGCTGAGGTCTCCCTTATATTCCCTCCCTTGAAGTTACTGGGTGGCCTTTCATTATTTGAAGATTTATTTGGTTATTTTGGCTGAGACGAGATTATGTAAATGTATCATAGTTTCAAAAGATGAGAATATGATTACTTATTTATTTGGGGGGCCTCTAAAGTGGTGAGGTTCTTCCCCCTGACTCTCTCAATTAAGATTGGCAGTTTAATGGGAACACCGAGGGACATGGTGTAGCAAGGGCTCTGCAGTGTCTCACATTACCTGTACCTCAGTGGGACTCAGTGGAACTTAGTGGGATTGAACACCCATCCCTCCACCAGTACACATTTTCCACTACCAATATCTCCAGTGTCCCTCCGCATTTTGCAAACCATAATAGCTATAAGGGGAGAAAGAAAGAGGGCTTTTGTGCTTTCTTGTTCGAGTCTTTCATCCATGAAGTACTTTGCAGATGACTGCTCTTGCTTTTTGCTTCCTTCATCTTTCTGCCTGACTTAAGACATAACATTGCCACACCTGGAATCAGGAGAGATTCCTTTCCCTGGGCTGTGGGAGACTGCTAGGTCTTTGCACCCTTGTTGGCTGCAGACTTTGCTTCCCTAAGAACACAGACCTTTCTGGAACATTAAGTTTGTTCTTTTCAGGAAGATATGCAATGCAGTCAATTAATAGTTTTCTGCTGGGAGAAGAAAGTAATAAATCTGAGGGACAGTGACCATGGCTGGGGTGGTAGGAGGGAAGGGAGAAGATCAAAGAACAGACTCTGGGTTAAAAATAAGGCATTAGTCTCTTATTATTTACATAGGTCAGAATCATATAGTACTCACTAATTGGCCCTTACTGATTTATTTTCTGATAATTACATTTGCCAGTTCTTAAAGCTTTGTTGGAATAAAAAATATAAAGTAAATTTGTTATGTGCCACAGAGGACAGGTTGGAATTTGAAGAGAAACAGGGAATATGGGTGGAAGGAAGATCACATTTGTGGTGCTGGAACACTAAATGCTTGAAAAAACTGTATAATGAACAACTTTGTAAATCATAGTATTTTTAATGAAAATTAATTTGAAAAAATTAAAATAAGGCATTAAAGGCTGTAGTGATAGTACAGTGGGTAGGGCACTTGCCTTGCATGTGGCTGACCTGGAATTGACCCCTAGCATCTCATATGGTCCCTGAACCCCATGAGGAATGAGTGATCCCTAAGCGAAGAGTCAAGAGTAAGACCTGAACACATCCAAGTGTGGGAATAAAAACAAAAACATTGCTTTTGACCTCACCTGGAAATGCTCACAGGTTGCTCCGCTGCATCTGGAATCACTTCTAGTGTCCCTTGAGAGACCACATGGGATGTTGGGGATTAAACCCAGAGGCAAGATGGGTGTGAGCCTCACTCGGGGCACAGGCTGTGTGTTTCAGTATCAGCAAAGCCAGGTTGAGAAGTTGGATTCAATCTGTGACAGATAGAGATGTCAGCCTTGAACATTAGCGTTCGGGAGCTATCTCAGGGTTTTTGAGCATTGCCAAATCATTCATTTCCCCTCTCGTGTGTGTGAGGCTTCAGGTTTTTCCCGAGGAAGTAGCAAAGGCAGAGAAAGCTTTGTTGAAATCTACTTTGAATTATAATGTTCTTCCTGAAAAAAATATTCGCTTTCTTTTGTTGGGTCTAGTTTTCAGGAAAGTAGAACCAAGGGCTAATAACAGATTTAAATGCGTCATAATTCAGCTGATGAGAGAGACCGAGAATTTGGCAAAGAAGGTCTTTAAAGAATTCGGTAAGTAACTCTCAGGAGATAAACTTATTTGTGTTCTGGTCCTTTGGCTTGTTCACTGGTGTATTTTATGTTCTTCCCATTTCAGACCTATTCAGTTGATTCAGCAACCCTTATGCCCTCATGTTTTTCTTCTCCCTTCTTATATCCAATGTAAATCTGACTAGACACACTTGGCTGACAAATACCATAAACCAGCTCACTACTTTCTTAATCTTCCAAGTCAGCTTTCTGTCCTGATTGCCCTACTAATATAAATAAAATCACCTTTTCCTTAGTGGCCTAGATTCAAATCTAGGGGTGATCTTTGAATTCTTTTGAGATTCTCTTATGAAGTCATCAGGTCTCTTCTTTTCCTTTTTATATATTTATCCATTTTCCAAATATTTTGAGGGGGTTGTTTTGTTTATGACCATACCTGAAAATGCTCACGGGTTGCTCCTCTGCATCTGGAATCACTTCTGGTGGTCCTTGAGAGACTATCTGGGAGCTGGGAATTAAACCCAGGTCAGTTGTGTGCAAGGCATGTGTTCTTACCTCTGTACTATTATTCCAGCCCCTCTCCCGGTATTTATTGTACCCGGAAATGGAGATAATGAGACTGAAGACAAAGTCCCCATGTATGAGAAACTTAACCCAAATGAAAGTCAGATGAATTTCATTTCCATGTAACAGGGGAGTGTTACACAGTGTGTAACAGCAACATGTAGGAACTAGGGTTGAAGTGGGATGCAGGCAAGGGAATGTGCTGCTTGAGACACATCCTGAAAAAGTCAGTCAAATTTGAAAGTGGAGAAAACCACATGAGGGCAAAAAGGCATAGGCATAGGAGGAAGAGAGAGAATAGTGACCTCCAGGAACTTGAGCAGACACAGCTAACAGTTAAGAGTAGCAGAGAGGAGAGAGGCTTATTTGGAAAGGCAGGGAAAGACAGAGGAGGGCCTGCTAGGAAATAGTTTGGGTTTTCCTGGACTAGAAAGATAGGAAATTGGGGAAGATGCTTGTCTTGCATACGGCCAACCAACCTGTGATCCCTGCACCATATATGGTCCCTAGAGCACAGAGCCAGGAGTAAGCTCTGAGCACAATCAGATGTGACCCCCAAACCAAACAAAATCCCAAAAGTCAGGAGAATGGAGAGAAAATGGGACAATCCAGAGTCATGTAAAATGCAGGAAGGTGAGCAGCCTGAGAAGCAAATCGGACGTGGATAGAGGCCAGCTGCCAGAGAATGCTCTAAGGAAGGCCAGGAGTTTGGAGGAAGATGCACGGGGGCTTTTCAGCAGTAAAGTTGCATAGCTTCTCATCTGCAACCGTGGACCCCCCCATTGACTGTTGGGCAGATTGGAGGGAACAAGGTCTGAGGTCAAGGAACCAGTTAGGAGATTATCAAGTTATCCGGAATCACCATGACACAGTCTGAACTGGGTGAAGAGACATCAATTCCTACCTTCATCTTCCTCCCATCTCTAAGATTTCTACTTCCATCAGTCCTGAACACATCACCTGCACATTTCCAGATGGCTTAGCTTTTTGCCTCCCCTATTGCCTCCTAGACATACTCTTTGTCCCTGGATCTGGGAAAGAAGTGTGCCAGTGCTGTGAGTCTGGTCCCCTCCTTTGTTCCCCATATTAAGAATGAAGTGGGGAGAGCAACAGTTAAACCCAGAGACCTGGCTCTGCCTGTTAGCTTGAATTATGTATCACTGTATCACTGTCATCCTGTTATTCATCTATTTGCTTGAGTGGGCACCAGTAGTAACGTCTGCATTCGTCCTATCCCTGAGATTTTAGGACTCTCCTTACTCGTCCTTCCCAATGATGCCGTATTGGAGGCTCTTTCAGGGTAAGGGGAATGAGACACATCATTGTTACTGTCTTTGGCATATCGAATACACCATGGGAGCTTGCCAGGCTCTGCTGTACAATTAATTATTAATTATGTATATGCTTTTTTAAAATTTTTGTTTTGTTTGGTGTTTTTGGTTCTTTTGGGTCATGCCTGGCTCTTCAGACACTTGGCTCTAGACTCAGAAATTACTTCTGGCTTGGGACCATATGGGATACTGGGGATGGAACCCAGGTCGACCATGTACAAGGTAAAGTTCCCCCCCCCCCCCCCGCAACCCCCTATACAGAGTCCACGCAGATCCTTAGGTTTTGAATTCAGCCTTTGAGGCTCAGAGGAGCTGCAAAGGCACAGACACGGCCGGACATGAAGGGCATCCTGAAAGCCTGTTTCTCCTT
Source organism: Sorex fumeus (assembly GCF_029834395.1). NCBI lineage: Eukaryota > Metazoa > Chordata > Mammalia > Eulipotyphla > Soricidae > Sorex > Sorex fumeus. Next base: position 22,533,782 of record NW_026606091.1, on the reverse strand, counting down.
GCCCTTGTGAAAAGGCTGATGGGAACATAAGCCGGAGTCTGCAGCACATCACAAGAGGGTGTGCTGAGTCTCATTTATGTTGAGTCCTATTATATTTCAATACAATCCTCTGATGCAGCTCCTGAGATCAACTCTCATTATCTCATTGCTCCTTCACTCTTAAACTCAAAGTTTGCTTTTTGTTTGTTTGGGGTTTTTTGTTTGTTTGTTTTGTTTTGTTTTGTTTTGGAGGGAAGCGCTCCCAAACATTGCTCAGAATGTTCTAGGACCCCTTCCAGCAATGTTGGAGCAATCAGCCTGTGGCTCAGGGAGCAACATGAAGGCCTGAGGATGTTGGTCTGAGGTGACCTGATGCCCTGGGCCACCCTTGGGATGCTCAGAGGCCTCCTGGACTGGATACCATGTGGTGCATCTTACCTCTATTGCTTGCTAGCTCTCGCCCTTCAAAGTCAGCTTTCCCTGTGGCCCTTATTTTGCCTGTAGTCTGCTTTAGTCATCTGCGCATAGAGCCAGTGAAACTTTGGTATTATTTGAACTCCTTTTCTCTTTCTCCTTCTCTTTCTTTTCCTCTTTCTCCTTCTCCTCTCCCACTCTCTTCTTCTCCCCTCCCCCCCATAAAAAGAAAATAACTGTTTGGGCCACACCCAGCAGTGTTCAGGGCATATTCCTGGCTCTAAACTCAGGGATCACTCCTGATGATGTTGGAAGACCATTTGTGATATGGGAAGCCAAAACCAAATTGACTGCATCCAAGGCAAGCACCCTACCCACTGTGCTGTCTCTCTGGCCCCTTTTGAGGTTTCTCCCATGCACTTGCTGTGTGACTCTGGTGATTTATTCAACTTTTCTAAACTTCTGGGTGTTCAGGGGTTACTCCTGGTAGTGCACTCAGGAATTACTCCTGGTGTTGCTTGAAGGGACCAGATGGGATACCGGAGATCGAACCCAAGTTAGCCACATGCAAGGCAAACGTCCTACTCACTGTACTATTGCTCAGGCCCCTAACCTTCTGTTTTTCATCGATAAAATATACTATCTATTTCATGGAGTTAAGACCACAAAATTATGAATTGAGGGGGCTGGAACGACAGTACAGCAGGTAGGGTGTTTGCCTTGCATGCAGCCAACCCGGGTTCGATTCGCATATGGTCCCCCGAGCACCATCAGGAGTAATTCCTGAGTGCAATGCCAGGAGTAACCCCTGTGAATCACCAGGTCTGACCCAAAAAGCCAAAAAAAATTATGAATTGAGGCATTTAGATACATGGTACAGAGTACTCAGTACCATGACATCTTAGACAATCATGGACAACAATCATGGACACACGGCTGAAAACTCAGACCATCTCAGAAGGAAAATGTTTATAGAGAGTAAGAAAGACAATTAGAGGGAGACAGAAACTTGTTTAGATCCTCAAGTTCCTGACTACAGGGACTAACAAAAAAAAATCCATTCTTTTCTTCCAGAAACCTTATCGCAGTTACAAACTAGGGATTTTGGAACCCAAAAATATGAGCAGTGGATCATGATTGTTCAGAAAGCGTGCTCAGTGTTGAAGATGCCGGACAAAAATGAAGAGAGCAGGATTTGTAAAGCCCTGTTTCTCTACACGTCCCATTTGCGGGTATGCCCTGGCTTGAGAAACACGCATTGTTGCAGGAGCAATTGCCAAGAAGGCACTGTGGCAGCTGAGACATCAGGCTTTTGTCTTGTCCCCAAGAGCTCACTTAGGAATCTTTTTCAGGAGGGTCTCAGGGAGCAAACTCAAACGTTTTCAGAAGCCTCTTTGCCTGCTCTCTGAAACTAAACAGCATTGGGGGCTGGAGAGAAAGTACAGTGGGTAGGGTGCTTGCCTTTCATGCAGCCAACATGGGTTCGATCACTGGCACCCACATACTTCCCTGAGTCTGCTAGGAATGATCTCTGAGTGCGTAGAGCCAGGAACAAGCTATTAAAACACATTGTGGGGCCAGAGAGATAGTACAGCAGGTAGGAATTTATCTTTGACACAGACAACCTGGTTTTTATCTCTGATACCCTATATGGCCCTCTGAGCCTGCCAGGAATAATTCCTGAGCACTACTGTCTGTGGGCAATCTTTTCCAAATATCTCACCAAAACTTGGTTTTTATTTTAAACAGAAATATAACGATGCACTCATTATCATTGAGGATGCTCAATTAGTGGATGCTTTGGATTACTTGAAAGACTTCTACTCTGAGGTCCGATCTGCAGGATTTGATGAGATTGAGCAAGATCTCACTCAGAGATTTGAAGGTGGGTGGTTTCTCAGAGGTGGAAGTTGTTGGAGCCTGGTGCCACCAGGGGCAGAGTATTTGCATTATGTTATACTTGATATGTGGTGATGGAGGGGCATGGGTTTAGAAGTAGTACAGATGTCTGTGTGTTTACAGAGCTCACAGATGGCAGAACTATTTTTGTGCATTTTATTTTATTATTTAAAAAATACTTTACTGACTATCCATGAGATAGACCATTATAAAGCAGTTCATGATTGGGTTTCAGTCATACAATGATCCAACACCCATCCCTCCACCAGTGTGCATTGCTCACCACCAATGTCTCCTGTTTTCCTCCCACAACCACCCAACATCCCTCTCACCCCCCATCACCACCACCAGCCTGCCTTTATGACAGGCACTTTTCTTCTTTCTCTCTCTCCTTTTGTGCATTATGGTTTACAATACAGGTACTAAGAGGTCATTATGTTTGTTCAGGCCATTCAGTATTTTTATGGGAAAGGTAAGGCTAGAGTAGCTTTATTAACTGGGTGGCAGTTTTGGGATGTGGATGTGGGAGGTTGCTCATCCCGCTCAAAGAGAGCCTGGAGAGTCCAGTCACAAAACCCTCATACCCAAATTTTCAGCAGATTATATCTTGGTGATATCTGTCCTGAGAAAGTGGAGTTTGGCCAGGGACATGGTGATTTGGGATTGTGGAACAAGCAGGTTGACCTGCCCCTCTCCGATTTACCCTGGTCTGTTCAGCCCCAGTCTGAGATTAACTGTGGCTTTTGATCTCTTTTGAGATTTATTTGTGGGTCTGTGAAGCAAGACCAATAAATGAGCTTGCATAGCTGAGAGGAGGTGGTTTGTGGGCATGGCTTCCACAACATAACTTTTGGCCATTTAATTTCTTAGAAAACTTGGTCTTGAGGTGTCGGGATCCAGCCAGAGGCACAGTGGCAATTTTCGGGTATCAGGAAGCCTGTGGGCATTATCAGGTTGCTGATGCACCCGCCCCACGGGTACAGTTGACCGGCTGGAGGCACTGCAACCCCAAGGCAGGACTATTAAGCTTCACTGAAAACTGTCCTATCGAAGATTCTATTTACATCATTTTCTGTTTTGAAAAGGGGAAATTATTAGGATTTGCAAAGGCTACTCCCATAGAACAAGTCAGTAGATAGTAACTTGGTTTTGGTTTGAACTTTAAGTGTTACACATGTTAAAAAATGCTTTATTATGTTTAGAAGTTTAATTTTTGAGACTGGGTGTGGCACAGGCTGTGGCTTGGTCACTGTCGGTTTGATCCGTAGCAGTGCAAAAACGAAACAGAAAACAGAATAATGTATCAATGAACTATAGCTTATGTATACTGCTCTATTTAAAAGAGACCCGTAATATTACTGCCTTTCATTATATTAAGAAAAACACAGGATGGGGCTGGAGCGATAGCATAGCGGGTAGGGTGTTTGCCTTGCACGCGGCTCACCCAGGTTCGATTCCCAGCATCCCATATGGTCCCCTGAGCACCGCCAGGGGTGATTCCTGAGTGCAGAGCCAGGAATAACCCCTGTGTGTTGCCAGGTGTGATCCTAAAAAGAAAAAAAAAGGAAACAAAGGATAATTTTTAAGGAGAGGGGTTAGAGTGATAGTACAGTGGATAAGGTACTTGCCTTGCATGTGGTCAATCCAAGTTCCATCCCCAAGGCCCCATATGGTCCTTTTAAGCTCTGTCAGGTGTGATCCCTGAGCACAGATCCAGGAGTAACCCCTGATCATCATTGGATGTGTGACCTGAAAACAAACAAACAAAACAAAGCAAAAAAAGGTAGACTTAAGAAGTAAGTCTTATTTCTCTCTTTCTTAAATTTCTTATTCAACCTAAATATTGTTTTGTGAGGGGGGTTTGTTTGTTAGTTTTCTATTTTGTTTGTTTTGGAGTTTGTTTCTTTTTTAACCTAGATTCAAGTTTTTACTGGTCCTGTGTGTGCCCCAGGGGCATGGCCTGCTGGTAGACACAGAACTACCAATTCTTTGAGGGATGGGCTGGGAAAGGCATGCATTTATCAGTAGTTATTGCTCCTAAAATTCAGGTTAAAGACTGATATTAACTATAGGTTGAACTATTAGCTAGAGGTCACAGTATCTCCTAAATTTTTTTGAGGCGTTTAGACTCATGGTATACATAGTACTCAGTGAGTCATCCTAGACAACCCCTGGCACACGGCTGAAAACTCAGACCATCTCAGAAATTTATGTCTTTTATAACATGGCTTCCTTTTAAAGAAAAACTGCCTGAGCTGGAGAGTCTTTCTGTGGATCCCTGCAATGAGAATCCAAAACTCAGTGACCTCTGCTTCATCTTGCAAGAGGAGTACCATGTAAACCCAGACACCAGAACCCTTCTCTTCGTGAAAACCAGAGCACTCGTGAAGGTAAGCTGCAGGGGTTGGAGATATAGTACAGTGGGTAGGACGTTTGCCTTGCACTCAGCCAACCCAGGTTCGATCCCCAGCATCCCATACTGTACCCCAAGCACCACCAGGAGTGAAGGTAAGCTGCTTTCTCCTCCTGGGTAACAGAACAAGTACCACTGGCTGTGGAGATTCTTCATTCATCACTGCTCTGCAATTAAGCCACCCTGTATTCATGTGTGGGACTGCTTCGGGCTCAGTTCTGTTCTGATGATCAGTTTGCTTATTCTGACACTAGTATCTCATTTTCTTTTTGTTTTTGCTTTTTTTTTTTAGCTACATTTAGTGCTGCTGAGGAGCTACACTTGGTTTTGTGCGCAGAAGTCAGCCCCAGAAGTGCTCTGGGGACCAAATGTGTCAGGGTTCAAACCAATGCTTCCTATTGGGGCGTGAAAGAGAGTACACCAGGCTGAGTGCTTGCCTGCATACAGCTGACCAGGGCTCAATCTCCGGCACCCCGTATGGTCCCATGAGCCTACCAAGAGTGATCCCTGAGCACAGAGCCAGGAGTAAGTCCTGAGCACTGCCGGGTATGGCCCCCAAGCCAACAAATAAAGAAACAAAGAAACAAAAAGACCCAGGTCCTCCTCCACATGCTCAACCCTTTGTACAATCTCTCAAGGTCTTCATACCTCTACTAGAGTTAAGTAGAAGTTCTTGTTGAATAGCCCAATACTTCACTATCTTAAACACTTTAGTGATTAAGTCTTGAAACCTGTAGAGAAAGTACTTCATACTTTTAAAATTCTATCAATTTTTAAAAACATAGCAAGAGTGTCACTGTCACTGTCACTATCCTCCTGTTGTTCATTGATTTGCTCGAGCGGGCCCAGTAACGTCTCCATTGTGACACTTGTTACTGTGTTTGGCATATCTAATAGGTCACGGGTAGTTAGCCAGGCTTTGCCGTATGGGCTAGATACTCTCGGTAGCTTGCCAGGCTCTCCGAGAGGGGCGGAGGAATCGAACCTGGGTCGACTGGGTTGGCTGCATGCAAGGCAAATGCCCTACCCACTGTGCTAAATATAATAATGTCTCACTAGGGTTTTAATTTGCATTTCACTAAAGCTAATATGATTGAAAATTTTTATATATTTATTAGCTTTCCATATAGTCCTTTGCCAAAGTATCTATTACATTTGTACTCATTTTTTGGGGGGAGGGGTCACTCCCAGCGATGCTAGGGGTTATTCCTGGCTCTGCACTCAGGAATTACTCCTGGCGGTGCTTGGGGGACCATATGGGATGCCAGGGATCGAACCCAGGTTGGCCGCGTGCAAGGCAAACGCCCTACCCGCTGTGCTATTGCTCCGGCCCCACATTTGTACTCATTTTTAAAAAATCATTTATTTACCTTTTATCTGTGTTGAAGTCTTTGGTATTGATCATAGGATGCAAACTTTTTAGTTGTATCATAGGATGCAAACTTTTTATTTGTATAGTAGGTTGGGAGAAGTTTCCTGACACCACCCCCGCCCAAGGAAAAAAAAAGCAATCTTGTTTTAATTTAGATATATGATACTCTTACCACTAGTTTTTCACTCATTTTATAAAGGATGAATTTAGTTTAGCATTTCAATGACTTTTTTTTGTGTTCTTTTTATAATGTGACTGTCAGAAATGGGATTTACTAATATGTTCTTCTGGTGTTTGACCTTATCATTTTCCTAGCAGTACCTTTTCTAAAAAAAGTAGGAGCCGGAGGAATAGTACAGGGTTAAGGACTTTGCCTTCTGTGTGACCAACCCCATTACATTCCTTCTTACCAAATACGGTTCCTCATGCACCACTAAGTGATCGCTGAATAGAAAGCCAGGAGTAGTCCCTGAGCATTGCTGCATATATCCTCTCTGAAGTTTTTAAAATAAAATTAAATTTACCATTGATTTATAATACCGTTTAGTTTTAAGAGTACCATTCCACAGCACTACAGCATAGCGGTACGGCATTTGCCTTGCGCTACCTTTCGTTTGCCTGGCCTTGAGACACGGTAAAAACAAAGTCTCACTATGGAGACGTTACTGGGCCTGCTCGAGAAAATCGATGAACAACCGGAGGACAGTGACAGTGACAGCGCTTCTGTATTAGCTCTCTGTTGATTAACCGAAAATCTCACCAGAAATTAGTAGAAAGAAAAAAATAAACATTTACCATCTTTTAATATTTGTTGGGCAGGAATTTGGAATTTCCTGTGGCTGGAGAAGAACATGTTTTGATTTCACTTCTATGGCTCTTGAGAGATCTTGTATGATGGAATTCATTCTAAGCTCACACTCAAGTGCCTATCCACGGGGCTGTCAACTATAAAAAACGCTTTTTATCATGACAGTAATCCACAGCATGGCAGCTGGCTCACCCCTAGATAAATGATCCAAGAGATTAAGAGAGAGTGTCTAATAGAGACGTCTCATTCATTTCAAACCTTTAACTTCAAAGTGATACTCGCAGTAGATCTGTCATGTTTCATTCATTAGAGGCAAGTCAGGAAGTTCAGCTCCTACTTGAGGGAACTACATAGGATCTAAATACCAGGATATAGTGATCATGGAAAACTATCTCCAAGGCCATTTCCTCTATCCTTTTCAGTTTCTTTTTTTCAGTGTTTTGAGACTTTCAGTATACATATTCTGTATGTATTCTGTTAGACATAACTATAAATAGTTTTTTTTTAATTTTTTAAAAAATATGGAACACTTCACAAATTTGTGTGTCATCCTTGCTCAGGAGCCATGCTAATCTCCTCTGTATTGTTCCAATTTTAGTATATGTCCTGCCGAAGTGAGCACAGAATAGTTTTTTTTAATTCTATTGATAAGCTGATAACAGGGGCTGGAGTGATAGCACAGTGGAAGGGCGTTTGCCTTGCATGCAGCCAGCCTGGCCGACCCGAGTTCGATTCCTCCGCCCCTCTCAGAGAGCCTGGCAAGCTACCGAGTGTATTCAATATGCCAAACACAGTAACAAGAAGTCTCACAATGGAGACGTTACTGGGCCCGCTCGAGCAAATCGATGAACAGTGGGAGGACAGTGTCACAGTGACAGTGATAAGCTGAATTTTATTTAATTCCTACATTGACTTTTTAATTTAATTCATACAGTGACTCATTAGACAGATGGTATTACTTTTGTTTTAAAGAGAAGAAAATGGAATGGAATCTTCGAGAAGTTAAACTTCTCGCATAGATGTACATGAAATTCAGTGTTATCAGTTGCTACCTATGTTCCTCAGTGTAGCTGGAAATGAATCAATAGCCTCTTTTGAAAACAGTCTTAACAGCTGAACGAATATATTTCAGGCAAATGTCCAGCAAAAAAATCTCTAGAACTAAGGGGGAAAAGCCTTCTTTCAGACAATACACTTATGTCCTTTAAACAATATATATATACACATACATATGTATGTATATGTATATATATATACATATATATATATATATTAGGGGACACAAAGCACAAAGTCAGGAATTAGCTCTGAGCACTGTCGGGTATGGCCCCAAAATACACACAGACACACAAATATATATGTATACATATTAGGCTTTTCATAGTTTCAATAATTCAAGAGCAGTAGATTTCCTGAGAGTGTCTGATTTGGGTTAATTACATTTATGTGCAGTTGGGTCAGTAACTGGCCTCAGTGTCTGTGAATTCACAGGAAATACTCTGGGAGTGGATCATCATTGCTTGAAGCAAGATGTTCTTTTAAGAATGACTTTTTTGGGGGTTTGGGGGGTGTGGGGATTACACCCGGCGATGTCAGGGTTGACTCCTGGCTCTGAACTCAGGAATTACTCCTGGTGGTGCTCAGGGGACCATATGGGATGCTGGGGATTGAACCCGGGTCAGCCACATGCAAGGCAAATGCCCTACTCACTGTACTATCTTTCCAACCCCTAGAGTGACCATTTTAAAAATGGTATTACAAAAATAGGTGTTTCAATTGCTTCTTGCTGGTTTTTAGAAATAAAACTAGCTTTTGTATATTGATCTTGTATCCTGAGAGCTTGCTCAACAGTTCCTCTACCTACTATCGGAACTCTGCTTTTTTAACTACAAAATCTTTGTGATTAAACCTTACCACATCACAAAGATCCAAACCACTGTTGTTAATTAATACATAAAGTTCAATTCCAAGGAGCCTTTTCCCCTCTGGATTTTCAGCCTAAAAATTAAAAACTAAGTTAGACATTATGTTTTTCTTCTTGCGTATAGGTATTTTATATTAAATTGTGAGATAGTTTATAACTGCTGTCTGAATAATAATTATTTTTAACTTTCAGGCTTTGAAGAAATGGATTGAAGGAAATTCCCAGCTCAACTTTCTAAATCCTGGCATATTAACTGGACGAGGCAAAACAAGTGAAAACTTAGGTACTTATATGTAGTGAATTACAATTAGTGTATACTTATAAATAAGAATATTTTTAACACGGTGTCCAGAGTGATATAGTACAGTGACTAGGGCATTTGCCTTGCATACAGCTAACCTAGGTTAGATCCCCAGTATCCTATAGGTCCCCCAAGCAAAATGAGGAGTGATCCTTGAGCATAGAATCAGGAGTGAGCCCTGAACACCACCAGGTGTGACCCAAAATAAATTTTTTAAAAAGGGGGAACCTGGGATCGAAGAGATATGACAGTGGGTAGGGTTCTTGCCTAGATGTACCTGAGCCAAAAACTAAAGAAGCAGGGAGGGAGGGAGGCAGTGAAGAAGGAAGGACGGAAGGAAGGAAGGAAGGAAGGAAGGAAGGAAGGAAGGAAGGAAGGAAGGAAGGGTGGTGTATAAGCTCTGAATTCTCAAATGGAAACTCTAAAATTCTTTCTCTTCTAAACATATAACTAGCTCAGAACTTCACACTGTTAGGGTTGTAGATTTTGTGACTTGTACACTAGCTATTGTGTCAGTTTGTCACAGCTCCATAACCTCTAGATATTCATCTCTTAGGGGGAATTACATGCTTAACATATCAACCAAGAGGGCTTTGTGATGTGGCAACAAGAAGGTGAAGTAAAAATGTTTTGCCAGCTATAAATTTTTTCATATGCACAGAGACATCATGATTCACCCTTGATATTTTGCAAAAATGTTTATATTTACCATTCAATTACGTGACTGAAGCCACACAGCTACTAATTGTCTTTACTGCCATCTGAACTTGGGAACTCTATGGCAGGGTTCAGGTGATGGACACCACCACAAGTGTCCTCTCTAAGATTAGGATCGGACGAGATCGACTGCCTTTCTAACTATAGAGCACTTATCACAGTACCTGGAGTCTAGTAGGCATTTCTTATTAATTAGCCGGTTCTTGAAAAGGTAAGTTCCCACTCTGGTGTTTAGTACCTTTTTGGTGACTTGTTTAATGCCCTCTGACTGTTGCAGGAATGACCCTTCCAGCACAGAAGTGTGTATTGGATGCGTTCAAAACTAAGGGAGAAAGCAAGATTCTGATTGCCACTTCTGTTGCTGAAGAGGGCATTGATATTGCTCAGTGCAATCTGGTTATCCTATATGAATACGTGGGCAATGTCATAAAAATGATCCAAACGAGAGGTGAGAGAAGCTTTGATGCCACTCCTAGTGGTTGCCATCTTGTATGATTTGTGAGTGTGTGTATGACCTTTACCAAACCATCACTGGGTGGGTGAACAGTGGGTATTGTGGACTCTTGGTATCATTGGTGCTAAAGGTGGCACATTTTGCTAGAATTTGCTGCCAACCATTTTGTGCACGAATACATTTTGATTCTTGTTCACAATGAACACTCTTTACTTGAGTGATACTGGCTGTCATAACTCAAATTTGGTTGATGCTCTGGCAATCACTGTATAGCTGCTCTGTAGTGCACTTGCGGTGCTGGTTAGCCCGTTTTCCCGACAAGCTCTTCTGCCCCACCTGGACCAGATAGTCTCCTAACAGGGTTCTCCTGTAACAGTTTCTGGAACATTACTACACTATCCCTTTTCCTTAGAAAATGGCTCCAAGCATTTGCTTTTCTTTGTTTTGAAACTATAACAATATTTTGCTCTATTAAGAGTTTATTCTATGTTAAGAGGTTTCAAAATCCAGCATCCACTTTTCTTTCCAACACATTTCCATGCTTTTTCTTTTCTCTTATTTATTTCAGCCAGTCTGATTTCATTATTGTTTTTCATGTTGAAATGCTTGCTTGTGTGCTGCTACTTAGTTTAACTCCTTCCCTACCTCCCTATCACCTGTTCCTAATACTCCAGCTGACAGAGACTCTTGTGAATGCTCACAATGCTTTGTTTCTAACTTTTTAAATAGTTCTTATCATTTTTTTGCCCCTCTTCTGGTGATTGTATCCATTTTCCCATTTCCAGGGAGGCATTTGAGGAAGAAGATTTATGATTTATCTCTGAATTCTCAGTGTCATTCTCAGGGAATTTGTTGGGTTGTCGAGGGCATTTTCTGGAAATGGGTTTATCCTGTTGCATTGCATCATAGACAATGAGGAATCAGTTGAAGGTGGATTTCTTATTCGTTCATATTTAGGGCACACCAGCATTTGACTCCACACTCAGTTCAGCTTCTCTAGAAAGAGAGGATGATAGTGAGCCAGAGTTGTATGTTAGAAATGTTTCTACCCCTTTGTTAGATAGCTGGCTCTCCCGAGGTTTCTCAGTGTTTTAAGTCAAAGACACCAAATAATATGTTGTTTTCTGATAGGCAGAGGCAGAGCGAAAGGTAGCAAGTGCTACCTCTTGACGAGTAGTGAGGAGAACATTGAAAAGGAAGAAATGAATATGTACAAAGAAAAAATTATGAATGACTGCATCTCCAAACTTCAGAAATTAAATGAAGCAGCATTTAAGGAAAAGGTGCGTATTTCCATCTGTGTTTCTCTTTCAGAGTCTGATGTAAATCACAAGCAGGAAATGTGAGTTTGGTATATTTAAAAATATACCATATTGCTCTGAGCCAGAGCATACATTTGAACAGTAAGTATATGCTTAAAATATTGTCCTGCGGTGAATATCAGATTCCTTCTGCTCTAAGTCTCAATGAAATCAAAATAAATTTTTACAATAAATGCATATACATACATCTATTATTTGTGATAAAATTTGGGGTTTGTTTTTAGATCTGACAGGTAAACTGAGGTAGAATTGTTCCTTAAGCTGACCACCTTGAGGGTTACAGTCCAAGAGTGCAAGACATAATAATTTGGTCCCTTCCACAGATCGAGGCAGTAAAGAGAAGAAATGTAAAGAAACTCCTTTTAGAGGTGGAGAGGAAGACAATAAGCTCTTCTCTCCAGTTCTGCAGCTATACTATCTGCATGACCTTCTCTAGAACACTGTTGGGGGAACCAATTATAATATTAAGGATTTTTATAAAACCAGGCAATGTGTTTTCATGGCAGTTGTTGGAGTTTTCTACCAATGTATAAGTGAGTGACTCCATACATGTGTATTAGCTTGGGAATTCTTTCTTTCTCTCTTTTTTCCTCTCCCTCCCGCTCTTATTTTCTCTCATCCTTCCCATGCAGGTCCAGAAGATACAGACTCATGAAAAGTTACTCCGAGATAAACCAGAAAGAGCAAAACCGGTCCCTGATAAGAAAAATAAAAAACTACTCTGCAAAAAATGCAAAGCTTTTGCCTGTTATACAGATGATATAAGAGTGGTGGAGGTGAGTAGCTTTTTAATCAAAGGACTCTAGGCCATATTTTAGACCAACTGAAGCTATGACTCTAGATTGGTTATGTATTGATAATAAGAGAATATTATTATTTCTATAGTTATCCTGACCATGAATCGTATATACTTTTAAAAAGCTGAATTTTTTTTTTAATGTAGGAGTACTGCTCTTTATTCAGCCACTGATTAGCTGATTGAATTGGGCATGAACTCCACCTTACTTTTTTTTTTCATTGTTTATAATTTTATTTATTGAATCACCATGAGAGCAGTTACAAAGCTTTCGGGTCTAAATCTTGGTCATACAATGAAACACCTGTACCTTCACCAGTGCCCATTCTCCACCCCCAACAACCCCAGTATACCCCCATCCCATACCCTCCCCCTACCTGTGGGGCAGATGATGTCCACATTACTCTCTCTCTACTTTGATCAAATTCATTATTTTGACACCAGACCCACCATTATCATTTGAGATTTTACCCCAACACTCAGATATGCCAAAAAGGCAACAGTAGACAATTTGTTTTCTATTGCTGGTTATGAATAACATATGATGTCGCGTGGCTACAGTAGGGCCATGTGATTTTGAAATTCTGAAATTTTAACACTTAAATCTGGAGGGATTTCTGCCAAAACCTGCTGGGTTCCAAGATTTGTTCTTGAGTCTCTGGGATCATGGCTCTGCCCCCATCCCGTGAGCCCAACATGTCTCGTCAGTGCGGGCCCAAGCCTGACTGTCCAATGGCCTCTGGAGGATAGCGGCCACCGAGTCACCTAGGGGGAGCAGGCGGAGGGACAGCACCCTTTCCCCCCTGGGGTGGCCTGGCACCAGTAACCTACTGCGGGGTCCTGACACATTTCTGCCAAAAGCCACTGGGTTTTGAGATTTGTTTCTGAGTCTCTGGGATCATGGCCGTTAAGCAGTTTAATCAGGAGCCAGAGAGGCCACTTGTGGGTGATGACTTGGGGTCTCGTTGGGGTGGGGAGGACAGGACCAGCTCCACCCCCATCTTGTGAGGCCCTGCGTGTCTCGTCACTGCAGGCCCAAACCTGACTGTCCAGTGGCCTCTGGAGGATGGTGGCCACTGGGCCACCAGGGGGAACAGGCCAAGGCACGAAACCTATTCCCACGTGGGTTGACCCAGCACCGGTAACCTACTGCAGGGACTGGACTCATTTCTGCCAAAAGCTGCTGGGTTTCGAGATTTGTTTCTGAGTCTCTGGGATCTTGGCCATTAAGCAGTTCAATCAGGAACCAGAGAGGCCATGCCTCCAATTAAATAGTTGAGCCGGAGGTGGTTTGTGGGTGTGTTTCCCACATACCTAACTTTTGGCCATTTACTTTCTTGGTAAACTTTGCCCCAAGTTTTTGGGGTCTGGCCAAAGGCACAGCAGCAATTTTGGGGTATCTGGAAATCTGAAGGCGCCATCAGGCTGCTGATGCACTTGCCTCACAGGTACAGTTTGACCTGCTGGCAGCACCATACCCCCTAGCTGAAATGTTTTTAATTTTATTTTCATAAAGTTCTTCACAATAATGTTTTCACAATAATTCATTGTAAACAATCATTTACATTGTTTTAAATATTTAAAACAATTTAAATATTAAAAAAATTTTATTTAAATTTTAAACAATGATTTACAAACCAGTTCCACCACCATTACACTTCCCGCCACCATTATTTAGAATTTTCCCACCACTACCCAAGCTTGCCCCATTGGCAGATGCTAAATAATTTATTTTGTATTGCTTGTTATGAATAGTAAGAGATGCCACGCAGCTGCATGCTCCTGGAATTCTAAAATTTTTAAATATTCAGGGTCCAGAGCATCTCTACAGCATGCTGCTTTCTTCCAAGATTCATTTGTGAGTCTCTGCATCATGGCTGTTAATGCTCTTAAATGGTGTTCAGAGACAGTTCATGGGCTTCAATGCCAGGAAACAGGAAGGGTGGAGAGGTGGGGGGAAGTCGCCCATTCCTGACTCTGTGGAACCTGGCATTTTCAGTCACTAGTCCCTCATACCTGTTTTTTTTTTTTTTGCAGTGTATTCATTCTCATGTGCAGGGGGGTTTGGGATGAGCCCATGAAGGTCAGCCGCAAACATGGTGGCTATTGGGTTCTGGAGGTTAGTGGCTGCTGGGGTTCACGTGGGACAGATGGAGGAACACACCTGCCTCTCTCTGAGGTGCACTGGTGAAATCAAAAGGCTGAAATGTTTAAACTAAAGCTTTGATATTCTGTAATAAATCATTTGGGGGGCAGAGAGATGACTCAGCAGATTGGAGCAGATGCTCTGCATGTGAATTCCCTGCTTGAATCCCCAGCAGCACAGGGTCCCCCAGGCTTTACTGCAAGTGACCTCTGAACACTCATCCAGGAGTCACCCGTGAGCACCGCTGTGTGTGGCCCCTCCCCCTCCCCATGAAAAAAATCAAAACAACAAACCCACCAAAAACAGAGCAACTGCTGCTCTGCCCACATAAATATTAAGCAGAGCAGACAAGATAACCACACAAGAGAATTTGTAAATATGCTATAACAATGTGAATAACAGCAACAACACCACCATCACTACCGCCAACAAAGTATATTTAACTTTTTTAATTTAAAGAACTGTGATTTACAAAGTTATTGAATATTTGAGTTTCAGGCATACACTGTTACAATACCAATCCTACCACCAGTGTTAACTTCCCTGCACCCGTATCCCTAACTGCCCTGACAGGCATATTAAAATTTCAGTGCTTGCAGCTTAGATTTCATGTTTTCAGTCCAACAAAATATTTTAAAGACAATATATGAGGTAGAGAAGTGATTCAGCATTCATAAGTGCAGACTACTCAGAATCCTGAATGCAAACTCTGGCACCCAAGTTTCCTAAGGTACCTTGAGCAGCACTGAATTATGGATCCAAACACTGAACTGTTCTATGAACCACAGTTGCCACCAAGTGCCAGGAGTACTACCTGGAAGGCCCCTGCTCTGCCAGAATCTTTTAAACTTGTATTTGTAAAGAAAAGGAAAAGATGCTGGAGAGAGTAGTGGGTAGGGCACTTGCCTTACATCAAACTTGGGTTTGATCCTGGCACCCCATATGGCCCCCTGAGCCCCACCAGGAGTGATCCCTGAGTACAGAGCCAGGAGTAAACCCTGAGCACCACCAGTTTTGGCCACAAAATCAACCAACCAACAAAAAAACCTATAAGTTGTACACTGAAGTGTATTGATACTTTGCATTATTTGACTCCATGATGCTTTTTTTCCCCTCTACTATTTTGTATTTTCCAAACTTTTTTTCAGACACAGGGATCACCTTTATAATGCAAACAAAAATACGGGTAGGGCATTTGCCTTGCATGTGCCAACATGGCCGACCCGAGTTCAATTCCTCCGCACCTCTTGGAGAGCCTGGCAAGCTACTGAGAGTATCTTGCCCGCACAGCAAAGCCTGGCAAGCTCCCCGTGATGTTTTTGATATGCCAAACACAGTAACACATCTCACAATGTTACTGGGCCCGCTCAAGCAAATTGATGAACAACGGGAGGACAGTGACAGTGACAGTGGCAGTTTTAAAAGCATGACATCTTGGGCTGGAGAAATTGTTCTAGAAGTAAGGCATTTGCTTTGCATGCAGCCGAGTTGGCTGTGACCCTGCTTGATTCTCCAGCACCACATAGAGTCCACTAAGCACTGCCAAGGATCACTCCTGAGCACAGAGCGAGGAATAGCCCCAGATAACCCCTGACATGTCCCCAATCTACCCCTTCAAATAAAAACAAAACATAATATATTGATCTCTATTATTATTATTATGACTATTTACTTAAAATGTTTAGAGGGCTGGAGTGATAGCACAGCGGTAGGGCGTTTGGCTTGCACGCAGCCAGCCTGACCGAGGCAGGTTCGATTCCTCCACCCCTCTCGGAGAGCCCGGCAAGCTACTGAGAGTATCTTGCCTGCAGGGCAAAGCCTGGCAAACTACCCGTGATGTATTCGACATGCCAAACATGGTAACAACAACAAGTCTCACGATGGAGATGTTACTGGGCCCGCTCTAGCAAATCGATGAACAACGGGAGGACCATGACCATTAAGGGTTAGAAAAATCTCCAAAGACAAAAACTGAATGTAATTCTACTACTGCTGGTTGGTGGTTAGACACATTGGGCAGGCTGGCTCAGACAATGAGATATTACTGCAGAGAATTGTGATACTACTAGTCTCTAGTCCAAAGGACTGAGCAAAAGAGGTAATACTCTAAGTGTAGGCAGGCTAAGGTATGGGTGAAGTTCTCATACCTCTCTGCTTATCTTATTTTTTTTCTGCTTATTTTGATTTTCTGATGGTGCCAAGGATTGAACCTGTATATCACTGTAGCCCTGAGTTATATCCCCGACCCTTTCCCTTCCATACTTTTCTGAGTTTGCTCCTTTTCTTTCTTTTTTTTTTTTTTTGCGGGGGGGAAAGAGGGAGGAGGGAGTCATACCTAGTGTTGCTTAGGTGTTCAGGAATCACTCCAAGCAAGGCTGAGTAATTACTCCTAGCAAGGCTCAGGGGACCATATGGGATGCCGGGGATTGAACCAACATTGGTCACAGGCAAGGAAAGTGCCTTGCCCATTGTACTATCTCTCCGGCTCTAGTCAGCTTCTTTAACTGCAAACATAATCAGGGTGATTGATATATCAAGACGATTATCACTGTTTATCTGTACTCAATGTTTTTACACTGAAAATGGCCATTTTTAGATCCTGTTTCTGAAGTCATGCATGTTGGATAGGCATGTGCTTGGTGTACAATTTGCTCCAAAGCTGGCGGTGAGACATAGTAGTAGTACCCACCCTCTTCAGGGCCATGTTAATCTTCTCTGTATCCTACGAATTACGCCTGTCTGAGCTACTGGTGAACACAGGGTTCACAGATCTTCAACAAATTCTAACCCCCCACCTCTCCCCAGCCTGCCTTCCTTACTGAATTAATGAGGTATCTGCTTGAGAAATTAGATTCCCAGAATGCCTTGATCCACTGCTTAAGGAGGTGTGCACCATCACCACTGGCACCTTCAACTGTGGAACTGGAGTTCAGAGTGTAAGGATTCTGATTTCTGGCTCATCCCTTATTTCCTTCTTACCTCATCTGTAAAGTTGTAAGATTTCACTTACTCTTCATTTCAGATTTTTGTGTAGTTTTCTTTTTTCATCACAATTACATGCAACACTAACATCATGTTTTGTTTTGTTTAATTTGCTTTCATCTGTAGGATAACCATCATACTGTAGTTGGAAAAGCTTTTAAGGAGTGCTTCGAGAGCAAGTTACACCCTAAACCAGGAACCTATGGCAGTTTTGAGAAGAAAGAAAAGATTTTCTGTTGCAAGTGCAAATTGGACTGGGGAATCCATGTGAAGTATAAGACATTTGAGATTCCAGTGATAAAGATTCAAGGTTTTGTGGTGGAAGATCTTGAAACAGGACAACAGAGGTCATATACAAAGTGGAAGGATTTTGAATTTGATAAGAAACAATTTGATGATGCAGACATGGTCCTTGAGTAGCTGCCGGGAGTAGACGAACTCGAGAGAAGGAATTGGTTTCAGTTGTGCAATAATCATGGATCCTTTGTACCACTTGACCTAATACTTGTTTACTGGGCTGAATGTTAGTCACTAACTTCACCTCATTATTGTTTTCAACAGTTTGTGAATAAAGTGAATAAATTATTAATCCAGGTTATTGTCTGCTTTTGACCACCATAGATACAAGATTCCATGAACTTCCTCTTTTGGTTGCGTTCATTTGCTATAAGTGGTTCACAGAACTGAGAAGCATTTTCACTGTATCACTGTTTGTCATCCCATTATTAATCGTTTTGCTCAAGTGGGCACCAGTAACGTCTGCATTCATCCGAGCCCTGAGATTTTAACAGCCTCTCCTTACTCATCCTTCCCAACGGTGCTGCATTGGAGGCTCTTTCAGGGCCAGGGGAATGAGACACATCATTGTTACTGTTTTTGGCATATCAAATACGCCACTGGAGCTTGCCAGGCTCTGCCATGTGGGCAGGATGCTCTTGGTAGCTTGCTGGGTTCTCTGAGAAGGAGAACTAGACTATAAGAGATCTGCTTGACTGCGCTTCCAGGAGCTTTGTTTTATAGTCTCTGGATCTTGGCTGTTGATGGGATTTCATGGTGCCAGGGGCAGTTTGTGGGTGTAACTGCCTAGCTACTGGAAAATGGAGCATCTGGGTGGAGGAGGCCCAGTCCTGATCCAAGCAGGCTTGGAGATCTCAGGGCTGAGAGAAGCATTTTATTTATAATATCACTGCTTTATTATCAAAGGACATAACTCGGGAAGAGCTAGATAGGAGAGATATATAGGGTATAATATGGCATTAGGGCTTGACTTTTCAAGACAAGTTTTCCTATATTGCCACCTATTTACCTTGTGTCTTCATTATATAGGCTTGATTGGTACTCATAGATCATTGATGACTCATCTAACCTCTAGTTCCTTTTCCATTCCCAAAGATCAGAAGGTGGGCCTGAAAGCCTCAACTTTCTAATCATAAAGCTACTGTCTAGACAACGGGTCTCCAACTTCCAAGTCACCTCACAAATCTTTATCATTTTTGTTGCCTAGAAATCCCAACGTTTTTAGGAGCCTTGTGATCCTAAATGGGGGTGGAGACATAAGTCACAAGGATCACAAGATGTCTTTTTTTGTTTTTTTTTTGGGGGGGGGGGAGTTGGAGGCTGTTGGAACTCCCAGCTTTTGGTGGCTGTAAATCTGGGCCCTAAGAGGAGGACTAAGGAGAGGTCCTAAAGTTTCTCCAGAAAATATGTTGTCATCCTCTCAAAAAAAATATATAAAAAACCTCCAGGACAATGTGTATATTTTGTGAGGAAACCCACTGAGCAGTTATTTCATTAAATATCTTAATGAATAGTCTTCTGTCAACAGAAGGCAAACCAACTTGAAACAAGAAAACCTTGGAATTTTATTCATTTGGGAGCTATACCAGCAGTGCTCAGGGCTCATTCCTGGCTGTGCTCAAGGGACCATATGGGGTGTGAGGGATCAGGGCTCACTCCTGACTGCTCTGGGGACCATCTGGGATGCCAGGGATTGAACCTGGGTCAACCGTGTGCAAGGCATGTGCCTACTTGCTGTACTATTGCTCCTGCTCCTTGTTCAACTTTCAAATGGAGTCAAGCCACAGCTAAGCATAGGGCTGAATCAGTGTAGGGGCTTGGTTGCTATTTATGGAGTGAAAGAAATCATCCTGGTAAGGTTTTAAGAATTGTACTCTAAATACTCAGATGCTGGTCGCTGGGTTTCTAGATCAAAGTCCACATTTTAGAATCCACTGGGGATCTTTCATGGATGCAGCATGTTCGGTCATAGATATCTTAGCAAGATTTTCAGGTGGTTCAGATACAGTCCGTTGTACAATCACAGACCACCTTGTTGCTATGGTTTTTCCCAGTGCTGCCACGGGGTATTTCACCTAAAATGAAAAGTCTCTTCAACTTAATATCTGAATTGTGCAACAAAGTCAATAAAATGATTCCCACCTTTATATTCAAAATTTTATTTTTGAAAAATAAGCATCCCCTTTTATTTTTAAAATATTTATCTGCCTTTTCCCCGCCTGGCAGCAAGGTGGCCACCGCCTCAGAGCGTATTGGAAAGCCAGGTATGAGCTGGCGGTGACGGGGTAACTGCAGTCTCATGGGAAGGGGGACGGTACCGGCTCGTCCTTCACGCTCTACCGAGGTCATGAGTTGCCCCCCACAAGCGGCTCTCTGGCTTGGCCATGGCTCCAGAGGCAAAAGGACTTAGTCCATAGTCCAGCAGCTTGCAGAAGAAAAGTGAATGGACCATGCATTAAACCATGGCCCCATGCTTCCCCAGGAGGGAAAGGATGTTGCCCCCTTCCACCTTTTTCCCCCCTGGCAGCAAGGTGGCTGCCGCCTCAGAGCTTATAGGAAAGCCAGGTATGAGCCGGCGGTGACGGGGCAATTGCAGTCTCATGGGAAGGGGGGCGGTACCGGCACGTCCTTCATGCCCTACCGAGGTCACGAGTTACCCCCCCACGAGCAGCTCTCCAGCACAGCCATAACCCCAGACACACAGAAACCAATCTCGTAATTATCTCGCTCTTTGCAGAAATCCAAAATCGTGGCCGCATGACATTATATGATTCTCATAACCAGCTATAGAAAACAAAATATTTCACAATGCCTTTTCAGCAATTCTGATTGTTTGGGGGGAAATTCTAAAGAATAATGGTGCATCTTTTGTCAAAATAATGAATGTAATCAATGTAGAGAAGAGTTAAGTAGAAATCATCTGCCTAACAGGCATTTGGAGGGGTGGGAGGGGGTATACTGGGGTTCTTGGTGGTGAAAAATGAGTACTGGTGAAGGGAAAGGTGTTTGATCATTGTATGACTGAGACTTAAACCTGGGATCGGAGATGCAGGCTGAAAGTAGACTAATAGACTGAACATGATGACCACTTAATACCTCTATTGCAAACCACAATACCCAAAAGGAGAAAGAGAGCAAAAGGGAATGTCCTGCCACAGAGGCAGGGTGGGGTGGAGGGGATGGGTTGGGAGTGGTGGGAGGGATGCTGGGACCACTGGTGGTGGAAAATGGGCACTGGTGGAGGGTGGGTACTCGATCATTGTATGAATGAAACACAAGCACGAAAGCTTGTAAGTCTACAACTGTACCTCGTGGTGATTCACTAATAAAAAACTTAAAAAAAAAAGTGTTTAATGCACAGATAGGTTCTGTACCAGAGGCTGTCATCCCTTTCTGCAAATGGACCATTTACAGAACCTATTGCCACTTTGTCAATTCTGCGGTATCTGTATTCAATTTAGTTAAGACTCAGTGATCCCCTAAAATGGGACCTGGATCTTTCCTTGATAGACATTTCAAACACCTGTAGGTGCATTGTATCAGGTGTAAAACACTGGCTGACTAGATGCCCAGATATGAGTCAGAGCATTAATTTCAGGATCATGTTAGTAATGCTTTTATTATATTATGCAATAAAGCGATAAAGTTCACTCAATCTGTAAAAGAGATTTATTATTGTGAATTATTCAAACTTAAAAATAGCTACAGATGCCAATTATTAAAACTATTAAAAATAACAGCCATAAAGACATGATCTTTATTCACGAGCATTAGACTATCTGGGTGAACAAAAATTACTGGGGTAATAAAATTTGAGAACTTGACATTTTACAACTTCTTTAGAGAGGAACTGGTATGACCTTAGTTCTTAGTTTCCAGTAGTCCACATTGCTTTTGCACAACCCAAAAATTCACACTGCCCTAACATAACCCTGAAAGGCATACTTTGCCAAAAAATAATGAGGTGACTTCAATGAGGTCTGGGAAATCCCCTTATTTCTAGACTAGGGTTATTTTGAGAGACAAGTACCTAAAGTTCAAAAATGAACTTACCCCATAGTTACTGGTGGCATAGCACATAGTCCAGAATGAGGTCATTGCGCCATGAAGGTAAAATGAGAAGAGATGTAATCTGTTTTTGTGTCATTAGATCGAACCAAGCTGGTGGCCGTGGCCATCCTGTTCTTCAAGTTCTTTTACTTTTATTGGTTTAAGCCTGTTGGTGGTTTAGATACCAGAGCCTCAGGAGTCGTGACCCACAGATCCTTTCCTTGAGCTGCTCTCCACGCACCATTGAGACACGGCAGTCATGCATACCTCTATGAAGGTGATCCCAGCCAAGACACTGGTGCTTTATTGCTGTATTCGTTGTCAGTGAACTCGCTGGGCACACCAAGGAATGCTTCCTTCCCCAGGAAGATCAGGAAGCAGTGAATTTATAACGCAGAGTACAAAGGAGATGGGAATCCCACTGAGAGGATGGTGGGACAGGACCAACAATAATTTTGAGAGTAAGAAGGACAACGGTTCAGAAACTGAGAAAAAGATTTTATTTGCTTGGCTTTGCTGTGGGAAAGGATGTGAGAACAATCCCGAAGTGCATGGAGTCCCCATTCTGAAAGTCACAGGCCAAGAATTGATTTCCTTATCACCACTGACTATGGAGCCAAGTGCTCTCTGGAAGTTCAGGAATGCCGAACTCATGGGGCTGGAGATCTGCTTTCCCAGCCATTCTTAGTGTTTTCCCTTTAGGACTGATCTCAGGATTATAGGGTGCTAATACATATATGTCACTGTCACTGTCCTCCCATTGTTCATCAATTTGCTCGAGCGGGCCCAGTAACGTCTCCATCGTGAGACTTTGTTGTTACTGTGTTTGGCATATCGAATACGTCATGGGTAGCTTGCCAGGCTTTGCCGTGCAGGCGAGATACTCTTGGTAGCTTGCCGGGCTCTCCGGGAGGGGCAAAGGAATCGAATTCAGGTCAGCCATGCTGGCTGTGTGCAAGGCAAATGCCCTATTCGCTGTGCTATTGCTTTCGCTGTGCTATCGCTATATCTATTTATTATATTTATTATATGTGTATGTGTATAAAATTTTGTGACCCAAGCTAGAACTATAGTACCTTAGAGCAGAGAAACTAAATAACTTAATGCTTCTCTTTCTGATCTGGGATGAAGTGAGCTAGTATGCTTTCATAACTTTTTCAAGTTATCAGTTTAGTTCTCATCCAGTTGACTGCAGATTTTTGAAAGTGGTGACAGGTACATAAGTAACCAATATATAAAGTTGGGTGAATCTTCAATCTCATTATGCTTTCTGGACAAATGTAGATGGATTTGGTATGGGACATTCCTTATTCCTTTGGCCCAGATGACTTTGTTGAGCCTGGTGTCAATGCACGTATCAAGGGTGTCCATCTCCTTCATGGCAAACTTCCGGGTCTCTGAGTGCCCAAGGGTGCAGGCTTCTTTGAAACCCACTCCATGGATGCACTTGTGGATGTTGATGGTGTACCACTGCATCACCATCTCAGTGATGGCCATGCGGCCCTTCCTCTTGACACCCTTCTTGGCGGGAACCATGCTGCTGGCCAGGGGAGAAAGGAAGGGGGCCAGTGAGCTAGGTTTTGACCTTAGGGATTTGAATGACCAGGCCACATCCAGTTTACTAACACACACACACACACACACACACACACACACACACACACACACACAGCTGGAGAGGTTGTATAGCGGGCAAAGTGCTTTGCACGTGACTAATCCAAGTTAGATCCCCAGCATGACACCTGCTGGGTGTGGACCAAAGTAAATATAAAAAAAAAAAGCTCAATTATTTTAAGGGGCTGGAGTGATAGTACAGTGGGTAGGATGTTTATTTTGCATATTCCTGACCTGGATTCAATCCTTGGCACCCATAGGCTTCCCTGAGCATCACCAGGAGTTAATTCCTGAGTGTAGAGCCAGGAGTAACCCCTGAGCATTGTTAGTGTTGCCCAAAAAACAAACAAAAAATCATAGGAAGATTAAATTGGGAGCTATATGTTGCCCTGATACAGACTAAAAGCTCATGACACACTATTTCCTGTAAAAGAAAAAAATAATTGTACCAATTGTACTGTTACTGAGTTGGGACCCATACTTGAAGCGAATGTGGTGATAAGAGTAGTCTCTAGTAGGATTAGGACCCTTATAAGAAGTGAGCGCACACCTAGTTTTCTTCACTTTCTCCCTGTGCATGTTCTAAGAAAAGACAAGAACACAGCAAAAGTCTGCCTGCAAGCCAGGGAAAAGGACCTTCACCAGAAGATGTATTGGCTGGAACTTTGATCTTGGACTTCTAGCTTCTGGAGCTAGAAAAACATTTTTGATGGCTAAGTTATCTAGCCTAAACATATTTCTTGAATTAACGCCAGTGGGAGAAAAAGAGCAAATAAACTAAAGTACACAGCAGTCCACCCTGACATCACTGCTCCTGCTTCCTCCCGCACCCCCCCTTTTTTGGCATGACACCCAGAGACACTCAGGGGTTATTCCTGGCTCTGCACTTAGGAATCATTTCTGCCAGTGTTCAAGGATTCCTATGGGGTGTCGGGGACGGCCTCGTGCAAGGCAAAAGGCTTACCCACTGTACTAATGCTCTGGCCCCTCCTGCATCTTTCTTGTCCGATTCCCCAATAGGGTCGATTTATGGCAACTCAGACAACATACTGGTGACTCAACCCTTCCATGTAACGTGCACGGTACCAATATCAAGACGAAAGCTGACTCTCAAAGTCATTCAAGCTTTGGGATGTTGTGATCCAAGATTTACTCTGTTCTATATATCCTGAAAGCCCCCCTCCCCACACCACAATACACACACACACACATACACACACACTCCATTTCCAAAGTCAATGAAGGTTTTCCTTGAAAATAGATTTAATTTTATTCCAATGAGAATGCTCCACGTCTCTCCCCAAAACCACCTCAACGAAAGTTCTCCTCTTAGTGAATGAAAATTTTTTTTCCAGGGAAAAATTTTAAAGATCAAAAAGGAAAACTGCATATGTCTTTAATGATGAGCTATCAAAAGGTAACATACATAATAAAAACAACCGCAGTGTGTCACCTGTCCAGGAGGCATCTGGTGGAGAACCACATCTCGGCTATGATCTGAAGGGCAGGCGAGGAAACTCCTTCCTCTCTACCACGTAAGCTAACACCGGTGTATCGGGAAAGGAAATTACTTCAGGGAAACGGCTTTGCTGCTTGAGGACAACAGGGAGGGACCACAAAGAGGGTTGGAACCAACCGCCTTCTGGAAAGACTTACTGCAGGCCAAGAGTGAAAGTGACACTCTGCCCCGTAACTTTCAAGGTGAGCTCTCTTCCTGGAAGACTCACGTTTCCCCGCCTCGCTAACTGTCAGAGTTTAGAGAAGGATGAGAAGATTAACAAAATTCGAGAATGTAGAAACTGCTGATTTGGAGTCTGGAGGAAAAGGGCAGTGCCCCCAGCTGCTCCCCCAAGCTTCTCCACCGGGGGGGGGGGGGGGCGCCCTTTCAGCACGGGGCTCCTGCGATGGGCAGGGCTACTTGGCCATCTTGCGGATCATGTAGTTGAGGATGCCCCCATTGCGGAAGTACGTGAGCTCCACGTCAGTGTCAAACCTCATGATGGTGTGGAACGTCTTTCCGGTATCCAGCTGCCATGCCATGGAATGAAGAAAAAAAAAAATGAAGTGAGGCAGGTGGCTGGACAGGAGGCCCCACCAGAGTCCTGGAGGTTGTGAAGCTCCAGGCCCCAGCCCAGCGCCCCCGAATAAGAAGCTGCATTTGAACAAGATCCTACTGCAGAGAATAAATGATGGAGGTTAAGAGTTGCCTGAGAATTGCAGGAGTTTGTAGCAGCGGTGACTAGGATTTTAACGAGCTTCTCTAGGGCATCCTTGGGAGGCAACTGGCTACAGCTGGCAGAGGCTTCGATCCGGTGGTGGCATGGGCAAAGGGGCAGAGCCGCTCGCTCACCCTGGACCACTTTAGATACCCCAGCTGCCTCTGCCGGGGGGTGCGGGGAATGGGCTCAGTACCCAGGGGCTTTGAAAGTCGGCTGGTTTTGGGAGTTGTCATATTCACCTCTAGGATAACCAGAACTCAGAGCGGGAAGGACTATGGCCACTCTTTTTATGACATGTTTGTCATAAAAAAAAAAAAGGTGCATTATAGGTAATATGCAAAAGTCTTCTCCCTGAACTTTCATCAGAAGTTATCACCAGGAGATCCATAGGTGTCATCCTTGCCTCATCTAAAGGCAGGTCCAAAAGGTCCAGGTGGAGCTCCCCCCCCCCCCCCCCACACACACACACACACCCAACTCCCGCTCATTTTCTTTGGATAAGATTATCCAAACACAAAGTCTGTTTAGCTGGACCTGGCATGGCACGGGGAGAGAGGTCCCGGAGAGAGTGGGGGTGGGGTAGGCTCTGGCTTACCTTGACCTGGATTTTCATCCGCGGTTTGAGGTCTTCTGGAATGATGACAGTGTATCGTTCCCGCCCCGTAAGTCCCAGGGTGTCCGCATTCTCCCCCGGGAGATACTCGAGTGGGATCACTCCCATTCCAACCAAGTTACTGCGGTGAATCCGTTCATAACTCTCCGCCAGGACGGCTTTGATTCCCTGAGGAGCCAAGACAGAAGGGTTGTTTGGGGCCCGAGAGATTAGCACAGTAGGTAGGGAGCTTACCTCACATGCGGTTCACCCAGTGTCGATCCCTGGCATTGCATATGGTTTCCTGAACCACCCAGGAGTGATTCCTGACTTCAGAGCAAGGAGTAAGCACTGAGCAGCACCATGTGTGGCCCAAACAAACAAAAATGTTGGATGTGGTTCCCATCTTTTTGTTTTGTTTTTTTTTCCGGCCACACCTGGCAATACTCAGGGGTTCTTCCTGACTCTGCACTTAGGAGTCACACCTGGCGGTGTTCAGAGAATCACATGGGATGCTGGGGTCTGAACCCAAGTCGGCTGCATGCAAAGCAAGAGCTTAAACCACTATGCTATCTCTTGGGACCCTGCTATTTTCCTTCCCCTTTATAATGGCTAACGTCAAACTGTCCTCACACCTAAATTCTTTATAAATACCAAGTAACTCTGTGCATCAAATGACACCCCCTAGCTATGCCACCTCACACAGCCTCTAATCTTAACAGGTTGCTCTCAGTATATAGTCATTATGTGAGAACTCTCATTCTAAGTGCTGTCAGTATTGGGGGTCGGGGGCAAATGCTATGACGAATTCTCTTTGCCCTGGGCAGTGGCTGTATCTGATATTAGGACCCAGACAGCCCAACCAGGCCCAGCACCCCATCATGAGATATTTTTGAACCCATTCCCTTTATGCCCCAAATCCACACCACAAAACAACAGCAAGAAAATTCTTTTCCTTGAACTTGGCTATTGTTGCAGGCATATTTACAAGCAGATGTAACCAAAAGAGCAGTGTTCTGAGCATCCTACAGAGAAAGCAAATGACTATCTTCTCTGTGCAGCTTCCTCAAGGATAAAAGTACATTAAGGGCCAGAGAGATAATACAGTGGGTAGAGTAGTTGCCTTGTATGTGGCCTACATGGATTCAATTCCCAGCACTAAATATGATACCCTGCGCCCTGCCAGGATTGACCACTGAGTACAGAGCCAGGAGTACGCCCTAAACACTATCAGATGTGACACCCTCCCCCCCCCCCACACACAACTGCCCCCTCACCCCTCCCAAAAATGGTGGACTGTAGATCTGATATTCTACTAATAATTTATAACTGGCAGTATACAGAAATGATTAAGAACAAACCAACCAGGATACTCAAATGAATGAGAACACTGTATTCTCACAGTCAGTGAACTGCAATTATAGTAAGAGACCCATAAAAAGCCTCCCCCTGTCCAGGGTAGACTTTTAATACCCCTGGCATCAGGGTCACATGAGAAACTTGTTTAAAATGTATCGTCCTGGGCACTAGCCCTGCCTACCTCTTAAGGGAGCATGATCCCAGAGAAGACGGTGATTTTTGTTTCTGGGCTACTCCTGGGAGATGGAGGAGGGCCTTCTCCTTGCTCTGTGTTCAAGGGTCACTTCCAGACAGGAGCTCGGGGGATCATGAGAAGCCTGAAACTGAACATGGGCCTCCCGCATGCAAAGCACACACAGCCCATCTCCCTGACCCTGTGACAATGCTTTTCAAACTAGGCTACATGTAAGAATGACCACGGAGTGGGCTGGAGAGATAGTACCATAGGTGGGTAGGACGTTTGCCTTGCATGTGGGTGGCAGATGTGGGTTCGATCCCCGGTATCCCATATGGTTCCCTGAACACCGCCAGGACTGATTCTTGTGTGCAGAGCCAGGAGTAATATGCACTCAATGCATGAGGGTGAAGCCTGGCAAGCTCCCCGTGACGTATTCAATATGCCAAACACAGTAACAAAAAGTCTCACAATGGAGACGTTTACTGGACCTGCTCAAGCAAATCGATGAACAACGGGAGGGCAGTGCTACAGTGCTTTTTGGGTCACATCCGGTGATGCACAGAGGTGACTTCTGGCTCTGCACTCAGGAATTATCCCTGGCGGTGCACAGGGGACCATATGGGATGCTGGGAATCGAACCTGGGTTGGCCGTGTGCATGGTGAATGCCCTACCCGCTGTGCTATTGTTCCAGCCCTCAGACACAGGTATTTGAAAGTCAAAACAAATCTACAGAGGAAGGGCAGACTCTCCAGGATGAGAGGTATCTGGTAAGAATGTAGGCACAGACGTGTGTGCTCCCTGGTCAGTGGTGCAAGTGCCCACAAGCAAGTCTGTATCCTACTCACCAAGAGGAAGGGGCCCTTGGCGGCCCAGTCGCGGGAGCTGCCCGAGCCATACTCTTTGCCAGCCAGAATGATGAGGGGCAGTCCGGCCTGCTGGTACCTCTCAGCAGCATCGAACACGTCAAGCTGTGGGAAGAAAGAAGGTTTCGGGGGTGTGGTCAGGACCTGCAGCGGGGACACAGGCCAGTAAGGCCTGGACACTAGTGCAGGGTGAAGAGGATCTGCAGTGGCCAGAGGCAACACAAAGCCACACAGACTCAATCTGTGTGGTCACTTTATAATTCCCTGTGACCTGTGACCCTCAGCGGTTTAATCCACCAAATTGCATTCAGTATTCTTTTACCAGAAAAACTCCTTGTGGGGCTGTAGCACAGCGGGTAGGATATTTGCCTTGCACACAGCCGACCCGGGTTCGATTCCCAGCATCCCATATGGTTCCCTGAGCACTGCCAGGGGTAATTCCTGAGTGCAGAGCCATGAGTAACCACTGTGCATTGCTGGGTGTGACCCAAAAATCAAAAAAAGAAAAAAAAAATACCTCCTTGTGCAAATGCTGCCCGAGCCCATGTACTGCTTGCGCCCACATGGCCGAGCACATGTGGTGCCTGAGCATGTGTCACCCGAATATCCCCTCTTGAGATGTGTACTTTCGTGCTTTCATGTCTAATGCTGGGGTGTGTGTAGGGGCTCTCTCCGCCCTTGGAGAAGCCTGCATTCTCTCTCTCTTTCTCTCTCTCTCTCTCTCTCTCACACACACACATACTCTCTCTCTGTCTCTCTCTCTCTCTCTCTTCCCTTCCATACCTTCAAAGCCTCCAAAAAAAAAGTTTTACTTCAAAAACAATACGAAACAAAACAAAACAAAAAACCAGAAATATACCCTTGTTGTCCTGATTTTAGAAAAATATCCCAGTCCTAGAGCATCATGAAAAAAAGGAAACTAAAGGAGGTGGATTTTTCCCCCCGTCTTCTCTTTCACTGATTCAAGTGTTTTACCTTTTGGCTTTGGGGTGACACAAGGCAGTGCTCCATGGAACCTACGTGGT
The DNA here is from genome assembly GCF_029834395.1 of Sorex fumeus. Classification (NCBI taxonomy): domain Eukaryota; kingdom Metazoa; phylum Chordata; class Mammalia; order Eulipotyphla; family Soricidae; genus Sorex; species Sorex fumeus. Next base: position 22,504,057 of record NW_026606091.1, on the reverse strand, counting down.
GCCCGGCATTGAATCAAGGATGACTGTGTGCATAGGAAGTGCCTTAACTACTGCGCTCTCTCTCTGCCTTCTCAACTAGTTTAAAACTTAGACCAAAGAAACTCCTACCTAAACCTGAGCTTTCCTTCCTTTTGTTTTGGGGGGGTCACACCTGGCAGTGTTCAGAGATCACGCCTGGCAGAGCTCAGGGGACCATATGGGGTTGCCGGGATTGAATCTGGGTCAGCAGCATAGAAAGAAGGCAAGGGCTCTACCTCCTACCCCCTGTACTATCTCTCCATCCAAGAGGTGACTTTTTTTGCATTTGAAGTTTTCTTCCACTCTGGGTACTATTAGATCTCTCTCCTTTTATTCCTCCTCTGTCTGGGGATTGGGGCTGAGGAGGGGGTCTTTCAAGATTTAAGACTTAGCTCAGAGGCTGTTTTCCTATGACTCAATCTCCTCCTTTACTATGTTGTGTGTCCTGGCGGGCGGTAATCACCGCCAGTGTGCCTGAGCCCCAAGCTCGGGTCTGTGACCCCCCCCCCCCGCCCCGCCCCATCCTCTCTGTTCATCTCTCAGATGCTTGAAAACTGACTGCGTTTTTCTTCATGCCATTGCGTATTATTCCTGCTGGCCATCAAACAGTTACCTGCCTGGCTTGGTCCTGGTAGTCAGGGATTATCTATGAAGAGTTTTCTTTGCAAATACCCAGAATCAATGGCAGGTGAAATGGTATTTGTGCCAAGACCACTGGTGCCTGAGGCGAGGTCCTGGGTCTTGAATCTCGGCTTTTCCTCTGTGTGACCCGAGAGTCACAGGAGATGGCTCAGATCCAGGCTCCCCAGTGTACAGCATGCATAACTGGGGCTGGAGATAGTATGATGTGTAGGGTACCTGTCCTACACACACAACCCAGGTTCGATCTCTGGCAGCCCACATGGTTCCCTGAGCAGTCATGAGTGATCCCTGAGTGCAGAGCCAGGAGTAAGCCCTGAGCACCACTGAATGTGGCTCAAACACTAATTAAATAAAAAACAGATAATTAAAGCTCATCCTCCTAATAACTCTCATAGAGTTGTTTCTGGTAAAAAAAAGTCAGCATATACGAGGAGCACAGAATAATACCTGAGATGTAGTGAGTTCCACATAAAATACAAGCCATTATTATTATTATTTGTTTTTTGTTATTTTTGGGGGGGTCACACCCGGCAATGCACAGGGGTTACTCCTGGCTCTGCACTCAGGAATTACTCCTGGCGGTGCTTCGGGGAACCATATGGGATGCTGGGAATCGAACCCGGGTCGGCCGCGTACAAGGCAAATGCCCTACTCGCTGTGCTATCGCTCCAGCTCTATTATTATTATTATTATTTGAAAAGTGGAGAATCATCTCTAAAGTCGTTCAGTTTTCATCAGCCCTACAGCACCTGCCGAGCAGGTAGGTGACACAGGTGACCCATGTGCAGGCACTATTCTAGTTGTGACACCTTTTAAAAAAATTTTGCTTTTCGGCCACACCTGGAGATGTTCAGGAGTGACTCCTGGCCCCTGCACTTGGAATCATTTCTGGCAGTGCTCGGAGGACCATATGGGATGACGAGGATTGGCTCGGCCGTATGCAAGGCAAATACCCTCCCCACTGGACTTTCGCTCCAGCCCTAGGCGTGACTCCTTTTATGTTTAAGCCTCAGAGCCTTACAAGGTAGGAGTCACTACTGCTTCACAGGTTAAGAGGAAAGAAGATCTTGGGGGGACTGAAGCAATAGCACAGAAGGTAGGGCGTTTGCCTTGCACGTGGCCAACCCGTGTTCAATTCCCAGCATCCCATGTGGTCCCCCGAGCACCGCCAGGAGTAATTCCTGGGTGAAAAGAGCCAGGAGTAACCCTTGTGCATCTCCAGGTGTGACCCAAAAAGAGAAAAAAAAAAGATCTTGGAGGCTAGAGTGATAGCACAGTGGGTAGGGCATTAGCCTTGCACACGGTCAACCTGAGTTCGATCCCCAGCATCCCAAATGGTCCCCCAAGCACTGCCAGGACTAATTCCTTAGTGCAGAGTAAGGAGTAACCCCTGAGCACTGCCAGGTGTGACTCAAAAAAAAAAAAAAGAGAGAGAGAGACGAAGATCAAAGAGACTGGGATGAGGTAGAGCAGGGACTTGAAATCAGTGTGTCTGACTCAAAGGTCAGCTCCTTCCTCTTCCCACCTCCCCACTCTCCTTCCCTGAGTCAAGCTGGAATATACCAATTGCAAGTCATTCCCCTAAGACACAGCTGGCCTCCACATTCCTTCCTTCCTAAAGGATATCAGCGTTCTTGCTAAATTTAGCACATGTTGCTAAATATCCTCTACCTTACCGTGGAATTTCCCTTCTTGTCCCTAACGAGTCTGAATGATAAATTCTTCTCAGAAAAATTTTATTTATTGGTTTTGGGACCACACCTGGCCATGCTCAGGACTTACTCCTGACTCTGCACAGGGATCACTCCTGGCAGGGGCTCAGAGAACCATATGTGGTTCTGGGGATCAAACTTGGGTCAGATGGGTGCAAGGCAAGTGCCCTAACTGCAGAACTATTGCTCCAGCCCCAAGAAATTTCTTTGCATTTCAGGTTTTTGGTTTTGGATTTTTAGTTTCTGGCTATGGGTTTTTTTTAAATGTTGGTTCTTAGTCTTTGAGCCATCATCAGTGATGCTCAGGGCTTAGTCCTGCCTCCGCACTCAGGAATTACTTCCAGTGGCTGCTATCATATGTGGTGCCAGGGACTGAACTCGAGTCAACCGTGCTTTAAACTCAACTCCCAGGAAACTAGATTGAGTTAGACATCAGCGGCATCCCCAAGTAGGAAGCAGCTGGCGCACACTTTCAAGGGCATGTCTGTTGGGGATTAACTTTACATCCGAGACTACCTGGCAAGAGGTACTATAGGAAGGCAGAGGTAAGATGGAACCACAGGAAAACCTAAGGTCTACAGGGAAAAAAAAAAGCACTTGAGGAAAAAGCCAACTTCCCAGAGGCTGGAGGATGCTAGGTTCTCGAGGAAGCAAAGAGATGATACTCACGACTTCACCGGATGGGAGATGGATAGTCTGCGGAGCCTGCTTGTTCAGAAACTTGTTTAATAAGCGAATGTTGGCGAATGTCCCCCGTGCCATGATGGCATCATTCCCTCGGCGGGAACCATAGGAGTTGAATTCTCGTGGAGTCAGGCTATTAAGGCAGAGCAGGAGAACAAAATGGTCATTCAACTTGGCTTACACCAAAAGGAAACCCTCTCAACCCAGCTATTTCTCTAAGTTTACCAGGCCCTGCTCAAGGAGGCAGAGATGTTCTGCCCAGGTCAGAGAAAGAAGGGAACATGCTGGGGGGAGAGGTAGCAACCTACTTGGAAGAATATGGCCAAATGAAAAAATCAGGAGAACTGAGAATAAAATACTAAAAGTGTACACAAAAGAAGCAACGAGAGGAATCAGGCCAGACCAGTCAGATGGAGACAGGAGTGGGGGGAAAATTCTGCTCCCGCCCCCATCAGAAACATAAATAGCAGACACACCACTACAAGTTATAATTTTTACAAGATAAAGATCAAAGTAGTACCAAAGAGGCAGAGTGGCTATCCCTAGTCCTGAAACAGAGCAGATCTCTGTCGGTGGATCCATACGTAATGAGAGGCCCTGGTCTGTCAGGACCACTTCACAGTGCACATGGTGACCAACATGCCTCTGTTTCTGGAAATATCAGTGGGCGTGTGTGTGTCTATGTGTGGTGGAGATCTAATCTGAGGGTTCAGAAAGTCTTATACGGGAACTGGAGAAGCAGGTGGGTTAAATGTCTATAAGCCACTGAGATCATATCCACCACATAGGGTCTGGGAAGGATATCCGCTTCCATTCAGTGCTTGACATAATCTGTGTCTCCAAAGAGTGCCACCATTAATTGAAGAAAGGTGTTTGGATTGTGTTCTCTGCCTGGGGGTCTAGAGGCCCAGGCCTAAAGTAGATTCACGGGTTGGGAAAGACAGCACAGTGGGGAGGAAGATTGCCTTTCGTGGAGCTGGCCTGGGTTCAATCCCCAGCACCGCCAGGAGTGATTCCTGAGTGCAGAGCCAGGAGTAATCACCAGGCACTGATGGATATGACTCTAAAAACCAAAACAAAGAAAACCAAAAGCAAACAAACAAAAAGGAAGTGGCAAGAGGAAGCCTGATGAGCCTCACGAAAGGCAGATTTGGAACTAGCTTTGCTGAAGACGAGGGATGGAGAGGTAGTACAGTAGGTAGGGTGCTTGTACGGGGCAGACTCAGATTCTATCCTATGGCACCCCACATAGTCCCATGAACCCCATCAGGAGTAATCCCTGAGTGAGTCAGGAGTAAGTGCTGAGCATTGCCGGTTGTGGCCCTCAAGCCAAAAACAGATGGGTGCCCTAGATAACATCAGACAGCTCTGGTACCACCTGTAAAAACTGACTGATGAAGTAAGGACTGACATGTGAAGGCAGGAACTGCAAATCCTCGAAGCTGTTTTCTGTCTAGAGCATATAACTCATGATGGCCGTGCTGAGCTTCAAGGGTGATCAGAGATTCCAACAGATTAAGAGCAGAGTCTGAACATGTTTGCCACTCAATGCCTCTTTTGCAGACCACAACACCCAAAAGGAGAGAGAGAACACAGGGGATTGCCCTGCCACAGAGACAGGGGGGGATGGGGGGATGGGGGTGGGAGGGATATTATCCATGGTGGTGGAAAATGGGCACTGGTGGAGGGATGGGTATCTGATCATTGTATAATTGAAACCAAAGCACAAAAAATTGTAAATCTACAACTTTAAAAAAAAATAAAATACAATAAAGGGAAAAAAAAAAAAAAAAGAGCAGAGTCTGGTAGGGGCCGGAGCGCAAGTCTGACACCAGTTTGATCCATGATGCCTCATATGCTCCCCTAAGCTCCACCCGCCACCCCCAACAGTGATCCCTGAGTGCACAGCCAGCCGTAAACCCTCTGCACAAGCCAGTTAGTCATGCTGGGGGACAGTATGCTGGCAAAAAAAAAAAAAAACCAGACCCCAATCCTACTCTGCTGGGGTGGACGTGCTAACAGACCAAAATAGAACACAATTTGTTCTCCAACCCCAGGGGCGAGTGGCAAGTGAAAAACCAGAGTTAGATTCCAAAGAGACCACGTGAAAGGAAAAATACTGGCTTCATTCTTCCAAAACACACACACACACACACACACACACACACACACACACACACACACACACACACTTTATTTTTTTGGTTTCTGGCCCACAACCTGCAGTGCATGGGGGCTACTGCCAAGGATGTTGCTTGGGGGGTGTCACTCCCAGATGTGCTGGCCAACGATGCAATGCCAGGATTGAAGCCGGGCCTCCCGAAGGCCTGGCACAGTAGCCTGTTGAGTGCTCTTCCCGGTGCCCCATTTGTGCCTCTGTCTTTGCTCGCCTGGTTCAGACTTACCCTCTGTTAGTTAAGTAGCGAGCAGCGGGGCTGTTCCTTGCGATGTTTCCAGCCGGAGAGATGTGGTCCGTTGTGACGGAATCTCCCAGATTTAAGAGCACGTAGGCATCCACTATAGACTCCGGGGGCTGAAGGTCCAAAGTCTAGTGCAGAATACAAGGAGTCAGGGGGCTGAGTGATAGCACAGCGGGTAGGGAGCCAACCTGGGTTTGAATCCTGTCATCCTATATATATGGTCCCACAAACACTGCTAGGAGAGAAATTTCTGAGAGAAGAGCCAGGAGTAATCCCTGGGCATCACCAGGGGCCCCCTGACATCTCCCCCCCCCAAAAAATAAAGATTCAGTAATCATCCTGCACCTGGATGTTCTCAAACAAGTTTCCAGGGCAGCCTGTACAGTCTCCATGCCCGGCCCTGACCTGCTTAGCACTGAGTTAAGTCCTCCTGCAGGAGTCCTTTCTAAGACCACCATCACTTAGTGCTTGCAATCCACCAGCTTTCTATGCTGACATACTAATTTTGTTCAAAAACTGCAGTCAGGAAATAGTTGATGGCACTCACCAACTTTCAACTAGATGGAGCAGCTCCTCCTAATCTCAATTGTATAGAAAGCAAACAGGACAGCAACTTATATTATTATGCATTGACTAAATGGCTATGTATTTTTAAACCATCACAGTCACGGTCCTCCCGTTGTTCATCGATTTGCTCGAGCGGGCCCAGTAACGTGTCCATCATGAGACTTGTTGTTACTGTGTTTGGCAAATCGAATACGTCACGGGCAGCTTGCCAGGCTCTGCCGTGCGGGCGAGGTACTCTCGGTAGCTTGCCGGGCTCTCCGAGAGGGGCGGAGGAATCGAACTCGGGTCGGCCATGTTGGCTGCTTGTAAGGCAAACGCCCTACCTCTGTGCCCTTTTAAATCATCAAGGAGAAGAAACAACTTTGTATAATTCAAGACTTTTCCCTGCTTTTGATCTTCAATATCTTTTTTTATAGGGTATTGGAGGAGGGGAGGATTCAGACCTCACCCAGCAATTGCTCCTCTTAGTCATGCTTAGAGGGGTGTTATGTGATGTTGGAAATCAAACCTGGGGCTCCGGTCTATAAAGCATGTGCTCTAGTCCTTTGAGCCATCTTCCTGGTCCTGGTTCTCAGTATTTTAATGTGGAACCTAACCCTACTTCCCAGCTCACATTTTTCTGTCTGCTTGCGTTTGTTATGAGGCACTCAGGGCTTACTCCTGACTTTGCACTCAGGGATCATTCCTGGCGGTGCTCGGGGGACCATATGTGGTGTCAGAGATAGAATCCAGGTAGGACACATGCAAGAACTTGTTGTTTTCTCTCTCCAACCCTATAGAACACTTTTTTAAAAAATTTTTATTAGTGAAACACCATGAGGTACAGTTGTAGACTTACAAATTTTTGTGCTTGGGTTTCAGTTATACAATGATCAAGTACCTATCCCTCCACCAGTGCCCATTCTCCACCACCAATGATCCCAGTATCCCTCCCAGCCCTCCATCCCCCAAATCCCACCCCGCCTCTGTGGAAAGGCATTTCCTTTTGTTCTCTTTCTCCTTCTGGGTGTTGTGGTTTGCAAAAGAGGCATTGAGTGGCAATCATGTTCAGTCTATAGTCTATTTTCAGCATGCATCTCCCATCCTGGAAGGATCCTCCCAACACCCTTTATTTGGTGCTCCCTTCTCTATCTGAGCTGCCTTTTCCCCTAGTGAGTGCGGTCTAGCACACTTTTAAAGAATATGAATAACACCTAATTTTTAGAAAATAAGCATTATCACATTTTCTTATGGGGAAATAAAAATATAAAATCTTACAGAATGCTCCCCCCCAAAAAAAAACCCCAAACAAAAAACATAATCCCCAAAGCGAAAGGTATGAGGTGATAAATTATACTTTGTATAGCAAAAATTCTTTTAACGAATTAATTTTGTTTAAGAAATAAAATCATACCAGCTTTTCAAAAAAAGGTGGTGATTTAATGTAGGTAGATTTGGGATTCCAGCCATACAGCGTATCTGTTGGGGCAGCTAAGGCATTCCAGCTTTCATTCACAGTCTAGGAAAGAAAGACAGAGTCCCATTTCATTCTAAAGACAAGGCAAAGAGCAAACCCAGAACATATAGTCAGATCAGAAAACAATAAAAAACCATTCTTTGTCTAAAAAGTCATGCAGGAGAGTTCCTGTAGCCGAACAGAGGCCAGTTGAGTCATTCTGAGTCCAAATGTGCAAGCAGGGTGAGAGGCAGCCTTCGTCAGGCCTCCACCCCTGCCGGCCGAGTAGGGATGAACCAACCCACACATTTCCAACACTGGGTTATGGCGGGAGAGAGCCTCTTATCTCCCCTACTCCCTCTGTCTCTTCAACAGCTTACGTGCCTGTAAGAGACCAGAACAGCAAGGCCTAGTTTGTTACAAGAGCAGCCCTCCAGGAATCAAACCCTGCAAGGACACTGGAGTTGCCTTAGAAGTGGCTCTCCACCCCTTCTACCCACCCCAGCTGAGCCTTCTGATGAGCCGCAGCCCCACAGACACAGAGTGACTGAGTGGCAATGTGTGTGTGTGTGTGTGTGTGTGTGTGTGTGTGTGTGTGTGTGTGTGTTGGGGGGGAGGGGACAACTAGATCCCCCTAGGTCCCCCATCTGCAGAAACTGGGAAATGATAAACCAATGCCTTGAGTCATTGGTTTTCCGGCAGTAAATAATTAGCATGCAGTTGTCAGTGCTCATTTATAAAAGGATAATCCAGACAGGAGGAGGCAAGGGGTGGGGTGGGGGGCGGGTAGTGGAAATGATTTACTCTTAAGATTTTGGAAAACACACTTCCAGGTAACAAGGTCATTGGAGAGACAATGACGGCATCCATCTGTTCATACTGGCCTCAATTCTCTCCACAGGTCTTTCCACCCACCCTCTGGAGAAATGCATTCAATCCGATCCCAACCAAACGCCTGGGCAGCGTGTGGAAGGAAGAGGGCAGTGTGTAAGTCTGAGCCCATGTGACTCTGCACCCCAGCCTGATCTCTCTCTACTTCACTGAGTCTCTTTAACACAGGAAGCAGGGAAAGGAATAAACAACCCAGTACGAATCTTACTCTTTCTCTCTACCAGAGAAAGTTTTATTTATTTTCAGCAGTTGGGAGGTGCGGTCCTCCCTCCCTCCCTCCCTCCCCTCTTTCCTTCCTTCGTTTCTTTCCTTCTACTGTTTAAAACTTTTTTTTCTTTTAAAAGATACAAACAATTATGAGCGTTTACATTTATTTACCCAGGGGCTGGAGCGATAGCACAGCAGTAGGGCATTTGCCTTGCGCGCAGTCGGGCCCGCCGAGCTGGGTTCGATTCCTCCAACCCTCTCGGAGAGCCCAGCAAGCTACTGAGAGTATCTCGCCCGCATGGCAGAGCCTGGCAAGCTACCCGTGACGTATTCAATATGCCAAACAGAGTAAAAACAAGTCTCACGATGGAGACATTACTGGGCCCGCTCGAGCAAATTGATGAACAACGGGAGGACAGTGCTACCGTGCAGTGCTACATTTACCCAACTTGCTCCAGGTCAGACACACAGCCCCGTGATATCAGGAGTCAGGAGTCACAGTGTGCCAAGGATCCCAAAGTGCCTGAGAAAAGGGAGGCACTGAGAGTGCTCGACAACAAAGACAACAGAATCTGGGGCCAGAACAAAAGTATAGCAGGTAGGTTTGCCTTGCATATGGCTTCCCTGAGACCTATCCCCAGAAACCCATATGCATGGGGTCCTCCGAACCCGCCAGAAGTGATCCCTGTGTGTAAGGTGAGCAATGCTGGATGTGGCCTCAAAACAAACCCCAAAAGACAACAGAATCTGAGAATTGATCTTATCGGCATGGGGGGGCTATGAGGGAGGTGAGTTGGGGGGCGTTGGGGAACCTGGGATAAGGGTGGAGGTACGCGGACACTCTGGTGGAGGGCGTGGTGTTAGAACACTGTTTGCATGGAAACCCAATCCTTGGCAGTACTATAAATCACAGTATCTTTAAAATTTTTAAATTAAGAATTGAAAAACAAAAACCAAAAAACAACTGGCCAAGAATCACGTACAACTTAGGCCGTTTTATCCTGAGGCTGCCATTCACTTGTCCAAACGCGGAAATATCTGGAGAATGTGGGCTGGTAAAAATGTGAGTCACAGGGAAAAAATGACTGAGAACCACTTCCCTAGTCCCCCAGAAGAAATCGCTGTTAGTCTTGAACATTTATCTGTTAGCTGATAAGTGCGTCAGCTTTAGGGCCTGCAGAGACACAGAGATAGTCGCGGGCTAGTTACAGGCAGGCAGGGCTGCTCACTCACCTCTATTTTCTGATAGACCTCCTTAAACATCCCGGGGATGACATACTGCCGCTCCACGGCCTGGATTTCATCTCTTGTCGGCCAGATATCTTTCAGAAAGACTTGTTGTCCTTTGGCATTTACTCCTGGGGAGGAAAACGTTTACTGATAAGAAAAATCGGTTTTCATATTCCATCTTCAATACGACACACAGTCTTGTTCTCTGTGCTTCTCATGTTCTTCCCAAGTCTGCCCATGCTGAGTCAGTAAAAACCCAGTCGGTGGCCCTGGGGGAACATGGGGTGTGTAATTCCTCAACATCTCTACCTCTACAACTCCACCCGCGCCTGGTCTTGCTTCAGGTGTGTTTTTGTTGAGACACACCTTATTTAATGTGTATTGCAGAGGCATCAACATTGGATTCAGGGCTACCAGTCCTGCAAGCCTTTCCTGAATGCAGTGTGGCTACCGAGGTGCTGTCTCCCAGGTTTCCTGGGGTTAGAATCACTGGACAGCCCCTCAGAGCACTCCCATATGTGTGCAGCCCATCCCTGTCCCTGCCAACAGAAAAATTACCAACACCAAGTAGTAAAATGCAAACCCTGGGCTCCTAAGTAGAGCCCCCAAGGGACACGGGCTTACCATGGAGAGCTGAAAAGAGCAGGCAGATGCTTGGCCTATGCAGAGAAGGTCGATATTGGTTGTCTATGCATAAATTACCAGGAATAGGACAAGCACTGCTCTGGGGGGTTAAAATCTGTTTTACGAGGGCTAGGAGGACTGGCCCAAGGTTGGAAGAAGCCTGCCACAAGTGAGGGGGGTAGAGGTCAGTTAGGATAGAGAAGGGACCGCTATGACAATGATAGTTGGAAATGATCACTCTGGGCAGGAACTGAAGACCAAGAAAGGGTAAAGGGTTATACATGATAATCTTTCAGCTGCCTGTATTGCAAACCATCACAGCCACGGTCCTTCCGTTATTCATCGATTTGCTCGAGTGGGCCCAGTAATGTCTCCATTGGAGACTTTGTTGTTACTGTGTTTGGCATATCGAATACATCATGGGGAGCTTGCCAGGCTCTGCCGTGCGGGTGAGATACTCTTGGTAGCTTGCCAGGCTCTCCGAGAGGGGCGGAGGAATCGAACTCGGGTCGGCCACGTTGGCTGCGTGCAAGGCAAACGCCCTACCGCTGTGCTATCGCTCCAGCCCATTGCAAACCATAATGCTCAAAAAGGGGGTGGGGTGTGGAGAGGGAGAGAGAAAGAAAGGGAGAGAGACAAGGAGAGAGACGAGGAGAGAGGAGAGAAAGGAAGAGGTGGTGGAGGAGGAGGGGGGTAGAGAGAGGGAGAGAGGAAGAGAGACAGAGAGGAGATAGAGAGACAGAGAGAGAGAAAAGAGAGAGAGGAAGGAAACGGGGGACAAGAAGGTGGAAAATGTACAAGTGAAGCGACAGGTACTGGAACACTGAAACCCAATCATGAACAACTTTGTAACTATCTCACAGTGATTTGATTAAAAAAAAATTCGTTTTGGTGAGTAGGCAAATCCAAATGCAACCAGGGTCACGTGTACCTCTGAAGTTATGATTTCCTAAAATTCAACCGAGGGACAGTGTTTTTATATTATCTGACTCAGTGGGTTTCCTCCCAGGCCCATGGGCCGCTGCTGAATGTGGCCTGGTATGCAGGACAGGTGGAGAGAGGAGGAAGAAGGCTCATCTAATCTAAGTAGGCTGGACTGAGGAGAGTAAAGCAAGATGATCAGACGAAAGCAGAGAGCATCATTTCCCCTGGATCTCGAGAGGTTGAACTCTCTGGGATGTGCACCTAGCATTTATAAAAAGAATCTCGATCTTTTTTTTCTTTTTGGGTCAAACCCAGCGATGCACAGGGGTTATTCCTGGCTCATGCACTCAGGAATTACTCCTGGCAGTGCTCAGGGATGCTGGCAATGTAACCCGGGCTGGCTGCATGCAAGGCAAACATCATATTTGCTGTGTTATCACTCCAGCTCCCCCAAATCTCAATCTTTCAATTAAAGCAGGAGCTGGTAAGAGATGATGGAGAAGAAGCCACAGGAGAAAGATTTCTACTTTTTTGCATTTGTCTTCCCTTTGCCATCCCTGAACCTTTAGGAATGTCTTATTTATTTCTCTTATGTCTAAGCTGTATACTGAGTAGGAATAAGGAAAAAAACAAAACAAAACACTCCTAGTCTTTTATTTGGATCTTCTAAGCTCCATTTTGCTCTTGTTTCTGTGTTTGAGCACTTAGTGGTGCTCAAGGGTCATCCTGGTAATCTCTAGGGAACCTGAGTACTGGGGATTGAAGTGGTGTCGGAGGTGGTCACCGCACGCAAGGCAAGCACCACAACCCTCAGACAATTGTTCCACTCCCTTAGTTTCCCTTTTGTATTAAGGAGAGCAGTAACTTTCTTCTAGTCACACATTTTTATGCATCGGGGGAGAAAAGACAGAATCACCGGAGAAAAGCTTACCTAAGGGCTCTTTCTCAAAGTCGATCCTGATGGTGCCAGCAATTGCATACGCAATTACTAAGGGTGGGGAGGCTAAGTAGTTAGCCCGGGTATTGGGGTGCACACGACCTTCAAAATTTCTGTTCCCAGACAGTACTCCAACCGCCACAAGGTCTCCCTGTGAAAGGTCGGAGAAAAACCAGGTCACAAGGAGAAAGATGGCCTAGTTTTCTTATGCCAGAGCATTTACAAAATTCTACCCCCTCCCCCACAGAGTTGGAGGTGTTTAAGCTGCCCTTTCCCTTGTTGTGGGGTAGCGGGATTGGGGGATAACACTGGGGGTTGGGGGGGAGCCCTGGGGGAGGCGCTCGGGTTAGAAGGAGCAGGGAGATGTAGTTTCTGGAAACAGATTAAACTCGGTAGGTAAAGGGAGCCGGAGTGACTGACACAGGCTCCAGAATGCCAAGCTACTGCCCGGCTCAGCACCGCAGGGATGCAAAAGACAGAAACATCCAACCATGCAGTTTAGATTGGGGAGAAGACATCTCTGACTTCAAACCAGTTTTTTCATCACCAGGCACCACTTGGGAGGCCTTTTAAGTCAAAACTCCCATTTGTTTATTGAGCAGAAACTTCTGCACCGCAAGTCCTTCAAGCCCATAAGCATCAAGATTACGTACAACTCTGTGATGCAGGTGCGGGGCCAACTATAATGGCCAACTGCAAATGGACAGTTGTGGAAACTCAGGCCCAATGAGGTTCATTTTAACTTGCCAGCGGCTCTAGTACAATGAATTCTCTCAGCCTCAAAGACCACGCTCCTAGCCATGCGCCATGCTCCCTGGATTTTCCTGACGGAACCAGCATTTGTGCTCACACAATCTTCTGAAAAGAAGCCAGACCCGCGGGCTCCTCCGGAATTACCTGCGTGATGGCCTCGACCACGGGTTCCGGTAAGGGCCCACTGTTGCCAATGCAGGTCATGCAACCGTAGCCCACCACGTCAAACCTAGAAAAGCACAAGGCTGGATCAGCTCTGTGAGCCCAACTGCTGGGAACGAGTCAGAGAACAATAGTTTAAAGATGATGACAACACAAAGATTGTCTCACACAGCGCAATTTGGATAAAGCTATCATTCCTGGAAGCATCTGGACCCACGATTCATGCATCCTCGATCATTCTATTAAATTTCTTTTCATTTATAAGTAATTTATTTTTAAAAAAATTTCCAAGGCCGGAGTGATAGTACAGTGGATAAGATGCTTGTCCATCTGGATTTCATCCCCAGCACTACATTATCACACCCCTCCCCCTGGCCTCGCCTTCCACCGAAGCATTGCCAGGAGTGATCCCCGCGCACACAGCCAAAAGTAAGCCCTCTATACCACCAAGGTGGCCCAAAACCCCTCCAAAAATTTGTTTTCTTGTAAATCTTAGTCATTTACACTTTAGTCTTTGGAGGAAGAGAGTGAGGAGGGAAGGGAGGAAAGGAAGAGGAAGGAAAGGAGGAAGGAAAGAAAGAAGGAAGGGAGGGATGGAGGAAGGGACAGTTGGAGTGAGGGAGGGAGGAAAAGAAAAAGAAAGAAGGAAAGGAAGGAAGGAAGGAAGGAAGGAAGGAAGGAAGGAAGGAAGGAAGGAGGGAGGGAGGGAGGGAGGGAGGGAGGGAGGGAGGGAGGGAGGGAGAAGACAATGAAACAGGGAGGGAGGAGAGAAGGATGGAAGAGGAAAGCAAGCAAGCAAGCTTACAATTTACTTGAGAATAGAGTATAAAGTACTTTTATACATTACTTACTCTTGGGAGAGCAATTACAAAAGGGGCCTATATGAACTAGAATTTTGAAATCAGGTAACATTACTTAACATCTTGTTTTAGTATTTCTACTACATAATCCTTAGGGCTTTGAGAAGCACATTATGATGGAGGTAAAAAACCCTATCATCGACATGGGAAAAATGGGAAAAATTCTGTGAACACGTAACTATTTCAAGTTAGGAATCAGAATACTTTTAGCCACAGTAAATAAGGGTGTTTATTCCCAAGGGCAGATGGCCCACTGCAGAGCCAGTGATGGCCCACAGTCTAGTCCATGCCCCTGGAATGGAGCCCGCGGCCTCCGGACCAGTATAGCTCCGCACCAGGGCACGCCCCCCAGCCTCTCTTACGGGAACCCTTGTGTGAGCCACGTCATGGCCAGCACCACCATCAGGGAGGACCCTTCTCTGCGGTATGGAGGAGCTGAAATCTAGTGACCCCGTGACATCAGACGGCACCATCAGCTTTTTTTTTCTTCTTTTTGGGTCACACCCAGTGATGCTCAGGGATTAATCCAGGCTCTGCACTCAGGAATTACTCCTGGCGGTGCTTGGGGGACCATATGGGAGGCCAGGGATTGAACCCGGGTCGGCCATGTGCAAGAGAAACGCCCTACCTGGTGTACTATCGCTCCAGCCCCATCAGCTTTGACCTATAACAAGGGGGCCCAGCCAGATAGCACGCCACACCATGCGGGGAAGGCACAGGCATGGAAGGACATGTCCTCTCACCCGAGCTGAGACAGGTACGGCATGACTCCACTCTCCCGCAGGTAGTAGGTGACCACGCCGCTTCCAGGAGACAGGCTAGTTTTGATGTACGGCTTCACATTCAGGCCAGCCTCCACGGCTTTCCTGGCCAGCAACCCTGCAAAGGGATGAGCACATCCAGTGAGGGCATCCACCTCGGGGTGCCACGGGGGCTCGAGAAAGACGGCCCAGCACCTGGCCGAGCCTTGTTAGGAAACTGCTGCCTATCAGACAGAAGTCAAGGCTCGCTGGCCCTGAGTCACTTCTATAGCAAACGCAGAATCTGCCCCAGAAATCAAGGGAGAGAGGTGAGCTTTTTCAGAAAGAGATAAAACTAAAAGCAAAGAGAATATTACAAGGTGAGTTTTGTTTTTGTTCCTGGGCCACACCCAGAAGTAGCACCGTAGCACTGTCCTCCTGTTGTTCATCGATTTGCTCAAGCGGGCACCAGTAACATCTCCATTGTGAGACTTGTTGTTACTGTTTTTGGCATATCGGATACGCCACAGGAAGCTTGCCAGGTTCTGTTGTGCGGGAGAGATACTCTCAGTAGCTTGCCGGGCTCTTCGAGAGGGATGGAGGAATCGAACCCAGGTCCGCCGCATGCAAGGCAAACGCCCTACCTGCTGTGCTACTGCTCCAGCCCACACCCAGCAGTACTCAGGGTTTACTCCTGACTCTGCTCAGGGAGCACTTCTGGTGGGTTTGGAGCACTACAGGGGATGCCAGGTCGGTCAAGGGCAAGGCAAATACTTGTTAGTAGCACTATACTATTGCTCCCACCCACAATGTGAGTTTTTAATTGGAGACAAAGAAAAATGATCTTTCTAATTTTATTCTATTTGAATGAAAATTATAATTGAGGACCCAGAGTGGTAGTCTAGCAGGTAGGGTATTTGCCTTGCATGTGACTGACTTGGGTTTGATCTCCAGCATCTCATATGGTCCCCTGAGCACTGTCAGGAGTAATTTTTGAGTGTAGAGCCAAGAGTAGCATGGCCCAAAAACCAAAGAGAGAGAGAGAGAGAGAGAGAGAGAGAATTATAACTGAACAAACCCTTTTTAAAAGTCATATGAATTGTGTGCTGGTTCATAAATAAAATAACGGTCAGTACAGAAGTAAACATTTCATCTGCAGATATTTCTTCAAATGGAAAATCTAGAGTCCAAAGGCCATGAAACTTCTGGCAAATAGAGTTCATCACAGAAATAGTGGGTGCTTTGGGTTAGAAAAGACTCAGAGGTAAGTGCAGAAAGAGATAAAAAAAAAACTACATACAAACTTGGGGACTCATGGGAAAATGTTCTGCTCTAGGTAAGAAAAGCTGAGGAGGCAACAACTAAATTTTTAGACAAAGGCATCCCTTATATTCTTATCCACTTCACAAAGAAAAAAAGAACTCTTTAGTTTATGGCTGGAGCAACAGGACAGAGGGGAGGGAGGGAGGCTGCCGTGCACGCTGCCAACCCAGGTTTGATCCTGGGCACCTCACATGGTCGCCATGCACCGTCAGGAGTTATTCCTGAGTGCTGAGCATCACCAGTGTGGCCCCAAAACAAAACAAAAAAGAAATCCTTTGGTCTATGGGCATGAGAGGAACTCTTGGGGATGACTACAAATTGAAAATTAAAGGCCCCTTATGTTAGGGAAATTCTATAATAACATATGTACATAATATTCTATACACACACACATATATATATACTTTATATATATACTTTTTATAAATGCTTAATATACAGGTGAGTTGTATCTACTGGTACTTATGCCCTACTTCTAATGCACCTGAAAAGGCATCTAAGCAAACTAGATTCTAATGTACAATAAATGCCTTTTTGGGGGCTTTACGAGGTAACATGCAAACAAGTTATTTTTCTTCTAAAGTCTAACAAAGGATTTTAGGCTTCACCACAAATTCATCTTCTCTGCTTTCTTCTATTTGCTCTCTGAGTTATTATATAAAGAAAGACTAGCACACATTAGGTATTCGATTTGGCACACTTTGCTTTGGAAGCTATTTACTGGGCAGCTATTCCTGGGCCAGTGAATTTCTCCTGCTGGAAAAGACAAGTTCAGAGAACTCAGTTTTTCAGTTATTATTTTGTAATTTTAAACTCAATGTTTAAACCGAGTATCACAGATTACAATACTATTGCGGTGGTGGTTTCTTGGTACAGAGCTACCATACCAATCCCTCCGGCAGTGTCACCAGATGTCTCCACCATTACACCACGGTGCCTTCTCTCCCCACCCCCTCAGTTCCCAGTTCTACTGATCATGCTTCAGGTTTGTTTCCATGGGGGGTGGGGGGAGGCTTTCTCAGGGATCTTCCTGTAGGACCTGGTAAGCCCTAAGCCCTGGTCATGTCTTGGGTATCTCCACCGACTTGACTCTGGGAAAGTCACTTACCTGCCCCCAACATCACAGAAGGGTTGCTGGTGTTCGTGCAGCTAGTAATGGCAGCAATCACCACCGAGCCATGAGCAAGGCTGAATTCGCTGTTATTATAGATGAAAGTCTTCTGGTTGCCATGTTGGTTGGGAGCAACCTGAAATCCTTTAAAACCTTGCTAAAAAAGAAGTGGAAGAAAAAAATACAGATGTACACATGCATGTATAGACCTGAGTTCTGATTTAAGAGAAGTACTTTGGGGGCTGGAGCAACAGTACAGTGGGTAGGGCATTTGCCTGGCACATGGCCGACCTGAGTTCGATTCCCAGCATCCCATATGGTCCCCCGAGCACTGCCAGGAGTAATTCCTGAGTGCAGAGCCAGGAATAACCCGTGTGCATCGCAGGGTGTGACCCAAAAAGAAAAAAAAAAAAAGAAAAAAAGAGAAGTACTTTGCTGACTATGAATTTAAGGGCCAAGTAAGTCTTCACAAAACACAAATATCGCGGTAAATGGAGATGCCAACGAAAAATCAAAGTTCTTGATATTCACCAAATACATTCAATAGAGTAATCATGACTTTTGAATCTTACTCGGCCTACAACTAACAATTCCTTCCCAACTCAATAAAAAAACTACAATTTCAGTTCAAAGTTAGTCTATTTAAATGTCAAATGGCATTTTTGCACACTTTGACGGATACACACTTAGGGCATTGAAATTTAGGAGGGGGAAAGTGCCGTTTTGACCAGACACAACAGAATCATGATAAAAAAGGAAAACAAAGCATAGGAATAACCACTTTATATTGTTCTGTTTTATTGCACTTAGCGGAGACTTGTGTGTGTTTTAAAATATTTTATTTTAGTCACCATGATTTATAGTTTTACAACTATATAATAGCCAATAATAGTCTAAAGCATTTAATATTCCAACTTCATACCTCTCATCAGTGTTCATTTCCTCTCACCACTGTCTCAGCCTTCCCCCAATCCCAGAGAAAATGGATTATTTTTAAATTTGGTTTTATCTGAAGTTTAGTAGTAGTTATGTGATTTTTCAAGAAAAATTTAGATGAATATCTAAAGAATGGGGAATTTATTTACAGATTCACAAATTCACCATGATGCTAATAATTAAGTAACCATACCTTAAGAGTTTTATTGACTTTGATAGAGGCAAACACTATTGTTTTTTTATGAGACCCTATACCAGCTAAAAAGATGGCTGAAGACTCAGATAATGGTTAGTAATTTTAGCAACAAAGCATTCATTCCTTAATTAAGGTAGGTACGTTTTAAAGACATAATTAGGTATGGTGCTACATACCTGACAGACTACAGTACATTGTAAACATAACTTTTACATGGACCGGGAAACCAAAAACTGTTGTGACTTGCTTTATTGCAGTATTTGCTTTATTGCGGTGCTCCAGAGCCAAACCGCAGTCTGTCTGAGGTCTCATAGTACAGCTGAACATTTGGTGCAAGACCGGAGTCTCACCCATCACATAGCTGAACCATCCATTTGGAAAACATTCGATGAAAACCTCTGCAAACTAAATGCTATGCTAGGAATCTTCTCAGGTCCAGAGGGGATTCTGACATAACGCCCATCTTGCAATGCGTTGTTCCGTAAGGAAAACCAGACAGGCAAATGATCTAAAGTACCCACTGTGTTAAAGAATATGGAACGCGATCCAAGGACTCCACACCAAGTGCTATGAAGGTGCCAGATGGGCAAATGTAACTTTCTGTTCTGGATCCTGGGGTCACACAGGAGAGGAGCTGACAGTTCAGGGAGGACAGGCAGGTGGAGAAGCACACGTGGGTAGGAAATAGCATGAACAAAGTACAAAAGCTGAGAAGGCTGGGGTGAGTCGAGAGAACACTGGTGAGAGACTCGGGAAAAGGTGACAGGCTTTCAGAACGTGGGTGGAGTTGTGTTTACATACTTGAAGGAAGCTGCTTGGCCCTTAGCTTGGGCTTTGGGATGCAGAAGGAACACCCATAGCACCAGGCTTCACAGAGGTTTGTCAACAAATTGGGACGGAGGGATGGGGAAGAATATTCAGCTCTAAGAAACCAGGCAGGAGCCAAAGCGATAGTACAGTGGGGAGGGTGTTTTCCTTGTATGCGGCTGATTGGGATTTGATCCCTGGCACCCCATATGGATCCTCAAGCATGCCAGGAATAATCCGAGTGCTGCCGGGTGTGCACCTCGCCAAAACAAAAAGCAGAAAAAAATAACCAGACATAGCCAGGCTTGGTGGCATCATCCCCCTGCTTCTCCTGGACTCTTACCTTAGCTCCAAGGCAGCTCTCAAAGTCCTTTTTCATTTCGGACACAGCGACTTTGTCCTGAGGTCTCTTGGGCCCGCTACAGCAGGGTACCACTGTTTTCAGATCCAATTCCACGACCTGTCCGGCCAACAGAAAGGCAACCTCAGAACTTACATTCTCACCAAGAAATAGGTGCCAGCCCTGCCAGAGAACTGCTAAGACCGCAAGAAAAGCCAATGAATTCAACTACCACATTTGAAAACAAGAATGTTAATGGTTGCTTCAGCCTGGAGGGGAGGACTTTCCAAAGACCCAGAAGGGCACTAAAGTCAGCTGAGTAGGCAGGAAGTTGACACATCTCAGGAGGACCAGGGAGAGCACTGGAGCTGCTGCCACCTGGAACCTTCCACTTGGTCACATTCCTCCAGCAGCTTGCATGTTCCTTTTATTGCTTAGGTTAGCCTGTGGTGGGGCTTTGACTGATAACACAAACCACTGTTCATTTTCTTTATATGACGATTGGGAAGGATACAGCCTTGAAATAATCAGTACCAGCAAATGGTCGTTTGCCTGATTGAATACTTCCTTCCCTCCAAGTAACATAAAACAATACAAAGACCCCCACATCTAATTCACACCACAGTCTCTGTTGCTGAGAAAAATTTACATTCACCTTGTACCCCAGAAAAGGAATGAAGGAAAGTCTCTGGATAAATCAGAACTAAATGAGCGTCTGAATTGTCACTAAATTATCACTGAACGGAGATCTGAGAACCTCCATTTCTCTTTCCACCTACAACAATGAAGTGTTAGTGGCCAGGAGGAAGAGAAGTTATATTATTATTTTGTTATAATTATTTTCTTCATCTTTTTAATACCCAGATTTTCTTTGTATGCATGTCACAGGGTTTCTTTCTTTATTTTGGTCTGGGAGCCACACCCAATATGTTCAGGAGACACTCCTGATGTGTATCACCATGGGAGTTTGATCCTGGTCCTTCCTTTGTACTCACTCAGCCTCTTGCACTCTCTCTCTCTCTCTCTCTCTCTCTCTCTCTCTCTCTGGCCCCAACTCTCCACTTTTTCTGTGATGACTTGGCAGAGAATGACTTCCAACCACAACTCCCTCAAAATCACTGCCACCATCAAAAACCACACATGGGGGCTGTATTGATAGCACAGTGGGGAAGGCATCTGCCTTGCACGCAGCCAAGCCAGGTTTGATTCCCAGCATCCCATATGGTCCCCTGAGCACCGCCAGGGGTAATTCCTGAGTACAGAGCCAGGAGTAACCCACACATGCCTGAAGTCAGTCTTAAAAAAGATGTAAGGAGTTCTCTTACCTGGGCAAAATCTGGGTCTTGAGAGGAGTCACTGAAATCTCGAAACATTCCCACAGCCTGAAGATATTTTTTAATATGGTTTACTTTCTTTTCATCGCGACCTAAATGGGTATTTTCAAAAGTAATGAAAAACAGGCAATAGAAACCTCTGCTTGCTCTTCTAACCCTCCACGGTGAGATTAACCTCCTGGCTGACATTCCTGGGGGGTCTTTTTCAAACGGAAGTGGATTCCCCTCCTTTCTAGTTGGGCCCACCAGACTCTACACACGACAACCCCCGCCAGCATCTCAGCAGTCCTCATTCACATCTCCTGAACATCACAGCTGCGCAATTTCTCAACTCATCACACCTCATACAGCTCATACTTATACTTCCTGTTACTGGGTGAAGACCCCAGGGAAGGGAGAGAGCAACATCCGGCCTAATCCTGCAGAGACTCCCAGGGGAGCTACCTATAGAGATTCACCTTCAGCACAGCGGGAACCAACCTCAACAAATGACAATACTCAACTGGAAGGCTCTACCAGCACCAACAGCTCTGTAAACTCTGAGAGTGACCTTAGTAACCCCATGTTGAGGATGCCTAATGAGTTCAAAGAAACAATGCCAAAGTACTCCGCAAAGCACAAGAAAGTAGGAGAGCAGAATGAGAAAAAGAAAAACACTCAGAAATGACAGAGATAGATGGTGATCTAAACACTC
Source organism: Sorex fumeus (assembly GCF_029834395.1). Lineage (NCBI taxonomy): Eukaryota > Metazoa > Chordata > Mammalia > Eulipotyphla > Soricidae > Sorex > Sorex fumeus. Next base: position 22,482,510 of record NW_026606091.1, on the reverse strand, counting down.
AACAGAAGGTCTGAGAAGCAGAGCTGAGGAAAGGATCAAGTAGCTCCAAACTGAGATGGAAGAAACCTCTAGAAAATAACAAAAAATGGGGGAAAATCTGTTAAGAAATGAACAGCAATTCATAGAACTATGAAATGAGGAATGATATAAGAGCCACTAGTCAAAGGAATCATAGATAAGACTTTCTCAGAGTTGAGGAGTGCAGGAACGAACCAAGACTGAGAAGGCCAGAAGGGTCCCAGCAAAAACCAGACTCAAACAAGCAAATTTCAAGACACACTGTGATCAGAACGATGAAAGCCAAAGATAGACACAGAATACTGAAAACAGCAAGATCAAAAAGTAAAATTACATATAAAGCCTGTAAACACAAAGAAAATCTATCAAATGAAACTTTGGAAGTTTAGAGTCAGACGAGAATGGTGGGATATAATATAAAACAAACAAACAAAAAACCCAACAACTTAATGAAAAGTTCACCAAGAATATTATATCTATATAATATTATATATGAATATATAATATTATATATATAGAATGTCTATCAAGGCAGATTATTATTCAGATTTGAAGGAATGATACAGAATTCCATGGGCGCACAGCTATTTAGGGAACTCGTGGCCTTGAAACTCACACCTTTCAAAGACAAGACAAACCTTTTAGCTTTCCCACTGTGTGGCACTCACTTATGGTGCTAAAGTTGTCCACAGCAAGATTAAGAAAAGTCTGTCTATGCCAGTGTGCCAAGGGATACTGTTTCAATAATGAACTCATGTTTCATTCATATTGAAAGTTCTATGTCTTTTATTACATCTATAGATATTTTATTACAATCTTATCAATGCATATACTTACCTGTAACATTTTCTAACACAAAGCTGATTTTCTCTTTTTAGGATAAAACATACTTATCTATAGGTTATATCTATTTCATATTCATTTCTAAACGTATTAACACAGAATTAGTCACACTATTAATTTTGTTTTCTTTTTGGGTCACACCTGGCAATGCACAGGGGTTACTCCTGGCTCTGCACTCAGGAATTACTCCTGGTGGTGCTCAGGGGACCATATGAAATGCTGGGAATCGAACCCGGGTCGGCTGTGGGCAAGACAAACGCCCTACTCGCTGTGCTATTGCTCCAGCCCCTAATTTTTAAAATTTATATACTTACAAAAAGAAAATTTTGGAAATTTTTTTTACAATTTTGTGGAATTTCAGGTATTTATCTCTAATCAGTCATGTGAGTGGTGTAACTATCTCCAGTTAAAATTTTTTCTCTCATATGTGGGATATAAAGAAACATAATAGTATGACTGAAACCCAAGCACGAAAGTTTGTAAGTCTACAACTGTACCTCATGGTGTTTCACTAATAAAAACAAAAAAAAAAAAAGAAAGAAAGAAAGAAACATAATAAGAGAACAACAAATGGTCAGTTTTTGAAATGTGGAATTTTGAGCTTACAAGGGGCTAGGGATATTCCTAGGAGGGGCTTTTGGGACACAAATTGAGGAAGGAGGCACCTTGGTGATGGAATGATGTGTGCATGGAAAAGTATAATGAATAGTATAGTAAATTCTGGTATTTCAATAAAAGTGGTCAAAACAACAATGACACAGATGTCAGTATTTCTGAATTAAAACAGAGCCCTCATCTGCACCTATACAGGTCATATGCATTTGTTTCTACACATGCCAATAACTCTTCTGATTATTCATTTTTGGGTTTTCTTTTGGGGCCCCACCTGGTGGTACTCCTAGCTTTGTGCTCAGAGGAACATATATGGTGCTGGGGATAGAGCCTGGGCCTCCCATGTGCACGTATGCTCTAGTCCACTGAGCTTTCTGGCTTCTGGTTGTTCCATTTAAGGTTTATTTTAGATGCTACAGCTTTTTAGTAGGGTATTGGATATTAACCCCAACTGTTTTAGGCTTCATCAGTGAATTGCCCCTTTTCCTCCTCCCAGCTAAGCTTACAGTGCTCTTATGAGAAGCCCTAATCCCCTGAGTTTATCTTTAACCTTTCCTTTGTATTTTACAACTCATTGTCAGAGTTCCCCAAGTCAATCTTGGTTACTTATAAGCCAGAACTTTCTGGTAATTCTGGATTTTGTATTTGTACAATTACTTGTACAAATTACTTGTTTTTCTATTTCCCCTACAGTCTTTTCATATTTTACTATAGAGCAATGGTCTTTTCATACTAAACAGCGAAAGACCTTAATGGTATGCTCCTAATATTTGGGAGTTGACTGACTCTGAAATATATCTACTCCTGGGCATCTGTCATAATTACTTGACTCAGGCTTCAGTTGCTATAGTTCTTAACACCCCAAAAGGGAGGTCCCACCATGGCACTGAGATGAACTTGGGGTGAATGGAAAAGCTACCCCAGCATAGAAAGTCTAGAAAGCACAAATGCATGGTCTTGATGCAAGTTGTTATGACTTAAGAGACAGGACCCCCATGGGGAAGGACAAGTGGAACTGACTTGAGGACTTAGTCTAGGATTTACTGTAAAAGCCTTGCTTGCTCTCAGAGCCCAGAGAACTAAGTTTTGGGATCTTTATCTCTTACTGTTTATCCAAATGACTACAAGTATTGGTAAGAAGTAGAATTGTTTTACTAATTGTTTGATATATATGTGTGAATATATATCAAGTGCATATATATATATATTCTCTCTCTCTCTCTCTCTCTCTCTCTCTCTCTCACACACACACACACACACACACACACACACATGACTAGAGGAAAAGAGAAAAACAATATAGATATTCCTGGGACACAGAGTGTCTCCTTGAGTTTATCTCCCCCGAGAACTGCCTCTGCTGGAATGTTTTACCTCTGTAAATAAATCATCATGCAGTCCTACACCTCTGACCCCCTTAGATGTTCTATAGGTATGCTAGCAGCTCTGTATTTTCACCATCAGGCTGTGGTCCTCGTCTCGCTGTCTCTCTGCTGGGGAGGCCTGGAAAGGACGGGAGGAGGCTCTCACCACCGAACGCACACACGTTGTTGCACACCTGCACATCGTTTTATGAACTCAGAGTAGGGGTCATCAACTGATTTGTTGTTTCCAAAGGAACTCTTCTAAAGAAGATTCTGATCTGATCTTTAAGTTGGCCTGACTGCTTTTATTTTTAGCTCAGGGTCCTTAATTCAGAATCCGTGGTCTGAGCAAACTGCCAGCATGTACCTATATATGTCTGCCTTCATTGGCCCATCCCCCTCAGCATTCCATATTCTTCTTTATATAACGTTTTCCCTCAAGTGTCCCAGCACAAACCACTGGCTAGAAACACTTCCTGTGTGCCCAGCTTTGTGAGCTAAACATCTAAAACGTATTATCTCACTCTCTAAACCTTTATCAGGCCGTAGGAGACAAGGATGTTATTATGCTCCTTTATAGATGAGGAAATGGTGACTCAATGAGATTAAGTAACTTTCCCAGGGAACACAGCCAGCAAATGGCCTGACCAGATCTTGAACACAAACTTGACTCCCAAGTGCAAAGTCTTCACTCTCCCAGCGGCCTCAGCAGGAACATGACGCTGCACAAGTGTTGTGTGATTCTTATCTAGACCCTGACCACTGGAGATAAAGTGTGTGAAGGTGTGTCCACTGGACGAAGAGTCCACCTACCTCTAGCCCCAGGCTCACAATGTGTCAGCAGTGTGCTTTTTTTTTTCTTCCTTTTGGCAGAGCTAGGGATTGAACCCAGGATTTCTCACATGCCAAGGCCAGTGTTCTACTGCTGAGCTGCCTCCTGGGCCCCCTTGGCTTGTTTGTTGAACTGAGTTGGAAAGTCCCTTGGCACTCTGTCACTAACCTACCTTGAGCTTCAGTCCTGAGCTGTAGCTGGACCCACTGCTAAGCCTCAGGCCCTCCTCACAAGAAGAATGCAAGGGAGACATTCCCCTGGCTTTTAACAGAGGAAAGGGCTCTATGTCACTGAAGCCCTATATCTCGGTTGAACTGCTGCTACAAACTTGGGAAAGATCACCAAGAAGTTTAATGGTGATATATATGTGTGAATATATATATTCACCTCTAGAGCCACAGAGACTAATCTCAGCTCAGGATATAGTGTGTAGCTGTCCCCGCTCCACACCTCACCATTCATTCCTTCCTTTATTCTTGTCCAGTGTGAGTCTTTTAGTTATGGATTCAGTTCTTCCATTCCTTTATCTTTCTTCCTTCAAATCCTTCAGGGGAAGGAGGGGCTTACTAATTAATCAGAGCAGCATGATTGTGTTCATTTAAAACATTAAAAAAAAAATGCTTTCATCAGGGCCAGAGTGACAGAGCAGCAGGTAGGGTGTGATGCTTTGCATGTGGCCAAGCTGGGTTCAGCCCTGGCACCCCGTAAGGTCCCCCTGAACACTGTCAGGAGTGATCCCTGAACACAGTGCCAAGAGTAGGCCCTGAGTACCTCTGGGTGTGGTTCCTAAACAAAACCAAACCAAAAAAAGAAGAAACACTGGCCACTGGAATGATGTGATGGAACCAGTTCAATACAAACATATGAGGTGAACGAGAAGGCCCATGCCTGTCTGTCCTTTCTCCTACTTAGCCATAGTCGTAGTTTTAGGAAATAAATGGACTCCTCCAAATCTGTCAGAGAGTAAGGTATTCTTGATATTCTTTTTTTTTTTTCTTTTTGGGTTACACCCAGCTTTGCACAGGGGTTACTCCTGGCTCATGAACTCAGGAATCACTCCTGGCGGTGCTCAGGGGACCATATGGGATGCTGGAAATCTAACCCGGATTGGCCACATGCAAGGCAAATGCCCTATCCACAGTGTTATCGCTCCAGCCCTGAATAAGGTATTCTTTCATTTTAGTGTCTAGAACACTTAGAATAAAATCCTATCTGCCCACCATGGCCACCAAGTCCCTCTGTGGATCTGGTCTCCGCCAACCTGTTACCTCACCCCAGTACAGGGCTGTACAAGCTCTGTGACACCCAGAACTTGTCTTCCTCAGGGGACTGCCTCTCTAATTTCCTGGAAAACATCTCTTTTTTTTTTCTTTTTTTTGGGGGGGGGAGGGGAGAGGGATAAGGGAGGTCACACCTAGTCATGCACAGGAGTTACTCCTGGCTCCTACTCAGGAATTACTCCTGGTGGAGCTCAGGGGACCATATGGGATGCTGGGAATTGAACAAGGGTCGGCCACATGCAAGGCAAACGCCATACTTGCTGTGCTATGGCTCCAGCCCCTGGAAAACATCTCTTCCTCCAGCATTTCCCACAACTTGTCCTCTCATCCCAGACATCTCCTCAAATTTTGCTTCTATGAGAACTTTCTAAGCTCTGCTTCCCACCTTATGCAAAAAATAGCCCTTTCAGGACTTTGGTTACCTCCCATCCTTTTTCATCACCTTCTAAATGCACATATGATATCATATATCACAGTTTCTATAGCCTCTATCTCCCTCAGTGGAATCAGAGTGGCATGAGGGCAGAGGTCATTTTATTCACTGCTTCACTTTTGGAATCTAGATCAGTTATTTAAAAAAAAAATAATCTGAGGGTCAGGGCGATAGCACACAGGGCTAGGGCAGTCGCTGGGCATGCTCCAAGGCCAAGTCTGATTCCTGGCAGAGCACAGCCCCTGCTTCCCAGCACCTCCAGGGCTCGAATTAGACCTAACTCAGATTAGATTCCCAGCATCCCATATGGTCCCCCGAGCACTGCCAGGAGTGATTCCTGAGTTCATGAGCCAGGAGTAACTCCTAAACATCAGGCAGTAGGCCAGGCCCCATTGGCAGAGGATCACCAGGAAGGGAGTCTGGCTTCCCAGCACTGCTGGGAGTCAACCCCAGAAATTACAAGTTAATTTAAGAAATTTAAAAAAAAATCCTTTTCCCAAGTTGAAGTCAAATTTCTGGACAACTACATTGAGAGGTAAAGGAGCACTGAGGTGGCCATATGCCTTCACATTCCGCGTCTTATTCTTATTCTCAGACAGTCCAGAGTGGGGAGTTAGGACCGGGGGGGTGTCTCTTAGGGACTAGGAGGTCCAGCTCTGACCCTCATCCTTCATTAACTTCTTATTTCCCCTTATCATTTATCCCACCTTACTGATTCTGCTTTCTCGCCTATTAATTGATTAATCGGTCAATCTACCTAAAAGATATGGAAGAGGATGAGAGCAAGTGCTGGACAGTCAGTATCATGCTAGGTACTATTGTTACTTAGTTACCACTTCTCAGACGTCTGAGTATGTTCAGTAACTCCTAGTAGAAGGCCACTCTAAACTACTAGGCCTCCACAGGACCAGAGCTCGTTCTACTGACCATGTAGCATGTTTACCGCCTACCCTCTTCAATCCCACAACCTACTGAGCCCAGAGAGAAAACAGCTGTGCATGCATTCATTCTAGAGCATTCTGCGGGACAGAGAGAGGTAGAAGGGACCGTTCTGACCCTCCACAGTCAATAAAACTTACCAAGGGCCCCCGCCTTCCTGTTCTGCACTTACCGGTCTGCATCAGATACTTGATACTAACTTCATCAACTGGGAAAAATGCAGCAGTTGCTCCATATTCTGGACACATGTTGGCAATCGTAGCCCGGTCAGCAATAGACAACTGGGCCACGCCCGGGCCGAAGAACTCCACAAATTTGCCCACGACCCCAACTTGACGGAGATGCTGAGTAGAGCAAGAGAAAAGTTTGAGACTTGATAGCCCATATCTGAAATGTAGAACCATCATCCCACTATTCTTATACACTAGCCTTGGGAGTAAATACAAACAATAAGTTAGCTTCACCTATTTTTGATTGCATTAAAAAAAAACTTTAAGGGGCTGGAGCAATAGCACAGCGGGTAGGGCGTTTGCCTTGCATGCGGCCGACCTGGGTTTGATTCCCAGCACCCCATATGGTCCCCCAAGTACCGCCAGGAGTGATTCCTGAGTGCAGAGCCAGGAGTAACCCTTGAGCATCAGCTGGGTGTGACCCAAAAAGCAAAAACAAAACAAAACAAAAAAAAACTTTAAAAAGTAACACCAGCTGAATCTTCAAACACAGGCACAGGTCAAACTGAACCAAGAGCTCTAGCCTGTCTGTGGGCCTCCTCCCCCCAGCTCCCCGGTTTTCCTAGCTTGGCAGTCACACCCACAAACTGCCCCTGGTGCCATGTAATCTCATCAATGGCCAAGATGCAGACTATAAAATAAAACTTCCGGAAGAGAACGATGCGGTACTTCCTGGAGGGCGACCTCTTATACTCTAGCCCATTGATGTACCCAAAGTAGCACACATTTGTTTGGTTTTTAACATACTGGCTTGTATTCTCTTATATATGGGCTTAAATGGCTCCAAAATGAAACACAACCTTCACACACTTCCCTCTTATTGTGGTGGGAAGATGCTCACTGGTGCGATGGGTTTTTGAATACTATCTATAATGAACTCTTGTGAACTACTTTATGAAAATAAAATGTATAAAAATCGGAAAAAAAAAAAGAGCTCCAGTCTGACTCCCATATCTTTCCCACACAAGTCATTAGCTAGTCCCAACAGTTATGACTGAAGCCAGTTACACAAACTGCGGACAGTTCCATAGACAAACTGTTTTGGCTACATGGAACTCTGCCAATTTCTGCAGGCAAACTCTCTATTAGTACTCATTTGAAGAATAATAAATAGTTATAGAAGCTATGGTGTTCAAGTAAATCTGAGTTCAAATTCCATAAAAATTTCAAGAAAAACTTTTTTAGGGGGTTGTTGCTTTTTGGATCACACCTGCTCTGTGCTCAGGGATCACTCCTCAAAACGCTTGAGGAACCATATAAGGTGCCAGGAATTGAACCCAGGTTGGCTGTGTATAAGACAAGTGCCATCCCTGTTGTGTACAATCTCTTTGGCACTCAAAGAAAAAATTTTAAAATAAATCCTTTTAGGGCTGGAGTGATAGCATAGCGGGTAGGGCATTTGCTTTGCATGTGGCTGACCCGGGTTCGATTCCCAGCACCCCATATGGTCCCCCAAGTACCGCCAGGAGTGATTCCTGAGTGCAGAGCCAGGAGTAACCCCTGTGCATTGCCGGGTGTGACCCAAAAAGCAATATATATATATATAAAAAAGTGAAATAAAATAAATCCTTTAAGAACACAGTGGGAGTGTCCCCAAACTATATAACCAGAAAAACATGATTATTTCTAAGAATTTTTCTAAAATGAAACCTCTGAGTATCTTTTTTTCCTTTCTTCTCCTTTTTTTTTTGCTTTGTTTTTCCAAAGCAAGTGAATCACACACACAAAAAAATTTTTACAAGGGTCAAATTAAATGAAAATACTGTATTTCCAGGTTGGAAAAACATCTGTTGTAATAATGTGACATAATACAAAGTGAATTTAAAGTTTCCCTCCACCATTCCCTCCCTCCCAAGTCCATGACTATGGCAGGCATTCTCTCTCTCTCTCTCTCTCTCTCTCTCTCTCTCTCCCCCCACCCCTCTTCCTCCCCTTTTGGGCATTACGGTTTGCAATAAGATACTGAAAGGTTATCATGTATATCCCTTTACCTACTGTCAGCACTCACTTAGTTCTTAAAACCTCAGGAGAGTGGTTCTTTCTAGGACTGGGAAGGACAGCTCTTAGCCATAAATATTACATTTTATTTCTTAAAAAATATATACACAGACAATTCTGACACAAACATGCCCAAATGTTACCATCTGTTAAGTTTAAGTGGTGGCATATGAATGTCTTTTTAACTTCTCTCAATCTGAAGTGGTTCACAACTTTTTAGAGAAAGACCCACTCATGCAGCGGAATGAGGTCCTGGGTTCAATCCCCAATACAACAAAAGGGGGGTGGGGGAAGGACTCATGCAGCAGAAGAGTAAACTGATATTTAGTCCTGTTATCTCTCTCCTTATTTGATCTCTTTTCAAGGTCATCAACCTACAGTTCCCTGGCACTTCTAGAGCACAGAGAAGAAAATCAAGGGATCCCATCACACACAAACCATTTATACCATGACTCTCCCAGACCGTGGAAAGGGGAGCAGACTATTACCTTAGTAATGGTGAGCACGATGTCTGTGGAGGTGACTAGGGGGTGGGGATTGCCCACTAGCCGGTAGCCGATCACCTGGGGAAGGACCATGCTGATTGGCTGGCCCAGCATGACGGCCTCTGCCTCAATTCCGCCCACACCTGCAAGGACCAGCAGGGTCAAACAGAGCTGTGATGGTACCTTCCCATGTCCCAGGAAGGAAGAAAGGAAACGTTTCTTACCCAGATTAAAAACCCAATTGCTATGTCCTAATGCCTGCAGAGGTGAATTAGGATTCTATAAAGAGTGACCCATTATTTTTTAATTCTTTCTACAGGGTTTTGAGCAAGTGTTTCTCGAGGTGCAACCTCCCCCCGTAACGCCTTTCCCCAAATCCCCTTGGTTCAGTATCACAGAAGGAGTGGAACTCAAGAATGGCCATTTGTTGGTTTGTTTTGGGGGCAACACAGAGCAATGCTCAGGACTTACTCCTGACACAGTGCTTGGGGATCTCCCCTAGTGGTGTTTGGGGAACCACATGGTGCCAGTGATTGAAACCAGGGCCTCCTGCATGCAAAGCATGTACAAGGAACTATCTTTTCGACACTCCCTCATGAGTCTCCAATTTTTTAACACCTCAGGTTCTTTTAGTTATGCATTTTAAATGTTCCTAATTCCATATTCCGGGTCATTCTTCCAAACATTATCATTCAGTACCTACTAGAGGTACTTTTTGGGTGCTGGAAATGAGAGAATGAACAAAATTTCCAATACCTGTGTTCATGCAAAGTCCTGTTACTGGGATGCAATGGTATTCAGGTCCATTTAGGTAGAAGCCCTCGCATTGAATATACAGAATAGAAAGTTGGAAGTATACTCACCCCAACCGAGAACACCCAAGCCATCGATCATGGTTGTGTGTGAATCTGTACCCACGAGGCTGTCTGGGTAATAATACCCATCCTGATCAAACACCACTCTTGCCAAATACTCCAGATTCACTTGGTGGATGATCCCTGATCCTGGTGGAATGATCCGCATGTTGCGGAAAGCCTGAGAACCCCACTAAGACAAAAAAAAAAAAAATGAAACGAGAACATAAATGCCACATAGATGTTTATGAGACCCTAGAAGCACCTGCTCTATCACACACATACCTCTCTGGATAAAGAATCAACTAATGTAACTAAATGTAACCGTACCTTTAAAAATTCAAATCGTTCTCTATTTCTTTCAAATTCGAGGTCCTGGTTCTTCTGTAAACTGTCAGCTCTGTCAAAGAGAAAAATGAACATATTTTAAGACTTATTATGTTCCTGGTCAAATCTATTGATACTAAATAAACAAAAGAGCAAATTTAGCTATAGTCTTTTTGACTGAAACTGACACCTTCATTCACATAGGAAAGGACAGATAATCAGCCAAAATTAAAAAAAAATTGTTATCTGGTACAAGTGATTCCTACAATAAGTTTAAACAAGTGAGTAGAAAACTTTAAGTGAGGCTCATTCACTCTGGAGATTGGCTTGTATTTTGACCCTTAGATTTTTTCTCTTCTGGAGAAGCCCATGCTCTCTCTTAAACACATAATTCTCTCTCTCTCTCTCTCTCTCTCTCTCTCTCTCTCTCTCTCTCTGCCCCCCCATCTTTCCCTCTTTCTATAAATCAAACTATTTTACTTTTAAAAAATTAAATGAATTCAAGTTACAACTAATTCTAATCACAGTCTGTCTCTCAAGGGGCTGGGAGACAGTACAGAGGATAGGGTATTGTCCTTGCATGCTGCAGACCCAGGCATCCCGTATGGTCCCTGAGCACACTTCCAGGAGCAATTCCTAAGTGCAGAGCCAGGAGTAAGCCTTGCTTTCACCTATATAAAAAAAAAAAAAAAGAGAACAGACTCGAAATATTTAGGATGGGCTAGAGAGATATTACGGTAAGGGGTTAAGGCACTTGCCTTGCATGTGGCCAACCCTAGTTCAATGCCAAGGCAAGCAGTGATTCTAAACACAGAACCGGAAGTAACTTCAGAACCCCAAGAGGTGTGAACCAAGACCCCACTCCCACTTCAAAGGAGCCATTTGGGATGACAACAGCAGCCCATACATGAACCCTTTTTCCCGTACACCCTTTCATCCATGACCTTGCTTTATCACCTCTCTCAGCTGCGGCTTTCATGTTTTTATGTGGGAAAGTAAGAAGCCATAGACCGGGAGACACAGGAATTTACAGAATCAAAGTCTCCTGTCTCCTGGACAGAGAGGTTCAGGAGATTGGCCCCAAATGAGAGTCTGTAAAGCCCAGATTACATGCAAAGATTTACTGAGTGAGTCAGTCCACCAGGGATGACGCAGGCAATGCAGGGCATTGAAAAGCTGTTCCAGGATTTTGAAATCCCAAACGACACTGTTCTGAATCAAGGAAGAACAAGGTAACGGTCATCTACAGGTTCTGTGCACAGAACGTACCCATGAACTCTGTGCCATGGAATCAACACTGAAAAGAAAGGATGGTGAAGTACAAGCATAAAACCCAATCAGATGCCATTCATTATTACCTTAAAACCCAATCAGATGCCATTCTGTTAGTTAACACTTACTGGCATGATGAGGAAGCATCTGCTATTCTACATGCTTCCCCGTGTTTTCTCATTCAAGCTCCATAATAACCCTTTGAATTGGGTGCGAGTAACCTCCACATTTTTCAAAGGTGAAACTGAGACACAGAAAACTTAAGATATTTGCTCAGGATTACACATCCAGTAAATGACAGAAGTGATGCTGAAACTCTGGCAGTCTGACCCCAGAGAAGATGCCCTAAACCATCACAACCAGGCTCCCTGCCTGCAGAAGCAGATGTAGAAATGGTCATGGTGACAATGGGAACAGCAACATCAAACACCGTAACAATAGTAGGAAAGGATTGGAGTGATAATACAGCGGGTAGGACGCTTGCCTTGCATGTGGCTGACTCATGTTGGATACTGGCACCCCATATGGTCCCTGAACCCTGCAAGGAGTGATCCTTAAGCACTGAGCCAGGAGTAAGGCCTGAGCATTGCTGGGTGTGACACACACACACACACACACACACACACACACACACACACACACACAAGGAAAAAAAAATAGCAGGAGCTAAATTTCTTTTTTTTTTTTTTTTTTTTGCTTTTTGGGTCACACCCAGCGATATACAAGGGTTGCTCCTGGCTCATGCATTCAGGAATTACTCCTGGCAGTACTCAGGGGACCATATGGGATGCTGGGAATTAAACCCGGGTCGAAACGTGCAAGGCAAACGCCCTACCCGCTGTGCTATTGCTCCTGCCCCAGGAGCCAAATTTCAAGACTGCCTGAATGGGCTCTAAATGTTTTACAATCCTCTGATTATCACAACCATCCCTCACTTGGGCATTACACCTTACTCCAGTGTGCAGAAGATAAAGCCGAGGAACGAAAAGAAAAAACTTGTCTAAGGCACTTGTAAATTACAGAGCTCTCATCCCAACCTGGTTTCCGCCTGGCCCTGGGCCTCACTCTTGGACATACTACTTCTCATCCACTTAACTACCTTCACTTAACTACCTAATGCCACATACTGGGAACTACTTCACTAGCTACTGCCACTTCACTAACTACTTCACTACCTAATTCCACATACTAGGAATACTGTGGTGCAAACATACCACACACATGCTAACATACCTGGACCTTGGTGCCTGCTGAGATTGAGACACAGGGGGCCCTGGGATGCTCAGAAAGGGCCACACACTTAGACCAGGGGTCAGGAGGACCTCCCAAGGAAATAACAGCAATAGAGGCTAAAGGGTGAGAGGGAGCCAATCAGTTTTCCAAAATACAGACGACCATGGCTCATTCTAAATCTTCCAGTGTTCCAAATTAAGTGCAGATTCTTTGCTTTAAAAAACAAGCCCTTTTGTCTGACCTCTAACTTCCTTTAGAGGCTCAGGCCTCTCCCCTAGTCCAATCTTTCATCTCCAGCTACAGGGTAGCCTCTCCTCCTCTAAGCCCTCTTTCCTCATACCTTAGCACTCCTTTCTCTCTCCTGAATGCCCCTATTAGCTCTTCTCTCTTCCACAAAAGCCCTCAGAACCCAGAGACAGTGATCTTCCTTGAAGAACCCAAATGATCTCCAAGTTAGAATGATCTAACTTATCGTGGCTAATATGCCTATTCCAGTGGTATTAAAACTGTGCACAATGAAATCCAGGACTAACATACTCACAAAATTTTGTGGATATGAACCACACACTACTGAAGAATATGAAATTATACATATTCTGAATGCTGAAGCAGAAAGAAGTATGATCACAGCCTGTATCGATACTGCTATGGGTCCTGTGCAGTCAAAAAAGCCACTTCCACCAGGCATCCATTGACATTGTTGTGTGGAGGTTAGATCTAATGTGTCAATCTATTTCATTGGGGCCAGAGTGACAGCAGAATGGGTAGGGCACTTGTCTTGCACCAACCACTACATATGGTCCCCCAACTCCTACCAGTGGCCAACAAGGGTTTGATCCCCAGCATCCCATATGGTTCCCTGAACACCAGCCAGAGTATGTCCTGAGTGCAGGGCCAGGAGTAACTCCTGAGCACTGTGGAGTGTGACCCCAAAACAAAACAAAACAAAAAAGAAACAAAATTCAGTTACAATTTTAGTTTCCCCTAAACTGCCCTGGGTCTCTGAATTACCAATTGTGTTCTACACCTTATTAAGTAAATTTCCCTTTCATTGTGAGTAACAGTCAATTGTTCTGTACCTTAACTGTCATTTGTTTTTCTGCCTTCTTTGGGGGCAGGAAGGTCACACCCAGCAATACTCAGGGGTTACTCCTGGCTCTGCACTCAGGAATTATCCCAGCGGTGCTTGGGGGACCATACAGGATGCTGGCGATTAAACTCGGGTCAGCCGCATGCAAGGCAAACGCCCTACCCGCTGGACTATCGCTCCAGCCCCTCTAGCTACTTTCTCGAAGCAATTAGAAATAAGCCTAAGTACTATCGCTCGGACCCCAGTTCTGTACTTATTGGAAGGTCACACGGACTAAAGACTGGGATGGTGGTGGAAGGTTACGGACTTTCAGTGGGGTGGTGGTAAAGTAGCACTGCAAGTATAGAACAATAGGATGGGAGGATGGGTGGGTGGAGAGATGGTGCAGCGGTGAGGGCACTTGCCTTTCACAAGGACGACCCGGGTTCAATCCCCCGCCACCACATATCACCAGGTGTGATCCCCAAGAACAAAGCCAGGGGTGAACTCAGAGCACAGCCAGTGTGGCCCCAAAATTAAAAAAAAAAAAGAAAAGAAAACACTATGAGAACTGTCGTAAAACACACTAACTCAAAACAAATAGGAAAGAATATTTCTGCTAGAATTTATATTCTGAAACTAAAAAAAATGTACTCAAAATTCCTTGTTAGCATAGACATATGTTGACTTGCAATGCTGATACCTGTGAAACTTGCACAATGGGGTACAGACTGATAGTACAAAGGTTTTTTTGGGTTTTTTTTTTGCCTTGCATGTAGGTGACCTGGGTTTGATCCCAGGCATCCCATTATGGTCCCCCAAATACCACCAAGAGTAATTTCTGAATGCAGAAATAAGACCTGAGCACCACCAGGTATGTGACACCCCTTCCCCGCAAAAAAAAAAAAAAAAAGCCTTGCACAATATTGTACCACTATAATGCTATTTCAATACAAATAAAAGCACTGTCCTCCTGTTGTTCATCGATTTGCTCGAGCAAGCCCAATAACGTCTCCATTGTGAGACTTGTTACTGTGCTTGGCATACCAAATACATCATGGGTAGTTTGCTAGGCTTTGCCCTGCAGGCAAGATACTATTGGTAGCTTGCTGGGCTCTCCGAGAGGGGCAGAGGAATCGAACTTGGGTCAGCCGTGTTGGCTGGCCACGTGCAAGGCAAATGCCCTACCCGCCGTGCTATCACTCCATTTACTTTATTTAATTTCATTGGTTTTGGGGTTACACTTGGCAGTGCTCAGGGAACCATAAGCAGTGGTAGTATAGAACCAAGAGAAGCCCTGTGCCCCTCAATAAAAAATACTGAAAAGTTATAAAACAAAAGTGTACTAAGAAACCCTTTCATCTATTAAACTAACCTGTTTCTTAAACAATAAGGACATTCTGTAAGTTTGTTAAAATGCATCTAATTCTTCATTTTTTTAAAAAAGCGACATGATGGGGGGAGCAATAGCACAGCGGGTAGGGCATTTGCCTTGTATGTGGCTGACCTGGGTTCAAGTCCCAGCATCCCATATGGTCCCCCAAGCACCGCCAGGAGTGATTCCTGAGTACAGAGCCAGGAGTAACCCCTGAGCATTGCCAAGTGTGACCCAAAAAGCCAAAAAAAAAAAAAAGTGACATGGAATATTTTTTGTCATTTGTTTGGGGGGCCATACCTGGCAGTCCTTGAGGCTCACTCCTGACTCTGTGCTCAGGTATTACCCCTGGTGGTGCTTGGGGGACCACATGTGGTGCCGGGATTTAAACAGGAGTCAGCTGTGTGCAAGGAAAGTGTCCTCCCTGCTGTACCATTTCTCTGGTCCATAGAAAACCTTAGCTATCTACAGGTGGCCCCTGGCTTGATGCCTTTTTCTTACTTCTCCTATGCTCCATGGATTCCGTGATAAACCCTGTCTCCTTGCCTTCTGCATCAGAGAAAGTCATATATTTGGAGAAGAAATAGGATCAGAAGGGGAACATTTACACCACAGAATTCTGGGAACGTCAGGTGACTATAAACAACTTATTCACCAGGACACAGGAAGCAGGAACACTTGGGCTATTTTACATGTTAATTCCAGGTAAAAAAAAAAAACCTACTTACTCAAGAAAACAGAACATCAATTATGCTAGAGCTGGCTCAACTGAGTTAATTCAAATTATTGAAATGAATAAACAGAGCTAGAATTCTGGTTTTTCTACTCCTCAGAACTTCCCTAAATTAACTCAGTTTAAGTGAGCTTTTAATGAAGTCTGACTTCGAATGGCCTTCCAAGAGAAGAGGAAATTTCTTAGTTACATAATCTAAATTCAGAGTTGGATGCAGTTCAAACTTTCTGAGTGTTACATTCACAAATAAGATAGCCTTCACACTTATGAAATTTGGTCAGAAATTTTTACAGATATTAGAAAAAAAAAGTGATTTGCGGGCTAGGAATGTAGTTCACTGGTAAAGTATGAGGACCTGGGCTTGATCACTTCCACCTCCACCTCCTCCTCAAAAAAAGATTATTTCTGTAACTATATTATAAAAGATTATTCACTGTAACTATACATTAAGAGATAACAATAGAACATTAAAATAATGTACTAGTTGGATGTTCATACAGATGGTGTGATGCCAATCAACATTAACCAAACCAAGCCATTATAACCTAGAAATATAACTTTGCTTAGAAAAAGGAAAAAAAAATACAACTTAGAAATGTGACAACCAGGGGCTGGAGCGATAGCACAGCGGGTAGGGTGTTTGCCTTGCATGTGGCCGACTCGGGTTCGATTCCCAGCATCCCATATGGTCCCCTGAGCACCACCAGGAGTGACTCCTGAGGGCATGAGCCAGGAGGAACCCCTGTGCATCGCCAGGTGTGACCCAAAAAGCATTAAAAAAAAAAATGTGACAGCCAAACTTTCTAGCTACTTTTTTTTCTTTTTTTGCTTTTTGGGTCACAACTGGCAATGCACAGGGGGTACTCCTGGCTCTGAACTTAGGAATTACTCCTGGCGGTGCTCAGGGGACCATATGGGATGCTGGGAATCAAACCCGGGTCAGCTGTGTGCAAGGCAAACGCCCTACCCACTGTGCTATCGCTCCAGCCCCTCTAGCTACTTTCTTGAAGTGATTAGAAATAAGCCTAAGTACTACCAAGGTTGAGACATATCACATTTAATTCCTTATTAAAATAAGGAAAAAGCCTGGGAGGTCAAATTGCAAAACCAAGCTCAAGTAATAAGAAGAAACATCACAACAAAAACCCTTATAACAAAACTTAGACACACACAAATCGTTTTCTAGACCTGGGTATCAGTTTGGATCAAGATTCATTCCTGGACTTTGCTGTTTTCATAATAATGTTATTAGTTACAGCAAATGGAAAAAAGTCTGTACAATACAGAAATCAGTGTTGACATATAACAAGGTGAAAGAGAGAAAAAAATCATGGGAACTGAGCGATGATCCAGATTCATTAACTGCTTAATAGTCAGATGCACATTGAAACTGTGACCCAAAGGATGTTGGAGTATAAAATAATTCTTTCTGTCTTCACCAGATTTTTCATCTTCAGACCAGTGAAATGAAAGTGAATCCATAAACATCAGTGACAATCTCCAAAAAAGGTGAAGCTATCTGTGATTCTGGAAAGCTTCTCCTGAATGTGAGGACTTTAAGGAAACAGTCTTATTTTTCACACAGGACAACGCTTTCTATAAATGTTTTAAACTTTTACCCCTTGAAACAAAAATATTAAACTGAGTTAATGTGACTGAAGGGGGGGGAAAGATACACTGCTTAAGGATGGGTTTAGAATGCATAGGAAGAGAAAGAGCTGTCAAGTATCCAATCTGTTTTCCCATTAATTCAGTAACAAAGCATATTTTTTCTTTATCCTAAACCTATATGGTTTGGATACTGGCAACATTAATTTGAGAATAACCTTTTCCTACATTTCTCTTGAGGCTACAGGGAATCCACTTAAATACCAAAGCAAGAAGTGAAGGTGCTTCTGCTCCTCCTTGAATGGTTTGTTACTTATTCTTTGTCTTGGGGGTCATACCCAGCGGTGCTCAGGGGTCACTCCTGGTGGGGCATGAGTGACCATATGGAGTGCTGGCTCTCAAACTAGGGTGCAAACAAGTGTCTTACCCCTGAACTATCTCTCCAGCTCTATAAGTGATTTTTTTATTATGAAAAACAATTTCCTCTCACTATAAAAATAAAGAACTATGACAATTCGAGATACAATCACTTGGCTGTTTTGCCTCTCTGCTCCCAACTACCTAATCGCAGCCTAACTTTTCATCTGGCTAAGATCATGTAATTTACAACAGGCTCACTGCACTTTAACACGAGCATATTCTAAGTGGTATTTAAGTACATTTTAACTGTAAAAGCTATCTAAGAACTTGCTTTAAGGATGTACCAACATATAATAAATCATTCTCCTGTGTCTGACATTTAGAATAGTTCTAACTTTTCATTAGTATAAATAATATTTTAATGCACATCATTTCATCATTAAGTTTTTCCTTAATTTCAGAGAAATATTAAAGATATTCTAAAAAGTAGAACTTCCAGGAGAAAGGTTATAGACCTTTTGAAGGTTTTTAATACATGCGGCTTTCATCATTTATAATTTATAGGCCTATTAGCAGTACATAAAAGTGTCTCCCTTTGATATCTTTATAATTAATGATGTTTATTTTCTAATCTTAATTATATTGATAAGAGAAAAATGATCTCCAGGATTTATCTTTTTTTTTATTACTTCTCTAGTTAAAAAGGCTCTGATTCATCATTTGCCTTTCCTTTTTATTATGAAATACCCACCTTTCCTTTTTCTATTTACTTCTTGGTCTTTGTTATTTTCCTAATTGCATATATCCTCGTCCTCTACTAACTGTACTAATCCTTCATCCTATTTAAAAATAAATACTGACTTTGTGGATGAACAAAATCTGTCAATTTTCTTCTCTGTGCTTTTGTTTAGCTCACTGCTTCTACATTTAGAAAGATATTTCTCATCGAGACATGGTACTTACCTAAATGTTCTTCTAAATGTTTTGTGATTATTTTACTTTTTTTTTTGGCCACACCCTGCAGTGCTCAGGGGTTACTCCTGCCTCTATACTCAGGAATTATTTCTGGCAGTGCTCAGGGGACCATATGGGATGCCGGGGATCAAACCCAGGTCGGCTGCTGCAAGGCAAGAGTCCTACCTACTCTACTATCTTTCTAGTCCCTGAAACTGTATTATTGTTTTAATTCATAAGAACTACTTCCTCCTGGGGCTGGAGAGACAGCACAGCGGGTAGGGCGTTTGCCTTGCACGCGGCCGATCCGGGTTCTATTCCCAGCATCCCATATGGTCCTCTGAGCACCGCCAGGAGTAACTCCTGAGTGCAGAGCCAGGAGTAACCCCTGTGCATCGCCAGGTGTGACCCAAAAATCAAAAAAAAAAAAAACACTACTTCCTCCACTGAAAATTAATTTTCACAGTTATTACATGCAGAATTGTCTTTTCTTTCCCCATGGAATACCAGTTCTGTCTGCCGCCCTCTTTGTATCCAAACCCTGTGTACTCTTGTTGGGGGGCAGGGAGGCTCCCAAGCATTGCAGAGGAGGCCAGAGGGCCCTGCCTGAGATTCTCAGTCAACTGGGGAAGCAGTTCAGCACAAGAATCTTACAATGCTGAGGCCTGGCAGTTGCTAGAAGACCTGCGCCACCTGTGGGGTGCAAGGATCCTCTGGGGCTACACCCGGTGAAGTGGGGATGGAAACGGAACCCAGGTCAGGTGTATGTTAAGCATGTTCCCGAACGAACCACCATACTATCTTCGACACCCCTAAACCCTGTGCAATCTTCGCTACTCCTGCAACAGTGAACTCTCTTATCCTGACTTCAACTGACTGTGTGACTTGATTTGACTAATGTCACCGTGAACAGTATGAAAACTTTCCTCTAGTCCTGATCTAGGAAGGGCTCTGGAGTAATATGGATTGCAGGCTCCCAAGTCTGTGAGATTGCTCCTATAGCCTGGTCCCTAACAACACAGCCACAGGATGGAGCTGTGTCTTGCCTCCCATCCCCGTGACAGCCCCCATAGTGCCTACCTTCGTTCTCTGCCACCAAAGCATGAAGCAGAATCGTCTGATTGTACTCTGCTCAGACCAGCTGACCTCCCAAACAACTTGAGGATGTGTCAGGGGGAAATTTTTCTGATTTATCAACTGTCACCGAGATTTTAGGGTTAGTGGTAGGTTTTTGGTGGTCAGAAGAGAGAAGTAGATATCACAGAGAAAGAAGAAAGTTCTAGAAAGGACCAGATATTATGGAAACCTACAAGAAAAGGCAGAGAGAGGCTGGAGAGATAGCACAGAGGGTAGGGCTTGCATGCGGCCAACCTGAGTTAGATTCCCAGCATCCCATATGGTTCCCTGAGCACCTCCAGGAGTAACTCCTGAGTGCAGAGCCAAGAGTAACCCCTGTGCATCGCCTGGTGTGACCCCCCCAAAAAAAAAGAAAGAAAGAAAGAAAAGGCAGAGAGCTCCAGGTATAAAACAGTTGCTTCGGATCAAAAAAAAGGGAGGAAGACGCGAGAAACCATTATTAATAGTATTATAGACCACAGAAACTCAATAAAAAAAATATTTTTTTTTAAAAAAGAGAAGGCTTTAGTGATTTAAAAATACCAAATTCTTTGTGGATGGAGATAGTATGGTAGGGTAGGGTAACTGTCCTGTATGTGGCTGACATGGGTTCGATCCCTGGTATTCCATATGGTTACCAGAGCCCCACCAGGAGTGATTCCTGAATCCAGAGCCAGGAGTAATCCCTGAGCAATGCTGAGGGTAGCCCAAAAAACAAACAAAACCAAACTCTACTGATAAGCTCTCAAGGCAGAGACATTTTATCACCAAACATATACTTATACTGATAAGCTCTCACAGCAATATATTTCATTCACACTTAAAGCAAGGTTTAAATATACAGGTTGCTCCTACCCAGGAAAAAGTAGGTGGGCAAGGGAAGAGAGAGATTTAAAAATTCAACACCTTCAAAAAATTTCCAATGGAAAATAATTCTGTGTTTTCTCAAATATATATTTTCAGTGATTTTCAAGTACACACACAGACACACACACGCACACACACAGACACATTTATACTCGATGTTGACACAAGCAGAAAACCCAGATATTCATCTTAACCTCTCACCTTCTGTTGAAATCCACTTGAATTGAATGATCAATCACAAGATCCGCAGGACAGATGGGGTTTATTTTCTCTGGATCTCCTCCTAACTTTTTCACAGCATCACGCATAGCAGCAAAGTCCACCACCGCTGGCACACCCCTAAGAAAAAAGAGCAGAAAAAATGAATCTGCTTCCATTAATCCTATTAATACCACAGTAGTCTTATCAGAGGAGCTAGTAAGTTTCTAATCACTTTTCTTGAGCAGAAATTGCTTAGGCAGGAAGTGCTGTGCTGAATGGGCTCTCTAATGCAATTTTATCATTGCGTGATAAGTGTCCAACAAATATGATCTAAATAGAGAAATGGTGGGAAAGCTGGTGCTCAGAAACTCTGGGACTTTTACTACACTGCTGTGACTATTTCAGGGGGACAGTAGGCATGTGTGTGTGTATGTGTGTGTGTGTGTGTGAGAGAGAGAGAGAGAGAGAAAGAGAGAGAGAGAGAGAGAGAGAGAGAGAAAGAGAGAGAAAGAGAGACAGAGAGACAGAGACAGAGAGACCTGGAGATGAATGACATGGATCATATCTTCAATTTCATAATTATTTTTATAATTATTATTATTATTTGGCTTTTGGGATCACACCTTGCGATGCTCAAAAGTTACTCCTGGCTCTGAACTCAGGAACTGCTCCTGGAATTGCTTGAGGGAACATAATGGGATGTTGGGGATGAAACCCGGGTCAGCAAACGCCCACCCTGCTCTACTACTGCTCTGGCCCTGATTATCTTCAACTTTAGCCTAAACTTAAAGGCATGAATAAGTAAAAGTAAAGGTAAAGGCCCTCCCGTTGATCGTCGATTTGCTCGAGCGGGCCCAGTAACGTCTCCATTGGAGACTTTGTTGTTACTGTGTCTGGCATATCGAATACTCTCGGTAGCTTGCCGGGCTCTCCGAGAGGGGCGGAGGAATCGAACTCGGGTCGGCCATGTTGGCCGCTTGTAAGGCGAACACCCTACCCGCTGTGCTATCGAAAGGCATGAATATAATGCAGAAAAGAAAACTGGAATCAAATTTTATCAAGTGAATCCTTCTTTTCCACTTTGTGAAGAGTACAAAATCTGGGTGCCCTTCATCTAGCAAACTGAAACTTCTGCTCGTAGAAAAAAATAAAATAATATTAATCAAAAATGGAAAAGTAGTAACTCCAACAAACGCTGAGGGAGAGCAGGGGCTCCTGAGACTCGCAGGATGTGAACTGAGGTTTCACAGCAATAGGTCAGACCTTGTGCACTGCTCAGCCCCCTCTGGGGAGCTTGACAGTGTTCCCGCTACGGCTGTTTGTAAATTCATTTCCTGGGTGACAGGATATCGGGAGGGGGGAAGGGACAATGGATTCTGAGACAGACTCTCCCCATCTCCCTGCCAGGACTATAATCTGCAAGACCAAAGACAATGGCTTTGGAGCTGAGAGATGGTATGGTGGGTAGGGCACTTGCCTTGCTCCTGCGTTCAATCCAGGCACCACATCTGCCCACTCCCACCACCCCCCAGCACTGCCAAGGGAGTGATCCCTTGAGCACAGAACCGAAAAGCCCTAAGCACAGCCAGGTGTGGCCCCCAAGTCAAAACCAAACAAAGAAAACGGGCCTTGCCACACAAAGAAATTACATGAGCCACACATTTCAATGTGCCCAAGACAATCCAGTTTATGCTGCCTGGATATTATAGCCTCCTTTTCATTTGTAAAAGTGTCTAGAGATTAAGGGATAAATTAGACAGAGAGCTACAGAGCAAGGTGGGGGGAGGGGTGAGAGTGGGAAAGAGAGAAAAGGGGGAGGGGAGAGACAGAGACAGAGACAGAGACAGAGACAGCGTGTTTTGCTAGGGATCTAACCCAGGGTCAAACACACTTTCACAGAGGCCTGGTTTCAATCCCTAGCACCTCAGGGTATCCTGAGTACCACCCAAACATACATGGGAAGTAGCTCCCAACACTGCTAGGTATGGCCCCAAACCACATATACACCACCAACAACCCTCTCTATCTGCCCCCCTCCCCCCCACACACACACACTTTCTTTAAAGGCTGGTAAAGAGGGACACAGGCTTACGTAAAGTCCTGTAGGATGACACGGGCAGGCTTGAAAGGCACTTCGATGTTTTTATGCTGCATGACATTCCAATTGAGGATATTATCAATGTCATTTTTCTTCACCAAAAATTGATCACAGTTCCGAATGGCTGCTTCCAGGAGGACCCGGATAGAAAAGGGTAAGCGCCCTGGGAGGAGATGAGAAAGCATTGCAAAATGAAGAGCCACCAGACACTTGATCTAAGAGCTCCCTGAAGCCAATCTGTGTCATATAAACGTGCCCTGAAGCACCAGACCCTGCCTCCAGCAGAGAGAGGGGTGAAGTTAAAAGTTTTCAACAGTTTAAAACTTAAGACTATTGAAGGAGACATTCTCAAAGTTTGTTCTTGCACATACCTTGGGCCCAGGTCCCAGGTATCCAGTTTGGTCCCCTGAGCCCATTGGTAGTAATTCCTGGGTGACTCCAAGCGTAACCAATGCCTGGTGTGGCCCCAAACCCAACCTCTCCCTCCCTTCCAAAAAGAGAGAGAGAGAGAGAGAGAGAGAGAGAGAGAGAGAGAAAGGAACCAGGGCCCATTTTTCTGCCACTCCCTCTTTCCTCTCTCCTCCAGCCTTTACAGGCTTAATTATGCAGAAGAGATTCTAACTGCAGAGCAGTTCCACCACACTTACCATATCTTGGATCCTCCAATTTATTCAAATTGAAGAATTTCTTTCCGGGTTCTGTAGGGTCCAAAGGCTCAGCTAGGTGGGCAAATGGGTTACTCATGGTTCCTGATGGCTAAGAGTTCCTGAGAAGGAAAAAGAGAGAGAGACCACTGACTCGGACCTCCAAGTGGAGCCCCACTTTTGTTCCCAATTTTGTTCCTTCTTTTCAAGGAATCACTCAACTACCTTTTCAAAGGGAAGGGAGGTAAAACATAAATAATTACTTGAACAATACTGTTGGCAAATGTGTTTTCTTTTTCAAGCTCCCCGGGGAGCTGAAGTGAACTCAGGATCCCAGACTTCTTTTGCTGTCTTTCCACCACATCTGCCACTGAGAAGCTACAGGAAGAAGGGAGGTGGGGGTTGTCTGCACCATGAATCTTGAACCTGTGAACAGACCTCTGAGCTCCACTCAGAAGTTCAGGAGCAGGTGACAAATGTTACACAACTGTTTTAAAACTCGACCTTTGGAAGTGGGCTCTCGAAAGCAACTGTTTTCTGTTCGAACAGTCTCTGCAACACTTGGATTCAACATGCTAGTTCCAAGTCTTCCTGATTCGCTCTTGCCTATGGGGGCCGCAGCGTACTGATCACAGGGAATCTTTAGGATGCACTGGTGCCAGCCCGTGCTGGGCAGAACTCCTCAGCTGTACTTTAAGACCTTATAAGCTGTACACACAGGTCTCTGCTCCAGCTAGGCGCACAAAGATGAACAGTGATTTCAGAGCAAAACACAGGTGGGAGTGAGATCACGTTCCCCCTCCTTCCCTACTCTCTCTTTCTTCTTTCTTTCTTTCTTTCTTTCTTTCTTTCTTTCTTTCTTTCTTTCTTTCTTTCTTCCCTCCCTCCCTCCCTCCCTTCTTTCTTTGCTTTTTGGATCACACCCGGCAATGCACAGGAGTTACTCCTGGCTTCGCACTCAGGAATTACTCTTGGCAGTGCTCGGGGGACCACATGGGATGCTGGGAATCAAATCTAGGTGGGCAACATGCAAGGCAAACCCCCTACCCTCTGTACTATAGCTCCAGTCCCTCCCCCTTACCTTTTCTCATCTAACACAGCCCACATACATGCACTGCTGAGCCACACGCCAGGCCCAAGATTTTCCGATTCTACCTCTAGGACACCAGTTTTGAATCAATTCATTTTGCAACAAATCTTCATTTTTTTTTCAGATAAGAATAGTAACATTGGCCAGACTATCTCGTCATTGGCTACCCTCCAGATAGCATGTCCTTTTTTCCCGGAACGGAGCAAAACAGGACACTTGCCATAACCATGCCCCTGGATCCCAGGCCAGGCTGTTTCACTCGGGGTACCCCAGACCCCTCCCCACCCCAACGGACCCAGCCCCGGTAGCCGAAAACCTCCAGAACCCTGCCATCCCATGCTCATGACGGCTCTCCACACGCTCGGGCAGAGCATCACCCACGAGCGAATCTATTCTTGGATCATGCGGCCATGAAACCACACACCCTACCCGTACTCCAAGATTACAGCACCAAATTTGATAGTGTACAAAGCAGGAGGCAACCAATCTTAGAGGGTAAATATACGTTTTTTTTGCAGATACAGATATAAAAAGCACACAATGCTCAACCTTTAACAACATGTTAGTGATCTCTTATAGAAGAGCTTAATGGTCCCCGAGTGAAATACAACAATCTTCATTTTCTTTCCTCTAAGTATACATTTCTGTAGCATTTTTCAGCGTTTATTCATACCAAATAATACAAAATATATTACTTCGGTTCTGCTTTAGAGCAGGGATTGGGGTTCGGGATAGAAACGCCTGAAATATGGTGGTGGGAAGGTGTAATGGTGGGATTGGTGTTTGAATATTAAATGTAATCAAATATTATGAACTACTCTATAAAGGTAAAGGTAAAGGCCCTCCCGTTGATGAACTACTCTATAAAATAAAAAAATTAAAAAATAAGAATAGTAACAGTTGCCGTTTTTGGCTTGGTCAGATATTGAGGAGGTGGAGAAGGGGGTGTGTGTGTGTGTGTGTGTGTGTGTGTGTACAAGTCCACCAGCAGTGCTCAGGGATCTGTGAAGGTGCTGGGCTCAAACCTGGGTCTCCCACATGCAAAGCGTGTGCTCAGCCCTTTGGGCCATCCCTCCAGCCCCAACAACTCAGTCAACTTACCTATGTCATGGGATGATGGATGGATATGAAATAAATGTCTATTGTGAAATGAAAAACCACCCTCCACCCCCACCCCACCATGTATGAACAACAATGATGGGATTGGGGAAAAAAAAAAAAAGCAAGGGTACCTTCTCTCCAGCATCTTCAGTATGTCAGGAAAGGGGTGGTTCCTTTAGAAGGAGCAAGGCTCTCCAAGTGTTTAATGCTTATAATATGCCACTCAGCATTAGTTGCATTTTTTTCCCCTTTTTTTCCCATTTTTGCCTTTAGCCACATCCAACTGTGCTCAGGGCTTCATTCATCCTGGCTCAGTGCTCAGGAATGCGAGGGGGACCATAAAGGACGCCTGAGAGCAGCCTCAGATCAGTCATGTACAAGGCAAGTGTCCTACCTGTTGTACCACGGCTCAGGCCCTTATCTGCATTTTTAACTTTTAACTGCGTACGTACATAAGGTTTAAAAAAAAAAATCCTCCACAAGAAGAAAACATCCAACCCCATCAAAAAGTGGGGCAACGAAATGAACAGAGACTGTCTCAAAGAAGAAATCCGAATGGCTAAAAGGAACAAGAAAATGCTCTACATCATTAATCATCAGGGAGATGCAGATCAAAACAATAATGAGATATCATTTCACACCACAGAGACTGGCCCACATTCAAAAGAACAAAAGCAACCTGTGTTGGCGCAGATGTGGCGAGAAAGGGACACTCCTTCACTGCTGGCGGGAATGCCAACTCGTTCAACCCTTTTGGAAAACAGTATGGACGATTCTCAAAAAATTAGAAATTGAGCTCCCATTTGATCCAGCGATACCACTCTTGGGAATATACCCCGGAGAGGCAAAAAAGTATAGTCAAAGTGACATCTGCACTTGTTTGTTCATTGCAGCACTGTTTACAATAGCTAGAATCTGGAAAAAACCTGAGTGCCCGAGAACAGATGACTGGTTAAAGAAACTTTGGTACATCTACACAATGGAGTACTATGTAGCAGTTAGAAAAAATGAAGTCATGAAATTTACATACAAGTGGTACTACATGGAAAATATCATGCTAAGCGAAATGAGTCAGAAAGAGAGGGACAGACATAGAAAGATTGCATTCATCTGGGTAACATAAAGTAACAAAATAAGAGACTAACACCCAAGAGCAGCTGTGATAAATACCAGGTTGTTCACTCCATGTCTTAGAGACAAGCCGCACACTCTAGGGGCAAAGGCAGCTCAGATAGAGAAGGGAGCACCAAATAAAGGGTGCTGGGAAGATCTGCCCAGGATGGGAGATGCACGCTGAAAGTAGTCTATAGACCGAACATGATTGCCACCCAATGTCTCTTCTGCAGACCACAGCACCCAAAAGGAGAGAGAGAACAAAAGGGAGTGCCCTGCCACAGAGGCAGGGTGGGATGGGGGATGGGGTGGTGTGAGGGATACTGGGATTGGTGGGGGTGGAGAATGGGCACTGGTGGTGGGATGGGTACTCGATCACTGTATAACTGAAACCCAAGCACAACTTGTAAGCCTACAACTGTACCTCATGGTGTTTCACTAATAAAACAAAAACCAACAAACAACAACAACAACAAAAAATACAAGTGGGGCTGGAGTGATAGCACAGCAGGTAGGGCGTCTGCCTTGCACACAGCCCGACCCAGGTTCAATTCCCAGTGTTCAATTCCCAGCGTCCCATATGATCCCCGGAGCAAGACCAAGAGTAATTCCTGAGGGCATGAACCAGGAGCAACCCCTGTGCATCCCCGGGTGTGACCCAAAACGCAAAAAAAAAAAAAAAAAAAAAAAAAAAAAAAAAAATACAAGTTAAACTTTTTTTTTCCCATTTTGGGTCACACCTGGTGATGCTCAGGGGTTACTCCTGGCTCTGCACTCAGGAATTATGCCTCGCGTTGCTCAGGGGACCATATGGGACGCTGGCAATCAGTGCAAGGCGAACGCCCTACCCGCTGTGCTATTGCTCCAGCCCCACAAGTTAAACATTTTAAAAGGTTGTGTCCATGTGCTCTAAGCAGCAGTTCAGGAGACAGAGGAACAGCCCTGCCCGACATTGACCCACAGTCAAAGCGGGGGAGAAACCGTGAACAGAGGTGGCGGCTGTCTACCCCTCAGGAGCAGGACTCTGCGGCTGCTTCCCCTGGGGCCCGGAGGGTTTTGAGGAGCTGCCATTTGGTGCAAAAGAGGAACGGATCTGACTGGCCCTGGGCCAACTGACTTCCTTCTCCAGGAATTCTGAAACTGGACCCCAAGAAAGGCCAGCAGAGGACGCAGAAGCTGCTGGAGCCGGGCTCTTGCAAGTGGGTAGGTTGTGACCAGCTGTGTCAGAATTTGGGGGTGGGGTTGGGGTGGTGAGTCTCCATGGCTCAGGGGTAGGGGGTGGGGCAACAGAAATCTCTACCACTAGCCTGCCTGGATTGAGATGCATTTGACTGGGGGGATCTTTACAGGATGTGGGGGCGAACCAGGGGAGGGACTCGGCTTGGCCCGGTGTAGCCCTGGACAAACCCCCTCCTCCTGCCCCCCTCCCCGCACTCCGGGGCCCAAGCAGCGAACCACCACCCAAGCTGACTGAATATCCTGGGGTGTGGCCTCAGAACCCTGAGCACCACTTGGGAGCCTCCTCCAGCACCCCAAGTCAACGATGGATGGACTGAAAAAGTTTCTGGGTACTGCTGGGTGCGTGGGGAATCACGGGGATGGGAACACGCTGACCCCGTGAGCGTCGGAGCTGTCTTAGGGAGGCGAGTGTGCAGGCAGAAAGGGCAAAGGGCACACAACTGCAAGATCTGCAGTTATTCTCGCTGAATGAGGAGGCATTTCAAGAGGAGGTAATCAAGAGGGGGGAAAACCCTAAAAATACACAGTGCAGGGGCTGGAGAGATAGCACAGCGGGAAGGGCGTTTGCCTTGCATGCGACCGACCCGGGCTCGATTCCAGCATTCCATATGGTCTCCTGAGCACTGCCAGGAGTAACTCCTGAGTGCAGAGCCAGGAGTAACTCCTGTGCATCGCCAGGTGTGACACAGAAAGCAAAAAAAAAAAAAAAAAAAAAAAAAAAAGAAAAGAAAAGAAACAGTGCAGTCAGAAATAGCCAGCTTGTCTGCATTAGTTTCCATGTCTGTGGGTACAGAAAATGATACTAATAATAAGACTCACTTTTTTTTTTCCCGGGGGGGAGGGGCGCAGAGGAGGGTCATGGGGTAGGTTCCTTTGGCCCATACCTGCAGTGCTCAGGGCTTACTCCTGGCTCTGTTGCACTCAGGGATTCCTCCAGGCTTGCTCAGGGGACCATATGGAATGCTAGGCCAGGTGCATTGCCCACATACAAGGCAAATGCCTTATCCATTGTACTACTGCTCCAGCCCAACATTTAAGAAATTTATTATTGGCAGGGGTATGGGGCAAGATGCTCCCTAGTGGTGTTCAGGAGGCCCAGATGCCCCTCTCTGGAGTTCTTAAAGTCAACCCAGCCAGACACTCACTATGCAGGTCCAAGGGGGACTTGCTGCCAGGGCCCTGAGGTGTTGGGATCACCTGGCCCACCTTGGCAGTGCTTGGAGGATGCACCTGAACCCCTGGACTATTTCTCTAGCCTGGAAGCTGGGAGTTCAGAAAGAAGTGATGTGGGACTGGGAGTGATAGCACAGCGGGTAAGGTGTTTGCTTTGCACGCGGCTGACCTGGGTTTGATTCCCAGCATCCCATATGGCCCCCTGAGCACCACCAGGAGTAATTCCTGAGTGCAGAACCAGGAGTAACCCCTGTGCATTGCCAGGTGTGGTCCAAAAAGCAAAAAAAAAAAAAAAAAAAAAAAAGTGATGTTCTTCTCTTCACTGGGAGGGACACCAATGCCAACTCATCTGAGACAGAACCCAACAGACACAGCTGAGAGAGGAAAGCTGGGGAAAGGATCCCATGCAGGGCAGAATGTTCCAGAATCCCTGCAATGGGGAGCTGGGGGGGAAACCTGCACAGAACTGGGCATGAAGGGAGAGGCCTTCACACGCTAACTGGCCTTTCAGTCTCTGGATCATGGTTGTTTTTATTTTTTCTTCCTTTTGTTTAGGTCACACCGGGTGTTGCACAGGGGTTACTCCTGGCTCTGTACTCAGGAATTACTCCTGGCAGTGCTCAGGGGACCATATGGGATGCTGGGAATCGAAATGGGTCGGCTGTGTGCAAGGCAAACGTCCTACCCGCTGCGCTATCGCTCCAGCCCCATGGATCATGGCTTTTATTTTAGTTTTGTCAAATCCTACAGGGTCCAGAGCCCCAGACGTGCCAAGATGGGGCGTTCCCAGCCCAGAAGTCACACGTCCCCACACCCCACTCCCCACTGCCAGAACACAGCAAGTCCTGCTGCTCATGGATGGTCTGGCCCTCATTCTGAAAGGATCACAATTTCTGCGGTTCACTCCCCCCCTCCGCCCCGGACAAAGTCTGCTGAAAGTTCAGGAAGGTTCATTGGGGAAAGGGTCAAGGTGGTTCCTCTAACCACCACCTCCCTTTCTTCTCAGGAACTAGATACTTTTCTAACTTTCACTGTATCAGGGAAGTAATTCTTTTCAGGGAGTGCAGGAGAGAAGAGGGGCAGTTCCTAATTACTAATAATTAGTTCAGCACTATTGTCTCAACTCTGGCAACAGTTAAATGCTCGCATATCCTTGGGCCCATTTTATAGGGCAGAAGACCTCAGGCCCAGAGAGCTGGAAAAACTAGCTTCAGGGTAAAACACCTGGTAACTGGTTGAAGGCAGGGCCAGGTCATTCATTCGCACTCTAGCTCTCTCTCCCAGTTCCCAACAGAATTTCCGCTCTTTTTTTCTGGCTCATGCACTCAGGAATTGCTCCTGGCAGTGCTCGGGGAACCATATGGGATCCTGGGAATAGAACTCGGGTCGGCCAGTGCAAGGCAAACAACCTACCCGTTGTGCTATTGCTCCAGCCCCAGAATTCCCATCTTGAGGTCCATATTGGCTAGAGCTCACCAGACACCGGCACCCAAGCCATCCCACCTGGGCGCACGGCAGCCAAAGTTGGAAAAAGTCAGAAGAGATTCAGTGTCCAGAGACCTCTTCCTCTAACCCCCTGTTTTGAACACTGAAGTTCTTTTGGGGGTTCCCTGCACCCAGGTCTCGGCCAGGCCCCCTGGCTCATGGTCCTGGTCAGTCTTGACCGAGTCACAGGTCAGTTGGGAGCAGCAGAAGCGGGGTTCCTACAACCCTGAACTGGTTTGGCTTGACATTGGGCAAGAGTCTCTCACAGAAACGCCAAGGGCCCTGGAGCCAGTGTGGCTCTTTAGACTTTCCATGTCCTGCTCCTCCAGTCTGAAACTCCCTGAGAGGACTGCCCAGGGCTTTAGTAACCCCAAGAGAAAGGCAAAACAACTAACATGTTCCAAGGAGGGTGTGAGGGGAAAAAATGTTTGGCTTGGGAATGGTCCAGATCCCAAGCACAATCAAGACACCACGAATGGTTCCTAGGTCTGCTTTCCTCTGGCCGGAATCTGCAGCTATGCCCAAGGTATGCTCTGAGTATCCCCTTAGGCCCTGTGGACCCCAGCGCTACCTCAAGGTAGTGGTGGGCTTTTGCCTAAGAACCCTAACCCACTGGCCAGAGCGGCCCTGCCCACGTCCCGAGCTACAGAAAGCACAGCTCCCACTGTTTCAGTTCCTTCCTTATCTCCCATCCTTCCCTCCCTCTATGTTCCTTTTGTTTTCTTCCTGTTTTATTTTTATCTAATCCTCCATTCAATATTAATAAAAGAGGAATAAACATAGTTAATGTGGAATTTAGGGGAAAGTGGAAAGTGTTATCCTTTTCTTTTCTCTTTTTTTTTGGTGAGGGAAGGGAAAAGAATGGCTAAGATGGAAATAATGTTCTGATGCCTTTTCTGTGGTACAAAAATAAGGGGTTACTGCGGGGAGACAAAAGCAAACCAAACCCCCAAATAACAATGAGAAGAGAAGGAACAGAGAAAAGTTTAAAAAACCTAATTTTTGAAGGAAAGAAGAGGAAATGATGTCCACTGGAGCCATGAGGTCAGAGCCTGCCCTTCCTGCTCCCCTCGGCTCAGAACACAGAACTGCTGAGTCAAGGAGGGCAATGGCCCCTTCTCCTTCACCAGGATCGAAAGAAGAGACACTTGCGCACCATCTGAAATCCTTCCTAAGGAGTTTACCTTCAGGGAAGTCACAAGTAACTGGGAGAGAAAGTTGGGGGAGGGAGGGCAGGCTTGTGTGGTGTGATGGCCCTGGGGGTTATCAGTGCCTGGAGGTAAGGGGCTGGGAAAGAGGGCAGGTTCTTCAAGTAAATCTCTAAAAACACTGAATATTCAACAGGGACACGCAGCTCTGAGGCATTTAACCAATGAACCACACCCTCCATTCTTCCTTTATGTGTACTTGGATTTCTTTACAAATGTACTGTATCTCGCACTGCTTTGGAAATTAATTTTGTTCATTCAGCAACAGACCACAAATATCCAAACTAGGGTATTTCAAATGATATTTTACATCACTTTCAACACCACTGTAAAAAAAATAATCTTTCACATTTAAATAAGCTACCTAGAGTCTTACTAATAAAGTACATAGGTCATTCCCCCTTACAAATTTTCAAATAATGCTGCAACCTCTATCCACATACTCTGAGTAGATGCTTGAATGTCTAGGGTTTAGATCCTAGGAGCAAGACAGCCAGTGGAGGTACTTGCATCTGAAGATCCTCCTCTGCAGGTGTGAAGGGAGGTTACCCCACCCCCACCCTCACCCTCAAAACCACTGCAATATGACTTGATTTTACCTTCAGCTCAACTGCAGATTAAAATGCATCTACAGCTCTGGCATGTAGTGAGTGGCTACTGAAAGGGCATTATTTTCCATCGTCTACTGGACATCTGAAGAGCTATTGTAACCTGCCACTGAACAGTCCAAAGCAAGGGGCACTCAGATGGCCTCGGGTGACCCAAACACTCTCATCTCCGTCAAGGGCACTTGACTCGGGGCTGTTCAGGTGGACAAGCTTTAGTTCCATAAACCCTGGAGGGCTGAGCATGGCCTTTGGCCCCACTCTCTGGTTTTGACTTGCAGTGAACAGGATTCCTGTTCACAAGGGTGAGAGGTAACCCTAAAATTCCCATTGTACAATTTGACCCTGGGCTGGGGGAGGGGGGGCCGCTCAGGGACACTGCCTGCCTAATCTTGAGAGCAGGTACAAGGCCAACAGCAGGGGCAAAATCCCCTTCCCGGCCCTTGCGCATTGTGATCTGTCATCTGAAATAGAACTTCCAA
The DNA here is from genome assembly GCF_029834395.1 of Sorex fumeus. Taxonomy (NCBI): domain Eukaryota; kingdom Metazoa; phylum Chordata; class Mammalia; order Eulipotyphla; family Soricidae; genus Sorex; species Sorex fumeus. The sequence continues at coordinate 22,449,269 of NW_026606091.1, read as the reverse complement.
ACCTGGCTTCATTGGGCCCAGTAACGTCTCCATTGTGAGACTTCTTGTTACTGTGTTTGGCATATTGAATACTCGGTAGTTTGCCAGACTCTCTGAGAGGGGCGGAGGAATCGAACCCGGCTCTGCCGGGCTGGCTGCGTGCAAGACAAACACCCTACTGCTGTGCTAACAATGATTTATGTGTTTATTTATTCGATAGGGGAAGGGCCCTCAAGTGGTATTCAGGGACCCATACTGGCCAGGCTAGGAATTCAATGCAAGGGACTAAAGACGCACTGCCAGGGCAACCCAGGGATCAAACAGTGAGCAGCAAGGAAGTGGAGTAGATATGGGGCATCTGGCCAGCCATAACCCCTAAACATCTCTCTAGCCCTCTAGGTAGCAGTCTTGCAAGTGGGTTTAATAAGAAAGGCTGAGTCCCGTGTTGAGGCAGGGCACTGCTACACCATCAAGCTTTCCACAATTGCTTTCCCCAGAATGAGATAAAAACTGATGACTTAGATGCCTCTGTGGTCAGAGCTGAAACCCCTTAGGTTGGCAGCAGGCATGGGCACCACAAGATGAGCAACAATGAGGGCAGGGTGGAGAGAGGAATAACTGGGCACTAACAGGACTGGGGGGAATCGGATGGGTTTTGGGGGCTAGGGCCTATCCATTTCCCGTTAAGTTGTAGGGTTTGAAAGAATTTTCAGGTCTTTCATTGAGATTCCCCATACTATAGTATATACAGTCTCTGAATTGTTTATTTGGGTTATCTAAAGAGTGAATACAAAAATTTAAAAAAGCAAAGCTTGAGGCTAGAGAAATAGTAGCACTGTAGCCCTGTCCTCCCATAGTTCATCAATTTGCTCGAGCGGTAATGTCTCCATTGTGAGACTTGTTACTGTGTTTGGCATATCGAATACGCCACAAGGAGCTTGCCAGGCTCTGCCATGCAGGCAGGATACTATCAGTAGCTTGCCAGGCTCTCCAAGAGGGATGGAGGAATCGAAACCGGGTTGGCCGCATACAAGGCAAATGCCCTACCCGCTGTGCTATCACCCCAGCCCAGAGAAATAGTACAGCAGGTTAAGGGACTTGCCTTGCATGAGGCCAACCAGCTTCAATCCTTGGCATCTTGTTTGGTCCCCCAAGTACCAACAGGAGTAATTCCTGAGCACAGAGGCTGAAATAATATCCAAGCACTGATGGGTATGGCCCAAAACAAAATCTAACACAGAGAGAGAGAGAGAGAGAGAGAGAGAGAGAGAGAGAGAGAGAGAACTTATAAATCAATGCAAAGAATAGAAAAGTTTTTGTATTTAATGATTTGCCTACCTCCCTTCCTTCTTTCCACTATTTTTCTAACTATAAAGATCTACAATATTTATTGCTTTCAACTCAAAAGTCAAAGTGCCATCAGTCTATCTCTAGTTTACTTCAGTCATTATAAAGATTAACTAAGCTTCATTTTTTTCCTGTTTAAAGAAAAATTAATTGGTCCAACGTCCAACTTGTCATGTAACTAAACATCATGTTACTAATAAACAACTTTTTGTCAAAAGTGCGATCCCAAGGACGTCTGTGTAGCATAAACAAGACTGAGGTCAACACCACCCAGGACTTGTCCACTTGGTTCTGGCACAAAGCAGGGAGCAGAAACATCAGTACTTTGCTTTGTTTGATACATCTGGGAAACTGGAAAAACTGAACTACATATCTCTGAATTTTCTCAGACACCAGGCCACTTCTTTGATTCTCTCAGCTATTCATAAAAGCGCCGCCCCCCACACACACAATACCAATCTCTTGAATTTGATATGTATAACCAATTTAATTATGAAAAGTTATAAAAGCAATTGTACTTCAGGAAGGATGCAAAAAAAGGGGGAAAAAAGCAAGAGTAATGAAGGATGGCCCTGGAGAAATAACGGCTTTATAGCAATAACACCAAACCTATCAACACATTTTCTGATCAATGTGCTCATTAGGCTATAAAAATAAGTTTTCTTTAAAAAAAAGTAAGGTGGAGTTCATGCCCAATTCAATCAGCTAATCAGTGGCTGAATAAATAGCAGTACTCCTACATTAAAAAAAAAATAAGTTTTCTTTGTGTATCAAGAGGCTTTACAATCACACAACAATATGTCTATTTTCATCAAATTTCTCATTTACCATTCCATTTTCACTTATTCTGGTCTTATCCTAGACAACTGATCAACATGCTGATATCCATGATAAACACACGTTTATACTTACTGTCTGATATGTGCCAATCAATAACTGTTTCAGGCACTGGAGATATATTTGGGGGGTGGGGAGATGAACAAAGTCTCTGCTTTGGGGTTCTTCCATTTCAGTGGAGGGAGAGCAACAAGAAAACAAGTGAATATACAAACAGCAGCTGGTGACCAGTTCCTTGGATAAAGCTGGAGGAAACCGTCAGGGCGTGTCTGGGCCTTGGAGGGTGTTGGGAGATACCAGAAGGCCTCACTGATTTGAAATCATGTGAGCAGAGCCTTGAAGGCAGTGAGGTCAATCTGGAGGAGGGGAAGGTCATGTGCAAAGGCCCTGAGAAGGCTCTGAGGAAGGCAAGAGTGGAACAAGCTAGAGCAGAAGTGGAGAAAAGGCCCTAGGGAGGGGACAGGGCCAGTCACGGCTGGGGCTTTGCCTGAAACCAAACTGCAAAGAAACCGAACTGTTGAAGATTGGAGATTTCCAACATCAGAATTTATTCAAGTGCAGTGTGAAATTAAATCATACCACAAAAAATACTACATTGCACCTTAAAATCAGTTACTTCCTGAAATGTAACCCTTCTGCTTCCTTAAACTTCTTTGTTAAGTAACCCTGGACATTTTCAGGATCTATCCTAATGAATGAACATGGTTCACTTGGTGGATGTGCACAGCCCTTGCCAAAGGCAACAGTCAAGATTTGGGAGGCCCTCCGAAGGGGGGCAGGTGAGCCCACCACCTGCCCAAACAGAGCCCCAGCAGCTGAAAACCTCCAGAACCCAATTGCTGCCATGTTTACGGCTATCTCCACAGGCTTGTACTCATCCATATGTGGAATTTGTGACTGAAATCAGGAATGGGAGACCTCCCCCCATTTCCCTGTTTTCTTCTAGAAGCCTGGCAGTCACTCCCACTAACTGCCTCTGGCGCCTCATAATGATCCAGAGACTCACAAATAAACCTCCGAAGAGATCAACAAGCTGCAGAGATGCCTCTGGACCCCAAAGTAACCATCCAGTTCATTAACTCCAGCTGTATCACGCTATTTAAAATTTTAGAATTCCTGGAGTGAGATCTCAAACTGTAAACCACTGATGTACCAGGCAGAGCATGCCACATTGGATGGGGTGTAAAGTAGAAGGCAAATGATCTCAATCAAAATACAAGGCTCAACCTGTAACAACATGTTAGTAATCTCTTATACAGCAGCTTAATGGCTCCAGGGTGAGATACAACGATCTTCACAGAGTCTCTTCTAAGGAAATCCTTTTGGATCACTTTTAGCAGATTATTCATAACAAGCAATACAAAATAAATTATTTAGGGCTTGCTATTGGGGAAGGCTTGGATTATGTTTGGGAAAATTTGAAATAATGGTGGTAGGAAGGTGTAATGGTGGTGGGATTATTGAATAAATTATTGTGAACAACTTTAAAAAAAGATTTGGGGGGCCCAGAGCCTTGCACACTGCAATGCTGACTGTGGAGACCTGCTTCTTAAACACTTCCTGAGTTTGAGGTTCCCTGGCTATGAGGGTGGAACATCACAGAAACTCCCAAAGCAGAACTGGGGCTTACCTGACACAACCTTCAAGCTCATTAGAAAAGACTTCTAATACCACAGAATTGAAACAGAAACAGTTATCTCCACTCTCTGTGGTATCACTGTGGACTACTGTAAGCAGAGCTTCACAGAAAGTCTTGGTGACATTGAGAACTTCGAATTCCAGAGATGCTCTGAGAAAAGAAAGCTACTAGGGTCATACGACATTTGGTCAGGAAGCAGAGGAAGAAGCTGGGCACGGTTCTTCAGAACCAGGCGTCCCAACCTCATCCTCTCCTCACTGAGGTCAATCCTCACTTGGTCCCTCCTTAGAATGTGGGTCCCCTCCCTGGCAGCAGCTCAGATCTCAGTAACACTTCAAAAAAAACCCGAGACTTACAAGGATCCCAACCAAGTCCCACCGCATCAAAGTCTTGAAAGGAGAAGCAATGTTGTGCGTGTGTGTGTGTGTGTGTGTGTGTGTGTGTGTGTGTGTGCGTGTGTCTCTGCAGGCAACTGTATTTTTAAAAGTCTTACAGAGCAGACTTAGTTGAAATCCATTCCTTTGTGGGGATGGGGTGGGGTGGGGTATTGGAGGTTTGGGAGCAAACCCCATGGTGCTCAGGGATCACTCCTGGAGGTGCCCAGGGAGCAGAGCAACTGCCTTACCCACTGTACTAGCTCTCTGGCAAGATCTCTTCTTTAAGCAAGCTGCGTGGAGTTCTCCAGCTCCTGGCCTTATTCTGCAGCTCCTTGGTAATGAACTTAATCAGCCCAAACTTCAGGAACTAGAGAGGGAGACATGCCCCCACACAATACGGGGAGTCAGGCCGTCTCATTCACAGGATAGCATTGGTTCATCTCTTAGCAGACCCACCAAGTGTCAGAGTCATTCTCCCACCTCATCAGTGGGATCTCACCAACGCCTCAAGAACCAGGGCTTGGATTAAGAAAATTCCCTAGAGCTGGCCAGAGCGACAGCACAGTAGGTACGGGCCCTTGCCTTGCATGCAGCTAACCCGGGTTCAATTCCCCACCTCCCTTTATGGTCCTCTGAGCAATGCCAGGAGCAATCCCTGATCCCTGAGCGCAGAGTCAGGAGTAAGTAAGCCCTGAGCACCCCCAGGAGTTAATTAAATTAAACATTGGTGGTAGGAAGGTGTAATGGTGGTGGGATTATTGAATAAATTATTGTGAACAACTTTAAAAAAAGATTTGGCGGGGGCCCAGAGCCTTGCACACTGCAATGCTGACTGTGGAGACCTGCTTATATAATTTTATATAAATTAAATTTAGATAGATAAAATTCTCCAAAGCTCGGTGGACAAATGCATATATTCGCTGATCTTGAAAAGGAAGGTCACACCAGGGTCTGCCACTCTGTTCTCAACGGCAATCTCTCCCTTAACCCAACCTCAATGTGGCTGGGAGCTGGAGTCAGACTGCAAGTGTAGAGAGAGGAGGAAATGGAACTCAAGTCCACCAAACCCCACAGCCCAGATCTTAGGCAACTACGGAGTCATTTGTCAAGGTGCCCACGCACGAGCAAGGCAGCTCCAGGCATCTGCACTTGACTGGGTCAAGGAGCTGCTGAGGAGCAGAGTGGCAACCAGCCCATTGCACCCCTGGTACCTGAGCCTCTCTGGGTTCTAAGAGAAGGGGCAGGGGCTGGAGAGATAGCATAGCAGGTAGGGTGTCTGCCTTGCACGCGGCCAACCCGGGTTCTATTCCCAGCATCCCATATGGTCCCCTGAGCACCGCCAGGGGTAATTCCTGAGTGCAGAGCCAGTAGTAACCCCTGTGCATCGCCAGGTGTGACCCAAAAAGCAAAAAAAAAAAAAAAAAAGGAGAGAGAGAAGGGGCAGATCCAGATTCATTCATGTACCTGACATTAATGAGCCACTGGGATCAGGAAAGAACCGTTCCTGGGGGTTCCTGACTCACATGCAGAGCGGCCAGCAGATGATGCCAGTATCACACACCCTGTGCTCTACCCAGAAGCATCGTGTGGGTGGGTGGTTGTATGGGGTGGCGGCATTTAATTCAACATGGGTGAGGGTCAAGAAGGTCTCTGGCGACAAGCAGTCACATGTGGGACCAGAGCGATACAACAGAGGGTAAGGCACTTGCCGCCTTGCACACACATGTTTGATCCCCAGAACTTCACAGGATTCCCCAGAATTTCCCGCCACACACACAGAAATTCCTGAGTGTAGAACCAGGAGCAGGACCTGAGCGTGCTGGGTATGGCCCCCAAACTAAATAAACAAACAAAGTAGTAGCAAGCACCAGCTTTCTAGAAGGACGTGGAAGAAGGATCAGTGTAGTTCTATTCTGGGCAAAAGAGAAAAGCAAGAAGTTAGTTCCCAGTGGAACCAACATGGGGAGCACCTCAGGCAGAGACAGAAGGAGAGCAAATGGAATAAGCGACATCACTGAGGACTTCACTTTATCCTGAAGACAAGGAGGCACTATCCAAGAATTCTTAGCTGCACCTCAAAGATTCCCACTTCCTTTTCAGATATCGTCTGGCTGAGTAGGGTGACCCAGCAGAGAGAGACTGGATTCTGCTGCCCTCAGCCACCAAAGTAGAACGAGAGCAGCGGCCATCAAACCCCAAGAGAGTCAGCACTCAGGGTAGACAGGGTGGCCAAGCCGCCAGAAAGACGAGTCTAGCCAGCAATGTGCAATGCTTCTCACTCAGGCGAAAGGACTGAGTCAAAGCCAAAGATGGGGGGCAAGAGAGAGTGTACAGCAGGTAGAGCGTTTGCCTTGCATGCCACCAACCCTGGTTCTATCTCTGGCATCCCATCCCCATACGGTCCTAGAGCACACCCAGGAGTAATTCCTGAGTGCAGAGCCAGGAGTAACCCCTGAGCATCGCAGGGAGTGAGTGACCCAAAAAGAAAAAAAAGAAGAAAAAAAAAAAAGCCAAAGACAGGAACTGGAGTGTTGGTGTTAGACATGGTGGCTTTGGGGGCTTTGGGAAGAAAATGGGACGCCAGCCCTCCATCCATTGTCTTCTGACAGGAGCTCTGAGCAAGTCTATTAGAGGGGTACCACCAGTCCTTAATAAGGTGGGAAGACTGAGGGTCAGAGGTTCGATGATCTTGGGGCAGGGAAGAGGTGGGGTATGTATTGGGGCGGGGACAGAGGCAGCCCTGAGCCTCATCTATCCCTGTGTCCGGGTGCCTCCCATCACGCTGCACGAGAAGCAGCATTTGACACTTACCCTTTACACTGTACTATAATTATATTACATAACATGCACAATATTTTATATTTACATATTATATTCTAATAATCATAATACACCACCTAATAAACGACACACAAAATTACTCAAACAGAGAGAACAAAAGGGAATGCCCTGCCACAGAGGCAGGGTGGGATGAGTCAGGGGGGTGGTAGAAATGATGGGACCTTGGGCTGGAGCGATAGCACAGCGGGTAGGGCATTTGTCTTGCATGCAGCCAACATGGCCAACCCAGGTTCGATTCCCAGCATCCCATATGGTCCCCCGAGCACTGCCAGGAGTAATTCCTGAGTGCATGAGCCAGGAGTAACCCCTGAGTAACCCCTGAGCATCGCCAGGTGTGACCCAAAAAGGAAAAAAAAAAAAAAGAAATGATGGGACCTGTGATGGTGAAGGATGGGCACTGGTGGAGGGATGGTTACTTGATCATTGCATAACTGAAACCCAAGCACAAAAATTTGTAAGTCTATAACTGTACCTCATGGCGTTTCACTAATAAAAAAAATTAAAAAATTACTCAAACATCAGTGATTTTTTTTAAAGTTAAATCTCACTTCAAAACAATCTTCAAATTCTGTGATACATATATAAGGACTAGTCAATTGACATAGTCTCTAAAGTAAGACTTTGACAAAATCTGTACAACAGAAAACATTTTTTTTTTGTTTTGAGCCATACCCAGCGGAGCTCAGAGGTCACCCTTATATGGGTGCAGGGGATCAAACTAGGTTGGTCCTGTGCCAGGTAAGCACCTTACTCATATATTAGATTTTATATAATTACTATTAGTATAAATTATAAAATATAAAATATAAAAATATAAATTTGTATAAATACACTATTCAGAAAATAACTCAAATTAAAAATCATTTTTAAGGATTAAATCTCAATTTAAAACAATCTTCCAATTCCGTGTTACAAATATGAGAACTAGTCAATTAGGATTTATCCTAAAATATGACTTTGGCAAAATCTGTACAAGAGATAACTTTTGTTCTTGGGCCACACCCAGTAGTGCTTACGGCTTTCTTCTAGTTCTATGTCAAGGGACCATATGTGGTGCTGAGGACCGAACCCAGGTGGGCAAAGTGCAAGGCAAAAGCCTTAACCCCTGTGTGAGACCAATTCGGGCTCGATCCCCAGCATCTCATATGGTCCCCCAAGCCCCATCAGAAGTGATGCCCTGAGCTCGGAACCAGTCCTGACCATCACTGTAAATGGCCAAAACAAAACCATGGAGTCCTGAAGGGTGTTGGGAGATATCAGCGACCTCACTGATCTGGAGTCACGTGAGCAGAGCCTTGAGAGCAGTGAGGTCCATCTGGAGGAGGGGAAAGGTCAAGTGCAAAGGTCCTGAGAAGACTCTGAGGAAGGCAACCAGGGGGGAATCATGGCTGCGTCCCAACACACAGAACCTTTAGGAAGGGTGACTTCCTGTCTCTGATGTCGGCAACATCTAGTTCCAAAGTTTCACCTTCACTTAAAAACCGACCCCTGCCACTTGTTCTGTTCCTGAACTCCACTTCCTTTTTTGGAGAGTTGTATTTACAGTCTGCCCTGCCCTGCCCTGCCCTGCCCAGCTGACAGTGGCTGTTGTGATCATTAAACCAAGTTGCAGATGAGTGCAGAGAGCCTGCGTTCGACCACCTGAGCTCCCTCGACCATTCATGAGGCTGCAGTCAACTCACCTCTCGGGGTCTACTTCTTTTATTGAACACCAAGATCCACATTTTAAAACAAAAGAATGGCTCTTCTGAAACACAGTCATTCTTATCCACTTGGGGGGAAAAGGAATTCTAAAGTGAGAAAACACGTTTCTGCGTGTGAGTGAAAAATGACAATGCTGAGGACCTGGGTTTAGTCACCAGCACTACCTGGTCTGCCAGTCCAAGCCAGGAGCAGCCTCTGAGCACCACTGGGTTTGGTTTCCCCTCTCTCCCTCCTCCTACCCTCCCCCCGCAAAAAAAAAAAAACAGAGGTCACACTCATAGTGTTCAGAGGGGCCTCCAGGGCCATACCAGATGACTGACAGGCCTTGTCAAGGACCAATGCAGGGTCCCACGCATTCTACTACTCAGAATATCTCCCTGAAGCCCCCTGCCATTGCCCTCTTTAAATACTAACACTAACTGAAGAAGGGGAGATGGTGGTTTGGGACACACCCAGTGGTGCTCAGGGGCTAATCCTGGCACTATGCTCAAGAATCACAACTAGTGTGCAAGCAATAATACAGTATGCAGGGAAACTGCTTTGCATGTGGAATACCCGGGTTCAATCCGGGCATCCCATATAGTCCTCCGAGCACCGCCAGTAATAACCCCTGAGCATCGCCAGATGTGGCCCAAAAAAACAAACAAACAACAACAACAGCAAAAAACCACTCCTAGCAGAGTTTGGCAGACCATATACAGAGCCAGAAATTCAAATAAAAGATTTTCTTTTGGTCACAATTCTTCAAAAAATCTTTTACACTAACTGCAGATGAGCTCCGGCGACGTTTCTGGCCCCAAACAATATCTGAAGGGTTTCTGTCAGTATGATGCATTTCTTTCATACTTGAAATTTTCTCCAGTGAATTTAACCAACTCTGTGAAAGCAGCCTACCTCTCTTGAGCATCACTGCAGCTGGCATTGCTAAGTACCACCCAAGAAAATGGGATAAAGAAAACGTGCTTTGTTTTATAGGCAGAGTACAATCTAACAGGGAAGTAAAGATAAGCACACAAACTCTAATACGATAAGGGCCCTGGGGCACTGGAACGGGTTTGGCATAGGAGAAATGGAGAAGAGCAAGGGACTGAACTGAGAAGGGCAGGCACAGAGACAGAAAAAAGGACAACACAGCCAGGAGGGCTCAAGGGTCATTCAGTTTGGCTGACATCAGGGCCAAATAGTTCAAACTTTTTTTTTTTTTTGCAACAGCAGCCCAGGACATACTTAAAGACAAAACAAAGAATAGTTTATAAAAATTTAAAATATTTATATTACTGAAATATAAGGCTACCAACTAAACAGGTACCTCAATGGGGTAGAGCACAGCTTTTGCATGTAGGAGGCCTGAGTTCAATCTCTGACACTGCATAGGAGGCCCTGAGCCGACCAAGCGTGATCCCTGAGCACAGAGCCAAGAGTAAGCCCTGAGCATAGCTGGGTATGGCCCCCAAACAAACAGAAACAAACCGTTGGCAACTTCTGTAGAGGCCTGAGAGAGCACAGAAGTTAAGGCTCTTGCCTATGGGGGTGGCTGCAATAGTTCGGCGGGCAGGGCACTTGCCTTGGATGCAGTCGACCTGGGTTCGATCCCCGGCATCCTATATGGTCCCCTGGGCACCACCAAAAATAATTCCTGAGTGCAGAGCCAGGAGTAACTCCTCAGCACCGCCAGGTGTGGCCCCTCCTTGCCTAGCACTGCAGCGGCAACCCTAGTTCAAATCCCAGGTTTTGGGCCAGGGTCCCCCAAGCACCATCAGCTGTGCAGCCCCTGAGCACCAATGGATAGGCTGCAACTCCCCTCCGCCCAAGATGGGAGAGTCCGTGGATCCAGGGAGGCGATCGTCGATCAGCTGAAGGCTGATGGCTTTCCAAGGATGCAACTGTAACTAGAAAGAGTTCTAAGTTCTGGGTCAGCTGAGGCAGGCCATGGCGCCACGCCACGGGGGAAGCAGACAGAAACACACAATGTGCCTGTCTCCAGCAGTCCTGTGTTTAGTCCCCCTGCCCTCCACCACTGACTCACCCCATTTCCCCACTCCCCACAGGGAGCAAGGAAGAGTCTGTGCTAAGCGAGCTGGTGGTGGTTGGTGGTCGGTTTGTTGGTCTAAGGTCTAAGGGAAGGCAGGGGCATGGCTGCTCCTGGCCCTGCACTCAGACATCATTCAAGGGGAACTGTCTGAGATATCGGGGATCGGTCCCAGGTTTAGCCGCCTGCAAGGCAAGCATCCTACCCGCTGTACAATTGCTCCAGCCCCATACAGGTTACTTTTGGCTGTCTGTGTCACATTAGCGGTAGGGCATTTGCCTTGTACGCAGCCAGCCCAGCCGAGCCGGGTTCGATTCCTCCGCCCCTCTCGGAGAGCCCTGCAAGCTACTGAGAGTATCTCGCCCGCACGGCAAAGACTGGCAAGCTACCCGTGATGTATTCAATATGCCAAACACAGTAACAAGTCTCACGATGGAGACATTACTGGGCCCACTCAAGCAAATCGATGAACAATAGGAGGACAGTGACAGTGACAGTGTCAAATTTAATGCTTGCTAAATCTTTTTGTTTGTTTTTTGTTTTGGGGCTCAGTCTGGTGTTGCTCAGGACCTTCTCCAGAGCAGTGTTTGGGGGTCCTGTCAGTAGTGCTCAGACCACGTGGTGCAAAGGGACTGACGTCAGGTCTTCAGCATAAAGCCTACCCTGTGAGTGCTCTCCTCAGTCCTATCCTATCAAATGCAACCTCCCCCCAATAGCACTAGTTAGACTCTGCAACCACTGAAACTTTGTATGTGCCTGTCAAGTTGACTGGTGGGGCATGGGGAGTGGATGGAGGTGGGGAGGGAATCAGGAAACACTGCTGGAGGGAACTTGGCAGGGGTGGTGGGATTGGTGTTGAAATATTATGTGCCTCAAATCCAATCATCGATAACTTTGTAAGTCGCAATTCTTTAATTAAATTTAAATATTAGCCAGACTCTATCAATGATCAATGTGAAGAAGACATACAGACACATACATAATTTTGTGGTGTCAGGGACCAAACCCAGGGTCTCACACATGCAAAATACATGAGAGCACCACTGAGCCACATTCCAGGTCCCAGGGGAAGAAAACCTGAAAATCAAGTGCACTCCACTGGCCAGCGTCAACTCCTCAGAGCCTGCGCTGTGGATGTCCGGGCTCGAGCATCTGATCTCCCCACTGGAAATGGGGAAGGCGGCCAAATACTCTTGGGTAACGTGTTTTCAATTTACAAACCACTTCAAGCAGCCTGGGAGGAGGCTCAGGTGGTAGAGCACGAGCCTCTTGTGCGAGGCCCCAAGTCTGGTCCCCACACCACATGCCTACTCCTCACCCTCAACACACCAGCACAGGAGGTGGCCCCTACAAAAAAAAAAAAAAACAATAAACTGCACTTTATGATCACTGTATCACTGTCATCCCACTGTTCATCGATTTCCTCGAGCAGGCACCAGTAACGTCTCCATTCGTCCTAGCCCTGAGATTTTAACAAGTGCCACATTGGAGGCTCTTTCAGGGTCAGGGGAATGAAACCCGCCATTGTTACTGGGTCTTGGCATATCGAATACACCACAGGGAGCTTGCCAGGCTCTGTCGTAGCCTGCCGGGTTCTCCGAGAGCGAGAACTAGACAATAAGAGGTCGCACTTTATGATGTCTCGTGAAAAAAATTTGGGGGGGGGGGGGGGCACACCTGGCAATACTAAGGCTTTCCTCCTGGCTCTGCGCTCAGAGAATACTCCTGGCAGTGCTGGGGGACCATATGTGATGCTGGGGATCAAACCTGGCTGCTCATGTGTAAGGCAAGTGCCCTACTGGCTGTACTATCAGCCCCCCCCCCCGGTCTGAAACAGCTTTTTTATTTCACTGTCACTGTCCTCCCGTTGTTCATCAATTTGCTCAAGCGGGCCCAGTAAGAATGTGAGACTTGTTACTGTGTTTGGCATATCAAATACGTCAAGGGTAGTTTGCCAGGCTCTCGAGAGGGGCAGAGGAATCTAACTCGGGTCAGCTGTGTCGGCCGCATGCAAGGCAAACGCCCTACCCGCTGTGCTCACTTTGGCAGCACATATACTAAAATTGGAATGATACAGAGCTTTTTTATTTAAAAAAAAAATGCAGGAGTACTGCTATTTATTCCAAAATAGCATTTTTCAATGCCGATTCAAGAGACGCAAAATAGTCTGCTAAAGTACACTGGAATCTGGAGTTTCTCACCCTGGACAGGGGCTTACATTTAATAGGGCTATTTAATAATAATAATAATAAGAAGAAGAAGAAGAAGAAGAAGAAGAAGAAGAAGAAGAAGAAGTAGTTGTTTTCATCTGAGAGTACAGGGCTTTCTCACAATAATATTTTGGTTTTTGCTTGTTTTGGAGCCAAAATACTCAGCTGTGCTCAGGGCTTAATCCTGACTCTGGACTCAGCTTCACTACTGGTGGAGCTTAGGAGACCACATGGGGTGTTGGGGATCAAACCCAAGTTGGTCACACATAAGGTAAAGTGCTTTACCTGTTGTTCTATCTCTCTTGCCCTCATAATAATATTTTGAAGCAATATATACTTTGTGTGTGTGTGTAGATGGTACCAGGACTTGAACTCAAGCCTGTGAGGTAACAGACACAATGACATCCTCTAGTTCAGAATGAAGAGGTGAACAAGAAAAGCAATTTGCTTTGTTGTGGCGAGGCAGTAGTGGTAATATTCTTCCCAGAGAAACCGCCTTATCTTCCTTTTAAATGTCCACGATGTTGGCATTAGGAAAGCAATATATAAATGTTCTAGGAAACGCAAGCACATGGCATTTCAAACAGTAACAAGTAAAAATTCCTCGCCTTCCTTCCAACCTCATTCCACTTGCCACTACTGGTCACGTTCCTCCCATTCCCCCATTTCCAACGTGGCACTATTCCATAGAGAGGCTTTTCAAGCTGAAAAAAGTGTAACATCACTGAACAGAGTTGGAAAGAGATGCATGGAAACACTAGCATATAGTAAGGGGTGGGGGAGAGAGAGAGAAAAGGGAGGGAGGGAGGGAGAGAGAGAGAGAGAAAGAGACAGAGAGAGAGAGAGATTGAATCCTTCCTCTGGAGCATGAAACCAGGCATTTGGGGCAGCGGCTTTTTCAGTGCCTCCACTGAGGTGTTCTGGTCGGGGCCATGGTTCTCCACACAGGACCCCATTTCCCATGAACTGTGACGGTGCGCTGCCCCAACTACCCTAAAGGAACCTCAGCTCCCCACCGCTGGCTCCGGGGAGGGGCCCTTGCAGAGCTGGACGTCAATCAGGGAAGTAGCTGGTTGCAAACTCTGAACTTTCCGCGGTTAGCGCTCACCATCCTCCTTCACATGGGGGACAGTCAGCAATCCAAAGCCACAGACCCGGATGCTGCCATCCCCCCTGATACTCAGGCTGCCTCCAGTTCCAACTTGCTGCATGAGAGCCCTGCAGGCTTGGGAGCAGAAGGTGGGGCCGTTGATGGACTGGGCAGGTGGGCTGCACTGGGGGTTAGGGGCAAAAATACTGCAGAGCAGGGAAAACCAGCATAGACACCTGACGCCACCTCCAACTTCACTAGAGTGGGACGCCCCTCCCTCCAGGAGGACCAAGTCAGAAGATGCTTAACCGCGGGCTCTTCCTATCAACTGGTCCTGAATAGGGTGCGTTCAGCCAACTGACATCTGACATCAGTGGTTGGTCATCTACATGACCCCCTTTGCAGGGAAAAAAAAAAAAAAGGAAAACTTTTTACTTAGTGTCCTTCTGAAAAACCTACTTTAAGAGAAAGCATAGAAAGTGCTCCCAAATTGCAGCCAAGGCTACGATCACCCCTTGGAATTTTCTGGCACCCCCATCTCTGGTCTTAGAATCTGCCCCCCCCCTTGAGTTAGGTCAACTGTATTGCACATTCATGTGTCACTTCTACCTGGAGCTTGTAGTGACTGAGCATAAAGTCAAGGAATGAATGAAGTGAGAGGACCCACCTCCCCCAGCCCGGATGCAGGATGCTGGGGGAGGAGGGGGGGTGTCCAGACAAAGCAATTCATGTTTCAATGAACTCTAGACTCCACAACCACAAATTCCCCAAGAGCAGCACAGGCTGCAAAAGTCAGCCTCCCAGTTGCTTTAGGAACAATCTCTTGCTCAGTTCCTTTCCCAAGAACCCCAGACACTTGGCTCAGGCTCCCTGGGGCCCTTCTCTGAGTCTATGGTCCCATGTGCCACTTCACTGCTGCAACCCGGAACTGCCAACAGGCGCGGGGGGGGGGGGGGGGGGTTGTGGGGATGTGGGGATGTGGGGATGTGGGGATGTGGGGATGTGGAGATGTGGGGATGTTTGTTGGTTTGTTGCTGTTATTTGGGTTTGGGTTTTTTTGTTTTGTTTTGTTTTGGGGCCACACTGGGCTGTGCTCAAGGATAACTCATGGTAGGTTCAGGACACCGTATAATGGTGCCCCATTTAAGCCGGGTCAGCCAAGTGCAAGGCAAGAAGGCAAGCACCCTGTCCACTGTACTATGGCGTTGGTCCCTGGTATTTTTGCTTTGGAGGCTAAATTTGGCAGTGTTTAGGGGTTACTCTGGGCTCTGTGCTTGGGGTCAATTCAGCATTGCTTGGGGGTGGGGTAGGGGGTCACCAGGATGCTGGGGAGTTGAACCCACAAGCCTCCTCCATGCAAGGCATGCATTCAGCCCAATGGGCCATCTCTCCAGGTTCAGGGCGGGGTCCTAGATCAAGAGGGGTCCCAAATCCCGGTAGAAAATCCTGCCTGAAGCATGGGCTGGTGTGAAGGAAAAATAAATAGGTCTATGAGTTAAGCCTCACTAGCATTCCTGCCACCAAAGGTTTTCAGTGTAGGGGTCCCTTGGGACCCCCACCCCCGCCCCCACCCACAACACCCTAAACCCACTTTCATATTAAGGCCAAGATGCTATTGACCTTTTTTCACCGCCGCATTTTCAAGAGAGCATAGTGATGTTGTTCAGAAGCCACCTGGAGTGTGACAGAGGAAAGGGATGAACAACCCAAGCAGCAGGTGTTAAGGACCCGGTCTGTTAAATTTCACATTACACACCGTTACTACCATCAAAATATATCTGCAAAAAACAGCTCAACCATTTTGGGGTTTTTTTCAGTATGTGTGGGTGGTGGGAGAAGGGGAGATGAGGGGAACCCAACCCACGCAGAGTTCCACTGCTGGGTTTCATGTCAGCTCCCTTTCACTATTTCTTTTTTTAATTCTTAAATACAGTTGTTTTTTTTTTTAAGTCTCCGTTTGGGGGAAGCTGTAACGACAGTAAGGCACCTACCTGGCCCCGGGCTAAGCCCTGATTGGTGGTTCTATCGGGGACATCTCCTAAGTCCCCTGAGCACTGCCACCAATCAGCCCTGCACGTAGAGGCGGGCGTGATCCCAGAGCACTGCCAGGAGTCAGCCCTGAGCAACACCGGATGAGACTCCACACCTCCCCTCCCCCCCATTCCTTCCCCAAAAGGTCTCCGTCCTATTTTTACGATAAAGAGTCCAGAGAAACAAAAGTTCCATAGCACATATTAAGCGTGTAGAGCCGGAGGGAGAGAGCTCAACCCGCTGCGCGCAAACTTTGCTTTGTGGGAGACTGGACTGGAGCCTGGGCCAGGGCACCGCCAGCTCCCAGAGCACCGTCCGGCTCGGAGGGTCCCCCACCCCCACCCCCAGCCTCGCCAGAGGTGACCTCAGAACAGAACAGAGAGAGAAAAGGAAAGTTTTGTAGGAGTTTGGGACCCTCTGTTCTCAAAATCCGATCCCGCTGCCCCGCATCCCCCACCGCCCCAAGGAGAGTCTCCTTGAGAGTTTCCAGGGAGTCGCGTGCGGTGCCGACGGCGGCTCCGGTGGGGGAGCAGGCGGTGCCCATCTCCCACGGAAGGGCCCCACGCCTCACCCCATCCTCCCCCGGCCACCCGGGGTGAAGTCGCCGAGCTGCCCGCGCCGCCAGCACGCCTCGGCCGGGGAGGCCCCGCGCACTCGGACGCCGCTCGGTCCCTCCGGCCCGCGCCGACTCGGAGCAGGGCGACCGGGTGGTCACTTCCAGCCCCCCGGGCCCGGGCCCCGACTCCCGCGCGCCGCAGGTCGGGCCGCGCGGCGGAGAGGTCAATGCCCAGGAAGGACTCGCGGATCTCCCCCACACCCCCAACACCACCCCCCAAGGGCCTTCCCGGCTCCCCGCGCCCCCAAGGCGGGCCTGGCACGGCGGCCCCGACGCCGCCCGCCGCGATGCCCGGCCCCGGCCCCACTCACCGCGGACGGCTCGGCCGGGTCCAGCTGCGGGGCGCGCTCCCGAGCTGCGCGGTGCCAGCGGCCGCCGCCTCCGCGCTCCGCCCCGCGCCGCCCCCGGCTCGCCGGCCGAGGGGCGGAGCAGAGGCGGGGCGGGGGGCGCCGGGCCCGACGGGCGGGGCGGGGTCTGGCCGCTGCCCGCCCCCCCGCCCGGTTCGGCCCGACCCAGCCGACTTTGCCCGGGGCGGGCTGGACGACCCCCCTCGGGGGGTCCGGGACTCCAAAGCGAGCGGAGCCGGAGGCCTGGGGGCGCTTTATCGCTGGTGCTCTGTTGCAAGCCGGAGCCGTGGGGGGTCCCGGAACTCTGATGCGAGCCGGAGGTCTGGGGGGGCCCCCTTGCCCCCGGTCCCAGGACTCGGATGCGAGCCGGAGGCTTGGGGGCGCTTTATCCCTGAGGGTCCGCTACTCTGTTGCAAGCCGGGGACCTGAGGGTCCCGGGACTCTGATGCGAGCTGGAGACCTGGGAGGGGCTTTACCCCTGGGGGTCCCGGGACTCCGATGCGAGCCCGAGGCCTGTGGGAGTGGGGGCTTTACTCCTGGGGGTCCCGGGACTCTGATGCGAACAACGAGACCCGGGGGCGCTCTCCGTCCACGGGGCAGGGCGGGGAGCGCTGGGATCGCGCTAGGAAATGAGCCACAGTTGTGGGGAAGAAAGAAACTCGATCATTTCTCCTATTTCGTTCTTATGGGGGAAAAAAAACGATTCGACCCTCGAGTCAGAGGCCCCGCAGGACTCGGTGGCACCAGGACTTTGGGTGGTCGCCGCGCCCGCTCCACCCTCCAGCCTTCTGCAAAGCGCGCCCACTGGACTCCGGGCTCGCGTGCCGGTGGCACTAAAGCGTTTCCAGGGTCACGAAGGCTCCGTGCCGATAAATGTCATTTGTTTCGTTTTCTTTCTGTTGGGTGAAGTGCACGCGGTTCCCAGTCGGAAGTCAGAACCGGGCCGAGGGTTGCCGCGGGGCGGCCCGGTGGCCTCCACGCTGGAGCCGCGAGGGACTGGCGCCCTCTCTGGCAGAAGGGCGTCCGGAGACGCGATCTTTCTAGAGAAAAGGTGGTCAGGGTTGTGTTGTCGCTGTCGTTTGCTAATAGGGGCCACTCCCAGCGCCCGCCTCCTGCGAGTTGAGGGTCTGGGTGGGCGGGAGGGGAGCTGTGGGTTTCCAAGTCACGCCCGCGCTGTACCTTAAAATTTTTTTTAAATTAAATCACCGTGAGATACACAATTATCAAGTTGTTTTTGATTGAATTTCATTCATACAATGTTCGAACACTGGCCCCTTCACCCATGCACCACTTCTTGCCACCAATGTTCCCAGTTTCCCTCTCTCCACCCCCATCCCTCCCCGCCCCCCATGGCAAGCCCTAGTCTCTCTGCGCGGCTCTCTCTCTCTCTCTCTCTCTCTCTCTCTCTCTCTCTCTCTCTCTCTCTCTTTCTTTCTTTTTAGACCATTACTATTACTTTAAAGGTACCATGCATAGCACTTTACCTTCTATCTGTACTCAGTTTGTGTTCAGAGTGATCATTTCTGACTATCATTGTCACAGTGGTCCCCTCTCTATCCTTAACTGCACTCCCCCTCCCTTTTGTGGCAAGCTTCCTACCACTGACCAGTCTCCTGGCTCTCTTTGGCTATTATTTTTTTTTCATTTTTTATAATTTTATTTACTGAATCACCGTCAGAGCAGTTACAAAACTTTTGGGTCTAAGTCTCAGTCATACAATGAAACACCCATACCTTCACCAGTGCCCATTCTCCACCCCCAACAACCCCAAGTATACCCCCATCCCACACCCTCTCCCTACCTATGGGGCAGATGATTTCCACATTACTCTCTCTCTACTTTGATTACACTCAATATTTTGACACCAGACCCACCAGTATTACTTGAGATTTTACCCCAACACTCAGATCTGCTAAAAAGGGAACAGTAGACAATTTGTTTTCTATTGCTGGTTAAGAATAACATATGATGTTGCGTGGCTGCTGTAGTGGCCATGTGATTTTGAAATTCCGAAATTTTAACACTTAATCTGGAGGGATTTCTGCCAAAACCTGCTGGGTTCCAAGATTTGTTCCTGAGTCTCTGGGATCATGGCCGTTTAAGCAGCTTGATCAGGAGCCAGAAATGGGCTTTGACTCAGGGTCTCATTGGGACGAGGAGGAAAAGGCCGGCTCTGCCCCCATCCTGTGAGGCCCTGCGTGTCTAGTCACTGCGGGCCGAAACCTGACTGTCCAGTGGCCTCTGGAGGATGGCAGCCACCGACCGAGCCACCTAGGGGGAGCAGGCAGAGAAACAGCCTGCTAACCTAACCCTAACCCTATCCCCCCTAGGGTGGCCCAGCGACAGTAACCTACTGTGGGTCCGGATGCATTTCTGCCAAAAGCCACTGGGTTCCGAGATTTGTTTCTGAGTCTCTGGGATCATGGCCGTTAAGCAGCTTGATCAGGAGCCAGAGAGGACGTTTGTAGGCAGCGACTCAGGGTCTCGTTGGAGTGGGGAAGAAAGGGCCAGATCCACCCCCATCCTGTGAGGCCCCGTGTGTCTCGTCACTGCCGGCCCAAACCTGACTGTCCAGTGGCCTCTGGAGGATGGTGGCCACAAGGCCGCCAGGAGTAACAGGCCAAGGCACGAAACCTATTCCCACCTGGGGTGGCCCAGCACCACCCGTAACCTACTGCAGGGACCGGATAATTTTCTGCCAAAAGCCGTTGGGTTTCGAGATTTGTTTCTGAGTCTCTGGGATCATGGCCGTTAAGCAGCCATGCCTCCAATTACATAGCTGAGCCGGAGGTGGTTTGTTGGTGTGGCTCTCACATACCTAGCTTTTGGCCGTTTAATTTCCTGGTAAACCTGGCCCCTGTAGGATAACATTGATTTGTCCTTTCTGCCTTGCCACAGGAAGCTGAGGTTTATTGGGTTACTCCCATCACAGTGCTCCCATTCTTCTATGTTTATTTGTAACCTCTTTGTGCTCTGTCTCCCCAATGGTCAGTCACCTTTATCTCCTAATCAGACTCTGTTGACTCGTAAATATTGTTTTTCTCTTCTCCTTGTGTCCTTTGCATAGTTAATTCAGAGTAATGTCCTTTTTGTATAGACATAGGAGGACAGTTAATGCTATGCTTTTGTAACTTGAGAAGTTAATTGACTCCAGATAATATTCACTCCTGGGCATATGTTCTCTCGACTTAACCTCAGTTGCCCTTACTTCCTAGCACCCCAGAAGCAGGGTCCTGACGAGAGACTGGATGGACCCAGGGCAAGCGGTGAACTACCCTGGCATTGAAATGGGCCAGGCCAAAGTGCCATAATACTTAACTATAAGTTAAGAGCATGGTCATGGACAAATTCTGTCATGATCCAAAAAGTAACGATTAATCTTTCCTAACCCTGGAAGGGTTAGGAAAGATTAATCTGGCCTGAGCACTGTAGTCTGAGATCTATAGTGAGATGTTCCCAGGAAAGCCACCCTACCAGCTTAATGTACCTCTTACTGTGTCTATACAAAATAACTAATATTAAGAAGTAGAATTAAGAGGTTAATTAAGATGTTAATTAGGTTATTGGACTAAGGAGAGGAGAAAAACCTGTAAGAGGCATTTAGCCCTTGAGCTGATCCCCTGGCTGCAGGCAGTCAGGAAGGGCTTTCATATGTTGATTGTGCTATGGGATCTAGGTCTGGTTGCTATCCCCAATGTAGGGAGTTGAGAGAGAGAGAGAGAGAGAGAGAGAGAGAGAGAGAGAGAGAGAGAGATGAGAGTGACGAGAGAGACCAAGGTAGCAAGTTGGAGTGAAGAGACAAGTGAGGGAGACAGGAGGAGATGGGAATGAGGGACTTAGTGAAATTGGAACAGGCAGGTGAGGAGAATGGAATAAGTGGCAACAGATCATCAACCAGCCTGACCCTCGTTTCCCCCTTCATCCGCCTATAGCATCGGCCGTTCCCGGTGGGGAATCAGCGAGAGACCACCGAACGCAGGTGGCGAGAGAGAGCCACGGGATTCCTAGTCATTTTATGATTACACAGGCCCCAAATTCTTGGCGTTCGGCCAAAGGCACAGTGGCAATTTGGGGGTATCAGGAGTCTGAAGACACCATCAGGCCGCTGATGCACTCACCCTGCATGTACAGGTTGACCTGCTGGGGGCGTCATACCCCCTGATTCATACACTTTAAAAAATATAATCATTCTGTGCAATCATTCTGTTTGTCCCTCTCCCTCTGTCTCATTTTACTTAGAGTGATACTCCATGTCCATTCATGTATAAATTTCATGACTCTTTTTCCAAACATCTGCATAGTGTTCCATTGTGTAGATGTGCCATAGTTTCTTTATCCACTTATCTATTCTTGGGCACTCAGATTGTATCCAGATTCTGCCTATTGTGAATGGTGATGCCATAAACATAGGAGTGCAGATGGCTTTTCTGCATCATGTTTGGGAGCCACTAAGATACATTGCTACAAGTGGTACTGCTGAGTTGCATGAAAACCCAATTTCTATTTTTTTGAGAAATGTCCATTTTTTTTCCAGAAAGGCTGGACCAGTCAGCATTCCCACTAGCAGTGAATGAGAATCCATAAGATACACAAAGGAAAATGTAGGCAGAACCTCCATGACATTGAAGCTAAAGGCATCTTTAAGGATGAAGCACCACTGGTCAAGCAAGTGGAAGCAAAGATAAACAAATAGGACTACATTAAACTAAGACGCTTCTGCACCTCAAAGGAATGATGACCAGAATACAAAGACAGTTTATGGAATGGGAGAAATTATTTACCCAAAACTCATCCAATAAGTAGTTAATATCCAAGATGTACAAGGCACTGGTAGAACTTTACAAGAAAAAAAAATATATCCAACCCCAACAGAAAATGGGGAGAAGAGATGAACAAAATTCCCTCAAAGAAGAAATACAAGTGACCAAAAGACATATGAAAAAGTGCTCTATATCACTAATCATCAGAGAGATGCAAATCAAAACAACAATGAAATACCATCTCACGCCACAGAGACTGGCACACATCAAAGACAACAACCAGTGCTGGTGAGGATGTGGAGAGAAAGCACTGTACCTTTGAGTTCTCCGCAAGCTCTCTCGTCTATGGAAAGTTATTCTTGGTTTCTAGCTGGAGGGGCTGAATAAATTACACCTTGGTTATTCAGAATACCTGGGAATTAACATGAATCCTCATTTGTGCAAACATGGAACATTCAATAGCTGAGATTCAGTCCTCAGGTCTGACTTCTAGTTTTGTTGTTTTGGGCTCAGGTGTTACTCCTGGGGTTACTCCTGGCAGGGATCAAGGGACCGTTTGTGGTGCCAGAGATTGAATCCCACCCCATCAAAGCAAGCACCATACCCACAATTGCCCCAGTCCCACTTCTAAACCCACACTTTCCCTCATCATGCCACACTGTACAGTCCAACTATCCCCTCCTTAAGTGTAATTCTTTTGTTTCTTTGTTTGTTGGGGTGGGGCGGCAACCCAGTGGTGCTCAGGGGTTACTCCTGGTTCTGCACTCAGGAGACTATATGGGATACCAGGGATTGAAACCGGGTCGGCTGCATGCAAGGTAACACTACTATCACTCCAGCCTCCATGTAATTTTTTTTTTTTTTGCTTTTTGGGTCACACCTGGCAATGCACAGGGGTCACTCATTCCTGGCTTTGCGCTCAGGAATTACCTCTGGCGGTGCTCAGGGGACCATATGGGATGCTGGGAATCTAACCTGGGTCGGCTGCGTGCAAGGCAAATGCCCTGCCCGCTGTGCTATCGCTCCTGCCTCTCCTCCATGTAATTTTTAATATAATGGTTATATATGTATGTATATATATGTATACATATATATTTGCTTTTGTTTTTCGTTTGGGGGTGCATTCCCTTGAAGTGCTTACTGGGACTACTCCAAGAGAGGTACTCTGGGAACTATGGGGTTCTTCCTTCCCATCCTCCCACCATACACCCACACACACACCCACACCCCCTCACACACACATACACACACACACACACACACACATACACACCATCACACTCATCTCTTGAGCTGTCTCCCAGGCTCTACATTTAAGTTTGAAAGGATATTACTCTATTTTCATTGTAGGAGAATACTTCATTTGCCAAAACTCCTTTTTTGGGAGGGGCACACCTGGCAGTGCTCAGGGGCTACTCCTGGCTCTGGGGTTAGTAGTCAAGGGGGCCAGGCTGCACAGGATCTACCCAGGGCCGGGGAACGTGAAGTCTGTATGGGTTCCCATGACTCCAGGATTCTTTTCATTCACCTTCATTGAACAAACTTTCCCTAACTGCCTTAACTAATTTACCCTAATTGATCATAAGTTTGCTGCAAATCCTAAAATGAAGTGCACTTAATGAGACTCTGAGAGCAAGGGAGGAAGGAAAGAATGAATAATCGAGTTTAATTTAGATTCTCATGGCCACACTTTTTCAGAAAGCCAAATTGCTTGATATTCAATGAGAAGACACCAATAATTTGAGAACCGATCATCCTTGACAGAGAATAAGTCAGGACTGCTAAGGTAATTGCAGTTGTTTTGTGAATACTCTGGCCCAAAGCATGAAGAAAATAGCTCCCACCTGGCTCTGCTCTGGTCCACTTCTGCTGCTGTCCTTGCTGACTGCCTTGTGGTGCTGAACTCTGGTCACTCGGTCTTCCCGTGAAACACTAACCTTCAGTGGCTTCGGCTCTCTACTCTCCTGAGTCAATCTTCTCTCCTGTATGCCCTAGTCTTAGCCTATGTCACTGCACTCTGTTTTGTTTTGTTTGGGGTCAGATGTGACAGTCCTTGGAGCTTACTCCTGGCTCTGTGCTCAGGGATCACTCCTGACGAATGCTCAGGGGAGTCTATGCAGTGCTGGGTATCAGCGACACTCAAGGCAGGTGTCTTACCTGTGCTACTGTCTTCCTGGCCCTTGTCCAGCACATTCTTTCTCCTCTCACACAGGACTGCAAACACGAATTGAGTTTTCCTTCATTCGTTTTCTCTCCAATGCAAACTCTCCATCCTTTCTAGCTGAAGCCCCATCAGATCTCCTCACTGTATATGCTTCACCCTCTTCTGATCTCCTCAGTCTTCGTTTCCAGACCTTTATGCGGGTCTCACCATTCTTCACACTTGCCATTGTTCACCTCCAGAAGGGAAAACCAGCACCTACTGTTACCACCAGTCTGTCCCCTCTCACGCACAGTTTCTTTCATTTTTTTAATTTTTAAAATTTATTTTATAAACTAGTTCACAACATTTGATTACATTTAATACTTGCACACCAATCCCACCACCATTATACTTTCCCACCACCATATTTTGGAGGTCTCCATCCTGAACCCCAACCCCTACCCCAAAGCAGAACCGAAATAATTTATTTTTTATTGTTTGTTATGAAAAACCACCTAAAATGCTACAAAGAAATTTCTTTAGAGAAAAGAGTGTGAAGATTGTTGTATTTCACACAGGGGCCATTAAGTCCTTCTAGAAGAGATCACAAACATGTCAAAGGTTAAGCCTTGTGTGCTAACATATATTCGTCGATTGCCTCGAGCAGGCCCCAGTAACGTCTCTTGGTCCTAGCCCTGAGATTTTTTTTTAAAAAAGTGCCATATTCAAGGCTCTTTCAGAGTTAGGAGAATGAGACCCTTCATTGTTACTGGTATTTGGCATATTGGGTACGCCACGGGGAGTTTGCCAGACTCTGCCGTGTGGGCAGGTTACATTTGGTAGCCTGCCAGTTTGTCTAAAGTAGGAATGAGATGATAAGATGTCACACGGCCGCTAATGTGGCCATGCGCTTCCGGGAGCTGGGTTTTATAGTCTCTGAATCTTGGCTGTTGATGGGATTACATGGCGCCTGACCCAGCGCCTGGCTGTCCTCTTCGGGGTCCCTTGGAGGGGAGCGGGTTGAGTTTTCCTCCCCGCCCCGACCAGGGCTCCAGCAGCCGAAGACCTCCAGAACCAGCCACCACCATGCTAAGACCACTCTCCGCACACATGAAGGTACTGACAGAGGGACAAAGCCACGCGGGTTCCGGGGCTGAGATCTCCAAGCCTACTCAGATTGGGGCTGAGCATCCTCCACCCAGATCCTCTAAATTCCAGTAGGCTGGGGTTACACCCACCAACTGGCTAACATATATATCTGTAAAAAAATATTTTTTCCTTTAAGATTGGTTACCTTCTACTTTAAACCCCATCAAATGTGGTGCGATACTCTTGGATTATGAGTGGTATGAGGTATGAGATATTCAAGAATAGGTTCACTCAGCCCCAGCATGTGGGGAGCAACCCTGAGCATGGTGGCAGTTGAGTTCTGAAGGTTTTTGGCTGCCTGGGCTGGGTCCCTTGGAGTGGGGAGAGGCCTCACCTGCCTCTCTCCGGGGCATCCCAAATGAAACAGACTGGCGTGGGTCCAGTGGCATGCTTATGGCGTGTGTCATGTTATGCTTGTTACCGGCATCCACAATTTCTTGCCTGTTCTGCTCCCACTTCCTGAATTGGATCTCATGGCATCTTGAGAAACTCAACCACACTAAGGGGATTAGAAGCTTATGACTTTGCTCATAGAGAACCTGCCCAGTGAATTACTTCCAGCATGACACAAAGTGGCTGAGGAGAGTGGATATACTCTGGGAATGACCTGAGAGGACACCTTTCAGGTGTACTAATGGCTCAGGACTGCAGGGACAAGTGGTAGAGGCCTTCTGTGAGTTAACATTACTCTTCTAGTTTCTTCCAGAAACTTCTGCTACTCCAAGAACAATGCGGACTTTGTTCCATCACTCATTTTACCTCATTAAACATCACAGTGAGTTCATTTACTTATATAAACTTTTCTCACTGTATAAAAATGCTTGAGGGACCCGAGTGATAGTACAGCAGGTAGGATGCTGACCCGGGTTCAATCTCTGCTATCCCATATGGTCCCCTGAGTCCTGCCAAAAGTGATCCCAGAGCACAGAGCCTTGAGTGAACCGGGTATGGTCCAAAAACATAAAAACCAACCAACCAACCAACCAACCAACCAAAAAGTTTCTTAAACAAACAAACAAACAAACTATACCCAATTAACTTTGGGTCTAGCTTTGCAAGTTACAGCATACGGTCAAGCATACTATCTCCTCTCCCCACTTTCATTTAGGGATTGCGGTGTACAATTCTATTAATAATAGAACTTGAGGCAGATAGTGTTCCAGGACCACACCCACACCAGTCCCAGAGGCCCTCCACCAGTGTCTCACAGTCCAACCCTCCCCACCCCCCCGCCCACAGTTCCTTGGTAGACTCAAATCTGTAGGCCAGAACTCAGGCTGTGACCGATGGCCATTTGTTGTGCCTTTATCATCACTTTATTAGGGGGAAAGCGAATTTTCCTGTACTGGTGGGTTCTTGAGAATTGTATGAAAGATTTGACACAAAACTCATAAGATTGAAAGTTATTTTATTGTGCAGAAAGAGTCAATGGTTCCAGGTCCCTCCCCAGATGTCCAGGCCTCACTTTTACTAGAAATGATGTCACCTGTCCTGTCCCTGACGCTGTCCCTGAACGACTTCTCAGTCTCGTCCCACACAGTCTACTCGCCTCCTGTATGGCCAGACCCTGTCCCTGACACTGCTCTATCCTTAGTGTACACTTTCCTAGTCTCTGTCCATATCTGTGTTTGGGGGTGAGATTCCTGTGCTCAACACCTTCCCTCAACCTGGACATGAGAGTTGAGCTCTGCCTGTACCTGAGCTTTTCTGGACATCTGATCCCTGGCTGTATTTTGCCCCTGTTTGGCCCCAAGTGGCCAAATGGACCCCATGTCTGGGTGGTCGGCCCTACCTGATCCAGGGAGAGAGGAGAGAGTCCAAAGAAAGTACACAGGGAAACTCAACTGGGGCTGGAGGTGGGGTGGAGCTGGGGGCTGCCTTTTATCTGCTGCCAAATCCCACCCTCCAGCCGGCCCATTCTACATTCTAACTGACTACCTGTTCCATGGCAGAGATTTAAAGTCACTTGGTACATCAAACGTCAGCTTCTGCTGTATCAATATTATTTATTAAAAATCAGTGGAAGAGGGGCTGGAGCGATAGCACAGCGGGTAGAGCATTTGCGTTGCACGTGCCCGACCCAGGTTCGATCCCCAGCATCCCATATGGTCCTCTGAGCACCGCCAGGAGTAATTCCTGAGTACAGAGCCAGGAGTAAACCCTGAGAATTGCTGGGTGTGACCCAAAATGCAAAAATGAATAAGTAAAAAAAATCAGTGGAAGAAAGTCCATGGCTTTCCTATATACAAATAATGAAAGAGAAGAAAGAGATATTTTTTTAAAAAATCTCGTTCACAATAGTGCCTCAGAAAATCAAGTACCTCAGAATCAGCTTAGCTAAAGAGATGAAGGACCTATACAAAGAAAATTACAAAAATTACAAAACACTACTTCAAAAAATAAAAGAGGACACTAGGAAATGCAGACACACCCCCTGCTCATGGATCAGGAGGATCAACATTGTCAAAATGGCAATACCCCTCAAAGCATTGTACAGATTCAATGTGGTTCCTATAAGAATACCCATGACATTCTTCAAAGAAATAGACAAAACACTCCTGAAATTCATATGGAACAATAAAACTCCACCAATAGCTAAAGCAATCCATAGGAAAAAGAAGACTGGTGACATCACCTTCCCCAACTTCAAACTGTACAACAAAGCAATAGTAATTAAAACAGCATGGTATTGGAATAAAAACAGACTTGCAGAACAATGGAACAGAGTTGAATTCTCTACCACAGACTAAAATATATGATCACTTAATCTTTGATAAAGGAGCAAGAAATGTGAAGTGGAGTAAGGAAGGCCTCTTCAACAAATGGTGAAGGGAAAACTGGGCAGCTACTAGCAAAAAAAAAAAATGAACCAGACCTCTGTCTAGTGCCAGACACAGAAGTCAGATCAAAGTGGATTAAAGGCCTCAATATCACACCTGACTCCATAAGGTACAAGGAGGAAAATATAGGCAGAACTCTCCATGACACTAAAGCTAACGGCATCTTTAAGGATGAAACAGCACTGATCAAGCAAGCGGAAACAAACATAAACAGATGGGACTACATTAAACTAAGAAGCTTCTGCACCTCAAAAGAAACAGTGACCAAAACACAAAGAGAGCCCACTGAATGGGAAAAAATATTTACCCAAAAACCATCAGATAAGGGGTCACGGTCCTCCCGTTGTTCATCGATTTGCTCGAGTGGGCCCAGTAACGTCTCCATCGTGAGACTTGTTGTTACTGTGTTTGGCATATCAAATACGTCACGGGCAGCTTGCCAGGCTCTGCCGTGCGGGTGAGATACTCTCGGTAGCTTGCCGGGCTCTCTGAGAGGGGCGGAGGAATTGAACTCGGGTCAGCCATGTTGGCTGCGTGCAAGGCAAACGCCCTACCGCTGTGCTATCGCTCTAGATAAGGGGTATACACAAGATATTAGTAGGATATAAAAGATATACAAGACATTAGTAGAACTGTACAAGAAAAAATCCTCCAACCCCATCAAAAAATGTGGAGAAGAAATGAACAGAAACTTCCTCAAAAAAAAAAAAAAACAAATGGCCAAAAGGCACATTTAAAAAAATGCTCTACATCACGTCAGAAAAATGTAAATCAAAATAATAATGAGATATCATCTTACACCACAGAGACTGGCACACTGACTGGCATAAAGAACAAGAACAACCAGTGCTGATGCAGATGTGGGGAGAAAGGGACTCTCTTTCATTGTTGGTGGGAATGCAGACTGGTCCAGTCTTTCTGGAAAACAATATGGGCATTCCTCCAAAAAACTAGAAATGGAGCTTCCATATGACCCAGCAATACCACGTCTGGGAATATTCCCTGGGGGTGCATAAAAAGGACAATAGAAAGGACACCTGCTCCTGTGTGTTCATTGCAGCACTGTTCACAATAGCCAGAATCTGGAAACAACCCGAGTGCTCGAGAACAGACAACTGGTTAACGAAACTTTGGTATATCTACACAATGGAATACTATGCAGCTGTTAGGAAAGATGAAGTCATGAAATTTACTTATAAGTGGATGAACATGGAGAGTATCATGCTAAGTGAAATGAGCCAGAAAGAGAGAGACACACATCGAAGGATTGCTCTCATTTGTGAAATATAAAATAGCATAATATGAGACTAACTCCCAAGAACAGTAGAGACAAGGGTCAGAAAGATTGCCCCATTGTTGGAAGCCTGCCTCATGAGTTGGGGGAGAAGGCAGCTGGGATAGAGAAGGGATCACTAAGTCTATGATGGTTGGAGAGATCGCTCCAAATGGGAGATGTGTGCTAAAAGTAGATAGAGGACCAAACATGGTGGCCTCTCAGTATTTGTATTGTAAACCATATAATGTCCCAAAGTAGAGAGAGAGAGAGCGAGTAAGAAGCATATTATCTGCCATAGAGGCAGGGGGTGGATTGGGTGGGGGTGGCGGGAGGGATACTGGGGACATTGGGGGTGGAAAATGTACACTGGTGGAGAGATGGGTGTTTGATCATTTTATGACTGAGACTCAATCGTAAAAGGTTTGTAGTATCTCACAGTTATTAAAAAATAATAAACACCTTTCACACTTCAAAAAAATCAGTGAGAGAGAAAGGCAGCTTCTGGGATGTGTGCTGAAAGTAGATAAAGGACCAAACATGATGACCTCTCAGTATCTGTATTGCAAACCATAGTGTCCAAAAGTGGAGAGAGATAGCTCTCTAGAGATGATAGTTCTCCAGCTGCTTTACTGATACTCCTTGCAGTGAGTGTTTCACTCTCTGAGACTGACTTTGATGTAAGTGATCAGTTACCCACTTTTTTGAGAAACAGGAGTGGAGACCTTCAAAGTGCCTGCTTCTTAGAACTCTGCTTGTTAATAAATACAGTCTCCCGTGTTCCACCTCCTAGAATATCTGATTTATTAGTTCAGTGTCTAAGGATGCTAAATTCTTCAGATGACTCTTTTTACTCATGTCCAAAGACTGACACCAGTTTAGGGTTCCTGCAGGTGACTTCTATCGCTCTTTCTTTTCCTTCTTTTCCTTTCTCCCTTCCCTCTCCTCCCCGCTCTTTCCCTCCCCTTTTCCCTCTTCCTCTTCCTTCCCCTATTCCTTCTCTTTCCCTTTCCATTTCTTACTTCCTCATATGAAAATATAAAAATAGAAACCTTGTCTGTAGGCAACTCATTGTCGCTTATTGAACTGATTTTCACTTCCATCTTATGAAGGAACTGCTCTCATGTTTTAACTATTGAACTACTTTTGAAAACGGAAAATCCCAGTTTTGTCTTCTTTCCCTCTCCCTTCCACCTCCTTTCTGCCTCCCTCCGACCCCTTTGTCCTTTCTCCTCCCTCACCTACCCCCCATAACAGAGCAGTAAGCCGCAATGCAGCAGATACATTTTTTTTGTCATTCCAAGTTCATCCTGGAAATTTGCAAGGAGTTTAAACTAAGGAGAAGGTTGTGACTGCTGCCCTCTAGTGGTAAAATACGTGACTAACATGGTTAAAAGCGAAAAGTTAAATACTTGGTTGGTTAGGATGAAGAGAATAACTTTTTTTTTTTTCCCCTTTATTTTATTTTATTTTTTTTAAAGTTGTAGATTTACAATTTTTTGTGCTTTGGTTTCAATTATACAATGATCAGATACCCATCCCTCCACCGGTGCCCATTTTCCACCACCATGGATAATATCCCTCCCACCCCCATCCCCCCATCCCCCCGTCTCTGTGGCAGGGCAATCCCCTGTGTTCTCTCTCTCCTTTTGGGTGTTGTGGTCTGCAAAAGAGGCATTGAGTGGCAAACATGTTCAGTCCATAGTCTACTTTCGACATGCATCTCCCCTCCTGGGAGGATCCTCCAAACATCCTTTATTTGGTGCTCCCTTCTCTATCTGAATAGCCCTTTCCTCTAGGATACCCGGCTGGCCTCTAGGTTATGGAGTAATCCTCCTGGTGCTGATCTCAGCTATTCTTGGGTATTAATCTCATACTTTGTTACTTTATATCCCCCAGATGAATGCAATCTTTCTATGTCTATCCCTCTCTTTCTGACTCATTTCGCTTAGCATGATACTTTCCATATTGTACCACTTGTATGTAAATTTCATGACTTCATCTTTTCTAAGAGCTACATAGTACTCCATTGTGTAGATGTACCAAAGTTTCTTTAACCAGTCATCTGTTCTTGGGCATTCAGGTTTCTTCCAGTTTCTGGCTATTGTAAAGAGTGCTGCAATGAACAAACAAGTGCAGATGTCACTTCGACTATACATTTTTGCCTCTCTGGGATATATTCCCAGGAGTGGTATTGCTGGGTCAAATGGGAGCTCAATTTCTAATTTTTTGAGAATCGTCCATACTGTTTTCCAGAAGGGCTGAACCAGTGGACATTCCCACCAATAGTGAAGGAGTGTCCCTTTCTCACCACATCCACGCCAGCATCGGTTGCTTTTGTTCTTTTGAATGTGGGCCAGTCTCTGAGGTGTGAGATGGTATCTCATTGTGGTTTTGATCTGCATCTCCCTGATGATTAATGATGTAGAGAAGCTTCTGCACCTCCAAAGAAACAGTGACCAAAATACAGTCTACAGAATGGGAAAGGATATTCACCGAATACACATCTGACAAGGGGTTGATATCCAGGATATACAAAATACTGGTTAAACTCCACAAGAAGAAAACATCCAACCCCATCCAAAAATGGGGCAATGAAATGAACAGAAACTTTCTCAAAGAAGAAATCCGAATGGCAAAAAAGCACATGAGAATAACTTTTAAGAAAAAAAATGAGGGGCTGGAGCAATAGCACAGCAGGTAGGGCGTTTGCCTTGCACGAGGCCAACCCGGGTTCGATTCCCAGCATCCCATATTGTCCCCGAGCACCACCAGGAGTGATTCCTGAGTGCAAAACCAGGGGGCACCACCAGGAGTGATTCCTGAGTGCAAAACCAGGAGTAACCCCTGAGCATCGCCGGGTGTGACCCAAAAAGAAAAAAAAAAATAAATAAACAAATAAAATCTCAAAAAAAAAAAAGAAAAAGAAAAAAAATGATAGATTGAGAAAACTACTCTTCGTTCACTAGTTTCACATCCACTGAACATTTTTTTAGTTTTTTGTTTTGTTTTGTTTTGTTTTAGGCCATACCCAGTGGTGCTCTTTAGAGGTAACTCCTGGCTCTGGCGAACTTGGCGGGATCATATGGGATGCTGGGGATTGAACCCTAGTCAGCTGCATGCAAGGCAAGCGACTTACCTGCTACACTATCTCTCCAGCCCCTCTCTGAACTTTTTTTGAAGTTAAAGCAGAGAGCAGAAGTTTATTCAATGAGCTGTCGCTGCTAGGAATGTGGTAAAAAGAGCCCCCGAATGATTATGATTAATCCCTACCATCTAAGCCTCCGGGATCTATCATCATTATTATTTTTTTCCACATTCTTTTAGATTTATTCAATGTCTACTATTCTATTCTAAAAATTCTACTTTTAAAATTCAATGTTTTTGCTGAAAGTAGACTAAAGACCAAACATGATTGCCACTCAATGCCTCTTTTGCAAACCACAACACCCAAAAGGAGAGAGAGAACAGAGGGGAATGCCCTGCCACAGAGGCATGGGGGGGATGGGGGATGGGAGGGGTACTGGGATCCGTTGGTGGTGGGAAATGGGCACTGGTGGAGGGATGGGTATTTGATCATTGTATAATTGAAACCCAAGCACAAAAATTTTAAGTCTACAACTGTACCTCATGGTGTCTCACTAATAAAAATTTTAAAAAATAAATAAAATTCAATGTTTATTCAATATTAATAGCACAGTGGGTAGGGCGTTTGCCTTGCACCTGGCAGACCTGGGTTCGATTCCTTCGTCCCTCTCGGAGAGCCTGGCAAGCTACTGAGAGCATCCCTCCCGCATGGCAGAGCCTGGCAAGCTCCCCGTGGCATATATGATATGCCAAAATCAGTAACAACAAGTCTCACAATGGAGACGTTACTGGTGCCCACTCGAGCAAATCGATGAACAACAGGCGAACAGTGTTACAGTGCTATTCAATATTATAGAGCATGCATTTTTGACATACCAAAAATTTTTTTTTGGTGGGGGAGGGGGCGGATAGTTTACTGGCATGGAGCTGCTCTGACGCCTTGCACCATTTCCCCCAACTCTCCCTTCCCTTCATACTCCAAGTTAAGCTGCCCTCACGAAAAACTTGAGTATTTTTAAGGAACTTCAAGGAGTTCCTTAAGGAACCCAAATAGCTTTGTTTGTCTTGGGTCCCCAGGCCACACTGCTTCACAACTAGCTAGGTAGCTGCTTGGTACTGGGCGGCGGGTGCTTGGTCAGAGGGAAGGAGGTCTGTGCTCCAAGAAACAGACCTGCGAGTTCTTTCTCCACAGCCTTCCTCTTCCTCTTCCTCCTGTGCCTGCCCTCCTTAACCTCTGGCCGGTGTTCCTACGGAGCAGTGATCATAAGCCACAGGGATTTAATGCCTCTGGCCACGTCTGCTCCCCAGGACCCATTTGACAATATATGAAGGCATCTGGAGGCATCTTTGATGGTTTTGCTGGAAGTATGCAAGTGTGCATGCACAGGGCATTTAGTGAGAGAGGTGCTTTTTTTGCGGGGGAGGGTCACACCCAGAGATGCACAGAGGTTTCTCCTGACTCATGCACTCAGGAATTAATCTTGGCAGTGCTTGAGGGACCATATAGGATGCTGGGAGTCGAACCCGGGTCGGCTGTGTGCAAGGCAAACACCCTACCCACTGTGTTATTGCTCCAGCCCCTAGTGAGAGTATTGAACCCCTAAACCCAGCAGCCCAGCATACAAGACAGCACTCCCTGACTTCCACAACAAAATCCAGCCCCAGGTTCAATAGGACTAAGGTTGAGGAACCCTGCTTTTTTTCTCGGTGGGGAAGAATAAAGCATTTAAAATTTATTTATTTATTTATTTATTTTGCTTTTAGGGTCACACCTGGCGACACACAGGGATTACTCCTGGCTCTGCACTCAGGAATCACCCCTAGCGGTGCTCAGGGGACCATATGGGATGCTGGGAATCGAACTCGGGTGGGCCGCGTGCAAGGCAAACGCCCTACCCGCTGTGCTATCGCTCCAGCTCCAGCATTTAAAATTTAATTGATGGTATCTGGGCAATATCTTCATAAATAATAAGATAAATAAATAAAAGAAGAAAAAAATGACCTTCTAAGGGATAGCTTTTGCACGTCTTCCCTTCTTCCTTGAACTCCTGTCTTCCCTGGTTGAAAGGAACTGGGATTAATGTTTGTATTGAGAATACCTATGAAGTCCAGGAGGCATTTTTTTTCCATTTAGGGCATCACCTCCCCTTCTTGATGGTCTAGTAAAAATGAAGATAAAATTCCAGAAGAAAATCATAGCTTTTGTTGGATTTAATGGTCGATGAACACAGATAGTTTCCTAGTACAATGTCGCCACCTGCTGGACATAGTACCAAGTACGTGTGTGTGTGTGTGTGTGTGTGTGCGCGCGCGCGCGCGCACATTCATAGAGGCCTTGTGACACTGATCACTGATTTCCACCTCGGCCCCAACCAACTTGGAGATGGATCAACTTGGACCGACATCTAATGGAGAAAACCTTCAAATACTTTCTTGTTAAGTGAAAATTGTTTGTTCACGGTCATGCAAGTTCAGCTAGACAGACCTGGGTAGAATCTCAGCTTATATTAAAAAATTGGCAATGATTGCTTTTGGGAAGTGTAATTTCCGTTACCATGCCTGAAGGAAAGTCGTTGGCCCAACAGGACCCTCAGTTCACAGAGGTCACCTTAATGTCCAGACCTGGTTTGCTGATGGCTGGGCTAACCATTTCTCGGTTTCCTCCATCCAACACTGCCACTGGAATCTAGCTGCTGCTGCCCCTGACAACCTGCAGGCATGGGTGACCATGGCTGAATTTTCCTGCAGTGCCTGATGCCATCAATAGTAGCTCTCAGCATTGAAGCCCCATTGAGCAGGTTCGACTTTGTATCATCCTGAGCTTGAAATGCATTAAGTCCCTCTGATGCTAGAGAGGTCCTATAATAAACTATGTCAGGAAAAGGAGGTGATATCCTCCTCGTGACTGCCCAGGTGTCTTCACCAAATCAAGGCACTGCTCAAGCAAAAAAACAAATCCCAATAGGAGCATTCCCCGTGCCTGTCTGGATAATATGTTTGCACATGGAAGGAAATGGGCCATAGACTGTCTTTCCATTGGGAATAGAGATGGTTTCTTTGGCCCATTGATTGCTTCCTGTATTTACTGACCCGGAACATCAGCAGTACAAACATCTTGCGCATACTCATGGGTAACAGAACAACTTAGACAAAATTGCATTCTGACTGCCTGAATTAAAATCTCCTGGACCTCCCCTTGATGTAGGCAGGTAGACAGGGAAGCCCCTCCCAAGGCATGGCAAAAGTCAGCCCTGCAGAAAAATGGGAGAAAACAGGAACTAAGGCCTGATAAAACCCTCCCTTGGCTCCTGCAACAGACCCAAAGCAACTCCTGCAGTAACAAAAGGCCAGAAAAGGAATTTCAAAGAAGATCATCGCCATTCCCAACCCCCCCTGGAAACCTCCTTAGCAACAGACTTTGACCTAGGAGGAAGCCCCACATGGGGGCAGGTTGGAGAAACCCTATAAAGGCCACCTTGAACAAAGGAGGGACTTGCTTATGCTACCCTAGCTCATGTGCTGCTTTCGCCCACAGGCCAAGCACATGTGGCAGCCGAGCACACGTGTCGCCTGCATCTCCCCTCTTCAGATGTTTACTTTCATGTTTTCGTGTCTAATGCTGGTATGTGTGTAGAGGCTCTCTCCTCCCTTGGAGAAGAAGCCCGTGTTCTCTCTTGAATACATTACTCTCTCTCACTCTCTCCCCCTCCACATCTTAAAAATCCTCCAAATAAAATCTGTTTATTTCACTGCTTGTCTATTCCTGAAATTCCTTTCTGTGAGGCGAGACAAGAACCTTGGGCCCCTGGTGGCAGAGACGGGTGGGGAGAAAGTGACCATCTTTCTCTTCCCTGCTTCACACAAGTCACCCTGATGTCGGTGGGCCCCACGGGTGACTTATGTGAAGCGGGGAGGAGAAAGACGGGTCACTTTCTCCCCAACCACCTCTGCCACCCGGGACCCAAGGTTACTGGGTTCTTGTCTCGCCTCACAGAAAGGAATTTCAGGAGTAGACAAGCAGTGAAATAAATAGATCTTATTAGGAGGATTTTTAAGGGGTGTGTGTGTGGGGGGGGGGGGGGGGGGAAGAGTAACGTACTCAAGAGAGAACACGGGTTTCTCCAAGGGCGGAGAGAGAGCCCCTACA
This sequence comes from Sorex fumeus, assembly GCF_029834395.1. NCBI lineage: Eukaryota > Metazoa > Chordata > Mammalia > Eulipotyphla > Soricidae > Sorex > Sorex fumeus. The sequence continues at coordinate 22,412,823 of NW_026606091.1, read as the reverse complement.
CACATCCTAGCATTAGACAGGAAAGCATGAAAGTACACATATCAAGAGGGGAGATGTGGGTGACACATGTGCTTGGCCACATGGGCGTAGGCAGCACACGGTTGGGGGTGTCGGGCAGCATAAGCTTGCACTTCCTTTGTTCAAGGTGGCCTTTATAGGATTTCTTCAACCTTCCCCCACGTGGGGCTTCTTCCTAGGTAAAAGTCTGTTGCTAAGGTTACCAGGGAGGATGGGAGTGGTGATGGTCTTCTTTGGGCTGGATCACATTTTAATCTGATTAAGGGAGAGGTCAGAGGGTTGAGGAACTTCTTGGGGAAGAGGCCTATATCCTCAGGGTCTGCAGATGGTCTTACCAGGTCTTTGTTTTCTGTATCCACAAGGTGAGTCATTCCTAGAATTTTTCTTCCTTTGTTTCATTGCAAAGGGCCTTTCCCTATCTACCTGCCTACATCAACCCGTGGGGGCCCACCAACATCACCCTGAACAGATTTTGAAGTTCAGGTTGCTGAAAGGCATGACTGTGGTCCATTTAACAGGTAAACTTCATTTCTTTTAGGGGGAGGACATTCCTGGCAGTGCTCAAGGCTTACTCCTGGCTCTATGCTCAGGGATCACTTCTGGTGGGGCTTGGGGGACCATATGTAGTGCCAGGGATGGAATTCAGGTAGGCTGAATGCAAGACAAGTGCCTTCACCTTTGTACTATATCTCCAGCCTCCCTCCCTCCCTCCGTCCTTCCCTCCCTCCCTCCCTCCCTCCCTCCCTCCCTCCCTCCGTCTTTTGCTACCTTCCTTGCTACCTTCCTTCCTTCCTTCCTTCCTTCCTTCCTTCCTTCCTTCCTTCCTACTTTCCTCCTTCCTTCCTTCCTTCCTTCCTTCCTTCCTTCCTTCCTTCCTTCCTTCCTTCCTTCCTTCCTTTCTATGCTCAGGGGTGTATATGTGGTGCAGAGATTGGTTCCACACAAGGCAAACCCCTTATCCCCTATATTATCGCTTTGGTTCTATTAAATCTTTTGTTCAAAAGCAGTATCTATTCCAAACCATAATGCCCCCAAAGAGGGAGAGAGAGAGAGAAGAGAAAAATGACTGCCACAGAGGCCGGCTTGAGAAAGGTGTTGGTGGGAGGAATACTGGGGACAGTTGGTGGTGGGAAGTATACGCATGTGGAGCATGTGGAGGGAAGGATGATGGAACATTTTACGACTGAGACCCAGTACGAACAGCTTTGTAATCATGTGTCTCACAGTGATTCAGTTAGAAAACAAAAGCAACATCTATTTTTTTCTTCAAGGTCTCTGCTACAGAATTAACCTTTTGCCAAAGTTTTGGGGTGGCAGATTTTTGTTCCCAAGGACAAGTAAAAGGAACATTTACCAAAGAGATATCACAGTACTCTCAACTCAGATAAATGCTCTTTTAATGGAATTTTTGTTATAGAAAATATAAGCAAATAGAAAGGATTATATAATGTAAACTTGGGTACCAATGACCCATACTCTATGTTTATAAAATCTTGAATGATACGGTTTCTTCCATGTCTCACACAATTCTTTACCCCTCTCTATTAACAATCTATTAACAAGTACTTTTTTTTTTTGCTTTTTGGGTCACACCTGGCAATGCACAGGGGTTACTCCTGGCTCTGCGCTCAGGAGTTACACTTGGCGGTGCTCAGGGGACCATATGGGATGCTGGGAATTGAACCCGGGTGGGCCGCGTGCAAGGCAAACGCTCTACCCGCTGTGCTATCTCTCCAGCCCCAACAAGTATTTCTTTCATTCTCATTCTCTCTCTCTGTCTCTGTTTCTCTCTCCCCACTCCCCCAAGCCACCCTGGTGATACTCAGGGCTTATTTCTGGCTTTGTACTGGAGAATCACTCTTCTGGAGGTGTTTAGGGGACCATATGGGATGCTGGGGATTGAACCCTGGTTGGCTGTGTGCAAAACAAGCACTCTACACATTGTACTGTGTTTCTGGCCCTATAATAGCAATGCTTGACTGTCATACCATCTCATAAAGCAATGCTATGCAACATATACAAAGTTGAAAATGACTCCCAAATTATCAAATGATACCATCAATATTCAAATCTCTCTAGCTATAATTAAAAAAATTGCTTTTCAAATCAATACTCGTTTAAAATCTTAACTGTCTCTACTAATTTATGGATTCAAGCATTCTTTTTCTCTTGCAACTTGATCTGTGAAGAAATAATTGTCCTGCGATGGTTTATTACCTGGATTTTGCTAATTGCATACCACTGTCTTTATTGTGTTCTCCTGTGCCCTACAAATGGATACATGTAGCTCCGAGCTTGATTAGATTATAGTTCCAGTCTTGTATTAAACTATTTTATATTATTGTGAGGGGAGAGAAATTTTTTTCCCAGTCCTTTGGATTTTTGCCATTTGACAGTTTTTCTTAAAAATGGGGCAATTTAATTTATTTAGGATTTACCTTTGGAACAGGCTTGGGTAGTGGTAGTAAAATGAAAAATAATGGTGCTAGGAAGGTGTAATGGTGGTGGGATTGGTGTTGGGATATTGAATGTAATAATTTATTGTGAGCAACTCTAAAAATTAAAAAGAAAAAAAAAGGGCAACTGGCTCTTGCCTTACCTGCAGCTGACCTGGACTTGATCACTGATGGTTAAATGTGGTCCCCTGAGCCCACCCTGGAGTGACCCCTGAGTACAGCTGGGTATGGCCCCAAAACCAAAACATGAAAGAAAAGAAAGAATTGTCAACAAAACAAGACAAAAAATAGGACAAATATTATGCTTTACAAACTATTAGAAGTGATCCCTGCGTGCAGAGTCAGGAGTTAGCCCTGAGCATCGCTCGGGGTGTTCCAGCACCCCACCCAACAAACTAAGATGAAAAATATAATGGTTCTCACCAAATTAAAAAAATATTAAATATTATAACATTGTGATTTTCCAACTTGTTGATAATACACTTATTTAATGTTTCAGTCATTCCATGTTCCATCAGTGATCCCACCACTGATGTAACATTCCCTCCACCAATGTCCCCAGTTTCCCAGCTACCACCCCAGTCTTCTGCCTTAGAAGGCACAAACACATTTAATTCATACTGGTTGTTACAACATGAAAGCAAATAAAGTTATGAAAATTAATCAATGGGGCTGGAGCGATAGCACAGCGGGTAGGGCATCTGTCTTGCACATGGACGACCCAGGTTCGATTCCCAGCATCCCATATGTTCCCCTGAGCACTGCCAGGAGTGACTCCTGAGTGCAAAACCAGGAGTAACCCTTGAGCATAGCCAGGTGTGACACAAAAAGAAAAAAAAAATAATCAAAAGCCAATTTGGGTTCTCACTTTATGCTTATTGTAAATAATGGTTTTTAGTCATGCTTGTGCAGCATGTCATGGCTGCACAGAGACAGGAAGCACAGATTAATGAACAACTCATGACAAGGACTGTAAACTGGCCTAAGCCGTCCATTGGCAAAAGTGAACAGCAAGGCCCTTACGCTGTTCCTAAGATCAGTAAGAAAATAGACTCTTCTGTACTTTTGAAGATCAGTTTCTCCCGTTCAGATTGAAGCCTAGAACAGCTCCTACTGTGAGTGAAATTCCTTTGTGATAAAAGTTCCTAGTTCTTGCTTGTTTTAAGATGAACTGCATAAAAGTAATCTTAACCTGCATCTAGAAAATGACCAGAGGTTTTCATTTCATAGAAATCTTTTGACATTCATACTTACTTTTGAAAGCCAGTTAGTCATTTCTGATTTCTCTACACTTACTAGTGAAACAATAATTTCTTGGCTTTTCTCTAGCTTTTCTCTAGCTTGGCATCTCACTTGTTTAAAGATGTTGAAGATCAAAATAGTCCCCCAAAGGGGAAAATATCTTAGAGATACATCCTTTGATATTCTAGACACGTTCCCCATCTAGTTTTGAAATCTTTGATGAAAATCTATAAAGGTTAAGTCATCATATAAATAGAAGTGCTATTAACAATCAAGAAACTAATGAGAATAATAATGAGCTCAAATGGGTAAAATGCCAGAGATGGCATAAACACTGTAATACCTTTGTGTATGTGTGTATGACATTTTCGTGTTGCCACAGGGAAAAAGTTCTGAGAGCTAGTTTCTTAAGTACAGCCAATAAGTTATTTCTGCAAGCAATCTGCTCATTATTCAAGTTGGTTTTGTAAGTTTTGGAGACAACAAAAGTAGGTATCCTTAAAGGAGACATTTATTACTGTGTCGTAAAATATGAAAAGTGGCTTTAAACAGAGGTGAAGTTAACATTTCTTTATATCACTTTCATTATCAGTATGAAAATAAACCTGTTCACTGCAAGGAAACGTTTGGAAATGTACCCCTTGTGCATGCTCACGTAGCATGCACAAACACATATAAAACACGTTTGCATCCTTCATTCTAAATAACTCAAAATCCTTTCAGTACCCGGTGACATACTACAATCAATATGTTCAGTCCTATGAGTCATTGTCCTATTTCAGTAAGTGTGGGACACACAGTAGGTAGTTTTCCTTTGCATTTTCTTCAAAAAGCAATATCAGAAACTTTTCTTAGGCAAGTAGATTTCATGGAAACCATGATTTTTTGGTATTTCTCCCTAAAACCTGCATTTCACATATAGATTGTATTTTATTTTACCATCGTCTATTCTCCCATTTGTAAATACTCAAATATTTCCTTATTCCTCTATTATAAAGATGAACAAAATTTGGGGGCAGCATGTGTTGGTGCTCAGGGCTTACTCTTGGCGTTGTGCTCAGGGATCACTCCTGGTATTGCTCAGGGGACCATATATGGTGCTGGGGAACATACCTGGGTAAAGTGCATGAGAAGCAAGTGTCTTACCTCTAGGCTAACTCCTGGCTCAAATATTTATAAATTTTTAATAAAGAAATTTTTAATTGAATATTCGTAAGAGACCATTACAAAGCTACTCATAATTGGGTTTCAGTCATACAATGCCCCTCCACAAACGTACCTTTCCCACCACCAATGTCTCCTCTTTCCCCGCTACCATCTCCCAACATCCCATCCACCCCCCACCCCATGGGAGGCACTTTCATTCTTGCTCTCTTCTTTTCCTTTTGTGCATTATGGTTTGCAACACAGGTACTAAGAGATCAGAGTGCATGTTCAGGGCATTTGGTATTTTTGTCAGGACAGTAAGATTTCTGGGTCTCTGAAAGAAGGCCAATAAATGAGTTTGTATAGCTGATCTGGAGGTGGTTTATGGGTGTGGCTCCCACATACCTAACTTTTGGCCATTTAATTTCTTGGACTGGAGCGATAGCACAGCGGGTAGGGCGTTCGCCTTACACGCAGCCAACATCGCCGACCCGAGTTCGATTCCTCCGCCCCTCTCGGAGAGCCCGGCAAGCTACCGAGAGTATTCGATATGCCAGACACAGTAACAACAAAGTCTCCAATGGAGACGTTACTGGGCCCGCTCGAGCAAATCGATGATCAACGGGAGGGCCTTTACTTTACTTTACTTTACTAAACTCGGTATCAAGTTGTTGGGGTCCAGCCAAAGGCACAGCGACAATTTGAGGATATTAGGAAGCCTGAAGGCACCATTAGGCTGCTGATGCACTCGCCCTGTAGGTATAGATTGACTTGCTGGTGGTACCATACTCCCCTGGTTTTGTTTTTGGATCACACCTGGTACTGCGCAGGGATTGCTCCTGGCTCAGAGCTCAGGGATCATGCCTGACAGGGCTCAGGGGATCATATGTGGTGGTGGGAATTGAATGTGGGTCAGCTGTGTAATAGGCAAGCACTCTACCTTCTGTACTATTGCTCTGGCACCAAATATTTATAAGCTCAAGTAATAAATTATGCTTCTGTGAAACATAAATATAATGACTACTCAATATTTTTATTTGTGGAAATAGTTGAGGAAAACTATTATTAGTAGTCAGGTTGTAAAATAAAGTTGCAGTCACTTTCTTTTTTGCTTTCTTTTTCTTCTCCCAGCTGTGTTCAAGTCTATTCTCGGCTCTGCGCTCTGAGATCACTCCTGTCTGTCCACATGGGACTTTATGTGGTGCCAGGGATCAAACTGGACTGGCCACATGTAAGGAGAACACCTATAAGGAGAACACCTAACTCCTGTACTAACTCTCTGGCCCCTCAAACTTTTCATATGTAGCTTTCCTTCATGTCAGTATGAATCTGCCCAGTGCACCAACATCATATTCTTAAATGACACGCTGACTTTTAACCTTTAGACTTTGTTTGAAATTTATTTTTAAATAAAATTGTAATTTATCTTCAGTTGGTTTATACTACTATATATTTGTTTCAAGGCTATAGCTTCACACCTCAAACGTGTATATACCACACTGTGCAATCACAAATAAAAAGAGGGGTGCGCTGTCTCTCGACGTGCGTTCAGTTGTTAGGCCGTTTTCCCATTCCGGATGGCCGACAGGAATGGATGAAAGGAGGATAAAATGGGAGCCAGGCTGATTGGTGATCAGTTGCTGTTTATTCCATTCTCCCCACTTGCCTGTTCCAGTCTCACTGAACTCCCCATTCCATGCTAGTCTCTCTGTGCTCCATCTCAAAGTCTTCATCTAGCTCCAACATCCAACATCTTCCGAGTAGCAACCACACAGGTGAGGCAGCACAATCAACATCTGTAAAGGCCCTTCCTTCCAGAGAAGCTCTTTTTTAAAAAAATTTCTTGATTAAATTTTAAAAAATTAATTATTTAAAATTTTTTTAATGAATCACCGTGAGGTACAGTTACAGACTTACAAACTTTTGTGATTATGTTCCAGTCATGTAATAATGATCGAGTATCCATCCCTCCACCAGAGCACATTCTCCACCACCAATGATCCAGGTATCCCTCCCTTCGGGCCCCCATCCTCCACCCCCTGCCCGCCCGCGACCCCCCCCCCCCCCCCCGTGGCAGGCACATTCCTTTTAACTCTCTCTCTCCTTTGGGTGCTATGGTTTTGCAATACAGGTCCTAAGTGGTCTTCATGTTCTAAAAGATCTGTAGCCAGGAGATCGGCTCAAGGACCAAATACTCTCTAGGAGTGTGTTTCTCCTTCCCTTAGTCTAACAACCATAAACTATGCAAAGAACATAAGGGAAGAGAAAAACATTATTTCAGAAATTTCTGAGGAATTTGGCTTTACAAGTACTGCTTAGGGGAAATGTGTGATTAACAGGTAGAGAAAGAAGAGCATAGAAATGTTAAAGATGAATACCGAGGAAATGGGAGTGCTTCTGGAGCATTGTGATGGGTATTACTCAGTAAATCTAAGCTCCTTGTGGCAGAGGAGAAAGCACAAACCAATGTCATCCAACACTACACTACATCTACCATTCAATCAAGTCTTAGTATCATCACCACGATGCCAACTTGACCACCCTTTCCATAAAAGAAAGCAGAAACATTTCAAAAGCCACACACACACACACACGCACACACACACACACACACACGACAATAATAACAATTCTTAATGAAGAAATGGAGAAAGCAGAGTGTGTATACATCGCTGGAATGTACATTAAATAGTGTATAGTCACTTAGGAAAGCAGGTAGGGTGTGTATACCTAAGATTTAAAAAAATGCCATGAGATGCAGCAATTCTACCTTTAGAATATGCCCAAGAGAAATAAAATATGTGTCATATAAAGATTTATACATGGCTGTTTTTAGCAGCATTATTTATAGTGGTCCAAAGTAGAAAAACCCAAATATTCATCAGCAAGAATGGATAAACAAAAATTGGGTGTTTTATATTATATTACTTGGCAATAAAAAGGAACGTGTAGTGACACTGTGACACCATGATGAATCTAGAAAACTTCATGCTAAATGAAAGAAACCTGTCACAAAAGGGAATGGATGATTTAATTTTCTATGAAATGTCAGGCAAAGGAAAATCATAAGTAAATTACTAGTCAACCTAAATCTGCACTACATAAAAAGGAGAGTACATTGTGAACAACAATTTCAGAAGAGCAAGGCTCCAAATCATCTAGAATGATTTACTGTAATAGCAGAGTAATTACAAAAGCCTGTACCCACCTCAGTTGAAGAGATGAAGAGAATCAAATAAAGCTCGACATTCATTCAAAATAAAAACTTCAGCAAACTAGAAACAGACAAAGCAACTTCTTTAGCCTGGCAAAGGACATATACAATAAACTTATGAGAAATATAACAGTGACTTCCCCAAACAGTCAGAAACTGTTGTCTTGACTAGCAGTGTTATAAATCTAGGTCTAAGTCAGTAAAATAAGTTAAGAAAACGGATAGAAAACATACAGATTTGCAATAAAGAAAATGGCTAGTTGCAGCTGCCATAAACAACTATGGGAGGATATTTCCAACAATGTATAAAATATTTTTTTTACCAAAACAAATAAATAACTTTGACAGGATTTCAGGATATAATGTCAATAAATGAAGCACTGCACTGTAGCACTGCCCTTCATCGATTTGCTCGAGCAGGCACCAGCAACATCTCACAACAAATTGTGAGACTTGTTGTTACTGTTTTTGGCATATCGAATACACCACGGGGAACTTGTCAGGCTTTGCTGTATGGGCAAGATACTCTTTGCCCTGCAGGTGAGATACTCTTGGTTGCTTGCTAGGCTCTCTGAGAGGAGTGAGGAATCAAACCCGGGTCAGCCATGTGCAAGGCAAATGCCTTACCCGTTGTGCTATCGCTCCAGTCCAATAAATGAAATTTAATTTTATTGTAATATATTCACAACAATGGGGGAAACAGACCCACTGACAAATGGTAATTTTTTTTTCTTTTTGGGTCATACCCGGCGATGTTCAGCGGTTACTCCTGGCTCTGCGCTCAGGAATTACTCCTGCCAGTGCTCAGGGGACCATATGGAATGCTGGGAATCGAACCTGGGTTGGCCGCATGCAAGGCAAACGCCCTACCTGCTGGACTGCTGCTCTAGCCCGAAAAGATAGTTAGCATTACTTCTTATTATGGAAATACAAATCAAAATAATCATATATCAACTCATGCCAGTGATAATGGCATATAGCAGAAAGACTAGATACAGTCAGTATTGGGCTGAAGCAATAACACAGCAGGTAGGACCTTTGCCTTGCATGTGGCCGACCTGGGTTCGATTCCTCCACTCCTCTTGGAGAGCCCAGTAAGTTACCGAGAGTATCCCGCCCACATGGCAGAGCTTGGCAATCTACCCATGATGTATTTGATATGCCAAACACAGTAACAAGTCTCACAATGGAGAAGTTACTGGTGCCCACTCGAGCAAATTGATGAACAACAGGAGGACAGTGCTACAGTGCTATATTCACAAAAGGGGAATGAATGTCACATATTCACAACAGGGGAATGAATGTAACATTTGCCAAGGGGAATGAATGTCACATATTCACAACAGGGGAATGAATGTATCATTTGCCAAGGAGTTGAAAATCAGATGGGTTGTACACATAATGCAATTTAAAGACTACCACTGGACTAGAGCTGTTACCTACTAGATTCCATGGGATGTCAAAAGAACACCTGGCCCCCTACCTACGAGATGGTTAGACTTCTTTGTCAAGACCCTGATGAAAGGTTTGAGGCTCTTCGTGTTCCTGGAGCGAGTAGACACTATTGGGCTACACTAGCACACGACAGGGATGGTTGGAGATGTTACTGGCACCTGCTGAAGCAAATCAATGAGCAATGGGATGACAAGTGATACAAGTGATTCACAACAAAAAATTGGAAATTGAAGACGAGTGCTACTTATAACAGAACAAAAATTATGACATACTTGGGAGTGAATTTCAAAAATAAAATACAGGATATGTATGTTAAAAACCACAAAACACTGAAGAATTGAATAGAAGAACCAAATAAATTGAAATCATGTAGTACTCATGGATTCGAAGTCTCATTAAGATGTCAGTTCTTCAGATGACTGGTTAAAGAAACTTTGGTACATCTACACAATGGAGTACTATGTAGCTCTTAGAAAAGATGAAGTCATGAAATTTACATACAAGTGGTACAATATGGAAAGTATCATGCTAAGCGAAATGAGTCAGAAAGAGAGGGATAGACATAGAAAGATTGCATTCATCTGGGGGATATAAAGTAACAAAGTATGAGATTAATACCCAAGAATAGCTGAGATCAGCACCAGGAGGATTACTCCATAACTTAGAGGCCAGCCGGGTATCCTAGAGGAAAGGGCAGTTCAGATAGAGAAGGGAGCACCAAATAAAGGATGTTTGGAGGATCCTCCCAGGAGGGGAGATGCATGTCGAAAGTAGACTATGGACTGAACATGTTTGCCACTCAATGCCTCTTTTGCAGACCACAACACCCAAAAGGAGAGAGAGAACACAGGGGATTGCCCTGCCACAGAGACAGGGGGGATGGGGGGATGGGGGTGGGAGGGATATTATCCATGGTGATGGAAAATGGGCACTGGTGGAGGGATGGGTATCTGATCATTGTATAATTGAAACCAAAGCACAAAAAATTGTAAATCTACAACTTTAAAAAAAATAAAATAAAATAAAGGGGAAAAAAAAAAGATGTCAGTTCTTTCCAAATTGAACTGTCATTTCAAAGTGCAAATCAAATCTAGCAGGATTTCTGGTGGAAGTTGATAAATCGATTCTAAAGTTTATACGGAAAGGCAAATAAAATGAAACCACAAAATATTTGAAAAACAGAATCTCATCAATGGCCGTGATCCAGAGACTCATTGTCCTTCTCTCTCCAAAGAGAGCATAAAATGACACATGCCATAGCTATGCTACTGGACCCCTTGCAGCCTCTTTCATTTGGGGCGCCCTGGAGGGGGTGGGTGAGGCCCTTCCCCACCCCAAGGGACCCAGCCCTGGCAGCTGAAAACCTCCAGAACTCAACCGCTGCCATACTCACAGCCTCTCTCCACATGCTTGGGCTTAGTCTCACCCACGAGTAAACCTATTCCTGAACATCTCATACTTCACAACACTCAGAATAGCACACCACATTTGATGGGGTTTAAAGTAGAAGGCAACCAATCTTAGAGGGAAATATATTATATATATGTATATATGGGCTGAAGCGATAGCACAGCGGTAGGGCGTTTGCCTTGCACGCAGCCAACGTGGCCGACCCGAGTTCGATTCCTCTGCCCCTCTCGGAGAGCCCAGCAAGCTACCGAGAGTATCTCGCCCGCACGGCAGAGCCTGGCAAGCTACCCGTGAGGTACTCGATATGCCAAACACAGTAACAAGTCTCATGATGGAGATGTTACTGGGCCCACTCGAGCAAATCAATTCTCTTTTCATATAAGGCCTTAAAAAGGTCATTGATCCATGATCAATCTTCTTGCTTATGTCAAGTAAACTATAAAGCTTCACCTTCACTGAAGTACCTATCCACTGAATACCTGTATTGTCACTATTTCATTATATATATTATTTCATCACATATATGACTACTATATTTTTTGTAAGATTAACTGTGTGTCATTGAAATGTTGGGCTGGAGTGAAAGCACAGCGGGTAGGGCGTTTGCCTTGCATGTGGCCAACCTGGGTTCGATTCCCAGCATCCCATATGGTCCCCTGAGCACCCCCAGGGGTAATTCCTGAGCTCAGAGCCAGGAGTAACCCCTGTGCATTGCCAGGTGTAACCCAAAAAGCAAAAAAAATTTTTTTAAAAATTAAAAAAAAAATCTCAGGGCTAGAGCGAAAGGAGACGTTATTGGTGCCTGCTCGAGGCAATTGACAAACAACAGGATGATCGTGATCGTGACTGAGAGACAAGGAGAAAGCTGAAGCATTTGCTCTACTTGATTTCAGGAGTTAATGTAAACATATATTACATTTAAAAAATTGGATGGATTCAGGAGACCCTTTATTTAAATGGGTAGAAGGAAGGGTATAGGGCAGAAAGGCTCCCATAGTGTGAGGGAGTTCTAAGCAGGATTCCCTTTATCAGGGGAGAGGTTGGAGCATTCCTGGCAGTGCTCAATGCTTACTGCTGGCTCTATGCTCAGAAATATGCTCACTCCTGGGAGCATTGGGTGGGAAGAGCAGGGATCAAATCAGACCGGTTGTGCAAAGATTGTCTTAACCCCTGTGCTATTTCTCTCTATCTCTGACAATGTGGTACTGACAAAAAACAACAGCAACAACAACGTAGATCTCTGCAAGGGAATTGAGTCTAAAAATGGGCATATATACTACGTATCTTTTCCAAAGACGAATGATTTTTTAATAAAGGTGCAAATGCAAAACAATGGTAAAACGTTGGAAGAAGTCGATATTCATATGTGAGGAAATCAATTTCAACCCATATCATATATCATTGTCAATAATAAATTCAAAATAGAGGGCCAGAAAGGTAGTACAATAGGTGAGGGACTTGCCTTATATGTGGCCAACATACGTTGGATTTAAGCACCACCAGGAGTGATTCCTAAGTTCAGAGTCAGGAGTAAGCCCTGAACATAGCCATGTGTGGTCCCCAAACCAAATCAACCAAACCAAACCCTAACCAAACCAAACCACAACCAAAACAACCCTCTAAATAGAATGCGCCCCTTATAATATTAAAATTATAAGAACTTCCAGGGGAAATTATAGGAGAAAATATTTGTTAGGATTGTCAGATTTCTTAATATTTAAACCACAAGAATAAAAATAAAAGAAAAAGTTTCTCCCATTCCAGCCATGTCTTGTTTTATAATCACTTTGGCCTTTCTTTCTCATCTTCCCTTACTTAGTATCATATTACCTGTGTAAGCTCAATAAAGGAGCACGGCACACAGCGGCGGTGGGTCTACCTCTCCCGCCGCCCGCGTTTGGTAGTCTCACTCTGCTTCCCCCCACCCCGGGGAGGTCGATGGCGATGGTCAGGCGGAGGAAGGAAAGAGGGCCAGGCTGGTTGGTATGAGTCGCAGTTTATTCCGATCCTCTCTCCATCCACACCAGTCTCCCTTCTCTGCTTCTGCCTCTGCTTCTTCCTCCCTCATGCTACTTCATTCTCCTTCACCATCCCCCTTCATCCTCCTCCTCTGGAGTCTGGATTCTGATCCCTCTTTCTCTTCCGTCTGATCCCCCAGCCCACTCTTACAGTCTAGTTAAATCCCAAAGCTTGAGGGGTTGGGGTAATAATTACACATAGGTGTGGTCACAATCAATAGGGGTAGAACTCTTTCCCTTAGGGAAAGCTGCTCCTAGGACAGATCCTCTCTCAGCAGATGACCCACCCTAGAGCAGATTCCCATGGGTGTGTTTCTCCTCTCCTTGTCCTACAAGCATATAAGCATATATAATCAGAGTCTGATTAGGGGGAAAGCTGATTAACTGGTTGGGGAGGAGAGCATAGGGAAGAATGTTTACAGATAAACACAATGAAATGGAAATGCCTCGTGAGCACTGTGATGGGTGTAACCAGATAAACCTAAGCTCCTTGTGGAGGAAGGACAAAGCAATGTCATCCTACATGACCATATGAAAATCTCTATTTTATTATTAAATTACAGAAAAAGTAGCAAGACTCTGAAAAATAGTAAATATATCTTATTATTACGACTGGTTTTGGGTGACACCCCGGACATTTCTGGCTCAGTGCTCAGAGCTTGCTCTAAGTGGTGCTTGGGGAAACCATGTGATGTTGGGAATTGAACCATGACCTCCTGCATGCAAAGCGTGTGCTTAGCCTGTTGAGCTATTGCTCTGGTACTATACTTTTTAGAGCAGTATTAAAGTCACACATAAGTGAGGAGAAAGGGCAGTTTCCATAAACTTTTTTCCTCCACTCTAAGTACACACATACCTATCCCCTCACTGCCCTCTTCCTCACCCTGAAAATCCTGTATCATAATGCTACTTTTGTATGATCGATGAAGATACAATGACTTGTCATTATCACCTGGTGTCAATAGTTTATATTAAGTTTCTGATGCAGTAAGCTCTATTTGTAACTGCCTGTTGGTCTCTCCAATTCTGGGGACAGTAATTTGCCCTTTGTCCTCCTTCTTTGATGGATCTGAGAAGAGTTATTGATTTTTCAGGTTTTTTTTTTCAGCTTTTTTGAATAGATGAACTCTGGTTCCATGTCACTTTTCTCCTTCATTAAGCCCCAAATCATGATCTTACACTCTCGGTAGCTGCATAATTAGATGGTAATGTATATGCAATGCATGAGCAAGCATGTGGTCTGTAGACTCATGCACCACTTTAGCACTCCCTGCATCATGATACCTATGCCTGAGTCCTTGAGCTTACTCCACTCCATTAGTTCATTGCTTAAAAAACCTTGCCTGGGTGGGGTGGGGGGGTATGGTGCTACCAGCAGGTCAGTCTGTACCTGTGAGGCGAGTGCATCAGCAGCCTCATGGCGCGGTGCCTTCAGACTTCCAGATACCCCAAAATTGCTGCTGTGCCTCTGGCCAGACCCCAAAAACTTGGGGCAAAGTTTACCAAGAAAGTAAACGGCCAAAAGTTAGGTATGTGGGAAACACACCCACAAACCACCTCCGGCTCAGCTATATAATTGGAGGCATGGCCTCTCTGGTTCCTGATTGAACTGCTTAATGGCCTTGATCCCAGAGACTCAAACAAATCTCGAAACCCAGCGGCTTTTGGCAGAAATGCGTCCAGTCCCTGCAGTAGGTTACCAGTGCTGGGCCAATCAAGGTGGGAATAGGTTTCCTGCCTTGGCCTGTTCCCCCTGGCGGCCTGGTGACCACCATCCTCCAGAGGCCACTGGACAGTCAGGTTTGGGCCCGCAGTGACGAGACACGCAGGGCCTCATGGGATGGGGGTAGAGCCGGTCCTGTCCTCCCCACCCCAATGAGACCTCAAGTCATCGCCCACAAATGGCTTCTCTGGCTCCTGATCAAGCTGCTTAATGGCCATGATCCCAGAGATTCAGAAACAAATCTCAAAACCCAGTGGCTTTTGGCAGAAAAACATCCGGACCCTGCAGTAGGTTACTGTCGCTGGGCCACTCCAGGGGGGGAAAGGGTGTTGTCCCTCTGCCTGCTTCCCCCTGGCGGCTCGGTGGCCGTCAGGCTCCAGAGGTCATTGGACAGTCAGGTTTGGGCCCACAGTGATGAGACACATGGGCCTCATGGGATGAGGGTGGAGCCAGTCCTGTCCTCCCCACCCCAACGAGACTCCAAGTCATTGCCCCTGAACGGCCTTTCTGGCTCCTGATCAAGCTGCTTAACGGTCATGATCCCAGAGACTCAGGAGCAAATCTTGGAACCCAGCAGGCTTTGGCAGAAATCCCTCCAGATTTAAGTGTTAAAATTTCAGAATTTCAAAATCCCGCGGCCACTACTGCAGCCACTCAACATCATGTGTTATTCATAACCAGCAATAGAAAACAAATTATCTACTGTTGACTTTTCAGCAGATCTGAGTGTTGGGGTAAAATCTCAAGTAATAATGGTGGGTCTGGTGTCAAAATATTGAATGTGATCAAAGTAGAGAGAGAGAGTAATATGGAAATCATCTGCCCCACAGGTAGGGGGAGGGTGTGGGATGGAGGTACACTGGGGTTGTTGGGGGTGGAGAATGAGCACTGGTGAAGGTACGGGTGTTTCATTGTATGACCGAGACTTAGACCCGAAAGCTTTGTAACTGCTCTCACAGTGATTCAATAAATAAAATTATAAAAAAATGAAAAAAAAAAAACTTTCCTCAAAAACCTGGTGCACAACTTTCCCTTGAGAATACCACCACCCACATCTTGGGTGTTTCTCTCTCTCCCTCTCTCTCTCTCTCTCTCTCTCTCTCTCTTTCTCCCTCTCATATATCATATATATGAGTTATATGAGATATGAGATATATTATATATGAGATATATCATATAGCTCATACATGTGCGCGCACACACACACACACACACGTAAGTTTTTGATCTCCACTTGGCTGTGCTCAGGACCAACTCTTGGATCTGTGCCCAGGAATAACTCCTGTAAATATTTAAGGGACTGTCTGTGATGCTGAGATCAAGCCAGGGTCAGCAGCCTGCAAAGTATGGGCCTTATCCCCCATGCTATCTCTTCAGCCCGGGCATTACTTCTTTATAAATCTTCTGATGTTACCTGCATTTTGTTTTTTTTTTTTTAAAAAGTCCAGTGCTATTATTTCTCAGTTTCAAGCTCTGCCTTATACTTGGTGCTTTGTATTGTTCTAACTTTTTTCTTTTGTTGGCTAATTCTTATGACCTCTCTCCCATGGGGGTAGTTAGAAGAAACGGAAGCACTGGATGGAAGGAAAGACTTGATCTTTCTATTTTGTTTCTTTCTGTCTGAAACCGGATGATTGATTTTTTCATCTGTGACACTTATTTCTTTCTGTTTGAGAAACTCACTGCTTTCAAGTCTTCTCTAGCTTGAGAATCCAAGGAATTTAGGGATGGAGAAAGTTTAATTTTCCAATAGTAGTTATTCAACAGATATCAAAATAATTATTTATAAGTTGTTCGATATTAAAAAAATACTACCTTTTAAAATAAAAATAATCTGATAAGATAATGTAATTTTCATGGCTACATAAGGGAAGAAGTTTAGGAGGAAAAAATGATTTGCTCAGGGCAAATAGAATAACCAGAAAAATCAGATTTGATCCAGCCTCGGTGTCAATACATAAAGGAGTGGAAGAACGGTGTTTAGGAAGCTCAAGTCTGTAGGATAATAATGTAAGTGATGTACTTAAAATAAATTCACTGCAGATATATAGTCATATAGAGATGACAACACTATAGGGATTGTGAGAACATTTTATGTCATAAGAAAATTTCAGGGTGATGAATTTTGTTCACAAGAGAGTTGGGTTGACTTGTCGGATGACGGGAAATTGACTTGCCCGAAGGTAGAGATTTGTTGGTGGGTGGGGAATTGTGAGAATGGTCCTGACTCAATACTCAGTATTGGTCTCTGATACATACTTAGCAAATTGGCCTTTTGGATGGCCATATGTTTTCTCACTTGCAAGCCATTTTAAATGAGGATTTGAATGTTGACATTTCCAATACTTCAGCCTTAACACATAATTTGAAAGTGGTGATCACATCCTAAACTAGTTTAAGTTTATGCCTGATAATCCTTCATTCTTTTTTTATCTTTTAAAAGAAAACTTTGACTTGACTTTCTGTAGGAGATGGTGATCCAGGAAGCCTCTTAGCCCAGTGACAATGCCACTAATTTTTTTTTTTGTAGGTGTTTTAACTTCTAAAGGCAAAGAACTTACCTGAAGGAGAGGTGTATTCAATTAGTGATTTTCCTGAGAGAATTAATGAGAAAAATCCCCATAGAGTAACAAGAGAACATTGGTTTCAAGATCTGATATGCAATATTAAATTGTGCCAATAGATGGAGAAGTTGTTCCATATAAATCAAAAGACTGGTTCTTCTCTCTGAGATATAAAGTAATTCAGGTTTCTGGCAAGTAGAAAATGGATTTCCTCAATAAAAATGTAAAGCAGGAAAACTGGGTTACTTATAAATTTTAACAAGAAGTAATTTTAACAGGGGACAGGAATTTCACTAATTTCAATTATGTGTACACAGAGTCCTTATTACCTGTACTGTTTTGCAATTTGGTCATAGCATTTTTAGGTCTGAACATATATGAATGCATGTACATGCTTTAAACTTGAACTTGTACAAAAAGGCTTTAAAAAATGTACAAAATTTATTGGGATTTAAAAAGACAAATATGAGCAAAATTAAAAAGTGAAGTAAGAACAATGGAATGGGGTGGGAGAGAGCTTAATGGGCTGAGAATATGCATTGCATTCAGGAGGCCCTGGGTTCAATCCCCAGCCCTCTTTGGTTTCCGGAGCACTTGTGGAGCAGACCTCAAACACAGATTCAGGAGCAACTGCTGAGTTCAACCCTGTGTGGTCCAAACCTTATCCTCCCCAATCCCCCCACCCCACACAGAGAAAAAGAAAGAATAAAGGATAGGTCCATTCACCTCCAATTGAACCACAAATCTGGCTTGAAGCTCCCGAGAAGTCAATGCAAACAGATACAGAATTAGTTGCATGATCCAGTGTTGTGACATGACAACACGGCAGGTGCTAGGAGAGTTAAAATAATGACAAGGAGTTATGCCCTATAGGAAGTCATGGGTAGAATATTGTGAATATTGCGTTAAGTGAGAGGTAATATCTTTTATTATGCATAAGAATAATAAAGCTCCCGGGAGAGCACAAGGCAGAGTCTCCTACCCTGTGCCTGACTATCCTCGCCAGGGCCCAACAGCTGAAGACCTCCAGGCCCCAGCCAAGGCCATACTGAGGCCACTCTCCACACACTTGGATAAGCCTCAGGCATAACAGAACTGGCAGAGGAACCCAGGTGTGTGGGACCCGGGGCTGAGATCTCCAAGCCTGCACGGTTTAGCAGCCGCGCGACTATTTATTTACTTTTCTCTAAGTTTTCAGGGTAACTTTAAATATCCCACCCGCACGGCAGAGCCTGGCAAGCTATCCGTGGTCCATGCCAAATAGACCAAATGATATGCCAAATCCAGTAATAAATGGATCTCATTCCCCTAACCCTGAATATGGCAGAGTCGAGAAGGATATGGAAGGAAAGGCTGATAAAATACCAAGGCAGAAATAGGCTGCCAAAACGAAGAAAAACAAAAATGATTGTCTGTACTTTTAATGCTCGTACGCTGGCATCTGCTGCATCCATTGAAGACCTTATGGTACAAGCGCGAAAGATCAAGTACGACATCATTGGTCTGACTGAAACGAGAAGACATCAATCACATCATGCCGTTTTCGACACTGGAGAAGAACTGTTCCTTGGAACATGTGATAAAAGAGGCGTCGGTGGTGTCCGTATCCTTGTCAACACAAACTTAGCCACGAGCATTGATTCATTCGAATGCCTAACAACCCGAATCGGACGATTACACTTGAATAGATGTGGCTCACTACCGGCAGTTTCTATCTTTGTTGTTTATGCACCAACATCCAGTTATGGTGAAAGAGAAACTGAGAAGTTCTACATGGAACTGGAGAAGTTCTATAAAGAAGATCACACCTTCTACAAGATCATTGTCGGTGATTTTAATGCCAAGATAGGACCAAGAAGATCAGTCGATGAACTCCACATTGGGACCCATGGCCTAGAATGGAACGAACAGGGTGACAGACTGTCTGAGTTCATCATGTCAACCAAAACCTTCCATGGTAACTCACAGTTCCAAAAGGCTGAATATAAACGTTGGACATGGGAGTCTCCCAATGGACGGTTCCACAATGAAATAGACCACATCATATTCAATCGGCGGTTTTGCCTAACCGATGTTGCTGTTGCCCCAAAATTCCAAACGGGATCAGACCACCGTCTTCTTCGTGCAAAATTCTACCTCACAGAACGAGGAGGAAAGAATGCAAGGTTTAAGAAGAGGACTTCCAGAACGACCACCAACTGGGAGCTCTTTGGCTCTGTTGCGGCAACATGGGAAGATGCCGTCATTGACAACATTGATGAGGAATACAATCGAATGATTCAGCACCTCCATGATTGTGCGAGGAATACCAAGAGAGAGATAACCACAAAAAACTGCCTTTCTTCGAACACTCTTGAACTTATTCGCCAACGTGGCTTGGCACATGCCTCAGACAACCACAAGCGAACATCCGAACTGGCAAAACAGTGCAGAGAAGCCATCAAGGATGACCTCAAAAACAGGAGAGCAGCAGTACTGGTAGATGCGGCAGAAGCTGGGAAAAGCATTCGTAATGCCTGCCTGTCCTTCACCAACTACAAAACAAAGATGACTGCCCTCCGACATCATGATGGATCTATCACATCTTCCAGAAGGGTAATGGAGAAGATTATTCATGACTTCTACTCAGATCTCTTTAATAGCCACGTCCACTTGCCCACATACCACATACCACATGATGGATATGT
Source organism: Sorex fumeus (assembly GCF_029834395.1). NCBI lineage: Eukaryota > Metazoa > Chordata > Mammalia > Eulipotyphla > Soricidae > Sorex > Sorex fumeus. Next base: position 22,392,890 of record NW_026606091.1, on the reverse strand, counting down.
CGTTCCCAATGTTCTCCCTTCCGAAATTCATCATGCCATCTCGTCGGTAAAGAAACAAAGAGCACCTGGCCCAGACAAGATCAGACCTGAACACCTGAAGAACTTACCATCAATACTCATCAATACATTGGCTCGGCTCTTCACACGCTACCTGTCTGAATACAAGGTTCCATCCCAATGGAAAACCAGCAGGACTGTACTACTATACAAGAAAGGAGACATCCACGACATTGGCAACTATCGCCCAAACTGCCTATTGTCTGTCGTCTACAAACTGTTCACTCGAGTCATCCTGAATAGGATTGGCAGAACACTAGATGAAGGACAACCATGTGAACAAGCCGGATTCCGAAAAGGATTCAGTACCACCGACCATATCCACACGATTACTAAGCTCATTGAGGTTTCTCGGGAGTTCAAGATGCCGCTCTGTCTAACGTTCATTGATTTAAAGAAGGCCTTTGATTCTGTTGAGACGGAAGCGGTCATGGAAGCCCTAGCCAATCAGGGCGTACAAACTCAATACATCAGGATCCTTCGTGAGCTTTATTGTGGATTCACTACCAAGATCTCACCATTCTACAAAGAAGTAATCATCCGTATCAAGAGAGGGGTTCGGCAGGGTGATACCATTTCACCAAAACTCTTCAGTGCCACCCTCGAGAACATCATGCGATGACTGGAATGGGAAGAAATGGGAGTGAAGATAGATGGTCAGCAACTACACCACGTCCGCTTTGCTGATGACATCGTTCTAATAACACCAAACATCAGCCAAGCGGCACAAATGCTGAACGACTTTGACCGTGAATGTGGAAAGGTCGGACTACAGCTGAATCTTATGAAGACAATGTTTATGAGAAACAGCCTTGTTCCTGACGCTCCATTAGCTCTCAACGGAACAACCATCTCCGAATGCAACAGTTATATATACCTAGGTCGAGAAATCAACATGATGAATGACCTGGCACCTGAGTTGCGCAGGAGGAAAAGAGCGGCTTGGAATGCCTTCAAGAACGTTGAAGAAATAACTAAAAGGACAAAGAACCTCCAGCTACGAGCACATCTCTTTGATTCCACTGTTCTTTCTGCATTAACATATGCCTCAGAGACCTGGACCCTACGAAAATAGGATGAGAACGCTATTCGGGTCTCTCAAAGAGGAATCGAAAAAGCTATGCTTGGAATATCACGATTCACTCAAATGAGAGATAGAATCCAGAGTTCTGATCTTCATCAACGCTCAAGAATCAGGGATGCTGTCTCATTTGCCAAGACATCAAAAATCAGATGGGCTGGACATGTAATGAGGTTTACAGACAACCGCTGGACTAGAGCCATTACTGATTGGATTCCACGGGACATCAAAAGATCATGTGGACGCCCACCTACAAGATGGTCAGACTTCTTCGTCAAGACCCTGAATGATTGGTTTGAGGCTCTGCATGTTCCTAAAACGAACAGATACCATTGGGCTACGCTAGCACGCAACCGGGATGAATGGAGACGTTACTGGCACCTGCTCGAGTAAATTGAGGAATAACGGGGATTAAGTGATTAAGTGATTAAGTGATGCATAAGAATGCTTCCCTTCCTTCCTTCCTTCCTTCCTTCCTTCCTTCCTTCCTTCCTTCCTTCCTTCCTTCCTTCCCCTCCCTCCCTTCCTCCCTCCTCCTCCCTCCCTCCCTCTCTCTCTCTCTCTCTCTCTCTCTCTCTCTTGCTTGCTTGCTTGCTTTCTTGCTTTTCTCAGAAGTGCTTGAGGTTCAGTCCTGGTGGTGCTCAGGGACCACGTGGTACCAGGGATCCATCTGTGATTAACTGCACGCAAAGCAAGTGCCTTAACTCCTGTGCTATCTCTGTGGCCTCATCATACGACTGCTTCTTATGGAGTCAACTGGTGGGTATTAAACACAGTGCTAGTGAACTAATGGAGTTTTAGGTGGAGGGAAGAAAATGGATATTATATACCCCCAAACACTATCTTGACTATAGCTTTCTGATTGCTGTTTTAACTGAAGAATCCCATTTAGAATTCTTCAACTCTCCATAAACAGTTATCTGAGGGTTTTTCTAAAAATAGAGAATTGCTATGAAGACCAAATAACATTCCTCAAGAAGAACCCTCTGAGCCTGGCAGCTAGTGAGGCCTCTCTAAAAGCCACACATTGACCAATCTGGACCATGCACTCCCATTAGTCAGAGTACCCAAGTAGCCACTGTAGCTGCTTTCTGTGGATATTTATGTGGCCTGCACATCACAGCGGGGTATTTTTCAAAAGTCACGAAACTTCAAAATTCATGTGATAACTGTGCTAGTCCCTGACAGAGGATTTCCAGCCTCATGTTGGCTGGTTTATTTTGTTCTAAACCTCTATGCCATGGTACGTACACCCTGCTGGTGTTTTTATACTCTCTCAACATCTTCTCTTGATTGATCCTTCTCATAGTCTGTCAGGATGGGGACGTGCTAGAGGACACCACTGTCATCGACACTGCAAGCCACGCCAGACTCCCATTGTTTTAGTCTTTCTAAATCATTGCTGCTGAGGGTCAGGTTTTAGAATATAAACTTCAGGTTTTACGGCTTCATTCTCAACAAACATTCCCTAATTTTGGAGTGGTTAACGCATTTGTAAAGATCTGAGAGAAGTTTCTGGGGTTGAAAGCTGATTGGAGAGAAATTCTCCAGCTCCATTCATTTACCCCTTGGTTGATTTTTAATTTTTTTTGCTTTTTAATTAATTAATTAATTGATTTTGGGGCCACACCTCACAGTGCTCAAGGGTTGTTGCTGGCTCTGTGCTCAGGAGCAACCCCTGGTGATGTTGGACCATACTCAATGCTGTGGGTGGTTTGAATATGGAAGCAAGTGCTTACTTCTCGTACCATCTCCCTGGTCTATCTCTTGGTTTATTAACAAGCATATTCTCTGCTTTCAAATATGGAATCATTGCCAATTTGTGCTGAAAGTGACAAGAGGTCATTAATCTGACACCAATCACACACAAATATCTCCTACATCTAGCTTTCTCTCCCCCCCCACCTTGTATTGATTACAAAAATGCTACTAACTAGAATTGCAATAATGTTGTTTTCCAAAGCCCAAGGATATGCTAAGGGTGTGTTTTTGATATATTTCTGCACACTGGGTTAGGAGAATGTGCCCTGAATTCTGTTTTGTTTCCATTAACCTTTTTCTGAGAAATTACTCACCCTGAATATTGGAGCCGCAAATGGATTCTTTTAACAAGCATCCTGTCAGGATGCAACCTCTGTGTATTATGTGGCTTTTAGTCTGCAAATGCTTCCTCTTAATGCATCAATTCCCTTAAGAAGTATTTATTTGAGTGACTTTCCCTGTATTAGGATTTTAGGAATATTTCTATCTCTGCTGCTTTAGGAAACCTAGAGTCAGAAGAATTTACAGTTCACTAATTTTTATAGCCAGCAGTAGCTATTTTAAAACCTCCCTCTCATTCTTACCTGCTTAAGATCTGCCCCAATCAACACTTCCACGGATTTTTTTTAGAAACGTTGTCTTAATCCTGTGCATTCGGACCTAAGTGAGATATTTGTATTCTGACATGTGTTGCTTGTCGCTGTCATCCTGGAGAAAATCATGCAAATTCTTTCCTAGCTCAGGGCAAAGCAGAGTTGTGCCACTATAATTTAGCCTTGAGTCAGGGACTGCGCTTGGAGGTAAAGCAGCAGCACTATTTTGATTCTATATTATTCAAATGGGAGCCTCCTTAGTGTTCACTGCAACGCTAATGTCTCGGAAATAGCTCCCCAATGTTGCCATTAGAGTTCAGATCAGGATGGAATATTCTTCGAGAAAGCAAACCCAGCGGGGAGCACAACATGCAGTGTTGGCTCTTTCGTTATTTTCAGGTGACGCTGCCAACACGCTGGGCCAGGAAGTTGCAGACCTGTGAAGATGGGGCTCAGGAGGAGGTAGTTCCTCCTGTGGCCAGGTCTCAGCAGATACGGACCGATTTGTCCTCCCTGCAAGCCCTGCCTGTTATTAACTCTCTTCATTGCTCGCTCTTCCTTCCTTTCTTTCTTTCTTTCTTTCTTTCTTTCTTTCTTTCTTTCTTTCTTTCTTTCTCTTCTTCTTTCTTTCTTTCTTTCTTTCTTTCTTTCTTTCTTTCTTTCTTTCTTTCTTTCTTTCTTTCTTTCTCTCTCCTTCCTTCCTTCCTTCCTTCCTTCCTTCCTTCCTTCCTTCCTTCCTTCCTTCCTTCCTTTTTCTTCTTCTTCTTCTTCTTCTTCTTCTTCTTCTTCTTCTTCTTCTTCTTCTTCTTCTTCTTCTTCTTCTTCTTCTTCTTCTTCTTCTTCCTTCTTCTTCTTTCTTTCTTTCTTTCTTTCTTTCTTTCTTTCTTTCTTTCTTTCTTTCTTCTGACACCCAGTGATGCTCAGGGGTTACTCCTGGCTCTGCATTCAGAAATTACTCCTGGTGTTGTTCCAGGTACCATACATATGTCAAGGATTGAACCTGGGTTGGACATGTACAAGGCAAATGCTCTACTAGCTGTATACTCTGGCTCCTCTTCTCTGATTTCTCTATGGTAAAAAAGTTCAAAACAAAAAGTAGGATTTTATTGAAGCCTGCCTCAAAATATATTAAGAGCTGCATTCAAATTAAAAAAAAGAAAAGAAAAAGCCCAGTATGTCTTCTCTGGATAAAAGCAATAGTTATTGTCTTGCTCTTCCCTCCCAAAGTCTAAGATAAGGACAGGTGAAATTCCTCTTTCAGAAACTCTGGGTTTAGGTGTTGGAGGACACGGGGTAAAGTGCTTTCCTTGCTTGGTCCCTGGTACCCCATATGGTATCCATGCCTTCCAGAAGTAATTTCTGAGCACAGAACCAGAAATAAGCCCTGAGCATTGCTGGGCTTATCCCCCAAACAAATCCCTTCAAACCCTGGTTTAGTTTTGCAGTTCAGGTGAAGCTTGCTTTCCAGGACCAGTTCAAGAGTGATGTGTTCGATTGCTCTTGATGTGATTGATTACTCCTATCTCCTAATTTAATTTTGTTTTTTTGGACACACCCAGTGTTACTCGGGGGCTATTCCTAGCTCTGCTGTGCTCAGGGGTCACTCCTGGAGGTGACCAGGGGACCATATGGTAGTCAAGGATTAAACCCAAGCCTCCTGCATACAAAACATATCTTAAGTTCTCTCTAGTACTTGGTTGATTGCTCTTGTGCCTACCAGTTTGCAACTCTTCCTAAAAGTGCGCTTCCACACCCTCTTTTTCTGTAAAAACTGTTAGTTGTGACTCTGGAGTCTAGACAATTTGATTGTGCAGGCTAGACAGTTGTTTTGAGGGCCTCATGGCTTATTGCCAATAAAACTCTTTCCCAACCTGTGACCAAGTCTCACAATGGATTATCTCTGGGGTGGCAGTGGTACCAGACCTAGGAGGACATATTCATTATAGAGCTTCCCTTGAAAACAACTGGAACCCTGGGAGTAGATTTTCATGTGTCTATATATGCGTGTGCGCATTCTAGTGTTTGTGACAATTTGGGGCAGAGCTTAGAGAAGAAATTTGGTGATGTGGAGTGCTAAGGGAATGTAATGAAACTGATAAAGAAGTGCTCCCTGAAGGCTGGCTGGAGACTCAGCCCAGAGGACAAAAAATAATTGCATTTCAGGCTGTTCCCCATCTCATCCTAAATGGCAGGCAATGTTCTGACTCCTAAGCCTGAGTTATTGGTGGCAAGTGAAATCAGGCAGCCTGGTTTCTAAGAAGAAAGTTGGACTGCAGTGAAATGTCTCATGGTAAACCGCAGCCTTTGTCAGAGAATGGAACAGAGTGACTCCAGATGGAGGGTGTGTAGCAATCTTTGAGAACATATTACTTGTCTTTGAATTTGTGAGGTAGTACTGCAGGGAAGCAAAATGCTGCCTGAGAGGATCTGGCAAAGATTTTTTCACATAATAACACCACCTGGGTTTGGGTTAGACTGGGAACTAATGGGAACTGGAAGTTAGGGAGGAAGAATGTAGAGACTTTGAACATCCAAGAGCAGCTTTCTCCTGGCCAAGGGAAGGTGTACCTGTGTGTGGCTGCTGCTCGTGGTTTCTTCTGGAAGGATGGATTGGGTGAGGTGGAGTGGGAGGGGAGGAGGTAGGACTAAATTAGAAAATTAATGGCCCTCAGGGAAGGGAATTGCAGGCTGGAGAGATAATATTGTGGGGGAAGGCATGAGCCTTGTGAACAGCCAACCTGGGTTCAATTCCCAGCATCCCGTATGGCCCCTGAGTCTTGTCGGGAATGATACCTGAAAGAGGAATTCCACCTGATACCTGAACACAGAGCCAGGAGTGAGCCCTGAGCACCACCAGGTGTGCTCCCTCCCTGCCAAATACAGGTTGACTAATATTTTATTTTATTTTTGGGTCACAGCCGGTATTGCTAAGGGCTTACTCTTGTCTCTGTGCTCAGGGGATCACTCCTGGTAGAGTGACAGAGATTGAACCCAAGTTGGGTGTGTGCAAGACAAGCTCCTTACCCACTATACTGTTGCTCTGGCTCCATGTAACCTTCTGTGATCAGCACCAAGATTGCCAAATTCTTTCACAGTATAGCATGGACATTCCTTTTTTCATGAAATAATATTCTATTATGATATAGCACTTTTTGTTTATACTTTCTGGTTGAGGGACATTGGGTTTTTCTACTTTGCACCATTATAAATAATGCTGCTAAAGAAACCATGTAAAATTTTTTTTATATGGGCACACATTTTTATTTCTCTTGAGTATATCCTGAAGCTAGAATTGCTGGGTCCTATAGTAATTGTAACTGTAACATTTTGAAAATTTCGTACCTGATTTCCAAAGTGACTGCACTATTTAAAATTTACATTCCCACCAATGTATGAGCATTTTGATTCATCCAACTTGCACCAGCCAGAAGATAATCCTCTCAGTTTTCATCTCTTCCCCAATTCCCTGTCTTAGCAGCCCTGTTTTATTTATTTTTTATTGTTTTTTCTTTTTTTATTAGTGAAACACCATGAGGTACAGTTATAGGCTTACAAATTTTGTGCTTGGGTTTCAGTTATACAATGATCAAGTGCCCATCCCTCCACCAGTGCCCGTCATCCATCACCACGGGTCCCAGCATCCGCCCCCACCCCCCATCCCCCCCGTCCCATCCTGCCTCTGTGGCAGGGTATTCCCCCTTGTTCTTTCTCTTCTTTTGGGTACTGTGTTTTGCAAGAGAAGCAGCCCTGTTTTAGAGCCAACGAAAAGTCTCAGCCATCTCCTAAGCTAAGAAACAATCAAAGGAGGATGGTGCCCACCTCTGTGAAATCCTGCCCAGGAGACCCCTTCCATGCGGTGGCAGCTTTCCTGCTCTTTCCCCCTCATTGCTTTTCAACAAGAAAATCTCTTCTAGGTTTGGTCATTTCATTTTGTCTCTGGTCCTTTGCTTCCAATTTAGGATAAGAACCTGAGTGCACTATCACCAAGACAGGACAAGGTCCCCCCTCTACCACCCTGTTTCTATGTGGAGTGGATGTCACAGGAGCTGATTTGAAGGAGCAGACACAGAGCAAGGGAAAAAGGAAGGAGGTGTTTTATACTAGAGGGGGGCCTCAGAGACCAGCTGAAAGGTCATTAGTTGGTGGGCGTGTTGTTGTTGGGCCCCACGGGTGATTTATGTGAAGTGGGGAGGAGAAAGATGGTCACTTTCTCCTCAACTGCCTCTGCCACCCAGGACCCAGGGTTACTGAGTCCTTGTCTCTCCTTGCAGGAAGGAATTTCAGGAGTAGAAAAGCAGTGAAATAAATAATTTTATTTGGAGGGTTTTTAAGGTGTGGAGCGGGGAGAGAGAGAGTAATGTACTCAAGAGAGAATGCGGGCTTCTCCAAGGGCAGAGAGAGACTCTATACACACACACACACCAGCATTAGACAGGAAAGCATGAAAGTACACATCTCAAGAAGGGAGATGTGGGCAACACATATTCTCAGCTACCACATGTGATCCACTGTGTGGGCACAGGCAGCACATGGGCTCAGGCAGTATATGCTCTTGTTTCCTTTGTTCAAGGTGGCCTTTATAGGGTTTCTCCAACCTGTCCCCACGTGGGGATTCTTTTTAGGTAAAAGTCCATTGCTTAAGGAAGTTACCAGGGAGGTTGGGAGTGGTGATGGTCTTCCTTGGGCTGAATCATTAAAGTTAATCAGATTAAAGGAGAGGTCCGAGGAAATTCAAGGAATTTTCTTCATGGGGGAGGTGTCCAATCTCCTCAGGGTCCGCTGCTCAAGTTCTCATCTGTATCCACAAAGTGGATCAGCCTTGGAATTTTCCTCCCAGAACTTTTGCTGGCCTCTTTCATTGTCCAGGGCCTTTCCCTATCTACCTGCCTACATCAGACAGATGGGATCAAGAGAACAACAAAAGCAAAGAGAACAAATAATGCCTTAAAAAGACATAAATGCTAATGGACATTAGAGTGAAAAAGATCAAGGAAAGAAAAGCAATTTGAAATGAGAAATGGATCAAGGGATTAAAACTGTTGCAGGTGACTTGGTGAAGTGGAGACCAAGGGAGGTAGTCTCGAAGAAACAGCACTTCTGTTGCAGGTGGCTTGGCAAAGTGAGGAGTTGAGGGAGGTAACTTCAAGAAAACAGGACTTGACCCACTTTGGCTACCAGGGAAATGCCTGGCTTGGGTCAGGACTTGGAAAAGTTGGCTATGAACGCTAATAGAGCATGGAGTCTCATGTCCTCCGCTAGCCCCATGGGGCAGCTGTAAAACTGCGCCTGAAACTTACTTATTCAGCACAATTTGGGACTGAGTCTCCACCACCCCAGTTCTCAGGCTGAAGGGGGGCGGGGGCAGGGAACATATGAGACTCCCACGGTGGAACCCAGGTCTGCAAGGCAAGTACTCTACCACCTGCTGTACTATCACTCCAGCCCCTGAAGCAAGATCTTTTTTTTTTTTGGCTTTTTGGGTCACTCCTGGCGATGCACAGGGGTTACTCCTGGCTCCGCACTCAGGAATTACCCCTGGTGGTGCTCAGGGGACCATATGGGATGCTGGAAATCGAACCTGGGTTGCCGTGTGCAAGGCAAACGCCCTAGCCGCTGTGCTATTGCTCCAGCCCCTGAAGCAAGATCATTTTTATTGCATGAAGTTTACTTGAAAAGATGTAAGGGGAAAGAGAGGAATTCATATTCTAGAGAGAACACAGGCTTGAAAGAACAACCCTAAATGGCTCTTGAGAGTAAGTTATATACAATTCCTCCAGATTGTCTTGTCCTGGAATTCTCTGCATATAAAAAAAGTTAATCAGAGCATAGTCCTGGGAAAAGCCTTGCACTGTGGATGATCCTTTCATAATCTAACTGTGACCTCTAGATTCTTCTGTAGCTTCTCCTTTCCAGAGGAACCCGCCCTTCTCTGGGTGGTTCCTGATTTTTTCTATCAGATCTTAGGATTTGCATCTCAAAAGGATGTGGTCTTCATGCCTTTGGGCTACTTCAGGACTGAGAACTTTCTTCTGAAGTTTCATTATTTCTTCAAAGTACATGACCAGGGCTCCCCTACCTATCTGCCTGCAATATCTCCACCTCTCAGCTTGGCCCATGTCCACTACCCTGGGAAATGCCTGGTGTGGGTCAGGATTGGTAAAGTTGGCTAGGGCCACCTCCAGGAAAGGGGAATAGATGCTCAAGTCTCACCAGCCCCACTAGGCAGCCATCAAGCTGTGCCTTGATGTTGGTGGACCCACAGGTGGCTCAGATGAGCTGGGAGGAGAGAAAGACTTCCTTCACAGAGAAAGTTACCTTCTCCCACTCAGCCTCTGCCCGCCCGGCACCCACTGGGGAGACTCGAACTGGTAAAGTCTGCGATGAGCCCCTGCTCGGCACGAGCCTGAGCCCCACCAGTCTCACAGGCACAAGTCAGGGCACACCTGAAATCCGCTTTGTTTTCTCTGCACAGGAGTTGATCCCTGCCACCCGATTTCTCAGGGAGCCACGGAGTCAGGCTGGAGTGAGGATTTGCTCTTTGCAGAAAAGGAGAAACCAGTCCCAGGACTTATCCAGGGTTTTTGGGGATCTTGTCTAGCTCTCAGAAAAGAATTTCAGGAGTAGACAAGCAGTGAAGTAAAACAGATTTTATGTGGAGGGGAAGATAATGAGAGAGATAGAGATAGAGATGTGGGCAACACGTGTGCTCAGGCACCACACGTGCTCGGGCACCACATGTACTCAGCTGTGCTCGGCCATGTGGGCACAAGCAGCATATGTGCGCCCTTCCTTTGTTCAAGGTGGCTTTTATAGGCTCTTCAAGGGTTGTCTTGACCCAGAATGTTCTGGAGTCTTCTGGGGCTAAATCACTAGAGTTGTAGCACTGTCCTGTCCTGTAGCACTGTCCTCCCGTTGTTCATCGATTTGCTCAAGTGGGCACCAGTAACCTCTCCATTGTCCATGTCTTCATTGTGAGACTTGTTGTTGTTTTTGGCATATCAAATATGCCACATGGAGCTTTCCAAGCTTAACCGTGTGGGTGGGATACTCTCGGTAGCTTGCCAGGCTCTCTGAGAGGGACGGAGGAATCGAACCTGGGTCAGCCATGTGCAAGGCAAATCTCCTACCCACTGTGGTATCGCTCTAGCGTATTAATTGAGAGGTCAAAGGGTTTGAGGAACTTCATGGGGAGGGGTCCAATCTTCTTAGGGTCTGCTGCTGAAAATATTTTCAGCTCTCTGTTTCTTTGTTTTCTGTATCCACAGGTTGGATCAGCCTTAGAATTTTCCTCCCAGAAGTTTTGTTGACCTAAGTTTCATTGCCGAGGGCCTTTCCCTATCTATCTGCCTACATCAGCCTGAACCCACCTGTTCTGCACAGGACGGGAGCTCGTCCCCCTCTTTAGTTCTTGGAGACACTTGGACTCATGCTGGAGCGAGGAACTGCTCTATGCAGGAGAGTCAGTCCTCACCTCAGCATAGGCATGGAGGAACACAATCTTCCCTCACAGAGGAATTTCTGGAGGACATAAAATAGTGAAGGAAAAAAGAGTTTACTTAAAGGAATTTACTTAGAGAAATGGAGAGAGAGATGAAGAGAAAGAGAGAGAGAGACAGAGAGACAGAGAGACAGAGAGAGAGAGAGTGCTTTCCGCATACATAAAAGTTAATCTGGTACTGATCTGTACCAGGAGGATTATGCCATGTCTTAGAGGCCAGCCAGGCATTCTAGGGGAAAGGGCAGCTCAGATAGAGAAGGGAGCACCAAATAAAGGGTGTTTGGAGGATCCTCCCAGGATGGGAGAAGCATGTTGAAAGTAGACTATGGATCAAACATGATTGCCACTCAATGCCTCTTTTGCAGACCACAACACCCAAAAGGAGAGAGAACAAAAGGGAATGCCCTGCCACAGAGGCAGGGTGGGATGGGGAGGATGGGGGTGGGAGGGATACTGGGATCCATGGTGGTGGAAAATGGGCACTGGTGGAGGGATGGGTATTTGATCATTGTATAATTGAAATGCAAGCACAAAAATTTGTAAGTCTACAACTGTACCTCATGGTGTTTCACTAATAAAAATTAATAATAGAAAAAAAGTTAATCTGGGTGATGGTCTTTTCATGATCTCAGTTAGACTCTTAGTTTCCTCTATTATAGCCTCTCCTTTATTGAGGGTGATGGCTCAGTTTCTCCATTTTCAAACAGCTCAGGATTTGCATCTCAAAAGGACACCTTCATGCCTTTGGGCTACATCAGGGCTAGGCAATTTCTTCTTTTTATTATTTCCCAGAAACTCATGACCAGGGTCTCCTATCGATCTGACTGCAATAAAATGACTTTAAAAAAAAAATCATCAAAACAAGATGAACACCTTATTTAATAAAAACAAATACAAACCTCAGAATAAACAAATGAGGAAAGGACATGACTGTGCTTTCTGGTCTTGGCAAGACTTGAAGCACATGCATGAACTATGATTCAAACTCAAACGGAGGCACAGGGGACACCGCATGTGTCTCCCATGTTAATATTTGGGGGAAGGGAGCTACTCATAGTGGTGCTTAAGGGCTTGCTCACAGCTCTGTTTTCAGGAGTCATTCCTGGCAGTGCCAAGGATAGAACCCAGTACATCTGCATGCAAGGCAAGTGCCTAACTGCACACCTTCTCTCCTGCAGGTCCCCATGGTAATACTAAAATTGAATCCAGCAGAGCAGGGAAAGCAGAGGAAGCAGGATCGACTGCAGGAACTAGCTGGGACTCTGAGGTCTGTGTTGTTCAGACCTGACAGAGATGGTTCTGCAAAAGCTGCTGGCTGAGCTGTTTTTACAGGATTTAAAGACTTTCTGCTTGAAAAGGATAAGCAAAGGTGGGAGAAGCCACCTTCTATCCTTTGAGTGAGAATGTAGTAAGGAGAAGAAGAGATGGAGAGGGAGAGCCAAAGAGAGACATCGTTTAGTGTTTTATAGTATCTTACCCGAAGTCCTTGTGACAATTCAAAGTGTGTTAAATTAAAAGAACAAAACAAGGAAGTCATTGGACTGAAGGAAATCATTGGACTGAAGTGATGAATACTGTGTCAGAGTAGATAATGAACTCAAACATAAGTCTATAAATATTCCAGCATCTGAAATCAAAACTCTGGGCACAACCATCACAAACAGCACCCAAGGTTTGATACTATAGCTGGTCTATACTTTTCTTCCATTCCTTCCATCTTCCCTTTATAAGGGTCTCCTGGAGTCCCTATTTGCAGGATATTCTTAGTCACTTCCTGTCTGCTGATGCCCAATTCAAAATGATTTTGCTCAAACACAATATCACAAGTTAAAAATGTTCCTCAATTTATCTTATGGCCAGAAAAAACACAATAAGGTTCTTTGTTCAATATTTAGCTGTTTTTAGTATGCACACATGCCATTGTTTTTTGTGTGCTTTTTGGGTCACACCTGGCGACGCACAGGGGTTACTTCTGGCTCTGCATTCAGGAATTACCCCTGGCGGTGCTCAGCAGACCATATGGGATGCTGGGAATCGAACCTGGGTCACCGTGTGCAAGGCAAACGCCCTACCAGCTGTGCTATTGCTTCAGCCCCAACACATGACATTTTTTTATTTTTTGCTTTTTGGGTCACACCTAGCGATGCTCAGGGGTTATTCCTGGCTCTGCACTCAGGAATTACTCCTGGCGGTGCTTAGGGGACCATATGGGATGCCAGGGATCAAACCCAGGTCGGCCGCATGCAAGGCAAATGCCCTACCAGCTGTGCTATCGCTCCGGGCCCGACAAATGACATTTTTTAAAAATTAATAATTTTTTTTTTTTTTTTGCTTTTTGGGTAACACCCGGCGATGCTCAGGGGTTACTCCTGGCTTATGCACTCAGGAATTGCTCCTGGCGGTGCTCGGGGGACCATATGGGATGCTGGGAATCAAACCTGTGTCGGCCATGTTGGCTGTGTGCAAGGCAAACGCCCTACCCACTGTGCTATTGCTTCAGCCCCCACACGACATTTTTAAAAGAAATAAAAAGATATTAATTTAGAAGTAAAATACCAGATCCAAAATAATCCCCAGATCAGGGGACTTTTATAAAGAGCTGTAGCAGAAATCATGCTTTGCTTGCCAGAACCTCAGATTCAATCCTTAGTAACTCATGCTCTCCTGAGCATCATTGCCAGTGACCCTTGAGCACAGAGCGAGGAGACAACACTTCAGACAACACCAGGTATAGCCTCACCAAATGGACAAACTCCCAAAATAGTTCTTATAAATACATTGACATAGAAACACACAAACAATTAGAAAGGAGGAATTAAAATCTAAAATCTTAACAGTGATTACTTGGAAAGTAGATGATCCCTTGATTGGTAATTTATTTTTCCTGTGCTTCTCTGCAGTGAACATTAATTACTTTTGCAATAAAGAAACACATTCATCTTCTTTTTAACAAAAAAATAAATGAAGGTGGCATAACTTTCTGGCAATTTTCAACAACTACAAGAAAATACCTTAAGGATGTTGTTCAAAATAAATAATTGCTTTAAACAGGAGTGCCCACTCTTGGCATAACTCAGAGTCTCAAACTAAAGTGCAGTGAGATGAAGCTGCCCTGCACTTGGCTAGTTCCCCCATCAACAGAGATGAGGTGCCATGACCACGAATGTCACCGGACTGCAACCTCAACTACTCCTGCTATCAAGTCTGCTTCGGGCCAGAGGGCTGCCTTTGGCCATTTTTCTTCTCTCTTCCATTCTCTGCTTAGATAATTTCTTTGGATACTGTTTGCCCTCAGCTCATTTTTAAAATCAAAATTAACCCTGGTGAAAGCTTTGATGGCCTGGGTTGGGACCTCTTCATACTGAGCAGAGGTTTTGCAGGGCTCACGCCAAATCATGCTGACGGGCCCATTTCTAATGAAACACAGCAGCCTGGCATCTGCCAACCAGCATGTCCACATCCAGTAGGGTTCATCCAGGTCAGGGCTCTGTCCGTACCTCCTGTTCATTATCTCTGGACCTGCATCACCTATTCTTTCTCAAGCTCGGTCTTAGTATTTTCCTTCTTTCTGCCTCATTTCTACCTTCCTTCCACCTCCTTTCATTCTGGAGACTTATTTAGATTTTCCAGGTGTTAGTTACTCCTATTCTCCATGCCTCTCTACTCAATTTAGAAAGTCAATCAGTGCGGGTGAGTTGCCAGAGAACTCTCTGCTACTCTTGGTGTTGGGAAAACTGTGATTTTTAACTGGAGTCATGCAGAGTGTCTAGAGCTATGGTGCTGCTGTCTTCTGTGATGGGGTCCAGCTCCCAGCCCCATGACTTCCACACTGGAAGGGGAACACTTGCTGGTGACAATGCTTTGACTCAGGGTGGAGATTTGTGAAGTTGGGTGTCAGTGGGTCGGTGGGTCTCCAGGCTTGTATGAACCTGAAACACCTAGCAAGAAGGTTCTACTGGGGCAACTTCCTCCCTATTGAAAGCTGATTCCCCATTCACTTCAAGTATTTCTAATTTTATCTGACTCCAGAAAACAAATACCATCTCCTTACTTTAATCTGCCTTGTGCAGATTGTAGAGTGTCACAACCACATGGGTGCATCTGATGTCTGGAATTATGGCATGTCTAGGCTAGAGGTAGCACCATGTAGATTGTCACTTTGCTCCAGAAGCCACAGCCCTCACTATGAGCCTGAGTTGCTCTATTAAAACCGCCTTTGCACACAAATCTGTGGTTGCAGGCGATTGACACTTACCTTTCTAAAAAGGGTCAAATTTTTGCTTATCGGGAAATACTCACATCCTGAAGAGAATCATGTTCTCAAAATCTGCCACCTCTGCAAGGGAGGGTGTGGCAACGTGTAGCAGTACATGTTCCTCAGACATGAGAGATAATCCAGGAGTTAAAGGTGCTTGCCTTGCACATAGGTGACCCAGTTTCAGTCTCTGGCACCATATATAGTCCCTGAGCTTCACAGGAGTGAATTCTGAGTGCAGAGCCAGGTGTGGCCTGAATCTTGAGCACTGCTGGGTGTGGTCCAGAAATAAAAAAGAAAAAAAAGAGAGTGTGGATGTTAATATATTTTAGGGCACCACATTCACCACCATCAAACTAATCCTGGCTCTGCACTTCTGGTGGTGCTCAGGGGACTATATGGGATGCTGGGGTTGAAGCCAGGCAAGTGCCCGACTCTCTGCCCGACTCTCTGTACCATCTTTTTAGCCCCAAGAAGTATATTTTTAAAAGAAAAAAGAGGCTTAAAATTTGTTTGCTCAATATAGAAATTTTGTAGAAATAATGTAGAAAATTTGTTTGCTCAATGTTCTTGTCATATAATGTAAGAGGCACATTTTATCTGCAGAGTAGCTTCCCCCACTGAATTGGCCTTGGACCTCATTATTTATGAAGAATCACTTAACCTTCTTTATGCTCGTTGGAACAAACCCAAGCTTCCTTTATTTTCACCTTTTTTTTTTGTGATTACTTTTATTCAAGTAATATATATATATTTTTCTTTCTTTCTTTCTTTTTTTTTTACAGTTGTAGATTTACAATTTTTTGTGCTTGGGTTTCGATTATACAATGATCAGATACCCATCCCTCCACCAGTGCCCATTTTCCACCACCATGGATAATATCCCCCCACCCCCATCCCCCATCCCCCATCCCCCCTGCCTCTGTGGCAGGGCAATCCCCTGTGTTCTCTCTCTCCTTTTGGGTGTTGTGGTCTGCAAAAGAGGCATTGAGTGGCAAACATGTTCAGTCCATAGACTACTTTCGACATGCATCTCCCCTCCTGGGAGGATCCTCCAAACATCCTTTATTTGTGCTCCCTTCTCTATCTGAACTGCCCTTTCCTCTAGGATACCCGGCTGGCCTCTAAGTTATGGAGTAATCCTCCTGGTGCTGATCTCAGCTATTCTTGGGTATTAATCTCATACTTTGTTACTTTATATCCCCCAGATGAATGCAATCTTTCTATGTCTATCCCTCTCTTTCTGACTCATTTCGCTTAGCATGATACTTTCCAAATTGTACCACTTGTATGTAAATTTCATGACTTCATCTTTTCTAACAGCTACATAGTACTCCATTGTGTAGATGTACCAAAGTTTCTTTAACCAGTCATCTGTTCTTGGGCATTCAGGTTTCTTCCAGTTTCTGGCTATTGTAAAGAGTGCTGCAATGTACAAACAAGTGCAGATGTCACTTCGACTATACATTTTTGCCTCTCTGAGATATATTCCCAGGAGTGGTATTGCTGGATCAAATGGGAGCTCAATTTCTAATTTTTTGAGAATCGTCCATACTGTTTTCCAGAAGGGCTGAACCAGTGGACATTCCCACCAACAGTGAAGGAGTGTCCCTTTCTCGCCACATCCACGCCAGCATCGGTTGCTTTTGTTCTTTTGAATGTGGGCCAGTCTCTGAGGTGTGAGATGGTATCTCATTGTGGTTTGATCTGCATCTCCCTGATGATTAATGATGTAGAGCATTTTCTCATGTTCTTTTTTGCCATTCGGATTTCTTCTTTGAGAAAGTTTCTGTTCATTTCATTGCCCCATTTTTGGATGGGGTTGGATGTTTTCTAAGAAGAAAACAAGAGTGGAGTTTAACCAGTATTTTGTATATCCTGGATATCAACCCCTTGTCAGATATGTATTCGGTGAATATCCTTTCCCATTCTGTAGACTGTCTTTGTCACTGTTTTGGTCACTGTTTCTTTGGAGGTGCAGAAGCTTCTTAGTTTAAGATAGTCCCATTTATCTATCTCTGTTTCCACTTGCTCGGCCAGTGGCGTGGCATCTTTGAAGATACCATTAGCTTCAATGTCATGGAGGGTTTTGCCAACTTTATCTTCAATGTACCTTATGGTTTCTGGTCTGATGTTGAGGTCTTTAATCCATTTTGATCTTACTTTTGTACATGGTGTTAGGCAGAGTTCTGAGCCTATTTTTTTGCATGTAGCCGTCCAGTGATGCCAACACAATTTATTAAAGAGGCTTTCCTTACTCTACTTCACATTACTTGCACCTTTATCAAAGATTAGATGAGCATATGATTGAGGGGAGATGTCAGTGTCAGATGATCATATGATTGAGGGGAGTGTCAGTGATTCAACCCTGTTCCATTGGTCTGCAGTTCTGCCTTTGTTCCAGTACCATGCTGTTTTAATTATTACTGCTTTGTAGTACAGTTTGAAGTTAGGGAGGTTGATTCCTCCCATTTTCTTTTTCCCAAGAATTGCTTTAGCTATTCGTGGGGGCTTATTGTTCCATATAAATTTCAGGAGTGTTTGCTCCATTTCTTTGAAGAATGTCATGGGTATCCTTATAGGGATTGCATTGAATTTATACAATGCTTTCGGTAGTATTGCCATTTTGACAATGTTAAGTCTCCCGACCCATGAGCATATTTTCACCTTTTTCACACAAAAATCATTTTATGCAAAATTGTAGAAATAAATGCAGCCTCCATGAGAGCTTCCAGAAGATATCTTAAAACCCCTTTCTTATCCCAGAAGGTGCCCGGAACAGAACAGATGTGCTCTGCGGAACACTATAAACAATTAATGCCTTATGCCATGGCTTCCAAAATGCTAGATGATGCAGAGCCTGTCCAGAAGCTCAGTGGACAGAGTACCATCAATGACAAGTACACTCTCTGGATGGTTCACTCCTGCTTACTCCATATAATCAAATTTTGACTTTTTTTTTTTGCTTTTTGGGTCACACCTGGCGATGTACAGGGGTTACTCCTGGCTCATGCACTCAGGAATCACTCCTGGCGGTGCTCGGGGGACCATATGGGATGCTGGGAATCGAACCTGTGTCGGCCATGTTGGCTGTGTGCAAGGCAAACGCCCTACCCGCTGTGCTATCTCTCCAGCCCCTAAATTTTGAATTAAAAAATATTTGTCCCCGTGAATTACAAAGTTATTGCCAATTGGGTTCATGCCTACAATGTTCCAACACCAGCCCATTTTCCTCTACTAATGAGCTCAATTTCTTTCCTATCCACCAGCATATGTAAAACAGAGTAAAAATATTTTTTTGGCTTTATTTTTTTGGCCACACTTGGTAGTGCTCAGGGTTTACTCCTGAATCTGTGCTTAGGGATCACTTCTGGTGGGCTCTGGGGATTCTATGGGGTGTTGGGGATCAAAGTTGGGTTGGCTTCATGTAAAGGAAGCACCCTACTTGCTGTTCTATTGCCCCAGCTCCCGATCAGATTTTTATATTTGCAAATTCTGCTGCGCTATGCCATGCACGAGTAGGTTATGTGTCCAGGAATGACGTGCCATACACATTGTCCTGCTTTTGCATGCTTTTGTGTTGGATGTCCTGAATTTCCGGAGAGATCACTTACTGATTGCACCTCACTGACCCCACAGTAGGATTTCTTCATTGGCAAGAACTCTGTCTGCCTGATTGATTTCTTTTACTTCCTTGGTGTGGAAGCTCTCTTAGTCCAGGATTCAGGTCACTGTGTAGAGGAATCCATATCATGGTATAGACTTACAGAGATCCTGATTTTCCTAATTTGGCACCCAGAGATATACTCCTCCCCACCGATTATTCTCGAAACAGCTGCAAGAATCAATCCCAACAGTCAGCCTCATGCCTTCCCAAATACGGATACGATAAAGGTCTAACATCAATCCTCGTTATCCTTCTCCAAACACGGAGTCATTCTAGTTGAGAATATTGGTGACTACCCAAGTCATGCCTTCTGTCCCAGAGAGAGAAGCTCTTTTACATTTGGGTAAGAGCTGAGAGAAGGCTCTCCGACCCATGCTTCTTATTTTTTTAAAAAATGTAGCCAGAATCTGGAAAAAACCTGAGTGCCCGAGAACAGATGACTGGTTAAAGAAACTTTGGTACATTTACACAATGGAGTACTATGTAGCTGTTAGAAAAGATGAAGTCATAAAATTTACATACAAGTGGCACTACATGCAAAGTATCATGTTAAGCGAAACGAGTCAGAAAGAGCGGGATAGACACAGAAAGATTGCATTTATCTGGGGAACATAAAGCAAGAAAATGGGAGACTAACACCCAGGGATGGCTGAGATTAGTACCAGGAATTTTGCTCCATGACTTGGAGGCCAGCCACATGTGCTAGGGGAAAAGGAAGCTCAGATAGAGAAGAGAGCACCAAATAAAGGATGTTTTGAGGATCCTCCCAGGGTGGGAGAAGCATGCTGAAAGTAGTCTATACACCAAACATGATTGCCACTCAATGCCTCTCTTGCAAAACGCACTACCCAAAAGAAGAGAGAGAGAACAAGGGGAAATGCCCTGCCACAGAGGCAGGGTGGGATGGGGGGATGGGGGGTGGGAGGGATGCTGGTGGTGGAGGATGGGCACTGGTGGAGGGATGGGTACTTGATCATTGTATTACTGAAACCCAAGCACAAAAATTTATAAGTCTATAGCTGTACCTCATGGTGTTTCACTTAAAAAAAATGAAAAAATAAAGTTTTTCAATTTTAACAAAAAAATAAAAACATAGACTTTAAAAAATGTATTTATTTATATTTATTTTAATGTAGAAGTACTGCTATTTATCCAGCCATTGATTGAGCTGATTGCATTGTGGCCCATGCTTCTTGCCTGTGCTTTAGCAAGGCACCTGAAGTTTCTATCAGAAGACATTTGCTCTCAACTGTGTAGGTAAAAGAAGCCAAAATTACAGACAGGCCTGGATCAGGCATGGCTTCCCAAGATCTGCAATCGGAAGACTCATTATTTGGAGGGCTATCTCTTTGCACATGGTTTATTAATCTGTGGGCATTGCCACAAAAAAACTGGCTTTTCGCCAAGACATTCTTCTGAGGATGGCTCAGTGGAGCAGCTGCTCTGGACAGGAAAATGCCACTCTCCAACCAGGCTAGTTTATGAGCCACCTGGAGAGAGCTGGGAGAGCCTGAATGCAAACAGTTGTTAGCAAAGTGATGATTTCCCTGGGATTTGCTTGAAAATGGAAGATGTCAAGTTGAGTTTCTATTGCCTTTCTGCCAGAATTCCATGAATAGCATTGTAAGACGCCGTGAAAATTGGGTTTTTTTTTTGGGGTGTGTGTGTGTGATAAGTTTCTGAGGAGCAGGATGCAGGGTGGTGATGTGTGTGTCCTGTTAGTATCCCAGAGTCTGTTGGAAACTAACAGCAGAAGCCAAGAAAGAATGAAGAGTGAGATGTGTCTGAGAATGGCTCTCCACTTCAACTTCAGCATTGCTACGTATTTTGATCTGCGTTGGCATGTTTGGATTTTGGGCTGGGATTCAGCCTTGTCCATATTGCCAGAGGCTGTGTATGTAATAGAGGCATCACATGCAGTGACAGGCTTGTAGAAAAAGCAATCTGAACATCAGTGCAGATCAAAAGGAAGAATTCTCATTGGAAAGTGCAGCACAGGTTGCTTTTTACCGCCCAGGATGGTGGCAGCTCAGGGTCACATTCAGCGGCTGTGCAGGTGTGCATGACACTCAGTGATGCTGATGAGTTTGGGGACAGAGCATCCCGTGGTAATCTTTTTCTTAGGCAGCCTGCATGGGGAAGCTTCCTGAGCAGGGGGTCCAGAACTGGAGATAGAGATACTCTAAATACTGGCACCCCTGGTTGTTCAAGCCTTGGGCACCACTCTGATCCTTTGTCAGAAACTGACAGCGCATGACAACAGTGAGCTGAGGCACCGGGATTATTGACTCCCTTTATTGCTCATTCTTCTTTTGGTCACTGCCAGCTTGCTTGCAAAGATCCCAGAAGGCAGAAGCTAAAAGGAAGAGAGGAACATCGGTGAGGATTCTCCTCCTCTGTTTTTACTGCTTGGTTTATAATTTGTTTTGGTGGGGAAAAAACTAATGATTGGGATTTGTTGGGGAGGATTCAGTCACACTTGGTGATGCTCTCTCCAACTTCTGTGCTTGGGAATGAATCCAGATGGTGCTCAGGGCTCCTTAGTTGCTGGGGATTGAGCTAGGGTTAGTGAATTCAAGGCAAGCTCATTAACCCCATGTATTGTCTCTCAGGTCTTAGAATTTAAAAAATTCTGATCCAAAAGAGAGTGATAGACATAGAAAGATTGCATTCATCTGGGAACATAAAGTAACAGAATAGAAGACTAACACCCAAGAGTGGCTGAGATTAGTACCAGGAATTTTGCTCCATGGCTTGGAGGCCAGCCACACTTGCTAGGGGAAAAGGGAGCTCAGAAAGAAAAGGGAGCACCAAATAAAGGATGTTGGCAGGATCCTCCCAGGATGGGAGAAGCATGCTGAAATAAGACTATAGACAAAACATGATTGCCATTCAATGCCTCTTTTGCAAACCACAACACCCAAAAGGAGAGAGAGAGAACAAAAGGGGCAGGGTGGGATGGGGGGGGAAGGGGGGAGGGATACTGGGATCTATGGTGGTGGAGGATGGGCACTGGTGGAGGGATGGGTACTTGGTCATTGTATAACTGAAACCCAAGCACAAAAATTTGTAAATCTACAACTGTACCTCATGGTGTTTCACTAATAACAATTTTTTTTAAAAAAAGAAAAAAATTCTGATCCTGTAGGTTTCAAATGATCTTTCTTCTTCCATTTCCTCTATGACTTATAGTATTTGTGAGTCCCTTTGCAGATATGTGGGGCATAGCCTTGAATTAGGTAGTTGGTGTGGAAAATTTGCATTAATCTATTTTCATGACCAGTCTGATTGATGGGCAGTTTGACCACTGAAAGTCATTCCACATTGATTTTTGCTGATGCTCATTAAATGTATTCCATGCTAATCAAATGATAAATCTCTATAAAACATTCAATGCATGCCTACTGTGCACCAAAATTTGAGCAGAGACATAGGGTGACTTAGCTAAGTATGGTGCTGCCTTCATGGAATTTAACTGAATTAGAAGTATATTCAACCCCGTTCCATTGGTCTACAGCTCTGCCTTTGTTCCAGTACCATGCTGTTTTAATTATTACTGCCTTGTAGTAGAGTTTGAAGTTAGGGAGGTTGATTCCTCCCATTTTCTTTTTCCCAAGAATTGCTTTAGCTATTCGTGGGGGCTTATTGTTCCATATGAATTTCAGGAGTGTTTGCTCCAATTCTTTGAAGAATGTCATGGGTATCCTAATAGAGATTGTGTTGAATTTATACAGTGCTTTGGGAAGTATTGCCATTTTGACAATGTTAATTCTCCCGATCCATGAACAGGGGATATTTTTCCATTTCCTCGTATCCTCTTTTATTTCCTGAAGTAGAGTTTTGTAGTTTTCTTTGTACAGGTCCTTTACTTCCTTAGTTAAGGTGATTCCTAAGTACTTGATTTTCTGGGGCACAATTGTGAATGGGATTGTTTTCTTCATGTCTTTTTCTTCTCTTTCACTATTTGCATATAGGAAAGCCATGGACTTTTGGTCATTGATTTTATAACCTGCCACTTTACTATACAAGCCTATTGTTTCTAGAAGTTTCTTGATAGAGGTTTTAGGGTTTTCTAAGTATAGTATCATATCATCTGCGAATAGTGAGAGCTTGATTTCTTCCTTTCCTACCTGGATGCCCCTAATATCCTTTTCTTGCCTAATCGCTATTGCAAGTACTTCCAATACTATATTGAACAGCAGTGGAGAGAGTGGGCATACTTGTCTCGTCCCTGATCTTAGAGGGAAGGCTCTCGGTTTTTCGCCATTGAGGACGATGCTTACTGTAGACTTGTGGTAGATGGCTTTAACTATATTGAGAAAAGTCCCCTCTATCCCCATTTTGGCTAGGGTTTTCATCATAAATGGGTGCTGGATCTTGTCAAATGCTTTCTCTGCATCTATTGATATGATCATATGATTTTTATCTTTTCTTTTGTTGATGTGGTGGATTATGTTGATTGATTTCCTAGTGTTAAACCAGCCTTGCATCCCCGGGATGAATCCTACTTGGTCATGGTGTATGATCTTTTTGATGATTAGTTGAATTCTATTTGCTAGTATTTTGTTGAGAATCTTCGCATCCGTGTTCATCAGGGATATCGGCCTGTAGTTTTCTTTTCTCGTGATATCTTTGTTTCCTTTTGGTATTAGAGAGATATGGGCTTCATAGAAACTGTTTGGGAGAGTTTCCGTTTTTTCAATTTCCTGAAAGAGCTTGAGAAGGACTGGCAGCAGGTCCTCTTTAAATGTTTGGAAAAATTCGCTAGTGAATCCATCTGGGCCCGGGCTTTTGTTTTTGGGAAGGCTTTTGATTGCAGTTTCTATTTCGTTGATGTTAATAGGTCTATTCAGATACTCCAGGTCTTCTTGATTCAGCTTTGGGAGATTATAGGAGTCCAGGAATTTGTCAATTTCTTCTAGGTTCTCTTGTTTCGTGGCATACAGACTTTCAAAGTAGTCTCTGATGATCTTTTGGATTTCTTTGGTTTCTGTTGTGATATCCCCCTTCTCATTTCTGATTCGGTTTATTAGGGTTCTCTCTCTCTGTTTCTTTGTGAGTGTTGCGAGTGGTTTATCTATCTTGTTTATTCTCTCGAAGAACCAGCTCTTGGTTTCATTGATCTTTCGGATTGTTTCTTTGGTTTCCATTTCATTGATTTCTGCTCTAAGTTTTATGATCTCTTTCCTTCTGCCTGATTTAGTTCTTTCTGTTGATCCTTTTCTAAGGACTTGAGCTGTGAGGTCAAGTTGTTTATGTGCACCATTTCTACAGACCTAAGATATGCTTGCAGAGCTATAAATTTTCCCCTTAATACAGCTTTCGCTGCATCCCATAGGTTCTGGTAGCTCGTGTCTTCATTCTCATTTGTTTCCAGGTATCTTTTGATTTCGTCCTTGACTTCGTTCCTGACCCATTCATTGTTCAGTATCGAGTTGTTTAACTTCCAGGTGTTTGATTTGGTTCTCCGTGTCTGTGTGTGATTCACTTCTATCCTCAGTGCATCATGGTCTGAAAAGATGGCTGATACTATTTCTGTCTTCCTTATTTTGTTGAGGTATGTTTTGTGTCCTAGCACATGGTCTATTTTGGAAAATGTTCCGTGTGCACTGGAGAAGAATGTGTATTCTTTCTTTTTGGGGTGTAAAGCCCTGTATAAGTCTATAAGCCCTCTCTCTTCTATTTCCTCTTTCAAAGCCAATGATTCCTTGCTGAGTTTTGTTCTTGTTGATCTGTCCTGAGGTGATAGGGCAATGTTGAAGTCTCCAAGTACTATTGTGCTGCTTGCAATGTCCTCCTTAAAGTCTGTTAGCAGTTGTTTTAAATATTTGGCTGTTCCATCATTAGGTGCGTATACATTTAAGAGTTTGATTTCTTCCTGTTGTACGTATCCCTTGATGAATAGAAAATGGCCTTCACTGTCCCTTCTAGCCTTTTTCAGGGTGAAATTAATGTTGTCAGATACTAGTATGGCCACCCCAGCTTTTTTACAGGAGCTGTTTGCTTGCAGGATTGTTTTCCATCCTTTGACTTTGAGTCTGTGCTTGCTCTGAGTGTTGAGATGAGTTTCTTGTAGGCAGCAGAATGTTGGGTTCTGTCTCTGTATCCATTTTGCCACTCTGTGTCTCTTCAATGGTGAATTGAGACCGTTGACATTGAGAGAGAGTATGGTTATGGGGTTTTGTGTCCTGTTTCTGTGCGGGTGTGTTGTGGTTGTAGGGTTTGTCTTGTCTTATAGTAGCCCCTTTAGTCCTTGTTTTAGGTTTGGTTTTGAGTCTATGAAGTTCCTGAGCTGCTCTTTATCTAGAAAATAGTGTAGTTTTCCACCTATTTGGAGTGAGAGTTTAGCCGGATAGAGTATTCTTGGTGAAGCATTCATTTCAGTGAGTTTTTTGACTATATCTTCCCACTGTCTTCGGGCTTGTAGGGTTTCCTCTGAGAGGTCTGCTGTGAATCTCAGGGGTGCTCCTTTGTATGTGATTTCCTTTTTTGCCTTTGCTGCTTGCAGTATTGTGTCTCTATCGGCAGCATCGATCATTCTGACTATAATATGTCTTGGGGTGTTTCTGTTGGGGTCTCTTTTAGCTGGCACCCTTCGGGCTTCTTGAATCTGGATGGCTGTATTATGGAGCTCTGGGAATTTTTCGGCAATAATTTGTTTCAGCATGTTTTTTTCATTCGGATTGTTTCCTTGAGCTTCTGGTAGTCCAATGATTCTAATGTTGTTTCTTCTGGAATCATCTTGTAGGACTCTGATTCGCTCTTGAGCTATTTTGAGGTCTCTTGCCATTGTTTGCTGTTGTCTGTTGGCTTGGTGCAGCTTATCTTCCAAGTCACTGATTCTTTCCTCAGCTGTGGTCATTCTGTTTTTGAGGGCAGTGAGTGAGGTTTTGACTTCATCTATGGAATCTGTGATGCGTGCCATTTCTCTGCGGAGCTTTCCAATTTCGGCTCTCATTTCTTGCTGTATTTTGTCAATTGTGCGATCGATTGTTTCTTTCATGTCCTCTTTCAGTTTAGTGGATATGTTTGTGACTGTTTCATCGAGTTGATTGAACATCTTGATGACTTCATATCTGAATTCCTTGTCAGAGAAGTCCCTAAGGTGGCTAGCTCCTACTGAGGCTTCTAGACAGATTTCCTCATGGTCTGCCTGTGGTGGGGATTTGCGTTGTTTCCTCATGTTGTTGTGTATGTGGAGGGGTAATATTTGTTGGTTTGAGTGAACAGCTGAAAATTAGGCCACGCCCACTTTTTAAAGCCACACCCACCCCTGAAGTGGCCACGCCTCCGCAGATACCTGGTTTTTGTCCAGGAAGTAAAGACTGGGTGGGGGACAAGGAAGCAGCTCTGATGGGTGGCCGGACCAAAGGGACAGGCAGAGAGAGACGCAGATCCCCTTTTCCTCTGAGCGTGTGTGTGTGGGGGGTGTCTCAGCTCTTCTTACATCTCTCAGGGGTTTTGCACATGAGCTTGTTGAATGCTGAATCAAAGAGCAAATTGACTTAGGGCACATTAAAAATCAAGTTTGTGTTTCAGAGCTAGTAAGAAAGGCAATTAATCTTTTTCCGGGAAGAGGGTACTGGAGATCAAATCCAGGACCACACCCTGTGAAGCATGAACTCTACCGCGGTGTTTCATCATTCATCTAAATGTGTGATATTATCTCTTTAGTGCTACCTGGATTGGCCAGGGAACTGGGTATATCTCACCTTCGGGAAGATTCTGGTTCTAGACTGCTCTTCTGGGATAGACTCATCTTATTTTCATATATATCTTACTTTAATTATTTTAAGTTCTTGTGATTACAGCCCATATATCCATAACTTATCAATCAAATATTTTTGTTTCTCTTATCTTGGTGCAATTGAGAGCTTCTTAAAAATCTGGAATTTGTGGCAGGTGCTGATAAATCAAGGGTGCATAATATAAAACTTTTGTCTTTAATTTACTAGCAAGTATCATGTATCAGGGGACCAACTGAGCTGAGATGGTGGGAGTGTGGTAGGATGGAGGGTTGAAATGCCCTCGTATTGAGATTTCAGTCCATAGCTCCATAACATTAAAAGGGGATGTGGTCTATTTTTTGGGTCACACCCGGTGATGCACATGGTTTACTCCTGGCTTTGCACTCAGAAATTACTCCTGATGGTGCTCAGGGGAACTTATGGGATGCTGGGAATCGAACCCGGGTTGTTCTCATGCAAGGCAAATGCTCTACTACCTGCTGTACTATCACTCCAGTCCCAAGGGTATGTGGTGTTGATTCAGGAGCTTCTAAGATATTTTTTGCAGAAAATAGGACCTGGTCCCCTGGATGACTGTTATTTGTTTCTAACTTCTTTGATTTCTCTAAATAGGATGGAGTTATTTAGACTTGTTCACTCTGAATTCTCTTATTATCCTGAACTGTATGGGGCTAAGGTCATCTGGGACACTCATAGTAAAAGGATTATATAGACTGGATTTCTCAGCAGTTAGCAAGAATTGATATGCCTCTATGATATTGTGATATCATAATTAATATATATCAAGTTTTGGTACTCATTTCCTGGTACTTATTTCTTAATAATTTACTGAGGGACAGGAAAGACAAAAATATCTTTTATAATAATACTTGGTCTTCATCTCTGGGTCCTGCACAAAAACTTCGTAGACTCATGAAATTTCTATAGCATGAGTGATTTTTGTAGGCAAATGAGGTGACATGTGGTCGGTGGCCCCTCAGCAGTTTCAGGGTGAGGGCTGCTTGCCAGAAAGATGCATGAGTGGAGTATGAAAATATTCAAGCTCAGTCCCTGAACATCACAAAGGGAATAGAGGTGAGAGAGACCAAGTCAATCACCAGTGGCCAATGATGGGATCAATAGTGCCCATTTGATCAAAGCTCCCCTTCTCCCACATCCACCCTCTGAAACATAAGTTTTTGAGAACTTTTGAGTTGACTCCAGGAGTTTCTTGAAGTGGTTTCCTGGAGCCCACACTGTGTTCTGCACCTCACACCTTGTTTTATTCATATCTTCCATTGGACTGGTTAATGATTGCATCTTTTAAACGGTAAGATTGTACTAATAAGTGAATTCTTTTCTTGAATTCTGTGAACTTTTCTAGCAAATCACCATATAACCTGAAGAATAGATTTAAGTTCAGTGATTGATTGGGCATTGGAAATGGGAAAATATTCTTTCTTTCTTTCTTTCTTTCTTTCTTTCTTTTCTTTCTTTTTTTCTATTTTTGGAAAGGCTTATTTGAATGTGAAGGTGGAAGAAAAGAAATTCCCCAGCCAAGAAGGAATTTAGTATAGGACGAAGTTCTGGAAATGGGGAAAGTCTTAACCTATGGAGTCTGTTTCGACTCTAAAACATTAGGTTAGAATTGAATTGAATTATAGATGCTGATGAGGGTTTGGAGAGATGTATAGTTTATTGATACAAGGAGTAAACACCCACTCCTTTTATATCAAAGGGTTATAAACAAAAACAGTTCAGAACCTCCAAAGAACACTTGGATCATTTTGTAATATCATTTTCAACTTATCATGCTTTTAATAAATCTCATCTATCTGGAGTATGTCACTTTGTAATCTACAATTTTTTTGAAATAATTTAGGCTAATTTTATTTTCACATTATCTATGAAAAAAAGGCAAGTATAAAAGAACACAATACTGAGAATGGACAAAGAATTAATAAACTGTCTGAGCAACCCTATACGCCTGCAGAATAGACATATTAATAGTAAATAACACTTTCTGTGAGGATCCCTTCCCTCTTCTCCCCCTGCCCCCCTCCCCCCCCCCCCCGTCCCCCATTTGTACAAACATTCTCATGCCAACTTTATGCTAAGGGGAACTTAGGATAATGCGGGCTGATTTCCAGGCTACAAATCACCTATTTGTGTTCTACAAAGAGACAAATTGACAATGACACAAATCTAATGGCTCGTTTATTTCTAGGAGTAGTGAAGGCTAAAAACCATGGCAACCAATGCAGTCAGAGATGATAAGAAAGCAACTTACACTCTTGGCAAAACTGAACTAAAAAAACTAAAGTGTGAGAAGTCCTAAAACATGAACAGTTCTGAACTTTTTAGATTTTTTTTTTCACTTTATGGAGGAGTTATCTCCCAGCAGGGCTGGTAGTTATTGTGAAGGCATATTTGTTGTTCTGTGGAGCCTCCTATTTTATAATTCTGAGATCAATGTCATCAGGGGCCAAGTGAAAAGTCCACAGATGTGTTTTACAGTGAAGGAAGGTAATTACAATGATAGCATATCAGGAAATTAGAGAGAACAGTCTGTGCATCTGTCTTATATTCTCTGGGTCTCTTCTAAATAAAGTCACTTTCAAGGATCTACATAATTTCCATTAGGTCATGGGAAAAAATTACTGCATTAATTTATTTACTGGTAAAAAAATTCAGCTGCCAAATCTGGGTCTATGGTTGATAAAATTGCTGCTATGCCAAAACATGTATTTTAAGCCATATTATAAATCAATGGATACTTAATCAACCAGAGCAAACTGCACGCAATTTATTCATCAAATAATCGTGCAAGCTTTCTCATCCAGAACAGGATGTTTATAGGACAAGTTCAAATACCACAAATCCCTTTCCTCGCTTTGTAGTCAGATCACAGATCACAGATCATCCTGTTATTCGTCGATTGCCTCGAGCAGGCCCCAGTAATGTCTCCTTCATCCTAGCCCTGAGATTATATTCAAGGCTCTTTAGGAGAATGAGACCCATCATTGTTACTGGTATTTGGCATATTGGGTATGACACAGGGAGTTTGCCAGACTCTGCGTGTGGGCAGGCTACATTCGGTAGCCTGCCAGTTTGTCAAAGTAGGAATGAGGGCATAATAAGATGTGGCGCGGTCGCGAATGTGGCTGCGCGGTTCCGGGAGCTGGTTTTTATAGTCTCTGAGTCTTGGCCGCTGATGGGATTACATGGCGCCAGGGGGCCAGTTGGTGGGTGTGACCCCCACCTACTGGAATTTGGAGGATCTGGGTGCAGGATGCTCGACTCCAATCCGAGTAGGCTTGGAGATCTCGGCCCCGGAACCCACGTGGCTTTGTCCCTCTGCCGGTATCTTCAGGTGTGCGGAGAGTGTAGTACTGGGGATCAATTCCAGGGTCTTATATATATGCAGAACACATTATCTATCACTGCAAGTTCAACCTCTTTACCAAGGGATGGTCTTTTGTTTGGTGGGGGGATGTCTTCTAAGTGGTGCTCATGTATATTTGGAACCAATTGGGTTAGAAGTTTAATGAGAAGTGCGGGGAGGGCCCTATGGTGCTGGGGATTACCTGGGCTACCCTGGTAGTGCTCAGGCATCAATGTGGTGGTGAGAATTGAATACAGATTGGCCATATGCAAGACATGAGCTTTTGACCCTGGTACAAACTCTCTGGCTGCTCAGTCCTTTCTGTTGAATGAATTTTCCTTGGATCATGGTAAACTTCTAGATATTTTATAGTTCATACAGAAAACTCTGTAAGTATGTATTGTTCCATACCTCTCATTTCTTTTATGAAGGAATGGATTTTTTGGGGGGTTGTTTTTTAGGTTCTGCTCATCCATCTGGAAAAGTCAAGGAGGTCCTTGATTTTGGAGGTCCATTGCCCCATTTCCTCCATTTTCACTTTGCACATTTTTCAGCATTAAAAGTTAGTGAGATTAAATGTATCCATATTCTGCATATATAGGATTAAAAGTGTGTGTCTGCCCTGAACAAAGGGCCTGAAGAAGTGAAGGTTTGAATACTTATGGTTTCAGCAGACTCTTGTTTCACCCTGGAGAAAGCAGATAGTCAAGACTTGGAAAACAAAGGACTTGGAAAACACAACAGTCATGTGCATAGAATTTCTGGACCAGAGTTCAATGTAATAGCTAGATTCTGTCACGTCAAAGAATTCAGTTGCTATAGCTCATTTTTATTCTATTTTACAGTATAAATATCTACTGTTAAAGTTGTTGTCCAGACCTCTGTTTGCAATGTAAACTTGGATGCTTAAGTTTAGAAGTAGAAGATACCTTTATGCTTTTGCAATTGTTTTTTGTTTGCCGTTGTTTTTGGGTCACACCTGGCAGTGTTCAGGGTTTACTCCTGGCAGGCTCGGGGACCACAGGGATGCTGGGGTTCAAACCCAGGTTGGCAGTGTGCAAGAAAAATACCCTTGCACTCCAGCCCCATCTTCTTCAATTTGTACCCTTTTTATCTGTTCTCCTCTCTGCCCTTTTCTTTATGGGCAGTGGCTGAGATTTAACCAATGATTTTTCCTTGGTTGCTCATTCTTCTTTTCTTCAAGACTGCAAAGCAAAGCAGTGAATTAGCCGAGTACAAGGAAAATACCTTAATCTCTCTACTATCACTCCAGCCCTGAGGCTATGGGTATTTCCAAACATTCCACAATGCAGAGGATCCTGCTCCAAGCAAAGAATTATCCCTCCCCAAATGTCAATAGTGCTGAGATTGAAAAAATCTTGCTTCTGTCTGTGAGATTTAAGGGCTGAGAGCTTGTAGGTAGGCATATAAGACATAGCAAATGGTAAACATATCAGTTGGTTAAAGAACAGAGCAAAAAGTTTGTTTCTTATCACTCTTTGTAGATGCAACCTTTGGCTTGAAGGCTGAAAATTAAGTATTTAAGATTTTTCTTTCTTGGCTAGTCACTGGAAGAGAAACCCAGAAAGATCAAACAATCCATTTATTCATATGAATTAATGTCAAAAACATATGAAGAAAGCCACCTCAAGGAGCCCTAGGGGCAAGCAGGAAAATGGAATTCATATAACATCGCTTGAGAAAGGCATCATTCAGTCTTACCTAAGCGGATGGGACTAGCACTCCCCATTCATCAGAACACATACAGTCTTATATCTGAGTTTATTTTGCTCCTCGATGTGCCTGTGGATGTGACCTTGATTTACTGCCACCTGTTATGGACAGTCTCAACATAATACAATAGGCAGCAACACAAGAACAAGTCAGGCAGCCAGAACACAAATGGCAGAGGGATAAGAGGAAATCTGTGAATGAAAGAGAGAACATTGCCCACTCAGTTTCATGTGAAAATACAGCCCGTGTTTGCTGTTTGGAGGAAGAGAGGTTGGCTTCCTGGATCCCAGGTGTCACTCTGAAGCAGACATTTCTGAAAGCAAACTGCGCTGAGGTGCAGCTGCATCCATCTTCTGAGACTGCTGTTTCTGGGAAAGTGATCACAGCCTAATCACCTAGATCCTCATCCTCCTCCATTAGCATCTTGTTGGGATGTGTGTGTACACAGCAAAACCAGAGAACTTAGAACTGTTTATTGAGCCAGAACAATAGTACAGCAGATAGGATGCTTGCCTTAGATGGGGTCAATCCGGGTTTGATACACATTGCCAGGGGAGTGATTCCTGAACCCAAAACCTGGAGTATGTCCTGAGCATGGCCAGGTGTGACCTCAAATCAAAAACAAAACAAAAATGAATAGCCTGTATAATTCATACTGGGGGAATCATAAAAAAAGAAAAAAATATTAAAGTAAAACAAAAGGTCTGTTGAAGGAACTAACGTATAAAGTAAATAATAAACAAATGATTTATTTAGGACGAGAGCAGTGCAGTCTCTGCCCCCGCGCTTGGGTGTTCCTTCCCGGAGTCCCTTGGAGGGGAGCGGGTTGAGCTTTCCTCCCCACCCCGACCAGGGCTACGGCAGCCGAAGACCTCCAGGACCAGCCACCACCATGCTGAGACCACTCTCCGCACACTTGAAGGTACTGGCAGAGGGACAAAGCCACGCGGGTTCCGGGGCCGAGACCTCCAAGCCTACTCGAATTGGAGTCGAGCATCTTCCACCCAGATCCTCCAAATTCCAGTAGGCGGGGGTCACACCCACCACCTGGCCCCCTGGCGCCGTGTAATCCCATCAGCGGCCAAGACTCAGAGACTATAAAATCCAGATCCCGGACGAGAGCAGTGCAGTCTCTGCCCCCGCGCTTGGGTGTTCCTTCCCGGAGTCCCTTGGAGGGGAGCGGGTTGAGCTTTCCTCCCCACCCCGACCAGGGCTACGGCAGCCGAAGACCTCCAGGACCAGCCACCACCATGCTGAGACCACTCTCCGCACACTTGAAGGTACTGGCAGAGGGACAAAGCCACGCGGGTTCCGGGGCCGAGACCTCCAAGCCTACTCGAATTGGAGTCGAGCATCTTCCACCCAGATCCTCCAAATTCCAGTAGGCGGGGGTCACACCCACCACCTGGCCCCCTGGCGCCGTGTAATCCCATCAGCGGCCAAGACTCAGAGACTATAAAATCCAGATCCCGGACGAGAGCAGTGCAGTCTCTGCCCCCGCGCTTGGGTGTTCCTTCCCGGAGTCCCTTGGAGGGGAGCGGGTTGAGCTTTCCTCCCCACCCCGACCAGGGCTACGGCAGCCGAAGACCTCCAGGACCAGCCACCACCATGCTGAGACCACTCTCCGCACACTTGAAGGTACTGGCAGAGGGACAAAGCCACGCGGGTTCCGGGGCCGAGACCTCCAAGCCTACTCGAATTGGAGTCGAGCATCTTCCACCCAGATCCTCCAAATTCCAGTAGGCGGGGGTCACACCCACCACCTGGCCCCCTGGCGCCGTGTAATCCCATCAGCGGCCAAGACTCAGAGACTATAAAATCCAGATCCCGGACGAGAGCAGTGCAGTCTCTGCCCCCGCGCTTGGGTGTTCCTTCCCGGAGTCCCTTGGAGGGGAGCGGGTTGAGCTTTCCTCCCCACCCCGACCAGGGCTACGGCAGCCGAAGACCTCCAGGACCAGCCACCACCATGCTGAGACCACTCTCCGCACACTTGAAGGTACTGGCAGAGGGACAAAGCCACGCGGGTTCCGGGGCCGAGACCTCCAAGCCTACTCGAATTGGAGTCGAGCATCTTCCACCCAGATCCTCCAAATTCCAGTAGGCGGGGGTCACACCCACCACCTGGCCCCCTGGCGCCGTGTAATCCCATCAGCGGCCAAGACTCAGAGACTATAAAATCCAGATCCCGGACGAGAGCAGTGCAGTCTCTGCCCCCGCGCTTGGGTGTTCCTTCCCGGAGTCCCTTGGAGGGGAGCGGGTTGAGCTTTCCTCCCCACCCCGACCAGGGCTACGGCAGCCGAAGACCTCCAGGACCAGCCACCACCATGCTGAGACCACTCTCCGCACACTTGAAGGTACTGGCAGAGGGACAAAGCCACGCGGGTTCCGGGGCCGAGACCTCCAAGCCTACTCGAATTGGAGTCGAGCATCTTCCACCCAGATCCTCCAAATTCCAGTAGGCGGGGGTCACACCCACCACCTGGCCCCCTGGCGCCGTGTAATCCCATCAGCGGCCAAGACTCAGAGACTATAAAATCCAGATCCCGGACGAGAGCAGTGCAGTCTCTGCCCCCGCGCTTGGGTGTTCCTTCCCGGAGTCCCTTGGAGGGGAGCGGGTTGAGCTTTCCTCCCCACCCCGACCAGGGCTACGGCAGCCGAAGACCTCCAGGACCAGCCACCACCATGCTGAGACCACTCTCCGCACACTTGAAGGTACTGGCAGAGGGACAAAGCCACGCGGGTTCCGGGGCCGAGACCTCCAAGCCTACTCGAATTGGAGTCGAGCATCTTCCACCCAGATCCTCCAAATTCCAGTAGGCGGGGGTCACACCCACCACCTGGCCCCCTGGCGCCGTGTAATCCCATCAGCGGCCAAGACTCAGAGACTATAAAATCCAGATCCCGGACGAGAGCAGTGCAGTCTCTGCCCCCGCGCTTGGGTGTTCCTTCCCGGAGTCCCTTGGAGGGGAGCGGGTTGAGCTTTCCTCCCCACCCCGACCAGGGCTACGGCAGCCGAAGACCTCCAGGACCAGCCACCACCATGCTGAGACCACTCTCCGCACACTTGAAGGTACTGGCAGAGGGACAAAGCCACGCGGGTTCCGGGGCCGAGACCTCCAAGCCTACTCGAATTGGAGTCGAGCATCTTCCACCCAGATCCTCCAAATTCCAGTAGGCGGGGGTCACACCCACCACCTGGCCCCCTGGCGCCGTGTAATCCCATCAGCGGCCAAGACTCAGAGACTATAAAATCCAGATCCCGGACGAGAGCAGTGCAGTCTCTGCCCCCGCGCTTGGGTGTTCCTTCCCGGAGTCCCTTGGAGGGGAGCGGGTTGAGCTTTCCTCCCCACCCCGACCAGGGCTACGGCAGCCGAAGACCTCCAGGACCAGCCACCACCATGCTGAGACCACTCTCCGCACACTTGAAGGTACTGGCAGAGGGACAAAGCCACGCGGGTTCCGGGGCCGAGACCTCCAAGCCTACTCGAATTGGAGTCGAGCATCTTCCACCCAGATCCTCCAAATTCCAGTAGGCGGGGGTCACACCCACCACCTGGCCCCCTGGCGCCGTGTAATCCCATCAGCGGCCAAGACTCAGAGACTATAAAATCCAGATCCCGGACGAGAGCAGTGCAGTCTCTGCCCCCGCGCTTGGGTGTTCCTTCCCGGAGTCCCTTGGAGGGGAGCGGGTTGAGCTTTCCTCCCCACCCCGACCAGGGCTACGGCAGCCGAAGACCTCCAGGACCAGCCACCACCATGCTGAGACCACTCTCCGCACACTTGAAGGTACTGGCAGAGGGACAAAGCCACGCGGGTTCCGGGGCCGAGACCTCCAAGCCTACTCGAATTGGAGTCGAGCATCTTCCACCCAGATCCTCCAAATTCCAGTAGGCGGGGGTCACACCCACCACCTGGCCCCCTGGCGCCGTGTAATCCCATCAGCGGCCAAGACTCAGAGACTATAAAATCCAGATCCCGGACGAGAGCAGTGCAGTCTCTGCCCCCGCGCTTGGGTGTTCCTTCCCGGAGTCCCTTGGAGGGGAGCGGGTTGAGCTTTCCTCCCCACCCCGACCAGGGCTACGGCAGCCGAAGACCTCCAGGACCAGCCACCACCATGCTGAGACCACTCTCCGCACACTTGAAGGTACTGGCAGAGGGACAAAGCCACGCGGGTTCCGGGGCCGAGACCTCCAAGCCTACTCGAATTGGAGTCGAGCATCTTCCACCCAGATCCTCCAAATTCCAGTAGGCGGGGGTCACACCCACCACCTGGCCCCCTGGCGCCGTGTAATCCCATCAGCGGCCAAGACTCAGAGACTATAAAATCCAGATCCCGGACGAGAGCAGTGCAGTCTCTGCCCCCGCGCTTGGGTGTTCCTTCCCGGAGTCCCTTGGAGGGGAGCGGGTTGAGCTTTCCTCCCCACCCCGACCAGGGCTACGGCAGCCGAAGACCTCCAGGACCAGCCACCACCATGCTGAGACCACTCTCCGCACACTTGAAGGTACTGGCAGAGG
This sequence comes from Sorex fumeus, assembly GCF_029834395.1. Taxonomy (NCBI): domain Eukaryota; kingdom Metazoa; phylum Chordata; class Mammalia; order Eulipotyphla; family Soricidae; genus Sorex; species Sorex fumeus. The sequence continues at coordinate 22,356,617 of NW_026606091.1, read as the reverse complement.
GACAAAGCCACGCGGGTTCCGGGGCCGAGACCTCCAAGCCTACTCGAATTGGAGTCGAGCATCTTCCACCCAGATCCTCCAAATTCCAGTAGGCGGGGGTCACACCCACCACCTGGCCCCCTGGCGCCGTGTAATCCCATCAGCGGCCAAGACTCAGAGACTATAAAATCCAGATCCCGGACGAGAGCAGTGCAGTCTCTGCCCCCGCGCTTGGGTGTTCCTTCCCGGAGTCCCTTGGAGGGGAGCGGGTTGAGCTTTCCTCCCCACCCCGACCAGGGCTACGGCAGCCGAAGACCTCCAGGACCAGCCACCACCATGCTGAGACCACTCTCCGCACACTTGAAGGTACTGGCAGAGGGACAAAGCCACGCGGGTTCCGGGGCCGAGACCTCCAAGCCTACTCGAATTGGAGTCGAGCATCTTCCACCCAGATCCTCCAAATTCCAGTAGGCGGGGGTCACACCCACCACCTGGCCCCCTGGCGCCGTGTAATCCCATCAGCGGCCAAGACTCAGAGACTATAAAATCCAGATCCCGGACGAGAGCAGTGCAGTCTCTGCCCCCGCGCTTGGGTGTTCCTTCCCGGAGTCCCTTGGAGGGGAGCGGGTTGAGCTTTCCTCCCCACCCCGACCAGGGCTACGGCAGCCGAAGACCTCCAGGACCAGCCACCACCATGCTGAGACCACTCTCCGCACACTTGAAGGTACTGGCAGAGGGACAAAGCCACGCGGGTTCCGGGGCCGAGACCTCCAAGCCTACTCGAATTGGAGTCGAGCATCTTCCACCCAGATCCTCCAAATTCCAGTAGGCGGGGGTCACACCCACCACCTGGCCCCCTGGCGCCGTGTAATCCCATCAGCGGCCAAGACTCAGAGACTATAAAATCCAGATCCCGGACGAGAGCAGTGCAGTCTCTGCCCCCGCGCTTGGGTGTTCCTTCCCGGAGTCCCTTGGAGGGGAGCGGGTTGAGCTTTCCTCCCCACCCCGACCAGGGCTACGGCAGCCGAAGACCTCCAGGACCAGCCACCACCATGCTGAGACCACTCTCCGCACACTTGAAGGTACTGGCAGAGGGACAAAGCCACGCGGGTTCCGGGGCCGAGACCTCCAAGCCTACTCGAATTGGAGTCGAGCATCTTCCACCCAGATCCTCCAAATTCCAGTAGGCGGGGGTCACACCCACCACCTGGCCCCCTGGCGCCGTGTAATCCCATCAGCGGCCAAGACTCAGAGACTATAAAATCCAGATCCCGGACGAGAGCAGTGCAGTCTCTGCCCCCGCGCTTGGGTGTTCCTTCCCGGAGTCCCTTGGAGGGGAGCGGGTTGAGCTTTCCTCCCCACCCCGACCAGGGCTACGGCAGCCGAAGACCTCCAGGACCAGCCACCACCATGCTGAGACCACTCTCCGCACACTTGAAGGTACTGGCAGAGGGACAAAGCCACGCGGGTTCCGGGGCCGAGACCTCCAAGCCTACTCGAATTGGAGTCGAGCATCTTCCACCCAGATCCTCCAAATTCCAGTAGGCGGGGGTCACACCCACCACCTGGCCCCCTGGCGCCGTGTAATCCCATCAGCGGCCAAGACTCAGAGACTATAAAATCCAGATCCCGGACGAGAGCAGTGCAGTCTCTGCCCCCGCGCTTGGGTGTTCCTTCCCGGAGTCCCTTGGAGGGGAGCGGGTTGAGCTTTCCTCCCCACCCCGACCAGGGCTACGGCAGCCGAAGACCTCCAGGACCAGCCACCACCATGCTGAGACCACTCTCCGCACACTTGAAGGTACTGGCAGAGGGACAAAGCCACGCGGGTTCCGGGGCCGAGACCTCCAAGCCTACTCGAATTGGAGTCGAGCATCTTCCACCCAGATCCTCCAAATTCCAGTAGGCGGGGGTCACACCCACCACCTGGCCCCCTGGCGCCGTGTAATCCCATCAGCGGCCAAGACTCAGAGACTATAAAATCCAGATCCCGGACGAGAGCAGTGCAGTCTCTGCCCCCGCGCTTGGGTGTTCCTTCCCGGAGTCCCTTGGAGGGGAGCGGGTTGAGCTTTCCTCCCCACCCCGACCAGGGCTACGGCAGCCGAAGACCTCCAGGACCAGCCACCACCATGCTGAGACCACTCTCCGCACACTTGAAGGTACTGGCAGAGGGACAAAGCCACGCGGGTTCCGGGGCCGAGACCTCCAAGCCTACTCGAATTGGAGTCGAGCATCTTCCACCCAGATCCTCCAAATTCCAGTAGGCGGGGGTCACACCCACCACCTGGCCCCCTGGCGCCGTGTAATCCCATCAGCGGCCAAGACTCAGAGACTATAAAATCCAGATCCCGGACGAGAGCAGTGCAGTCTCTGCCCCCGCGCTTGGGTGTTCCTTCCCGGAGTCCCTTGGAGGGGAGCGGGTTGAGCTTTCCTCCCCACCCCGACCAGGGCTACGGCAGCCGAAGACCTCCAGGACCAGCCACCACCATGCTGAGACCACTCTCCGCACACTTGAAGGTACTGGCAGAGGGACAAAGCCACGCGGGTTCCGGGGCCGAGACCTCCAAGCCTACTCGAATTGGAGTCGAGCATCTTCCACCCAGATCCTCCAAATTCCAGTAGGCGGGGGTCACACCCACCACCTGGCCCCCTGGCGCCGTGTAATCCCATCAGCGGCCAAGACTCAGAGACTATAAAATCCAGATCCCGGACGAGAGCAGTGCAGTCTCTGCCCCCGCGCTTGGGTGTTCCTTCCCGGAGTCCCTTGGAGGGGAGCGGGTTGAGCTTTCCTCCCCACCCCGACCAGGGCTACGGCAGCCGAAGACCTCCAGGACCAGCCACCACCATGCTGAGACCACTCTCCGCACACTTGAAGGTACTGGCAGAGGGACAAAGCCACGCGGGTTCCGGGGCCGAGACCTCCAAGCCTACTCGAATTGGAGTCGAGCATCTTCCACCCAGATCCTCCAAATTCCAGTAGGCGGGGGTCACACCCACCACCTGGCCCCCTGGCGCCGTGTAATCCCATCAGCGGCCAAGACTCAGAGACTATAAAATCCAGATCCCGGACGAGAGCAGTGCAGTCTCTGCCCCCGCGCTTGGGTGTTCCTTCCCGGAGTCCCTTGGAGGGGAGCGGGTTGAGCTTTCCTCCCCACCCCGACCAGGGCTACGGCAGCCGAAGACCTCCAGGACCAGCCACCACCATGCTGAGACCACTCTCCGCACACTTGAAGGTACTGGCAGAGGGACAAAGCCACGCGGGTTCCGGGGCCGAGACCTCCAAGCCTACTCGAATTGGAGTCGAGCATCTTCCACCCAGATCCTCCAAATTCCAGTAGGCGGGGGTCACACCCACCACCTGGCCCCCTGGCGCCGTGTAATCCCATCAGCGGCCAAGACTCAGAGACTATAAAATCCAGATCCCGGACGAGAGCAGTGCAGTCTCTGCCCCCGCGCTTGGGTGTTCCTTCCCGGAGTCCCTTGGAGGGGAGCGGGTTGAGCTTTCCTCCCCACCCCGACCAGGGCTACGGCAGCCGAAGACCTCCAGGACCAGCCACCACCATGCTGAGACCACTCTCCGCACACTTGAAGGTACTGGCAGAGGGACAAAGCCACGCGGGTTCCGGGGCCGAGACCTCCAAGCCTACTCGAATTGGAGTCGAGCATCTTCCACCCAGATCCTCCAAATTCCAGTAGGCGGGGGTCACACCCACCACCTGGCCCCCTGGCGCCGTGTAATCCCATCAGCGGCCAAGACTCAGAGACTATAAAATCCAGATCCCGGACGAGAGCAGTGCAGTCTCTGCCCCCGCGCTTGGGTGTTCCTTCCCGGAGTCCCTTGGAGGGGAGCGGGTTGAGCTTTCCTCCCCACCCCGACCAGGGCTACGGCAGCCGAAGACCTCCAGGACCAGCCACCACCATGCTGAGACCACTCTCCGCACACTTGAAGGTACTGGCAGAGGGACAAAGCCACGCGGGTTCCGGGGCCGAGACCTCCAAGCCTACTCGAATTGGAGTCGAGCATCTTCCACCCAGATCCTCCAAATTCCAGTAGGCGGGGGTCACACCCACCACCTGGCCCCCTGGCGCCGTGTAATCCCATCAGCGGCCAAGACTCAGAGACTATAAAATCCAGATCCCGGACGAGAGCAGTGCAGTCTCTGCCCCCGCGCTTGGGTGTTCCTTCCCGGAGTCCCTTGGAGGGGAGCGGGTTGAGCTTTCCTCCCCACCCCGACCAGGGCTACGGCAGCCGAAGACCTCCAGGACCAGCCACCACCATGCTGAGACCACTCTCCGCACACTTGAAGGTACTGGCAGAGGGACAAAGCCACGCGGGTTCCGGGGCCGAGACCTCCAAGCCTACTCGAATTGGAGTCGAGCATCTTCCACCCAGATCCTCCAAATTCCAGTAGGCGGGGGTCACACCCACCACCTGGCCCCCTGGCGCCGTGTAATCCCATCAGCGGCCAAGACTCAGAGACTATAAAATCCAGATCCCGGACGAGAGCAGTGCAGTCTCTGCCCCCGCGCTTGGGTGTTCCTTCCCGGAGTCCCTTGGAGGGGAGCGGGTTGAGCTTTCCTCCCCACCCCGACCAGGGCTACGGCAGCCGAAGACCTCCAGGACCAGCCACCACCATGCTGAGACCACTCTCCGCACACTTGAAGGTACTGGCAGAGGGACAAAGCCACGCGGGTTCCGGGGCCGAGACCTCCAAGCCTACTCGAATTGGAGTCGAGCATCTTCCACCCAGATCCTCCAAATTCCAGTAGGCGGGGGTCACACCCACCACCTGGCCCCCTGGCGCCGTGTAATCCCATCAGCGGCCAAGACTCAGAGACTATAAAATCCAGATCCCGGACGAGAGCAGTGCAGTCTCTGCCCCCGCGCTTGGGTGTTCCTTCCCGGAGTCCCTTGGAGGGGAGCGGGTTGAGCTTTCCTCCCCACCCCGACCAGGGCTACGGCAGCCGAAGACCTCCAGGACCAGCCACCACCATGCTGAGACCACTCTCCGCACACTTGAAGGTACTGGCAGAGGGACAAAGCCACGCGGGTTCCGGGGCCGAGACCTCCAAGCCTACTCGAATTGGAGTCGAGCATCTTCCACCCAGATCCTCCAAATTCCAGTAGGCGGGGGTCACACCCACCACCTGGCCCCCTGGCGCCGTGTAATCCCATCAGCGGCCAAGACTCAGAGACTATAAAATCCAGATCCCGGACGAGAGCAGTGCAGTCTCTGCCCCCGCGCTTGGGTGTTCCTTCCCGGAGTCCCTTGGAGGGGAGCGGGTTGAGCTTTCCTCCCCACCCCGACCAGGGCTACGGCAGCCGAAGACCTCCAGGACCAGCCACCACCATGCTGAGACCACTCTCCGCACACTTGAAGGTACTGGCAGAGGGACAAAGCCACGCGGGTTCCGGGGCCGAGACCTCCAAGCCTACTCGAATTGGAGTCGAGCATCTTCCACCCAGATCCTCCAAATTCCAGTAGGCGGGGGTCACACCCACCACCTGGCCCCCTGGCGCCGTGTAATCCCATCAGCGGCCAAGACTCAGAGACTATAAAATCCAGATCCCGGACGAGAGCAGTGCAGTCTCTGCCCCCGCGCTTGGGTGTTCCTTCCCGGAGTCCCTTGGAGGGGAGCGGGTTGAGCTTTCCTCCCCACCCCGACCAGGGCTACGGCAGCCGAAGACCTCCAGGACCAGCCACCACCATGCTGAGACCACTCTCCGCACACTTGAAGGTACTGGCAGAGGGACAAAGCCACGCGGGTTCCGGGGCCGAGACCTCCAAGCCTACTCGAATTGGAGTCGAGCATCTTCCACCCAGATCCTCCAAATTCCAGTAGGCGGGGGTCACACCCACCACCTGGCCCCCTGGCGCCGTGTAATCCCATCAGCGGCCAAGACTCAGAGACTATAAAATCCAGATCCCGGACGAGAGCAGTGCAGTCTCTGCCCCCGCGCTTGGGTGTTCCTTCCCGGAGTCCCTTGGAGGGGAGCGGGTTGAGCTTTCCTCCCCACCCCGACCAGGGCTACGGCAGCCGAAGACCTCCAGGACCAGCCACCACCATGCTGAGACCACTCTCCGCACACTTGAAGGTACTGGCAGAGGGACAAAGCCACGCGGGTTCCGGGGCCGAGACCTCCAAGCCTACTCGAATTGGAGTCGAGCATCTTCCACCCAGATCCTCCAAATTCCAGTAGGCGGGGGTCACACCCACCACCTGGCCCCCTGGCGCCGTGTAATCCCATCAGCGGCCAAGACTCAGAGACTATAAAATCCAGATCCCGGACGAGAGCAGTGCAGTCTCTGCCCCCGCGCTTGGGTGTTCCTTCCCGGAGTCCCTTGGAGGGGAGCGGGTTGAGCTTTCCTCCCCACCCCGACCAGGGCTACGGCAGCCGAAGACCTCCAGGACCAGCCACCACCATGCTGAGACCACTCTCCGCACACTTGAAGGTACTGGCAGAGGGACAAAGCCACGCGGGTTCCGGGGCCGAGACCTCCAAGCCTACTCGAATTGGAGTCGAGCATCTTCCACCCAGATCCTCCAAATTCCAGTAGGCGGGGGTCACACCCACCACCTGGCCCCCTGGCGCCGTGTAATCCCATCAGCGGCCAAGACTCAGAGACTATAAAATCCAGATCCCGGAACCGCGCGGCCGCATTCGCGGCCGCGCGACATCTTATTACCTCATTCCTACTTTGGACAAACTTGCAGGCTATCCGAATGTAGCCTGCCCACAGGGCAGAGTCTGGCAAACTCCCCGTGGCCTACCAAATATGCCAAATACCAGTAACAATGATGGGTCTCATTCTCCTAAAGAGCCGTGAATATAATCTCAGGGCTAGGATGAAAGAGACGTTACTGGGGCCTGCTCGAGGCAATCGACGAGTAACAGGATGATGAAATGAAAAAATGAAATGATTTATTTAGGAAGAGGTGAGGGCTATTGCAACCATCCAAGCAGTTGCTATTTATTGAGTGTTTAGTCTTTGCCTAAATCTTTGCTCAGGATTGCATGTGTAGTGGGTAAGGATTTGAGACCAGGTTTATGCCACGTTGCTTCAAGGGAAGGACTTCAGTTCTTTAATTGGATTCTGCAAAAGTAAGAGAGGTGGACTCTAAAATGAGGAATTGTAGCAGGAAACATCTAGGTTCATGCAGTTCATCCTAGAAGATGTTATTTTACCTGGGTTTTAACAAAGACAACATGATCAAATGCCAGTGACAGAATGTTTTCTTTGTAAGCCACTTCACTGTCCATGTATAGACTGTGACTCTTCATACCACACACTGTGGGTAGAGTCAGAATTGCTGCTGAAATCCATGTGTCACAGACCACTCTCCATTATCTCATGAGACGTGTTCAGGCTGGACAAGAACTGAGTGCTGAAAGTAGGTAAAGGGACAAACAAGGTAACCTTACAGTACCTTACTGCAAAACATAATGCTCAAAAGGAAAGAAAGAGGGAAAGTGAGAGTGAGTGTGACAATGAGAGAGCGAGAGAGTGAGAGAGAGCGAGAGAGCGTGAGAGTGTGAGAGCAAGAGCAAGAGAGAAAGAGCGAGAGCGAGAGGGAAAGTGAGAGGGAGAGAGAGAAAGAGTGTCTGCTGGGGACATTGGTGCATTGGTGGTGGGAAATGTCGTACACTGTTGAAGGGACAGGTGATGGAACATTGTATGACTGAAATCCAATTATGAGCAAATTTGTAGTTGTGTATCTCACAGTGATTAAGTTTCTAAAAAAAAGCTCTTGGGGCATTTGGTAGGTAAAAGTCAGGCAACTTCCTTCAACACTTTCATTTCTTCTGCCTTGGATGGACAGTCACTGTTCAGGACAAACCCGTGGGTCTCTATTCTACCTCTGTCACTAATTTACTGCCAACTTGGATGACTTGCATATGTTTACTATCTCACCTATGAAAGGAGAATAATGATTGTGCTTAATCAGAAAATTGTCAGTTTTAAATGAAACAATCCATTCAAAATGGTTAGCATGGTATCTTGCTAATAGACCTTCTTCAAGTTTAGCCCTTACTACCTTTAGCACTGCTGTGTCTTCCAGGCATAAGAAGCCGCAGCCTTTGGAAACTGCCTGGGTTGAGTACTCTTGAGAGAATTCCCTTAGTAGAGATCCCCATCAGGACAGGAAACTTGTGGAGAAAACTGGGAGGAAAAAGGGTGACTCCAGCAAAATGGATTGAATCCCTCTCAACTCCTCTTTATCTCTCATAAACATTTTTGGAGTGTTTTATTAGTCTGGAATTATCAGTTAAATATTTAAATTAAATATTTCAAGAGAATGTTATGCCTGAAGCTAAAACAGGTAATTTGTGTTACTCAGGAATCTTTGTTAAGCTTTTAAATGCATTTCTTTTTCTGGGGAGGGGTGCCATGTTCTGTGGTATTGATCATGAAAAAGTCTTATCAAGCTTATTTAAATTTTCATAATTAGGCTCTCTCTTCAAATATTATATGCACAGCATGTATGGGTTCTTTATGATTTTTAATGAGCACTTAATTTTTTTTCCTAAAAGCTTCAATTACACAAATCACAATTTAAATTACTCTGATACTACATTTATATCAATCATCTCTTAAATATTTAAATCCATTAGAAAACAGTTATGATGATTTGGGAAAATTTCCCTTTCAACTCAATGAAAAATTTATATATTTTACTTTTTGCCTGTCTTATATAGATCTTTCAGAATACTTCATCCTTTTCTATGAAAGTGTAAATGACTCATAAGTTCTTTGTACTTCAGAACTGAGGAGCAATCATTTGTGGTGCTTTTCCAAATTTAAGTTCTTCTAAATTTGTCATAACAGCTTTCAAATTGAACTATGATCCAACTGAAAAGCAAACAAAACTGTTTTTCCCTCATATATTTTTCTAGCCTCCTTTAACTTTTTTCTAGTAACTCTTTTTCACATTTTTTTCTTCCACATTCCTTCTTCTTTTTTTCTTTTCTGGAGGTTAGTTTAGATTTAAGATTTAAGTAAGTTTCTAAGAATTGTTGGCCAGTGCTTTTTTTTTTGCCTTTTTGGGTCACACCTGGTGATGCTCAGGGGTTACTCCTGACTCTGCACTCAGGAATTACCCCTGGCAGTGCTCAGGGGACCATATAGGATGCTGGGAACCGAATCCGGTTAGGACGAGTGCAAGACAAATGCCCTACTCACTGTGCTCCAGCCCCAAGGCCAGTGCCTTTTTTTTTTTTTTAATTTTTATTAGTGAAACACCATGAGGTACAGTTGTAGACTTAAAAATTTTTGTGCTTGGGTTTCAATTATACAATGATCAAGCGAAGTGAGTTAGAAAGAGAGGGATAGGCAAAGAAAGATTGCATTCATCTGGGGAACGTAAAGTAACAAAATACGAGACTAACACCCAAGAGTGGCCGAAATTAGTACCAGGAGGTTTGCTCCTTGGCTTGGAGGCCAGCCACACATGCTAGGGGAAAAGGGAGCTCTGATAGAGAAGGGAACACCAAATAAAGGGTGTTGGGAGGATCCTCCCAGGATGGGAGAAGCAGACTGAGAGTAGACTAAATAGACCAAACATGATTGCCACTCAATGCCTCTTTTGCAAACTACAACACCCAAAAGGCCAGTGCTTTTTATAGCTGTTATTTGTCCCTTCAGCAAGGACAGTTTTCCTAAGAACTTGCCTCACAATCTCTTTGTTTAGATTTAAAGTAAAATATAAGCTGCCTTCACCAATTATTGTGGGATAATTCTTTTTCTTTCTTGGGGATGGGTGGGTGGGAGAGGCATCACATCCTGTGGCTCTTGGGGGCTGCTCCTGGCTCTGTGCTCAGGGGACCATAAGTGGTGTGGAGGATTGAGCCCTTGTCATTCACATGGCTGAAACATGCTACAGTTCCACCAGCAGTGAATAAATTGATTTTTAATGTCATGCCCATGCCTGCATTTCTTATTTCTGATTTTTATCATGTAGCCCATTCTCACTGCTTTGAGGTGATATCTCCGTGTCATTTTTTTTTTTGAGCCACCCGGCAATACCCAGATTCTGCACTTAGGAATTACTCCTGGTGGTGCTTGGGCGACCATATGGGATGTTGGAGATCGAACCCAGGTTGGCCACGAGCAAGGTAAATACCATACATGCTGTACTATCACTCCAGCCCCTCTCCTTGACATTTTGATTTGCATTTCCCTGATAGTGATGACAGACACTTTTACATGTGCCTGTTGGCCCTCTCTGTCTTCTTTGAAGAAGTCTCTTTTCACCTCTTTCTCCCCATTTTTGAATTTTTAAAAATTTTTTTTATATGTAGGAGTACTGCCATTTATTCAGCCACTGATTAGCTGATTGAATTGGGTGTGAACTCCACCCCTATTTTTGAATTTTTATTTTTGTTTGCCAGTGGTGAGCTTTTAAATTGTTTAAATACATTAAAGATATATGATATATCTTAAAATATACAATATAAGATAATACACATATATCTTGATTTTAGGGACACAAAGCCTTCTCCTTAGCTACCAAGGACCCTTTCTTGGTCACAGCCTCAACAACCACTGTGGTGATGGTTGCACAACAGTCCAGACTACCCAATCTAGTTGGTACTGGAAGGTGGCCAAGGGCACTAGCAGTAACAGTCCCATCATCCACTTCCTAGTAGGATAAGTGTTTTCTATAGCTTCTCATGAGGTCCTGTGTAATGAGGTGAGCACTGACTCATGAGCATTGATCAATTACATGCTGCAATTTGGGTTGGCTTCTCCACTCACAAGCTACTTGCTTGCTCCCTAGTCTGGGAGCTTAATGTAATGAGGAGCAGAACTGGAGAGATATCTGCTGGGAAATAAGGGACTTGGATCCTGGAGAATCCTGGGACCCACACAGAGCCGGCCACTCTGCAAAGTAAAGAATATTAATAAGTCATGGCCGGTAAGCCCGCGTTTCAAGTTCTGTTTCTGGCAGTGAGGTTGTGAGAAAGGAGCTAGATCAGGACAGTAAGTATAAGTCAAAGTTGGCTTTTTGTTAACATTATAGTTAATATTTCATAATTTCATCTAGCATATTCCACACTTTCATCTGCCAGACATTTCTGAGTCTCATCTTTATCCTGCTCTCTGCACATACACATGCTTTTGGTATTCCTGGCACTTCTCTTGCATCTTCAACGTTAATACTTGGTGCTGTTCCATCCTCTTCTGGTCTGGTTTTACCCAATCTATGAACCTAGAGTCTTCCCAACCTCTCCTCTCTCATTCTAGCACCCTTAACCCAGGCCTTAGGTAATAGAGATGCATCTGACAGCATAAAGGTACTCTGGCTTCATGCAATAGGAATGGATCCTCTTTTCCTGGAAAAAGGATGAACAAATTATGGCTGTTAAGTCATATGGCTGTTAAGTCAGCAAAAATAACATTTGAATATTCTTTTTTTATTATACAACATCTCAAAGTTTAATTGAGCTTTAACCCACATTCAACCTTAAATCTTTCTAGTTTTTTAACTGTAACTTTATATATATATATATATATATTTTTTTTTTAATTTTTATTAGTGAAACACCATGAGGGACAGTTGTAGACTTACAAATTTTTGTGCTTGGGTTTCAATTATACAATGATCAAATACCCATCCCTCCACCGGTGCCCATTTCCCACCACCAGGGACCCCAGTGTCCCTCCTACCCCACCCCCCCATCCCACCCTGCCTCTGTGGCAGGGCATTCCCTTTTGTTCTCTCTCTCCTTTTGGGTGTTCTGGTTTGCAAAAGAGGCATTGAGTGGCAATCATGTGTGGTCTATAGTCCACTTTCAGCATGCTTCTCCCATCCTGGGGGGATCCTCCCAACACCTTTTATTTGGTGCTCCCTTCTCTATCTGAGCTCACTTTTCCCCTAGCAAGTGTGACTGGCCTCCAAACCATGGAACAAACCTCCTGGTACTAATCTCGGCCACTCTTGGGTGTTAGTCTCCTATTTTGTTACTTTATGTTCCCCAGATGAATGCAATCTTTCTTATGTCTATCCCTCTTTTTCTGACTCATTTTGCTTAACATGATACTTTCCATGTAGTACCACTTGTATGTAAATTTCATGACTTCATCTTTTCTAACAGCTACATAGTAAGTACTCCATTGTGTACCAAAGTTTCTTTAACCAGTCATCTGTTCTCAGGTACTCAGGTTTTTTCCAGATTCTGGCTATTGTGAAGAGTGCTGCAATGAACAAACAAGTGCAGATATCACTTCGACTATACTTTTTTTGCCTCTCTGGGATATATTCCAAGGCATGGTATTGCTGGGTCAAATGGGAGTTGAAAATCTAATTTTTTGAGAATCGTCCATACTGTTTTCCAGAAGGGCTGAACCAGTCGGCATTCCCACCAGCAGTGAAGGGGGGTCCCTTTCTAGCCACATCCGCACCAACACCGGTTGCTTTTTTTTTTTGGATGTGGGCCAGTCTCTGTGTTGTGAAATGATATCTCATTGTTGTTTTGCTCTGCATCTCCCTAATGATTAGTGATGTAGAGCGTTTTCTCAGGTGCCTCTTAGCCATTCGGATTTCTTCTTTGAGAAAGTTTCTGTTCATTTAGTGACCCCATTTTTTGATGGGGTTGGATGTTTTCCTCTTGTGGAGTTCAACCAGTACCTTGTATATCCTTGATATCAACCCCCTGTCGGATGTGTATTGGGTGAATATCCTTTCCCATTCTGTAGACTGTCTTTGTATTTTGGTCACTGTTTCTTTTGAGGTGCAGAAGCTTCTTAGTTTAAGTTAGTCCCATTTTTCTATCTCTGTTTTCACTTGCTTGGCCAGTGGCATGACATCTTTGAAGATACCATTAGCTTCAATATCATGGAGGGTTTTGCCAAATTTGTCTTCAATGAACCTTATGGATTCTGGTCTGATGTTGAGGTCTTTAATCCATTTTGATCTTACTTTTGTACATGGCATTAGGTAGAGATGAGCCCACTTTTTTGCATGTAGCCATCCAGTTTTGCCAGCACAATTTGTTAAAGAGGATTTCCCTGCTCCACTTCACTTTTTTGTCCCCCTACCGAAGATTAGATGACCATATGCTTCGGGGGAGATGTCAGTATATTCAACCCTGTTCCATTGGTCTACAGCTCTGCCTTTGTTCCAGTACCATGCTGTTTTAATTATTACTGCTTTGTAGGACAGTTTGAAGTTAGGGAGGTTGATTCCTCCCATTTTTCCCCCCAAGAATTGCTTTAGCTATTTGTGGGGGCTTATTGTTCCATATAAATTTCAGGAGTGTTTGTTCCATTTCTTGAAGAATGTCATGGATATTGTAATAGGGATCGCATTGAATTTGTACAGTGCTTTGGGAAACATTTGTGTATTCTTTCCCAGAATAAACATCATACATATTTTAATAAGGGATGCGAATAAATAAGTTTCTGGAGTAACAGGAAACAGTTGATTTGTCTTCTTCCCTTGAGATCTTCTTCCCTTGAGAGACCAGGTGGTTTTTTTTTTCTAGCTCATTAGTGACCCCCATATCCACCCTCAACATTTCTCTCTTTCAGAGGTTTCTTTTCAAACTTCATGGCCCCTTGAGTGGCTCAATGCAATTGTGTTATTATTACCCTTTCTCACTGCACATCCACCAGAATGATCCTCCCCAAACAGATGTGATTACTGCACTCTGTGGTCTAAATCCTGTCACTGGGTCCTGATGCTTCAGACAGTGAGTGGTCTCAGAGGGTCCCACAGTACCTAATAAACCCAGTCCCTCTATACTTCCTATTTCCCAGAATATATTTTTTCCTCTTCTGTTACTCCCCCTGAACTTAAGTCCCCATGACATCAGAGCATTTTGTAAACTTGTAGAAATTCAAATTCAGGAACTCATTTCTGAACTCAGCAACTCTGGGGTTAAAGACACACTTCAGATCTCTGTATACATGCTAAAGTTTGACAATCATTCATCTAAGGGAAGGAAAAGTAGTTTTAACTTTCTGGTATTTGGGAATTCCTAGGCATCTTTCAAGAGTCAATGTGTATATAACCTGGTTGATGAAGACTTGTTGATTCACCCAAGAGCATGTGCCACTCCATGTCCACCTGCCATTTTCCTTGTGAAATCTAATAATAGCTGTTCTGCAATTTGCTTACCCATCTCCCTTACTGGGCTGTGAGTTGCTTATGGAACAGAGGGAAACAGAGGTTCTCTGAAAACTGCTGTTTTACTCTTTCTCAGCATACCCACATTCTCTCTCTCTCTCTCTCTCTCTCTCTCTCTCTCTCTCTCTCTCAGGTTCTATACAGAAATTAAAGTTCGTTCATTGCCATTTTCTCCAGTTGGGATCTCTTTGACCTGCCTTTTCCATTGCCCAACCATGAGGTGATGTAGCCAATCCTATCCCAGATAGCAAAGAAATAGATGCTTCCTTTTGAGAAAAGGGGGCCTGTTTACAGAAAATGGTCGCATGTTGGCAATGAGGTAAAGTAACTCCCTGTTTTCCGTGTGTCTCTGATATAGGCTTTATTATTTTTTTCCTTGGGTTTTTGATAATCCAGCGGTGATCAGGGATTGGCCACATGGAAGGTAAGTGCCTTAATCCTGTCCTATCTCTCTATTAGGCTTTTATTTAAAAATTTAAGTTTTATTTCATCTTGAAATAAATATCGCTGGAGCGATAGCACAGCGGTAGGGCGTTTGCCTTGCATGCAGCCAACATGGCCGACCCGAGTTCGATTCCTCTGCCCCTCTCGGAGAGCCCGGCAAGCTACCGAGAGTATCTCGCCCGCAATGCAGAGCCTGACAAGCTCCCCGCAACGTATTCGATATGCCAAACACAGTAACAACAAAGTCTCCAATGGAGACGTTACTGGGCCCGCTCGAGCAAATCGATGATCAATGGGAGGGCCTTTACTTACTTACTTACTTTACTTACTTATTTCATCTTACTTTTTAGCTTCTGGGCCACATCTGTCTGTGCTCAGGGATGGATCATGTTTGTGCTTAGGTGACTATATGGATCGAATGAATTTTTTTTGGGGGGTTGGAGATGCACAGGGGTTACTCCTGGCTCATGCACTTAAGAATAACTCCCGGCGGTGCTCAGGGAAACCATATGGGATGCTGGGAACTGAATCTGGTTTGGCCGCGTGCAAGGCAAATGCCCTACTCGCTGTGCTATCACTCCAGCCCCTCAAATGAAATTTTGATTGTGTCCCCTGCAACCCCTCTCCCTGCATACACTCACTTAGAGCTGTAAAGACTTTCTTCTTTTTTCTCTTTTATTGCCTTCCAGGAAGTACTCAGAAGACTA
Source organism: Sorex fumeus (assembly GCF_029834395.1). NCBI lineage: Eukaryota > Metazoa > Chordata > Mammalia > Eulipotyphla > Soricidae > Sorex > Sorex fumeus. The sequence goes on along the minus strand of NW_026606091.1, from coordinate 22,341,357 downwards.
GGAGTGGGGGTAGGGGTGTGGTTCCTTGTGAGACTTGGTGCAAGGATAAGGCCATGATGTCTGGACTTCAGGGATGCTGTATACCACTAGGTCCACACTTGGTGGAGGTTAGGAAATCAAGTGATGTTAGGGAAAGAACCTGGGCCTTTGGCCATGCAAGGTATGTGCTTCTGGCCCCGAAGCCAAGCTCCAGGTCCTAAAGACTTTTTACTTAGTAAAACTCAAGTCACTTAAAGAAACCTTGAACTTGCCTATTTTGGGACAGTTGTGCTCATATAATCTAGAAATGCACTCATACCTCTATGCAACTGTGTTTTAAGAGTCCATCTTAGACTGCAGAATTCTCTGCTGTAAGCTCAGAAGAAACAGGTACACAGACAATAAGAGACTGGGTAGTGGTCTTTAGAGTTGCAGGGAAGTTTTCAGAAAGAAAAAGGACAATTTTTTTTTTTTTTGCTTTTTGGGTCACACCTGGCAATGCACAGGCGTTATTCCTGGCTCTGCACTCAGGAATTACTCCTGGCGGTGCTCAGGGGACCATATGGTATGCTGGGAATCGAACTCAGGTTGGCCTCGTACAAGGCAAACACCCTTCCTGCTGTGCTATTTCTCCAGCCCCGAAAAAGGACAAGTTTTAAGCTTTCTGAGTTGTGAGCTGCCAGTTTTTACTTTATTTCCTTGATCTAGGTATCCCTAGGAATCAGCATGCTCAATATGCCACCTATTTAAAGTAAATCATGCCTAAACATTATTTTTGGGGAGAATGGAAATTGGGCCATACCCATGGGAACTCAGGGGCTATTCCTGGTTTTGTGTTTGAGAATGAACCTTGGGGGTGCTCAGGGGATCCTATGTGGTCCTGGGGATTTGAACCAGGTTAGTGGTATGCAAGGCAAGTGCCTTAACCCTGGTACTATCTCTTTGGCCTTGGTTAAACTTACATAACTGTCAATTACAATGTTTGTGGGCATGTCACTACAAAAACTTTTTTTTCCCCTTGCTGCCTGGATGGAATCTTAGACTTTCTTGAAAGCCTTATTTTAAAAAGATTGAAGCAAGTAGCCTGCAGCTGCATTCCAGTTTTTCTAGAGACCAGAAGCTTTCCTATAAACCATTTGATGAAGTAGCAGATGGCAAAGTTACAACCTTTGTAGCTCTAAGACTTAATAAAATCACGACCAACTACGGTGATGGACTGTCTTGTAACCCAAATTGATGGTGTGATTGTCTTCTGATAGCCCCATCACTTCTTCTGCCTCTTTGTTAATTATGACAAAAATCACTGTAATTATATGCATCGAACAATAAATCTTCAGCCAGTATCCTTCAGATATAATTTGTGTAACAGAAAACCCTTGTTCAAGTATCGCTTGCAGAACAGAAAAAGAGGAAAGAGATGCCTCTGAAGACCCAGGGCCTTTCTGCCTAAGCGTGAATTGGATGATAAGAGACCACAGTGAGTATGTGGAAATTTGCTGGAAAACACTTTCCATTCAGCAGAGCTCATCTGGGTCCTGGGAGTCAGGAATTCTGGGAAGCAGATTCTCTCTAGCGAAACTCTTAATTTATGCCTGTAACAGGCCGATTACGGATGTGGCATGGAATGATATGATCATCAGCTCAGCTTCTTCAGGCTGAAGTTATAGATCCCAAGAGCCACATAGTCCTTTTCTGTGCTCTGCTGCCCGAGAGGGGTCCCCTCCACACGGGTGGGGAGGGAATGGATGTCCCTCTGGTGCAAGGGATGAGATTAATAGAAAAGCCCACCTTTTGTCAGGTATTATAATCAGGAAGATGAAAGTTGCCTCTGTAATACAGTTTTTTGCTTCTATTTCCAGGATGCTGCAATTAAAGGCCTGGACAGCGGACGGGGACATGACTAATGGCAGTGCCCAGCATTAGCACAACACTCTATTCATCATGGCTGAAGGGCAAATGCATAACACTGGAAACCTCCTCTGCTGAGGGAAAGTGAGAGGAAAGTGCAGGCTCCCTGGGACGATGCTTTACCACGCAGCTGAGGATGTGTGTCTCGCGAAGGGATTACACATTTTTTACTTTAATGCATAGAATGATATTGATAAAATGATGGTGATGTGGTGCGGGTTAATCACTCCATTGACATGTAAGTGTTTTCCAGGTTGGCGTTTGATTGCCTGTAGCTCTGCCCTTATTTATGGGGGGCCATCCATACCACTGAGAAACGAGCCTCAGACTTGCCATTCAGAGAGAGTGTGTTTTCCCTTTAGTACATTTTGACCTCCTGTCACAGGGACATGATTATATCGTATGGCTGGTCTGAGGTTTGGAGAGTAGAGGCCATGGATCTGATTTTTATAGTTTCCCAATCAGGGGAGAGTTTTCTAAAGAGGAACAGAGGGTTGGAGACATCTAGTACAGGTCAAAGTCAATGGGAAAGGCTTGACTTTGGAAAGAGGAAAAGCAATTTAATCTAAAATAGGTCCCCAACCAGGGGCAGGAAGGTGAAATTGTAGTCAGACTCCCAGGAGAGGTGGGAATGATCTTTTGCCCCGATCTGGCTTTCCTGGACTCATGTAGTCCTAGGGAGGTGTGGAAAGATAAAGCAGAAACGCCGAGAACAAAGTCAGTTTCAGAGACCAGATGGACTCCGCTAGGAACAGGATGGGACAGGAGAATGGTATTATAGAGGACAATTCCTAAACTGATCATCATTTGGATTTATTTGAATCGATAACCACCAGTTTCCTCTTATTTTGGTTTCCTTGAGAGGAAAGGGTGGGTGCAAAGGGAAGCTGAGATAAGGGGGCTACCCTCTGTACACCAACTCCTGGCCAGTTCCAATCGAATGGGCAACTGTCTCGGTTTCAGTGCATTCTGACATCTGAAGGCACTGTCTGTGTTTTCTGTTCCTGCCACGTTGGCTATAAAAAGCTCTAAAGGTATTCTCACTGGAAAGGCTGTAAAAGGCAAATAATAGAAATAAAGCAGAAACTGACAACTTGTTTTTCCTGGAAGACGCTGTCATAAAATTATATCCTAGAAGTTTGCTTTGGCTAAAGAGCCATATTAGAGAAACTTATGATGTCTGGTACACAGGGTATGAGAGACTGAATTTTCACTAAAGGGCGTGTCCTCAGATAGCTAAGTCACTGACTGTCTCTAACGTTGGGTGGCTGGGGAAAGGCAGAGTTCCATACCAGGTAGATTCCCTCTAAGTTATTGGCAGTATGAACCACAAGCATTTTTGCTGCTAATTAATTGCCTGTCAGCAACTTTGCTAAAAAAAATGAAGTAAAAATTAAGGGGGGAATATTAATTAAAAGGACATTCTGAAACAGAATAACACAATTAAAATAAACTTTTCCTTTTTGGCTAAAATTTCTTCATTAAGAGAGACATTTATTTCCACATAAATACCAGAATGCATATTTATAACTGAGCTTTTTTATTATGTTGAAAAAAACCTTGTAAGTTGTTTGTTTTTGAGTCACTGTAACATGTCTTTTGATAGACGTTCCAAAGTCCTATGGGGAAGATGGATTTGAGTCTGCTCCTTTCAGGCTCTTGACCTCCTTTTTAATATAGTATCTTTCATAATAGGAAGTCAATTTTTAGAGCAACTCAATGTCCCTCTCTCAGTTTGATAAAGCTAACAATAATGCTGCCAACTTGGGAGAAATACTAAAGATATATAATGCCTTTAATTTTTGTGTTAACTTCTATGTCTATTTGGTAATTTTTGTCAAGAGCAGGAAAAAACCCACAGTTGGAGCTAATTGGATAAAGAATTGATAATTAATGCTCTCAGAGACTTGCGAATTACTAGCTGCCTCCTTTACAGCTGCATAACTTGGTAAAGTTCTGGTTTGGATGGTTGGGAGGGTTGACTGCTCACTAGAGGATTTGTAAATGGAAAAGTTCTCATTTTCTGGTGCAGATGTGATCTGACTTTACACTCTTATTTCACTCTTCTAGCAAGTTTATTTCACTATTCTAGCAAGTTTTGTTGCTGAAATCTTTATAGCAAGTTGATATATGTAGCTATAGCCATCCACTACTTTAATTGTATTTTACTGGGATAACAGTGGTTTATAATCCACCATTTTAAGATTGCTGCATCTAACACTAATATCCAAAAGGAGGTGGGGGAGAGAGGGGGAGAGAGAGAGGGTGAGAGAGAGAGAGAGAAGAGAGAGAGAAGGAGAGAGAGGGAGAAGGAGAGAGAAAAGGAAAGAGGGGAGAGGAGCAAGTGTCTGTCATAGAGATAGGCTCGGTGAAAGGTGACAGGAGAGGAGCTGGGGACATTGGTGGTAGGATACGTACACTGGTAGAGGGTTGGGCATTGGAACACTGTGTGACTAAAACAGGACCATGAATAGCTTGTAACTCTGTATCTTGGGATGATTCAATTAAAAAAATATTACTACATCTATTTGCCACTGTAAGTAGAGACCAAACTTGAAATTTAACTGTCAAAGGAGGGAGAAGGGGGCGTGGGGTGGGGCAGAGTGGTAGTACAGTGGGTAGGATGCTTGCTTTGCACACAGCCAAATTTGAAGCCACGTCAGGAATGAATTCTGAGTGTAGAGCCTGGAGTAAACCCTGAACACTGCTGGGTGTGCCTCCCTACCCCAATAAATTAATCAAATGAAAACTTCAAAGTAGTTACATTACTTTTATAAAAAATTGCCTATTGGTTAAACAGTTATTCAGCAAAACATAATTTTGGCAAATGTGTTATCGGCGAGGTACTTGAAGGTTGAAGCTGTTTCTGCTTCTTCATTTCCCCAGAATTTCATTAGCTGTACTTGTGTCACCTCCTGGCTTCTGTATTAAGTGCAGAAGACAGCAACCGAGCAGGTGGTCTTTTGTTTTGTTTTGTGGCAGTGGGAATCAAAGAGAGGACTTTTTGTTTTCGTTTGTCTAATTGACAGAAGGATGTTTGGTTTGTGCATCTTAGTTTGGTTTTCTTGAGATGAGAGAATGGTGAGAATGCCCAGAACAGCCTGCTGAACTGGGGATGGAAGGAGCTTCACTTTCTCTTCCTGAAAATTTTCTTTTCTCTTTGTTGCCTGCTGAGATCCAGCACTCTTTCCAGAGGGAATGGAATATTTTTGTTTCTCTTGGTTTCTGTGCTGTCTGACTTAGCCTTGGTGCAAGCAAAAATTTGACATAAAGCCACAATAGGCTGAATTGCACCTGCTGTTTCTTAGGCTTCCCCTGATAGTACCTTGTTTGGAGAGAATTATAAGGGAAAGAGAAACAAATTCCCTTTGGCCAGAAACTTGACTTAGAAAGACTCATTTGGGGAAGCTCCCTTTTTTTTTGTTTGCCGTTTAAATAAATGCACTGATATAAATCAATATTTGTTAATGCTAGGAAAGACTGTATAAACAAACAAAGCCCTACATATATATTGCAAATAAAACCCCCCTAGAGGTTCTCTGGAGGAACTAAGGGGTAGGGAAGGGGCTGTCATTTCCTGCACAGAGAACATGAATTGTTCCACTAATTTAGATATAAACACATTTAAAAACCGTCTTGGCACAAATTTGGGCCTCTTTTTTTTCTTTTTGGGTCATACCCGGTGATGCACAGGGGATACTCCTGACTTTGCACTCAGGAATTACTCCTGGAGATGCTCAGGGGACCATATGGGATGCTGGGTATCGAACCCAGGTCGGCCGCCTTCAAGGCAAACTCCCTACCCGCTGTGCTATCACGCCAGCCCCAAATTTGTGCTAGGTAGGCAAAGCATTACGAATAGTAGATACAAATAATAACACTAAGATTAAATCTCAACCCTTTAGGTAGAACTATTGAAAAGGCCCAAAGCAGTTTGTGACACTCAGAAACTAAGACCCTTACCACTAAGTCTTGGTATTTATTCTCCTTTTGGACAGGGACAATTTCACCGAATCAAGGTCTTTTCTGTGGCTGCAGTCAAGTGAAAGAGAAACACCAGAGAAAGTGATCAATTTGTTCGAGCACCGACCTGTAATAACAAATGTCCTTCTATCTTGGATAATATGAGTGATCAATACAGCTTGAACATTCTTATGATTCTTCCACTAGAATTGCCCATGTTTCCTAATGGCATTCAATCCATAGAAGACCTTTGCATTCTTTAATGGCCCTCCAATCCTCTAACCCATTCTTCTTTGGGTAACCCTTTATAACACTTTTATTTATTTATTTATTTATTTGCTGAGATGTTCCATGGTTCCCCATGATTTCTCAGTGTGTGAATATTCACTGATTGCAATTAAGCATTATTGTAACGCATTCAACTAGTAGTACATTCCTGTTGGTCTTTTGCTGGACAATATTTATCCTCTTTACTGGTTTCTCCTGTTGGTCTTTTGCTAGACAATATTTATCCTCTTTACTGGTTTCTCCACGGTCAATCCTTTCATTCATTCTTTCCTGAAAACAGAGCTCTCCTGTTCTCCAGTATAGGAAGTCTCTTAATCGCGAAGGTCTCCTGATTGGTCTTTGCAAATATTAGGTTTAGGAATGGGCATGACAAAAAATGATAATAGTCCATGTGACTTGAAGGGAAATGGATTTATTGTTCTACCTCCTCACTCCAGCGATAGCACAGCGGTAGGGCGTTCGCCCTACAAGCGGCCAACATGGCCGACCCGAGTTCGATTCCTCCGCCCCTCTCGGAGAGCCCGGCAAGCTACCGAGAGTATTCGATATGCCAAACACAGTAACAACAAAGTCTCCAATGGAGACGTTACTGGGCCCACTTGAGCAAATCGACGATCAACGGGAGGGCCTTTACCTTTACCTTTACCTTTACCTCCTCACTCCAGAAGCACAGTTTATTTTATTTTTAAACCATTTTTACTGAGGTACCGAGTAAATGATATAATATGGCTAATTATACTTTCCATGCATGCATCATCCAACTCTACATCCATCACCTTCCCTCCCTTTCCCTCCACGTGTCCCAAGGATCCCTCCCACACCATATGCCACCTGGTAAGCTCTGTTCTATAGACACCATCTTCAGTTCTGATGACGTTGACCATTTATTGTTCCCTTACTATGTAGAAACACATTTTAAGGAATGTGTAACATTTTGTAATATAAAAGCACTCAGTTTTCAGAAATTGAAAACATGTCATTTATGGCAGAGAAAAATTTTGAGAACTTTGTGTGCTTTTATTTTCTCCCTCTCAAATCATTTATTAAACCAAAAGATATTAAACTGTGTTGTAATACTGTAGATATGCATAATTTTGGTCAGATTTCCTATTTTAAGAATTATTTTTGATATGTGTCTTATATTAAACATATTTGAAATGATATATTTTTCCTTGCTCCTACTCACCCTTTCTCCCCTTTTCCTTCTTAATTCTTTCTTATCCCCACCTCTATCTCCTTTTTATTTCTGCTGCCTAGATCACCAGAACTTCTCTTCCATTTTGGGGCATTTGGGCTACACCTGGCTGTGCTCAGGGTTTTTTTCCCCCTGGTGCTCTTTGGTCAGGGAATACACCTGATGATATTTGGAGGGACAAATGCAGTGCCAGTGATTAAATTGGGGTCTACTGCATGCAAGGCAAGCACCTTCCTTCCTCTAAGAAGAGATATAATAGAGCCTTCTATAACTACTCTCTCCCCCTTTCACATGAATAGTAAGTCTGGGTCTAGAATTATTGCCCTGAAACTTCCCATGTTGCTTTTTTGGTCTTTTGCTCTTTTTCTTTTGATTTTGGTGATTGAAAATCTTACAAAGAAAAAAAATTTTTTTTGTTCACTGTCATTTGCAATCACAGTGGGCTGTGCAATCACAGTGGGCTGGAGCGATAGCACAGTGGATGAGGTGTTTGCCTTGCACGCGGCCAACACAGCCGACCTGAGTTTGATTCTTCTGCTCCTCTCGGAGAGCCCAGCAAGCTACCAAGAGTATCTCGCCCGCATGGCAAAGCCTGGCAAGCTACCTGTGACGTATTCGATATACCAAATACAGTAACAAGTCTCACAATGTTACTGGGCCCGCTCCAGCAAATCAATGAATAATGGGAGGACAGTGACAGTGACAGATTTGCAATACTGTGAATGATAGTTTAAGCACTTGATGTTCTGATACCACACCCTCCACCAGTGCCGGCTTTCCTCCACTGTTGTCTCAGGATGCCCCCTTCTCTGGTTTCCCTGATATGAGGAACTCAGCTCTTTGCTTTAAGAATTACTGTTTTTGGAAATAAATCTCATGCTAATCTGATGTATTTTTTATTTGATTGTACATTAAAAAATACCTTAACACTTGAAAGGATGCAAAAACTCTTTTTTTTTTAAATTAGTGAAACACCATGAGGTACAGTTTTAGACTTACAAATTTTTGTGCTTGGGTTTCAGTTATACAATGATCGAGTACCCATCCCTCCACCAGTGCTCATTCTCTATCACTGATCCTAGTAACCCTCCCACCTTCACCCCCATCCCCCCCACCCCTTCCCGCCTCTGTGGCAGGGAATTCCCTTTTGCTCACTCTTGAAAGGGTGTAAAAACTCTTAAAATACCACCAATGTGCTTCTTGGACAGATTGGAGAGTTCACTGAACTACTGATAACACTTCCAAGAATATATGGCAAAACAAGTTATTATCAGTGCTCTCTAATGCAATTTCTAATCCTCACTGATATTTAGTAAACCCGTCAGTATTTAAAGATTTTATCAATTCTGAAGGGGTATACTGTGGTATTTCACTGTGATTTTAATTTTTCTTCTGGTGACTCATGATGTTGTCTACATTTTCATATAGCCATTAGCCATGGCTATAAACTTCTCTTTGAAATGTCTGTGTATATCTTTTATCTTTTTTTTGGTTTGTTTTGTGGAGTTGTAAGAGTTGTTTTTACATATGGACACACATGTTAATAGATAGCACTGCCACTTGAAATAGTCAAACAAGAAATTGCAGTCAAATAGAGAGGTGTGACTTAATACATTTTAAAAAAGGACTTTATATAAACCCAATGTATGGTACTCATTCAAATAAAAAGTTTTGGTGGTACATCAAAAGATTGATAGGTGAATAAGTACTTATGTGCTTTATTCTGAAATATTTAATATGTGTGAACTAGCTTCCTATTAATGCTCTGACAAATTACAACATAATGGCTTAAAATAACAGAAATTTATGATCAATCTTCCAAGGTCTGTGATCAAAAGTCTGAAATGAGTCTCAGTGAGCTAAAACAAAAGTAGCAACAATCATTGTGTGATTGTAACCCAAACATGGAAGCTTGTAACTATCTCAAATTGAAAAAAAAAGTATCAACAGGGGCACATTCCTTTTGTGAGGCCCAGAGTTCAGTCCTCAGCACCACACAACCTCCTGATCACATCCTGGGTGGCCTGTCCCCCTAATCCACATGTTCTCCCCCCCACCATGCAATGCTGAAGAAGCCCCAATAGAAAAAAGAAAAAGAAAAAGGACAAGTGACACCAACTGAAAAATGGTTATGCTGGCAGTGACTGAACCTGAGAATTGTCTACCAGACCCATCATTCTGATTAAATGTGCAACTTGATGTGACCTGGGAGTGGTGGCTGGCGCTATAGTTGGGCTCATTTAGGAATGTGGTATATGAATGTCATAAATGTCAAAATATAATTAAAGCAACAAATCCACGACTATACCCCTCTGATTACTCACAGAGGCAGTCACTCTCAGTGGACATCAATGCCATTTCCCTGCATTGTCCAGAAATCTCCAGTGGAGAACAAAGTTGATCTGCTTTTAATGAGGTTCAGTTGTCTCTTCCCTCTCCACAGAGTTTGTTGTTAGAAGTCCTTAAGAAACAGGGAGCTCCCATCAAGCAAAGGATGCTTGGAGGGCCTGCTCGGGATAGGAGATGTGTGTGAAAGTAGACTATAGATTGAACATGATGGCCACTTACTACCTGAATTGCAAACCACAACACCCAAAAGGAAAGAGAGAGAGTAAAAGGAAATGTGCCTGCCATAGAGGCAGGCGTGGAGGGGTTGGGGGATAGGATGGGGAGTGGATGGGGTGGGGTAGCGGGAGGAATACTGGGAACATTGGCGGTGGAGAATGGGCACTGGTGGAGGGATGGGTACTCGATCATTAGATGACTGAAATGTAAGCACACAAGTTTCTAAGTCTGTAACTGTACCACAGGGTGAGTCACCGCCCCCCCCAAAAGGAAAAGAATTAAAGATAGGGAGCTAGTTCAAAGGATTTGTAGATGTGCTTTACAGGGTGCAGGGTTGGATTCCAGGCTCAGGTTTGAGGTGAGGGTACCATGCCTGGCCACAGAGATGGGATTGATGGGATTGACCACTCCTGAGTACTGTGGTTTCAATTCATTCTCCATCCTCCAATATATACATATACTTTCTCTCTCTCTCTCTCTCTCTCTCTCGTTCCTCTCTCCCCCCCTCTTTCCCCCTCCCACGCCGCACCCCCTCCCCTCCTGCCCTACGAAATTCTGCAGGTATACCTATGACCTCTGGATTGCAAACTTACCTCCCACAGAATTGAGGCTTCATCTCCAGGAGCTCCTTGTTCTTCAGTTAGAGGAACTGAGTTTCCTGATCAGACTGCACGTACCTGCGGAGTCAAGATCCTAGAGGCTAACTGGCATGACCTTTACCTTTGCAATTTTGAGTTATTTGTCTCCTGAGTAGCTGAATGGCAGATGGGGGGGGGTGTCTCAGGATAGTGCCAGAGACCTGAGAAGACCAAGACAAGGGAGTGACTGCCTCTCTCTGGGAAGCAGTGACACAAAACAGGGGCAACATGTGCATGATTAGACTGGGAAGAGATGATTAATAATAATAAAAAAGAAGTCTATGTGGGATGGTATCAACATGGAAAAAATGCAAGTTGGACAGAAACAGATATAAGTAAGGCTTTTAAAAATGAGGACTAACTGAAACACAGCACTTTAAGAATCTGAATTTTTTTTAAATTTTACTGCTTTCTGTGTCTCCTTTCTTCCTTTTCTCCAGTGTCTTGATTGGCTTTTATGAGAAAATGCAGACTGCAAAGAAGCCTTGCAAACCTTGAGGAACTTATTGCAGTTTTTTAGTAATACCGAGTTATTTATCGGCTTTTTCACATTAAAAGTCTATTGTCTAGGATCACTGAACCAGAGTAAATAGACCAGACTCGTGGTTAAAGTGTTAGCGCAACAGCAACAAGAGCTATGAACACAATTTCTAAGTGTCAGGGAGACTGTGTTGCAAGGTTTCATTCTGTCACTTGGGATCAAAGCCAGAAATCTTCCTACTGTGATATTTCCCAGAGCTTCACAGGCTCCTGCCTGCGCTCTCAAATCCACTGGCAAAGGGGGCATGTAAGCACTGTGTCCTCTTGGCCATTGCTTAGATTTTTTTTTTCCCAGTCACCACACAAAATCTTTTTCCTTCATCAGTAAATGAGGCTTTATAAACTGATTTAGGCAAATTATTTCTATTGTGTCCAAGTTTCAGATTCCCAAATGCGGAGAGACCCAGTTCCACACACGATAATGCAAAAGCAAAGGAACTTTATGACTAGCCTGAGCCAGAGCTAGCCCAAGCTAGGGTCCAAGTCTCATCCAACACAGTGGAGTCTTGACAGGACCCCAACTCCAAATCCCAAGCAGTTTATATAGGGTTCAGTCAAGAAGCAGTTTAATACTGATCTATTTTTAGCATTGCCCTATTACAACAGTGGTCAGCAATTAGACAACAGGTACCAGTAACGGTTTGGAGTTCTTTCCAGGAGGGATGAGGCGACCCCTCATGACTGGCCAGATCCAACTGCCCAGTTTCTTATCTAGGTGAATTACTCAATTGGGAGTTTACCAGAAACTGCTAGTCCTGCTCCAGGGAAACAGAAACTGAAGACTAGTTGAGACTTAATATTAGCTGCAGCTTGTCATGGCTTCTGAGGAGCCTGCTTTTGGGCCTCACAATTTCCTTTTGGTTTCCCTCTATTTTTGCCTGACACTGGTAGTGAGGTGTGTTTGGATTTTAATTTGGATTCACTTTTTTTTATTAACAGAACATTGATCAGGCTCATGTGCACATGGATTTTAGATCAATTTGGTTTATTGTCGAAATTAGGAGCTGCCCTTGATTTAAAATTTGTGTTCATGATTTATCACTGAATCTCTCTTTTTTTTAAATTTTTTTTTATTAGTGAAACACCATGAGGTACAGTTGTAGATTTACAATTTTTTGTGCTTGGGTTTGATTATACAATGATCAGATACCCATCCCTCCACCAGTGCCCATTTTCCACCACCATGGATAATATCCCCCCACTCCCATCCCCCCATCCCCCCTGCCTCTGTGGCAGGGCAATCCCCTGTGTTCTCTCTCTCCTTTTGGGTGTTGTGGTCTGCAAAAGAGGCATTGAGTGGCAAACATGTTCAGTCCATAGTCTACTTTCGACATGCATCTTCCCTCCTGGGAGGATCCTCCAAACACCCTTTATTTGGTGTTCCCTTCTCTATCTGAGCTGCCCTTTCCTCTAGAATGCCCGACTTGTCACTAAGCTATGGAGTAATCCTCCTGGTGCTGATCTCAGCTATTCTTGGATATTAATCTCATATTTTGTTACATTATATCCCCCAGATGAATGCAATCTTTCTATGTCTATCCCTCTCTTTCTGACTCATTTCGCTTAGCATGATACTTTCCATGTTGTACCACTTGTATGTAAATTTCATGACTTCATCTTTTCTAACAGCTATATAGTACTCCATTGTGTAGATGTACCAAAATTTCTTTAACCAGTCATCTGTTCTTGGGCATTCAGGTTTCTTCCAGTTTCTGGCTATTGTAAAGAGTGCTGCAATGAACAAACAAGTGCAGATGTCACTTCGACTATACATTTTTGCCTCTCTGGGATATATTCCCAGGAGTGGTATCGCTGGGTCAAATGGGAGCTCAATTTCTAATTTTTTGAGAATCGTCCATACTGTTTTCCAGAAGGGCTGAACCAGTCGACATTCCCACCAACAGTGAAGGAGTGTCCCTTTCTCGCCACATCCGCGCCGCATCGGTTGCTTTTGTTCTTTTGAATGTGGACCAGTCTCTGAGGTGTGAGATGGTATCTCATTGTGGTTTTGATCTGCATCTCCCTGACGATTAATGATGTAGAGCATTTTCTTATGTGCTTTTTTGCCATTCGGATTTCTTCTTTGAGAAAGTTTCTGTTCATTTCATTGCCCCATTTTTGGATGGGGTTGGATGTTTTCTTCTTGTGGAGTTTAACCAGTATTTTGTATATCCTGGATATCAACCCCTTGTCAGATGTGTATTCGGTGGGTGAATATCCTTTCCCATTCTGTAGACTGTCTTTGTATTTTGGTCACTGTTTCTTTGGAGGTGCAGAAGCTTCTTAGTTTAAGATAGTCCCGTTTATCTATCTCTGTTTTCACTTGCTCAGTCAGTGGCGTGGCATCTTTGAAGATACCATTAGCTTCAATGTCATGGAGGGTTTTGCCAACTTTGTCTTCAATGTACCTTATGGTTTCTGGTCTGATGTTGAGGTCTTTAATCCATTTTGATCTTACTTTTGTACATGGTGTTAGGCAGAGTTCTGAGCCCATTTTTTTGCATGTAGCCGTCCAGTGATGCCAGCACAATTTGTTAAAGAATCTCTCTTTTTTTAAAATTATTTTTACAGGTTTGCTCGAGCGGGCCCAGTAACGTCTCCATTGGAGACTTTGTTGTTACTGTGTCTGGCATATCGAATACTCTCGGTAGCTTGCCGGGCTCTCCGAGAGGGGCGGAGGAATCGAACACAGCGGGTAGGGCGTTTGCCTTACACGCGGCCAACATGGCCGACCCGAGTTCGATTCCTCCGCCCCTCTCGGAGAGCCCGGCAAGCTACCGAGAGTATTCGATATGCCAGACACAGTAACAACAAAGTCTCCAATGGAGACGTTACTGGGCCCGCTCGAGCAAATCGACGATCAACGGGAGGGCCTTTACCTTTACCTTTTACAGGTTTGGTTTTTGATTTGGTAAATGCCAAGGATATTAGATACAATGATTCCCCCCCCCCCCCCCCCCCCCCGCTTTTTGGGTTTCACCCAGCAATGCACAGGGGTTTACTCCTGACTCTGCACTCAGAAATTACTCCTGGCAGTGCTCAAGGGACCATATGGGGTGCTGGGAATCGAACCCTTGTCAGCTGCATGCAAGGCAAATGCCCTTCCTGATGTGCTATTTCTCCAGCCCCAGTACAGTAATTTCACCCTCCATGATGGTCTGAATTTAGGAATGATCCATCTGGCCACTTGAAGATTTTAGCATATGGGTGATTTCATGTCCAGCAAACACTTGATAAATCTAAACTGTAACTAGCATTCTGCACTATTCAATGGTCCCGGTTTTTATTTAGTTCTTTATAGTTGGCAATAAGTTTTTTGATTCTTTGGTTGCCAGGGTAAGAATATTTTTTGTTTATGTTTTTAGCTTAGTTACTTTGAATAAAATTGAAGTTTATATATATATATTTTTTTCTTCCCTTTGAGTTTTTATTTTTTTCCCTTTCTTTCCCTTTTTTGGTTTATGTTCTCTGCCTATCTTTTCTTTTCTCTTTCTGGGTCACACCTGGCGTTTCACAGGGTTTACTCATGCACTGGCTCATGCACTCAGGAATTACTCCTGGTGGTGCTTGGGGAGACCATATGGGATACTGGGAATCGAATGGCGGCATGCAAGGCAAACGCCCTACCCACTGTGCTATATCATTCCAGCTCCTTTTCTGCCTATCTTTTAATTGCCATGTTCATTTTTTTCCTTATTGAAATTTGTATAACATTTAACTTCCAGGTGTTAAAAATTTCTCTCCATTTTGCGTTTGCTAGTCTGCAGAAGGTAGAAAAGAATGAATCCTAATACAAGATGTGAAAAACTGTCCAGACCTTGAACAGACAAAAGGAATGCTAATAAAGTAGCATCTATTTTTATCCCCATTATGCATATAAGGGTATGGGAGGTTAAAGAATCTAAGAATGTAAATCTCAGAGGCAGTCAATAGGTGTCAAGAATGGAATTCCAGTCCAATTATTTTGGATACCAAAGTCCCCCTAAATATAAGACAGTAAATCCT
This sequence comes from Sorex fumeus, assembly GCF_029834395.1. Lineage (NCBI taxonomy): Eukaryota > Metazoa > Chordata > Mammalia > Eulipotyphla > Soricidae > Sorex > Sorex fumeus. The sequence continues at coordinate 22,326,276 of NW_026606091.1, read as the reverse complement.
AAGATTAGTCCGCTTCGCCAACTCCTTCCTTCTCTCTGCTTCATTCTTTTCTGATCTTTCATGAGATGAGGGTTGAGATTGTAGAGGAGTTGACACGATTAGATTTACATTACTTTCCTGTTTATAATTAACAAATATTCATTACTTTTTCTGCTTGAAAATGTCAGGGAAAGTGTGATAGATCTAACAAATGCTGTAGTGTATGCTGACATCATTCTTTACTTAAAAAAAAATCTATTCTCTACTATTCTCAACTGTTGGAGTGTGAAGTGTTCTGCAATGTTAGTTAGATCCTTTTAGTTGATGGTGTTAACTTTTTCTACGTTCTTATGATAATTTAGTTAACAGTATTATCAGTTGTTGAGAAATGAGCATTGAAGTCTCTGTTATAATTGTGTATTTGTCAATGTCTTAACCTATCAGTTCTCATTTCACTTATTTTGCAGATTATATATACTTTTAAAATTTTTGTTTATTTTTAAAAATTGAATCACAATGAGATACACAGTTACAAATTTGTTCATGATTGGATTTCAGTCATATCATGTTCCAACGCTTGTCCCTTCACCAGTGTACATTTCCTACCACCAAAGTCCCCAGTTTCCCTCCTGCCCTGTCCCCGCCTCTTGGCAGGCACTTTTCAGTGCTTTAGCCTGTGGTGTGATGCTACTTAGGCCTTTTGGTGCTTGATCACCACCAGAACCACCTGGGCAGAATTTGGGTGACAATGCGCTGTGGGGGACAGAATTTAGAATCTCTTGATGGCCTTTCAGTATCTTTATTGCAAACCATAATGCTCAAGAAAGTAGAGAGAGAGTAAGAAGGAAATTGTCTGCTGTAGAGGCAGTGGGTGGGGAGGGGTGGGGGGGGACATTGGTGGTGGAAAATGTACACTGGTGGAGGGATGGGTGTTCAATCATTGTATGATTGAAAATCAACCATGAAATGTAACTGTATCTCATGGTGATTCAATACAAAATATATCACTGTGTCACTGTCATACTGTTGTTCATCCATTTCCTCGAGCAGGCACCAGTAATGTTTCCTTTGTCCTAGCCCTGAGATTTTAGAAAGTGCCACATTCGAGGCTTTTTCAGGGTCAGGTGAATGAGACCCATCATTGTTACTGGGTTTTGGCATATCGAATATGCCACAGGGAGTTTGCCAGACTCTGCCCTGTGGGCAGGAAACTCTCCGTAGCCTGCTGGGTTCTCCAAGAGTAAGAACTAGATAATAAGATGCTGTGTGGCCGCAAATGCTGCCGCACACTTCTGGGAGCTGGATTTTACAGTGTCTAGTTCTTGGCCATTGATGGGATAACACGGTGCCGGGGGCAGTTGGTGGGTGTAACGCCTACTTCCTGGAAGATGGGCAATCTGGGTGGAGGATGAAACAAAATAAAAAAAAAAGAATTTAGGATCTCTGCATGTGCAAGGCATGCACGCTAACCTTTTGAGTTATCTCTTAGCCATTGGTATATATTCTAAAATCATTTTATACTAAACTAGTTATAATGAAGTGTTTATTTTTTATTACTACACTGGGTCATTTTCAAAGACAAAACTATGAATCTTTGTCTTTTAATCATGTATTTAGACCTTTTAGATTTACTTAATTTTTGATGTAATAGCATTATAAGCTTATTATTTATTTTTTCTGTTTTTAAAATGTTCTGTTTTTTCTTGCCTATTTATGCATCACTTACCCTGTCTTATTTTTCTGTTATTATTTCTTATTAAGGTACTGTGGTTCAAATTGTTCTTAATAGAGTTTTAGAGACTGGAGCAATAGCACAGCAAGTAGAGCATTTGCCTTGCATGCTGCCAACATGAGTTTGATTCCCAGCATCCCATATGGTCCCCCGAGCACTGCTAGGAGAAATTCCCGTATGCAGAGCCAGGAATAACCCCTGTGTATCACCGAGTGTGATCCAAAAAGAAAAAAGAAAAGAAAGTTTTAGGCATACAATGTTCTAGTACAAATTACACCACCAGTGTCAACATCCCTCCACCAATGTTCCTGGGTCACTCTTCACTTGAACTTATTTTAGATTTTGATCTCATTTTGACTCAGAGTGTTTTTTTTTTTTGAAATTCAGACATGCACTTTATTGGTGATATATATATGTCTATCATATGTATAAACATAGTGTTAGTCTCTGTATATGAGCAAACACAATAAAAAAACCATAATAATTATTCCCTTCCTTCCTGTTTGTTGACTGGTAGGTGGGGTGAGGGAGTTGCACATAGTTGATGGTAGTGCTTGCACAATTAATTGCGGTACCCACACACACTAGCTGTGGTGATCATGAACACACACACACTTTGTTATTTGGCTGGGGACCCCAAATGGTAGTTCAGTTGGGATCACACTATCATGCCAGGAATCAAACTTGGTGTCATGCTTACAAAGCAGGTACTCTACTACTCCCTACCAAATAATTCTTTTTTTTTTTTTTTTATTAGTGAAACACCATGAGGTACAGTTGTAGATTTACAAATTTTTGTGCTTGGATCTCGGTCATACCACGATCAAATACCCATCCCTCCACCAGTGCCCATTTTCCACCACCAGGATAATATCCCTCCCCCCCATCCTCCCATCCCCCCATCCCCCCCGCCACTGTGGCAGGGCATTCCCCCCTGTTCTCTCTCTCCTCCTGGGCGCTGTGATCAGCCAAAGAGGCATTGAGTGGCGAACATGTTCAGTCCAGTCTACTTTCAACCTGCATCTCCCCTCCTGGGAGGATCCTCCAAACACCCTCCACTTGGTGTTCCCCTTTCTATCTGAATTGTCATTGCCTTTCCCTTAGAATACCCAGCTGGCCTCTAAGTTATGGAGTAATTCTCCTGGTGTTGCTCTCAGCTATTCTTGGGTATTAATCTCATATTTTATTATTTTATATCCCCCAGATGAATGCTATCTTTCTATGTCTATCCCTCTCTTTCTGACTCATTTCGCTTAGCATGATACTTTCCATATTGTACCACTTGTATGTAAAGTTCATGACTTCATCTTTTCTAAGAGCCACATAGTACTCCATTGTGTAGATGTACCAAAGTTTCTTTAACCAGTCATCTGTTCTTGGGCACTCAGGTCTCTTCCAGTTTCTGGCTACTGTAAAGAGTGCTGCAATGAACAAACAAGTGCAGATGTCACTTCGGCTACACGTTTTTGCCTCTCTGGGATATATTCCCAGGAGTGGTATCGCTGGGTCAAATGGGAGCTCAATTTCTAATTTTTTGAGGAACGTCCATACTGTTTTCCAGAAGGGCTGAACCAGTGGACATTCCCACCAACAGTGAAGGAGTGTCCCTTTCTCGCCACATCCGCGCCAGCAACGGTTGCTTTTGTTCTTTTGAATGTGGGCCAGTCTCAGAGTGTTTCTTAGTGCTTATTTTTTTCTGAAGTTATTCATATATAAATCATCAACTTTACTGATATCTACATTTTTATAGTATTGCCTTACTCTATTTAAATCTCTTTATCCTCTCTTATTTTAGTATGGCTTATTATAGTATAATATGATACATGACCTGATATTATTTAACTTAATGTAACATAAAATGACATAATACAATGATGACTTAAAAAAGCTCCTAAAGTTGGATTTTACAAGGCAGACAATTTAGGCATCACAGAGCCAAGGAATGACAAAGTATAAGTTCCCTGAGATCCTGGGTGCAAAAGCCTACACCCAGGAAAGAGCAATGAACACAGGAAGAAAACCCAAAGGAAATCTGGATCTTTCTATAAGGGAAATAAGATATAAAACTACAAGAAGATATAAAACCTGTTACTCAGGGTTTACACCTGTCTCTGTGCTCAGAGATCACTCCTAGCAGACTTGGGGGACCATACCTGATCCTGGGGGATTGAATCCAGGCTGGTGTACACAAGTGCCTTACCCCCTGTATTTCTCGTTCTGGCCCCAAGCTATAACACTTTTGGCATTAGCTCAACCAAACATCAAATTAAAACACAGGTCTCCTTTTAGCCTAGTCAGCAAAGATTCAGTGGGGACCTAACTTTGCACTCATTTGGTGATAGTGCTATGTATGGTTTTCTATTCTAAATTTGCTGATGTTTGTTTTTTGACCCAGACTGTTACCTCTCTTGGTGTATGTTTCATCTGTACAAAAGATAAAAAAACATTTTGCTGTTCAGTAGAATGTTCTATATGATTTTAAGATTTAACAGTTGGCTGACAGCTCATGAGGTTCTATAAATGCAATGATTTTCATGAACAGCTTTGTAAAGGTCTATCTGACAGTGATTCAATAAAAAATAATAATGATTTTTGAGTGTACTTCTTGTCTCACTTGCTGAGGTGAGTATTGAAGTTTTCAATTCTTTTAGTGGATTTGTTCATTTCTTCTTTCATTTCCAACATTTTGGTCTCATATTTGAAGCTCTGTTCCTTGGTACATATATAAATTATTATATATGTAATATATAATAATTCTTGGAGGATTGACCTATTTTTTTCTTTTTGGATTACACCTGGCCATGCACAGGTGTTATTCCTGGCTCTGCACTCAGGAATTACTCCTGGCGGTGTGTAGGGGACCATATGGGATGCTGGGAATCAAACCTGGTTTGGCCACGTGCAAGGCAAACGCCTTACCTACTGTGCTATTGCTTCAGCCCCTTACCTATTTTTTTTAAACCATTATAATAGCTTGTGTATTTACCCTGAAGACTCGTCCCTATATTTTACTTTGTTCAGTAAAACATAGTTATTCCATGTTTCGTTTGTACTCTCTCGCTCTCTAAAAAAAAAAAGGGACCACCCCAGTCAGTGTGAGCTTGACTGTTTAGTGTTTGGATAAGAATCTGATGTTCAGTGCAATGCTGAGGGTCTCTCGGATTACACATGGCAGTTCCCAGGAGCCAACAATGCTATATCCAGTGCTGGGAATTGATTAGGGACCTAGAGCATGCCAGATAGGTGCTTTAACTTTTCCATCTCTTTGGCTCTTGCATCTCCCTCCACATGTCTTTCTTTCTTTCTTTCTTTCTTTCTTTCTTTCTTTCTTTCTTTCTTTCTTTCTTTCTTTCTCTATCTACCTATCTATCTTTATATATGTGTGTGTGTGAAGATATATACATATTTTAAACAAACTACTTTATTTTCTGGTGGTGTTCAGGGTACCATATGCAGTGCCAGGAATCAAACTGGGGTTGCTTACATCAAAAGCAAGTGTTTTTTTTCTGAATTCAAACATATTTTATTTAAGGTAAGGAAAATGGGGGTGGGGGGCAGGCAGGGATGCTCCTAGATCATGGGAGGCATCTCCTTAAACAAGATTTCCAAGAAGAATAAGGATTCTTTATCACAAAGGCCTCACGGTTTAAGTCAAAGCAAGTGTTTTAACCTTTGCATCATCTTTATGATCTCATTTAAAAAAAGCTTTTCAAATGCTATACACATTGAATGAATTAGCACTATTTCAGCTTTAGCATAGTTGAAAATATTTATTTGAGCTTTATTTCATTTTATTTCTTTTTGTAAATCAATTTTTTGTCAATACATTATTCAACCTGAAAAACTTTAAAATTTCTTGTAGAGTAAGTATTATAGTAATAAATTTTCCTACTTTTGGCATGAAAATATTTATTTTTCATGATTAAAATTTTTTTTGTTGAATATAGAATTATGGGTTGGTATTTTTCTTTTATGATCCTAAATGGCATATTCTAGCTTGAATATTTCTTTTTTCAAAACCATTTTTATTGAGATAAGGGGATTTACAATATTGTTAATTATACTTTTCATGCATACATCATTTTAATGCTGCATCCATCACCAGAGAGCCTGCTTCCTCCCACTAGTATCCCAAAGACCTGTCACAACATTCCTTATATGGATAACATTTCTTATCAATATAAGCTCAGGTCTAAAACAAAAAACAAAAGTTTCAGCTTAAATATTCTAATAAGAAGTTAGTTGTTTTTTTTCTTTAGTCCTCTCTGTGATTTTTAAAAAATTTTTTGGTTGTCTTTAGGAATTTCTTATTGTCTTTATTCTTTTTTTTAAAAATTTATTTATTTATTTATTTATTGAATCACTGTGGGAAAGGTTACAAAGCTTTCAGGTTTAGGTCTCAGTCATGCAAATATCAAACACATTTCCCTTTACCAACACTTATTCTTTACCATGAAGAACCCCAATAAAACCCCACCCCCCACCCCTCCCAGTCCCTGTGAGGCAGATGACTTCTAGTCAACACTCTATCTGCTTTGATCAGATACTTTGTTTCAATAAAAGATTCACCACTATTATTTAGAGTTTACCACCCCCAAATCAGACATGCTGAAAAAGCATTGTGAAGTGATTTGCTTTCTACAGCTGGGTTCAAGAATTAAATGTTGATTTTGGATTTCTGCTATTTTACCTGTTGACCCTGGAAGTATTTCTACTGAAAGTTAGATAGTTAAGAAATTGGTTTCTGTGTTCTGGAGTCGTGGCCGTGCTGGAGACCCACTCGTGGGGGGCAACTGTTGGCCTCGGTAGGGCGCGAAGGGCGGACCGAAACGCCCCCCTTCCCATGAGGTTTTAGTCGCCCCCACACCCCCGGCTCATACCTGCTGTTCACAAGGCTCCCATGCGGCCGCCATCTTTCTTTCCAGAGAGGAGAGGGTGAATGGGGCAACACCCTTTCCCCTCCGGACAGACATGATGGCCTGGATTAACGCATAGTCCTTTCACTTTTCTGCTCCAAGCTGCCAGGTTCTGCATTAAGTCCTTGTGCTTCTGGGGCTGTGGCCGTGCTGGAGAGCCGCTAGTGGGGGGCAACTGGTGACCTCGGTAGGGCGTGAAGGATGGACTGGAACGCCCCCCTTCCCATGAGGTTTTAGACGCCTCCACAGCTCCAGCTCATACCTGCTGTCCACAAGGCTCCCATGCGGCCGCCATCCTTCTTTCCAGAGAAGAGAGGGCGAATGGGGCAACACCCTTTCCCCTCCGGCAGACTTGATGGCCTGGATTAACGCATAGTCCTTTCACTTTTCTGCTCCAAGCTGCCGGGTTCTGCATTAAGTCCTTGTGCTTCTGGGGCTGTGGCCGTGCTGGAGAGCCGCTAGTGGGGGGCAACTGGTGACCTCGGTAGGGCGTGAAGGACGGACCGGAACGCCCCCCTTCCCATGAGGTTTTAGTCGCCCCCACACCCCCGGCTCATACCTGCTGTCCACAAGGCTCCCATGCGGCCGCCATCCTTCTTTCCAGAGAAGAGAGGGAGAATGGAGCAACACCCTTTCCCCTCCGGGAGACTTGATGGCCTGGATTAACGCATAGTCCGTTCACTTTTCTGCTCCAAGCTGCCGGGTTCTGCATTAAGTCCTTGTGCTTCTGGGGCTGTGGCCGTGCTGGAGAGCCGCTCGTGGGGGGCAACTGGTGACCTCGGTAGGGCGTGAAGGACGGACCGGAACGCCCCCTTCCCATGAGGTTTTAGATGCCCCCACACCTCCAGCTCATACCTGCTGTCCACAAGGCTCCCATGCGGCTGCCATCCTTCTTTTCAGAGAAGAGAGGGCGAATGGGGCAACACCCTTTCCCCTCTGGGCAGACATGATGGCCTGGATTAACGCATAGTCCGTTCACTTTTCTGCTCCAAGCTGCTGGTTTCTGCATTAAGTCCTTGTGTTTCTGGGGCTGAGGCCGTGCTCCAAACTTAACTCTGATTTTCAGGGAGAAAGGTTGGGTGGTTTACTTCCCATTGATCACTTTGTATATAGAGAGATGTCGTGCGGCCGCGTAAGCAGCCGCTCGGTTTTGAGAAAAAGTCCTAGTTCCCGCATACTCGAGCTGTGCTTGTAGAGGCTTCTGGTCACCGGGATTCCATCTGGGGGAGGCGGGATGTGGTACCTACCCCATCTGGGACTTGCCGGTGATCTCGGCTCTTTTTGGAATCTGTTTTGTTTTTTTTTTTTCCTCCGGGATCTGTGGTTCCCACCCTCCATGTGGTCCTTCTCTTAGGCTGTATGTTGTCTGTCTTTATTCTTAATACCTTGAATATAATAGGCCTAAATTGTTTTATTTTCTTTTTTGATTTTTGTACCAAACCTGGTGGTACTAAGGGATCATTCCTGGTTTTGTGTTCAGGGATCACTCTTGGCAGTCTTGGAGGACCATTTGGAGCTCCAGGGATTGAACCTGGATAGGCCTCATGCAAGAGGCAAACACCCTATTTGCTGTATTGTCTTTCTAGTCCCAGGTCTAGATTTTTCAAATATTTTATATTTATTATGCTGATTTTGATTTTTATGATTTTCTCTGACTTCATGAATCTATTGCATAATGATTACTATTAAGTTGGAAAATTCTTGCCTCGTATTTCTTTAAATAATATTTTTCCCATTCTTCTTGTTTTCTGAAATGTTGTTACATATATCTTGGCTATGCTATATTAATTATTAATTTTTCTCTTCTAAGGGTTTTATTTGGGTAATGGCTTCTGCCTTTTTCAGGTCTACGTTTTCCACAGCTGTGTGAATCTACTGCTGAAAAGTTGAAAGTTGGAGGAATTTTTATCTCTTTTACTGTTAATTTATTTCTACTCTGTCTCAGATAAGAATTACTCCTCTGAAGCTTGCCACAAGTGTGTAAGGGTAAAGGGCAGTTAGGATACAGAAGGGACCTGTATGACAATAATTAGAAATAGTCACTCTGGACAAGAACTGAGTGTTGAAAGAGGTTAAAGGGATATACTTGATAACCTTTCAGCATCTTTATTACTTGAGGAGAGAGAGAGAGAGAGAGAGAGAGAGAGAGAGAGAGAGAGAGAGAGAGAGAGAGAGGAGAATGAAAGAAGGAAATTGGCAGGCATTGGGGGACTTAGGGTGAGGAGGACATGGGGGGCATGAGGGAAACTGGGGACATTGGTGGTGGGAAATGTGCAGTGGTGAAGGGACAGGTGTGGGAACATTACATTATATGACTGAAACCCAATCATGAATAACTTTGTAACTGTGCAAAAAAAATTAAAAAAATTACTCCTCTGATCTTGGTTGTCTTTTGCCTTTTTGATGAAAGTCTTTAAGATGTTAATCAACACTTATTTTGAATTCTCTGGGAAACAGTTTCAGTGTCCTGTCAGTAGCTGGAATTTGCATAGGGATTCTGGGCTGCTTATTACTCTGTAAGTTTATAGAGAACCATCACAGAGCAAAGAGTTCAGTTGGCCAGCTTGCTGAGAATGAAATTGAAATAATAAAACAGAAGAAATACTCTGATATTCTCTCTGTTCGAATACTGCTCTCACTAGAATACTCAAATGTAGTATGTTTAATTCCACACTTCTAAATTCATAATTTCTCTACCATAAAAGCTTTATCTTTCCTCAAGCTCTAATATAAATGTTCTGAGTGTCAATTTAAGTATGATTTGTAGTGAATGTAGTAGAATGTTTTTGACACAATTTCTTAAAAATGTTTTTCCCCCTGTCACAATAACCTTTCCTCATTATTTTCTATAAGCAGAATTTCTTTAGTAAATGCCCTAGTACTTGGCAAGACATGTAATGTAAAGTTTTTTTTAAAAAATACGGTAGTATTTTTAATTTTTAAATTAGTCAATCAGGGCTCTATGGAGAGAGAGTTCAAGGGATGGAGAATGTGTCTTGGATACTGATGTCCCAGAATTTGATCCCTGGTACCAAATGACGCTCAGTGCACTGAGTATAACTCTGGAGCCCCTTGAGTCTCACAGAGCCTTGGTCCATCATAGGCCCTAGCAGCATTGCATGCCTGGTCTAAGCCCATTTGACCATGTATCATCAGTATTAGCCTCCAGATTCCCTGAGCTTAGCTTGGGAGGTTCCCTGACCCCTCCCAAAAAAGCAGTCACAAAAATTATGTGGGAACCTTTGGGGAATAAACACACACACGTACATGAGCAAATAATATGATGACTCTTTTAAAAAAGAACTTGGAATATTTGGGGTAGGGGGTGTTTTCGCCAGAACTATTTTCTCTTTGGCATGTGGATAAAAATATTAGTTTACAAGCTATTCATGGATCCACTCATCTTTCCACCCGTTTATCCACTTACCCATTCATCTATTTAGCAAACATCTTCTGAATGCCTTTCTGCCAAATGTTTCATAAATAACACAAAGATGCCTCTTCCAGGGTTTTTATCATTTACTGGAGACATAGTAAGTAACAATAAGACACAATAAAGTGTGACATTCTTACTGCTTTTAAGAAGCAGAGTTGAGCAGAACACCTGTTTGCCCTCTCAATTGCTAACTAATTTCCTGCACGCACATTTTCTCTGTTGCTCCGTTGCATAGCTCATACACAGAATGAAACTGCTGGAGTTCCTTTCATGTTCTCTGGGGTTAAAAATTTCTCCCTGATGTACACGCACAATCCCAATCATATTTATGAGAGTTACTAGTGCCAGCAGGAGACTCTGCCCCTGAAGCTGTTGGAAGGCATTTGAACAGCTTTTCAGTGAAGATTAATGGTTACAGAAAAGAAAAAAAAGTTGGTCTGTCAGCTGGAAGTTAACTTGAAGGGATATAACAGAAGAAAGCCAGGGAGGATACTTCACAAGTGAGGTGTGTTTGAGGAGTTTATGTTGGAACTGAAGCTTTGATGAATTACATGTATAATGCTACTGACAGGAAGATGTCAAAGTTTGTGGATAACAACAGAGGAAATAATGAGGGTTACTATTTCAGAGTGCCAGAGCACACCCACAATCTGTTTGTCCAAGAGAATGCAAAGCAAATGTGTTTCTTTGGGTTGCATTCAGTTGCCAAGAGAGACTCAGGAAGAAAGTTATTCCATGTGGAATTGTGTAGCTAAAAAAGGAAACAGAGATTATACTTCAATAAGGACTCAGGCTTTCAAACTTCCAGTGAGCGTAGGATCTTTCAATTAAACCCAGTTTCACTCTTGTCTTTTTATTCTTCCCCTGTCCTTCTGGGATGGAACCTAGCCAAAAGGTGTGAAGGATGAGGTAAGCAGAGCCTTCGCCCAGACTGAGTTTTCTCATTCATGACTGTTATTGAGAAGAATTCACTATTAGGTTTCCTTTGGGAGCTTGCCTCTTTTCATGAATGAGAAGTTTATTACTTCTTAGAAGTCTCCATCAAGGCCTACTGTAATACTTTAGTCTAATATTTGAGTCCCTGCCTCCTTCACTCATTTCAGTTATCTAAAATTGCAAAATAGCCAAAGGTCCTTGTCATCTTCCCAGAACACACTATTCTACTACTCCACTGTGTGGAGGGAAGGCAGTGTTAATGAGTCTGAACAGAAGTTTTACCTACCATTCTAAGGGAGTATGGCTTCTGTGTAGTTTTGTTTAGTTGGTTTTATTTTATTTTTTTTTTTTGGGGGGGGAATGCTCCCAAGCAGTGCTCAGAGACCTGGGACCACTCCTGTTGGAACTCATCTACTTGTGCAGGAATGGGGACTCAGTGTTCAGGCTCAGAGGGCTGAGGGAGTGCATATACTGCTGGAGACCACTAGTGTTACATTGAGGGTGCCAGGTTGGGAGTACACCTGTTGCTGGAGATTAAACTTGAGACCCAGTGCATGCAGGTACAAACTTCAGCTCTTTGAGTACTTTTTCCACCTGTGACTTAAAAAACAGCTATATTTCAGAACATTTTTTGCAAGTTGCTTTTATATTCCATGCTTTTGTTTTATTTATTTATTATTGATCATTTGATCATTTGATATCCCGTTACTCATCGATTTGCTCGAGCGGGCACCGGTAATGTCTCCATTCATCCCTGTCGCTTGCTAGTATAGCCCAATGGTATCTATTTGCTCCAGGAACACAAAGAGCTTCAAACCGATCATTCAGGGTCTTGATGAAGAAGTATGACCATCTCGTAGGAGGACGGCCACACGATCTTTTGATGTCCCATGGAATCCAGTCGCTAATGGCTCTAGTCCAGTGGTCGTCTCCAAATAGCATTACGTGTCCAGCCCATCTGACTTTTGACGCCTTGGCAAAAGAGAGTGCATTCCTGATTCTTGATCGTCGACAGAGGTCAGAACTCTGGATTCTTGAGTGAAGCATGATACTCCAAGCATAGCTCTTTTGATACCTCTTTGGGAGACCCGAATAGTGTTCTCATCCTGTTTTCGTAGGGCCCAGGTCTCTGAGGCATATGTTAATGCAGGAAGAACAGTGGAATTGAAGAGATGTGCCCAGAGCTGGAGGTTCTTCGTCCTCTTAGCTATCTCTTCAATGCTCTTGAAGGCATTCCATGCAGCTCTTGTTCTCCTGTGTAACTCAGGTGCCAGGTCATTTGTCATGTTGACTTCTAGACATAGGTACGCATAACTGTTGCATTTGGAGATGTTCGTTCCTTTGAGAGCAAATGGAACATCAGGAACAAGACCGTTTCTCATAAACATTGTCTTCGTGAGATTCAGCTGTAGTCTGACCTTTCCACACTCACTGTCAAAGTCGGCCAACATTTGTGCCGCTTGGCTAATATTTGGTGTTATTAGAATGATGTCATCAGGAAAGCAGAGGTAGTGTAGTTGCCGACCGTCTATCTTCACTCCCATTCCTTCCCATTCTAGTCGTTGTATGACGTTCTCGAGAGTGGCACTGAAGCATTTTGGTGAAATGGTATCACCCTGCCGAACCCCTCTCTTGACGCCAATAATCACCTCCTTGTAGAATGGTGAGATCCTGGTAGTGAATCCGTAATACAGCTCACGAAGGATCCTGATGTATTGAGTTTGAACGCCCTGTTTGTTTAGGGCTTGGATGACTGCTTCAGTCTCAACAGAATCAAAGGCCTTCTTTAATTAATAAATAAGTATCCCTCCTGCATGGCAGAGCCTGGCAAGCTATTCGTGGCATATGCAATATGCCAAAACCAGTAAATATTTATTATTATTTTTTGCTTTTTGGGTCATACCCAGTGATGCTCAGGGATTACTCCTGGTCCGGCACTCAGAAATTACTCCTGGTGGTGCTTGGGAAACCATAGGGGATGCCAGGGATTTAACTCAGGTCAGCTGCATGCAAGGCAAACACTCTATCCTCTGTACTTTTGCTCTGGCTCCTCAATGCTAACTTTTATTAATGAACTGTTTCATGATTTATAGTGTGAAGTATTTGTGTTTTGTTTGGCTTTGTTTTGTGCCAGACCAAGGGGTGCACAGGACTTACTCCCGGCTCTGTGCTCAGTGAACATTTATGGTGATGCTGAGATGACCATAGCGAGTGGTGGTGCGGGGAACTGAACTGGAGTCTGCTGCATGAAGTTCCAGTGTCTTGCTCCCCTGTGCTATATATCTGGTCCTTTGTTTAGTTTTTCTAGAGTGACTATGATTCTAGAGCCTCATGCATGCAAGCCAGCCCTCTACCATGGAGTCACAACCTGCGCCACTTGACATTGTCAACTTGTCATTGAAGTTCACTGGACAATGAACTGGGCAGAAATTACATTATAGACAGAGAAAGCATCAGTGCCTCTTTCTGTAGAGATTCTATAGTTCAGTTTCATTTAGCGCAAAAAAAAAAGAAGAGAAACTTTTAATCATGCTGAGAGAACTCAAATCTTTAGACTCATTTCTATATTCAAGCTATACATGTGGTCAGGACAGTATTCTGTTGATACAGTTGTCTGATATTGACAATTATAAACAGAGTAGTGCACTTAGTTTGGAACAATTCTTTAGTGTTGCGGTTCAGATGCAGCATTTTGCTGCTCTTCACACCACAGGAGTTCTCTTGGCATACCTTGGCTTTCTTTATTCCAGTAAAGGCATGTTTTCGATATTGAAACTCTTGCAAATCTCTTTGGGTGCTTTCCCCTTGATCATATTGGTAACAGTCTTACATGGAACATCAAGCAAACCTTTGATGTCTAAGTAGTTTGCAGCCTAAATAAGTTCAAAAAATGGTCCCTTGATCCACTTTCAGGAATCCTTGGTCCAAAGCTGGAGACTCTGTGTTTGCTTTTTTTTTTTTCTTCTCATCATTCTTGAGAGAAGGGGCCGTCTGCCTATGGTGGGTGCCACTCTGAAGAACCTGTTGGGAAAGGAACTGGGCCATTTTTTCCTTCATCAACCATCCCTAAATCTTTCAGCATAGTCTGGATAGTGACAGACTGACAATTTCCACATCAACCACAACTAGCTCTCCATTAGAACTCTGAAACTTAATTGAAGTCCTGGTGCTCAATCTTAAGGCTGACGAGAGACGTGTCTTCACATCAGCAAGAAAAGGCAGAGAACAAGACCACTACCCCATCAGTGATTTTTGACACCTAAAAAATATCTTCAGGCCAAGTCATTTTTCTTAAGTAATAAATTTGAAAAGTATATTTAGGCTTTTGCCATTGCTTCTCGAACTGTAGCCCAGGGCAGGAAAATTCACACAGCAGTACTTGGGGTGGGCATTCTTTCAAGTTCAGTGGTCAGTTCTCTCATATTTGCCCTAAGCTTCTGAGGGGACCCCTTAAAAGAACAACTAAAATCCCAACAGTAAAGTTGATGGTAAACAATAAAGCGATGTAATGGGGGTAAATTAACTGCAAAATGGTAGAACAAGAGAGCTTAATTTTGCTTTTTGGCAGTCCTTTAATTTCCTTTTTATTCAATTTGGTTTTGCTCTATGTTTTCTTTCAATGTTTTTGGCCCCGTTTACTGCTGTAGTCTTGAGAGGCCTGCTGATTATAACTTCATGCCTTCACTCAACTTGCACCAACATTTTGTAGCGTTGAAAAAGGGAACAATAGCCCCCAGATGGAGTTGTTGATAGTGTGAGTGCTGCCAAGGCTTAATATCTAACCTAATAGCAATTTCAGATTCTCTCTAAAATGGAATACTGAATCAACCCATCTGGAGGTTCCTGTTTAGAAGTGGTGAGGTAGTCTGTATGATAGGAAACTCGCTTACTCTGTAGTCCCCTGAGGGATGGTGGCTTTGACTGAAATAGTCTTTTTATCATTTAATTTTTTTTAACTGATAATCACACCCTAGTCTCTTTCTAACTGTTAAAAACCTTCCATTCATGCAAATCCTTGTGGAAATTTGTATTTACGAGATGGGAGGCTGCTTGTTCATGAATCATTTAAGAAAGTCAATTTGATCTCTAAATTTATTTGAATGAGACTTGTTCTTTTAACAGTAATTAAATTTCTAAGATGCATTGAAAATTTTTGATATTCATGTGCTTGCATCATTTCCAAGTTGTTAATTTTTCTGATTGTAGAAGGCTTATAAAAGGCAGTACCTTTTACCAAATAGCGTTTAGCAAGCCCTTCTAATTCTGCTTACAGGCTGCCTCTGAAAGCAGAAAGTACTCCACTGGGTCAGATATCTGAATCTGCCATCACATGCTCATCTCAAGGCTTGGATTCAGACCAGGGTTGTTAAGATGCTTTTCCTTGGCTGGCACAAAATGTTGATTAAAGTTCTGTTTGGCTTCTACTCAAAAGTTGGCCAACTTTTGGAAATGGTACGTCTGGTCTTTATCTGTTTTATGACTTTTAAAAGGGCATATTGTAGGAATACATTTTTAATATTTAGAAGATGTTTTTCAAAGAAGTAGATATTCCTAGCTGAACAATGTAACTAGTTAGTTGTAACTCACTCTTTTCTGCTCTTCAGGAAGTTGCCTTATCTTTCCTTAGCCAAGGTTAATTTTGTCTATCTTAACCTAATCCATTATATTTATTTGCTTGTTTATTTTTCAATGAACTCATTTGTGATTTTGTAGTAGCATATTAAGAAACAAGATGACAGGTTGAGAAAATACTCCATTATGCAACATTCTAGCAAGTTGGAGATAATGTCCTAGAGAACCATACTGTCTACTTGAAGATAAGGGGCAGCTTGTACAGCAAAATAGAAAGATCTAAGTTGTTCTTTTAGAAAGGGCAGTTTGCAGCCTGGTGTGCACCAAGATGGTTAATGAATTTCTCTGTGGGCTGTTCCTCTGAGACATACTACAATGAATTCATAAATCTAAAGAATAAGAGTTCAGTCTGTAACTGATCTTCCAGTGTAGGTGTTGGGAGAAGAACAAAATGAGAGAAGTATTTTTCACATTCTCAGCAGCCCAAACCCAGAAGTGTCAGTTTTAATTTTGAGTCCAGCTTTTAATTACTTTTGGGCTGGTTTCAATTTTAATTCTCTACTAGGCTGAATTTCTTGAAGCTATTGCCAGGATCTGACCTGCTGTAGATTTACAGGAACTATTAAACTGACTGACAGCAATATTTCCCCAACTTTATTGAAGAATGGCTTAAATATGATTGTGTGTGTATGTATGTGTTTCTGTGTATATGTGTGTACTTGTTTTTGGGTATTTGGGCCCCATCTCAGGATAATGAATATTATGCTAATGCTCAGAACCCGCTCCTGGCTCAGGTAATGCTCAAGACCCGCTCCTGGTTCGTACTAAGGGATTACTCTTTGCGGTGTTTGGTGTCATGTGCCCTTGGCAGAAGATTTAACTAAGGAACTAGGGTCAGCTACATGCATGGCAAGTGCCTTAACCACTGTACTATCTCTCTGGCCCAGTTTTATATATCTACTACACAATGTAATACTTGTAATGCATATACACAGTGGAATAATAATCAAAATCAAGTAATTAATGCAACTATCACTTCACATAGTTGACGTTTTTTGTGTGTATGGTGAGAACACTTAAGATCTACTCTTATGGGGCTGGAAGGATAATACAGTAGATAGGGCACTCACCTTGCACAAGGCACACCTGGGTTCGATTCCTTTTCTCCTGGTGCTCACAAGGAGTGAACCCTAAGCACATATCCAGGAGAATCCCTGAGAACCACTGGATGTGGCCCTCACATAAACAAACCAAACCAAAGTTTTACTCTTATGAAAGCCCAGCAAGCTACCGAGAGTACCTCGCCTGCATGGCAAAGCCTGGCAAGCTACCTGTGACGTATTTGATATGCCAAACACAGTAACAACAAGTCTCACAACGGAGATGTTACTGGGCCCACTCGAGCAAATCGATGAACAATGGGAGGACAGTGACAGTGACAGTGAACTTTGAAGTATATAACACTATACTATCAACCATTATTACCAAATTTATTCCTTCACCTGTACGCCCTCTCCTCTTCTCCTCAGCTCCTGGCAATCACCATTATATTTTCTCTTATCTCTATAGTACTGACACTTAAAAAATTCACATAGAAGTAAAATTATATAGCGTATTGTTGTATGTGTATTTAAAAGAAGTGCTGGAATAATATTCTATGGCTTGTGTTTATATTTTCTATCTTATTTTCTTAATGCACGCACCCATTGAGGTCTTTTAAATTGTTTTCATACCTTGGCTATTGTGAATAATGTTGCAGTTTATCAAGAATGTAGATATATCTTTGAGATACTGATTTTATTGAGAGACATTTTTTAAAAATCCAGCATTGGCAAGAATATGAGAATATTGGTGCTTTTATATTCTTCTTGTAGTGATGTATATTGGTTTGAACTTTATGGAAGGAAATTGACAGTACATGACAGTCTTTAACAGGTTCTGCAAAAATTCTAGAGTTCTATCTTATGAAAAGCATCAATATTTGGTGAAAGATTAATGTAAAAGATATTTCAATATTTGGTGAAAGATTAATGTAAAAGATATTTAACATTGTTTAAAAATTAATAGTAAAAATTAAAAGCAACAGAAATATCTGATAGTATTATTAATATCCAATAATTTAAAAGTGTTTTTTTTGCAGGAAAAGAGAAAATTAGTGATATTGTTTAAATTAAATCTATATCATTATATTTATTAATGTTCATATGCACAGGTATATCATTTGAATAAATCTAAGAACAAATTAGCAATTTTTTTTAAAAGGTTATTTCTAGGTAGTAGTTGACGACTTAATTTTTAGTGATCTTTTCCAAAATTGATTGCAAGGAGTATACAATACTTTACGATTAGTTAAATGTATTCTATTAGAAATAGTTTTGTAAAAGTAGTGATCAAATGTTACTTTGCAGAAAATATTTCTTCTAGACTTATGAACTTTGAATAAGACATATATAATTTAGAAGGCAAAAATGGTATTTCAAAATTCCTGTAGAAAATTTGTTTATCATTCAACAATAGAAAATCCAATAAAATTTATGCAACTTCCTTATTGTCTAATTGTGCAGAATTATTATATTTAGGACTGCAAAGAGATAGTACAAAGATTAAGGTGCCTTTGCATGCAACCAACTTCAGTTTGATCCCTAGCATCACATATGATTTCCCCAAGCACTTCTAGGGATTATTCTTAAGCACAGAGCTAAGAAAGTCCCTGAACACCACTGGTATGCTCGAGTGGGCCCAGTAAAGGCCCTCCCGTTGATCGTCGATTTGCTCGAGTGGGCCCAGTAACGTCTCCATTGGAGACTTTGTTGTTACTGTATCTGGCATATCAAATACTCTCGGTAGCTTGCCGGGCTCTCTGAGAGGGGCGGAGGAATCGAACTCGGGTCGGCCATGTTGGCCGCTTGTAAGGCGAACGCCCTACCCGCTGTGCTATTGCTCCAGCCCACTGGTATGCCTCTTCTCCAAATTATCTTATCTATCATCACTAACAACTTACAATTTTTAATTTACTATGGCTTATGTAGTTACAATAGTGTTAAAGTTTATGGATTGATATATAAGAAACTACTGTATCTAACCACCACCAAAGTGCCCATGACCCTTTGCCATTCTCCCTATGTCACCTCGAAGTCCTCCCAGTATTTGGGAATTGGTTTTGTATTCCAATGCCAAGGTTTGTCATTGTTCAAGACTGTCTATTCTTTGTCTATTATTCCAAACAACTATTTCATTAAAACAGCCAATACTATGAAAAGTCATCCAAGTCAAGTGAGGTTGACTTTATCAAGTTTCACAGACAGACATTGATCCTGCTGGGATTGGTCATCTATCTAAACCCAGTTCCAGTAGCTTTCGTGAAGAGCAATTTTTCTTTCTTTACAGAAATACTGTGATTCATTTAAGGAAATGAGATATTTTTGTATTTTCCTTATGGTCTTTGGTAAAAAGTCTGTCAGAGCCTATATGACCATACACAGCAGCCCTGAATGCTCAGGAAGTTTATTGTCAAACCTGAAGTGACCCACAAAGTTAAGCTTATGGGCTCAGGTTCTTAACTGAAAAAGTCTGTAAATAAGAAACATCTTAGATTCTCAAAGATAAAGGTATGCTTAATTTTTGGCAATGGGAATGAAGGATAAAGTGATGCTTAATAAATGTAGACCCCTTTCCTAGCAATTTTTTGGTTAGCAGGTTAGCCATTTTTCCTTTCACACTAAATTCGGTTTTCGCATGAAATATAATTGTATTTTAGGGTGAAAATATGGCAATAACTGGCATTTAAGAGTTAGGACCCAACTTCCAAATTTTGCAAGTGAGCAATTGAGCATCAGAAATGTTTGCTAGCTGGTGTCACACAGTTCTTTAGTGACAGAGCCCACGTTCCAAGTCAGCTTGTTTTGTAGGCTACAGAGTTTACCTGGCACACCACTTAAGGCTTTGAGGCATCTTGGCTCTTTAAAAGGACGGTCTCACTAATAAAAATTAAAAATAAAAGGCACGGTACTGGCTCTTTGACCTGCCCCAGGAAGCCTGCTTCTCTAAGAATGAACTTAATTGTAAGATCACACGTCTTGGGAATATAGGGTGAGTCCTTGTGCATGGTTAACCATGACTGTAACCTGATTCTACCTCTTGTGAGAAATTTTCTAGGGAAAGGTAAGGCTGATTTTCTGAATTGGTTGAGGCAACAGGGGTGACTGTTTTCGAGGCAAAGAGTAGCTCCTTTTACTTGTTTGGGCCTTGACCTCCCAGCTAGGGCCACTCCACCAAGAAAGATGAATTAAAGGTTCGCATGCAGTCCACCTAGGGTTTGATCCCCAGCACTTCATATGGTCTCCCGAGCACTGTCAGGAGTAATTTCTGGGTGCGATGCCAGGAGTAATCTCTAAGCATCACCAGGTGTGAACCCCCCCCCCCCCAAAACAAAACAAAACAAAACAAAAAGGCTTCAACTGAGAAGGAAATTTTTCTAGGATTTTTGAATTAACTCCGTGTTTCTTGAATCAGCAATTCTGAACTAGCTGGATTCAGATGCAGTGTTTTAGAGACATAGAGTTTTCCTGGCAACTTTTGAAAATGTATTAAGGCTTTGCCACTTCTCTGTTCCCAAGTTGTCCATCAAATGTGACAGGCACACTATCATCCTGTGACCAGTGAGGGGTGACTGTGTACATTGTGTAGCTCCTAATCATCTTCCCTTGCTCACTTCCTGTCATTTTTCTGCCAGCCTTACTTGCCCAGGATTATCCACTGGCTCTCTGCCCTTCCGCCTTCCAGTGCCAGGTGCTCAGGAAGAGTGAGGATCTGCTCTTGCTGCCGTGAGAGGCCAAGATACTCATCCGCCAAGCTGCACAAAGAGGTCCAGGACATGCAGATGAGGAAGCAGCAGCCAGGGATCCTCCATGTAGCAGGGCTGAGAGCCCTGGCTGGAACCTGGGATTCATGCTGATTTCAGTTAAGAGTTAAAAATACAACGAAAAGAGCTGCGGGTCCTCCATTTTCTCCCTTCTCACCTAAGAGATTAATTAGTGGGGCATAAAATGTGGTAGTGGACAAAGTCTCATTTCCGGTGATGTCAGTAGCATTTTCTCTTAATTCACAGAACTTGAGTTTCTAGAACTTAGGAATGTTCCGTGTTAGTGATACTTTGAAAGAGCTGAGCCAATCAGAACTTGTATTATTTATTCTTTATTAAAATGCTTATCTAGTCAGTAACGAATGTGATTCTGATCACAATGTGCTGAGGAAACTCAACTATTTTCTTTTTTTTTTTCTTCTTTTTTTTTTCTTTTTCTTTTTTTTATTTATTGAATCACCTTGGGAAAGGTTACAAAGCTTTCAGGTTTAGGTCTCAGTCATGCAAATATCAAACACATTTCCCTTTACCAATACTTTTTTTTTTACCATGAAGAACCCCAATAAAACCCCACCCCCCACCCCTCCCAGTCCCTGTGGGGCAGATGAATTCTAGTTAACACTCTATCTGCTTTGATTAGATTCATTGTTTCAATAAAAGATTCACCACTATTATTTAGAGTTTACCCCCCCCCCCCAATCAGACATGCTGAAAAAGCATTGTGACGTGATTTGCTTTCTACAGCTGGGTTCAAGAATTAAATGTTGGTTTTGGATTTCTGCTATTTTACTTATTGACCCTGGAAGTATTTATACTGAAAGTCAGATAGTTAAGAAATTGGTTTCTGTGCTCTGGAGTCATGGCCGTGCTGGAGAGCCACTAGTGGGGGGCAACTGGTGGCCTCAGTAGGGCGTGAAGGGCGGACCGAAACGCCCCCTTCCCATGAGGTTTTAGTCGCCCCCACTCCCCCGGCTCATACCTGCTGTCCACAAGGCTCCCATGCGGCCGCCATCTTTCTTTCCAGAGAGGAGAAGGCGACTGGGGCAACACCCTTTCCCCTCCGGACAGACATGATGGCCTGGATTAACGCATAGTCCTTTCACTTTTCTGCTCCAAGCTGCTGGGTTCTGCATTAAGTCCTTGTGCTTCTGGGGCTGTGGCCGTTCTGGAGAGCCGTTCGTGGGGGGCAACTGGTGGCCTCGGTAGGGCGTGAAGGACGGACTGGAACGCCCCCCTTCCCATGAGGTTTTAGTCGCCCCCACACCCCTGGCTCATACCTGCTGTCCACAAGGCTCCCATGCGGCCCCCATGCGGCCGCCATCCTTCTTTCCAGAGAAGAGAGAGAGAATGGAGCAACACCCTTTCCCCTCCGGCAGACTTGATGGCCTGGATTAACGCATAGTCCGTTCACTTTTCTGCTCCAAGCTGCTGGATTCTGCATTAAGTCCTTGTGCTTCTGGGGCTGTGGCCGTGCTGGAGAGCCGCTCGTGGGGGGCAACTGGTGGCCTCGGTAGGGCGTGAAGGACGGACCGGAACGCCCCCCCTTCCCATGAGGTTTTAGTCGCCCCCGCTCCCCCGGCTCATGCCTGCTCTCCACAAGGCTCCCATGTGGCCGCCATCTTTCTTTCCAGAGAGGAGAGGGCGAATGGGGCAACACCCTTTCCCCTCCAGCAGATTTGATGGCCTGGATTAACGCATAGTCCGTTCACTTTTCTGCTCCAAGCTGTTGGGTTCTGCATTAAGTCCTTGTGCTTCTGGGGCTGTGGCCGTGCTGGAGGGCCGCTCGTGGGGGGCAACTGGTGGCCTCGGTAGGGCGTGAAGGACGGACCGGAACACCCCCCTTCCCATGAGGTTTTAGTCGCCCCCACACCCCTGGCTCATACCTGCTGTCCACAAGGCTCCCATGTGGCCGCCACCTTTCTTTCCAGAGGGAGGAGGGCGGAAGGGACCAACACCCTTTCCCCTCTGGCAGACTTGATGGCCTGGGTTAACACATAACCCGTTCACTTTTCTGCTCCAAGCTGCTGGGTTATGCATTAAGTACTTGTGTTTCTGGGGCTGTGGCCGTGCTCACAGCTTAACTATGAGTTTCAGAGAGAAACGTTAGGTGGTTTACTTCCCATGGATCACTTTGTATATAGAAAGATGTCGCGCGGCCGCATAAGTGGCCGCGCGGTTTTGAGGAAAAGTCCTAGTTCCCGCATACTCGAGCTGTGCTTGTAGAGGTTTCTGGTCACCGGGGTTCCATCTGGGGGAGGCGGGATGCGGTACCTACCCCATCTGGGACTTCCCGATGATCTCGGCTCTTTTTGGAACCTGTTTTTTTGTTTTTTTTTTTTCCTTCGGGATCTGTGGATCCCGCCCTCCATGTAGTCCTTCTCTTCGGCTAAAATCTCAACTATTTTCTTGAAGGAATGCCAACATGTGAGTTTTACCATATTAGGTGGTTCCCATTGTTAAAGAAGATTTAAAAATTAATGATTTGTTTGTAGATTATTGCTTGGCCATAGGAGATATCTTGGAGATATTGTTAAAAAATAGTAAGTGCAGGGGAAATTTTAGCTGTTGTAGACTATCCTCTAACAAGAAAAGGATGATAGATTAAATAAGAGTTACTTTCCCAGGGTAACCATTAAATATTTATGTAGGACACAGCAAATAAACATAATAACAATGAATGTTGGCAACTTAACAGTGCAATTTATCTTTAAAGTGCTTTACAAAAACAACCTAATTAATCCTCCTTCCCTCTATATTAAAAAGTTTTAAAAATTGAAGCCCCAACCCCTTTTCTATTTCATTAACTTAGCTTTACCTTTGTTATTATTAGTTTGAATATGTTGACTTAAAATTTTCTAATTTTTAAAATCTTGCTTGATGTCTTCCCCAGGATATATTCCTTGCTGTCCCCTTGGGAGACCTACCTGATAAAGTGCCAAAGACACTCCCAAAGAGACAATTATATTTATGCAGTTGACCAATTGCACTGTGAGCTTGATTTACTTAAAATTCTGAAGTTGTAAATAAACTGGAACGTCACAGCGAACGGTGACACCAGGTAAGCAAATAGTTCCTACAATACATTTCTCACTAGGGGGAAAGTTAAAAGTTATATTCTGCAAAAGTGATCTCAAAGTGTCCTAATTTTTCTAAACTACTGAAATTTCTTGCCAATAGTCTGTCCCATATTTACAAAACTGAGACAAATTTATCAACCTATCCACTTTTTCTTCCAATGTTATTAAAATAATAACTGATCTGTAACATAGTTTAGCTTAACATATGCAACATAATAGATATAGGTGAATGTAAAATGATTGCCCACAATATATTTGGTTAATATATATTGTCTCCAATAGTTACTTTTATTTTTTATCACTTGATCACTTGATCACTTGACATGCCGTTAATCATCAAGTTGCTCAAGTGGGCGCCAGTAACGTCTCCATTCGTTCCTGTTGCATGCTAGTGTAGCCCAATAGCATCTGCTCGCTCCAGGAACACAAAGAGCCTCAAACTGATTGTTTAGGTTTTTGACGAAGAAGTCTGACCATCTCATAGGTGGGTGGCCACACAATCTTTTGATGTCCCGTGGAATCCAGTAGGTAATGGCTCTAGTCCAGCAGTCATCTCCAAATCGCAGTACGTGTCCAGCCCATCTGATTTTTGATGCCTTGGCAAATGAGACTGCATCCCTGATTCTTGTTTGTAAACGGAGGTTGAAACTCCGGATTTCTTCTCTCACTTGATTGAAGCATGATACTCCAAGCATAGGTCTTTCGATTCCCCTTTGGGAGATCTGAATAACGTTCTCATTCTGTTTTCATAGGCCCCAGGTCTCTGAGGTGTATGTTAGTGCAGGGAGAAAGGTGGAGTCAAAGAGATATGCCAGAGGCCGGAGTTTTTCATCTTCTTAAGTATTTCTTCCACGCTCTTGAAGGCATTCCATGCTGCTCTCTTCTTTCTGCACAACTCAGGTGCCAGGTTGTTTGTCATGTTGACTTCTAGACCTAGGTACACATAACTGCTGCATTCAGAGATGTTCATTTCATTGAGAGCAAATGGAATGTCAGGAATGAGACCGTTTCTCATAAACATTGTCTTTGTGAGATTCAGCTGCAGTCTGACCTTTCCACACTCACAGTCCAAGTCGGCCAGCATTTGTGCCACTTGGCTAATGTTTGGTGTTATTAGAATGATTTCATCAGCAAAGCAGAGGTGGTATAGTTGCTGATCATCTATCTTCACTCCCATTCCTTCCCATTCCAGTCATCGTATGACGTTCTCAAGGGTGGCACTGAGGAGTTTCGGTGAAAAATGGTATGACCCTGCTGAACCCCTCTCTTGACATGGGTGATCACTTCCTTGTAGAATGGTGAGATCCTGGTAGTGAATCCATAATATAGCTCATGGAGGATCCTGATGTATTGAGTTTGAAAGCCCTGATTGGCTAGGGCTTCGATGACCGCTTCAGTCACAACAGAATCAAAGGCCTTCTTTAAATCAATGAACGTTAGACAGAGTGGCATCTTGAACTCCTGAGAAACCTCAATGAGCTTGGTTACCATGTGGATATGGTCTATCATGCTAAATCCTTTTTGGAACCTGCCTTGTTCTCATGGTTGTCCTTCATCTACTGTTCTGCCAATCCTATTCAAGATGACTCAAATGAACAGCTTGTAGACGATGGACAATAGGGAAATTGGGTGATAGTTGCCAATATCATGGAAGTCTCCCTTCTTGTACAGTAGAACAGTCTTGCTTGTTTTCCACTGGGATGGAAACTTGCATTCAAACGGGTAGTGTGTGAAGAGCTGAGCCAGTTTATTGATGAGTGCTAACAGCAGATTCTTCAGGTATTCGGGTCTGACCTTGTCTGGGCCGGGTGTTGTTCACTTCTTTACCGACGAAATGGTATGTCGGATTTCGGAAGGGAGAACGTTAGGAATGACATATCCATCCTGCGTTATTTGATACGTGGGCAGGTGGCTATCGAAGAGATCCAAGTAGAAGTCAAAAACAGTAAATACAAATGGGTCTCATTCCCTGACCCTGAAAGAGCCCCCAATATGGCAGCGTTAAGAAGGATGAGGAAGGAGCGGCTGATAAAATCTCAGGGCCAAACTAGGCTGCCAAAATGAAGGACTAAACTGACTGTCTGTACTTTCAACGCACATACGCTGGCATTGGAAGCACCCATCGAGGACCTGATGGTGCAAATGTGGAAGATCAAGTACAAAATCATTGGTCTGACAGAGATGAGAAGGCATCAACCACATCACGCCATTTTCAACACTGGTAAAGAACAGTTCCTCGGAACATGCGACAAAAGAGGCGTCAGTGTTGTAAGTGTCCTTGTCAACATGAACTTGGCCATGAGCATTGATTCATTTGAATGCCTAACAACCCAAATCAGATGATTACACTTGAATAGATTTGACTCACTGATGGCAGTTTCTATCTTCGTTATCTATGCACCAACATCTAATTATGTTGAAGAAGAAATTGAGAAGTTCTACGTGGAGCTGGAGAAGTTCTGTAAAGAATACTACACCTTCTACAAGATCATTGTCGGTGATTTTAATGTCAAGATAGGACCGAGAAGATCGGCTGAAGAACTCCACATCGGGACCCATGACCTAGAATGGAATGAACAGGGTGAGAGACTGTCTGAGTTCATCATGTCTACCAAGACCATCCATGGTAACTCACAGTTCTAGAAGGTCTAATCTAAATGTTGGACATGGGAGTCTCCTGGTGGACAGTTCCACAATGAAATTGACCACATCATATTCAATGACAGTTACACCTGACGAGTGTCGCTATTGTCCCAAAATTCCAAACAGATCGGACCACCATCTCCTTCGTGCAAAATTCTACTTCACAGAGCGGGGAGAAAAGGCTGCAAAGTTTAAGAAGAGAATTCCCTGAATGACCAGCAACTGGGAGCTCTTTGGTACTATTGCGGCTACATGGGAAGATGCCATTGTTGACAACATTAATGAGGAATACTATTGACTGGTTCAGCACCTCCATGATTGTATGAGGAACGCTGAGAGAGAGATAGCCACAAAAAGACACCTGTCTTCAAAAACTCTCGAGCTTATTCACCAACGTGGCTGGGTGCAAGCCTCAGGCAATCACAAGCTAATGTCCAAGCTCGCAAAGCAGTGCAGAGAAGCCATAAAGGAAGATCTTAAAGAGTGAAGACAATGAGATACCTCAGAGACTGGCCCATATCCAAAAGAACAAAAGCAACAGATGCTGGCAGATGTGGCGAGAAAGGGACACTCCTTCACTGCTGGTGGCAATGCCGACTGGTTCAGCCCTTTTGGAAAACAGTATGGACGATTCTCAAAAAATTAGAAATTGAGCTCCCATTTAACCCAGCAATACCACTCCTGGGAATATATCCCAGAGAGGCAAAAATGTATAGTCGATGTGACATCTGCACTTGTTTGTTCATTGCAGCACTCTTTACAATAGCCAGAATCTTGAAAAAACCTGAGAGCCCGAGAACAGATGACCGGTTAAAGAAACTTTGGTACATCTACACAATAGAGTACTATGTAGCTGTTAGAAAAGATGAAGTTATGAAATTTACATACAAGTGGTACTACATGGAAAGTATCATGCTAAGCAATATGACTCAGAAAGACAGGGATCGACATAGAAAGATTGTATTCATCTGGGCGACATAAAGTAACAAAATAGGAGATTAATACCCAAGAATAGCCTAGATCAGTACCAGGAAGATTACTCCATGGCTTAGAGGCCAGCCGGGCATTCTAGGGGAAAGGGCAGCTCAGATAAAGAAGGGAGCACCAAATAAAGGGTGTTGGGAGGATCCTCCCAGAATGGGAGATGCATGTTGAAAGTAGACTATGGACCAAACATGATTGCCACTCAGTGCCTCTTTTGCAAATCACAACACCCAAAAGGAGAGAGAGAGAGAACAAAAGGGAATGCCCTGCCACAGAGGCAGGGTGGGATGGGGGGGATAGGGGTGAGAGGGATAATGGGATCTATGGTGGTGAAAAATGGGCACTGGTGGAGGGATGGGTATTTGATCATTGTATAATTGAAATGCAAGCACAAAAATTTGTAAGTCTACAACTGTACCTCATGGTGTTTCACTAATAAAAATTAATAATAAAAAAGTGAAGAGCAGCAGTGCTGGCAGATGCGGCAAAAGCTGGGAAAAGCATTCGCGATGCCTGCCTGTTTTTTGCCGGGCTGGAGCGATAGCACAGTGGGTAGGGCGTTCGCCTTACAAGCGGCCAACATGGCCGACCCGAGTTCGATTCCTCCGTCCCTCTCGGAGAGCCTGGCAAGCTACCGAGAGTATTTGATATGCCAGACACAGTAACAACAAAGTCTCCAATGGAGACGTTACTGGGCCCGCTCGAGCAAATCGACGATCAACGGGAGGGCCTTTACCTTTACCTTACCTTTACAAGACCAAGATGACTGCTCTCCAATGTCCTGATGGATCTATCACATCTTCCAGAAAGGCAATGGAGAAGATTATCCATGATTTCTATTTTATTTTTTATAATATGAATTTTTATTTTTTTCTCAGTATTAAACCCAGGGTTATACAAATATATTCAATGATTGCAATTTACTCCTGAGCTATGTTTCTTGCCCTATATAAAAGAACTTTTAAGTTCACTCTCTTAGCAACTTTTAAATATACAATACAATATTGTTCTCTATAGTCACAACTATAATAATCACTATATATTACTTCTCTAGAACTTGTTTATCTTTTAATTAGGGGAGTATATTTCTAAATTTCCTTCACACATTTCATCTACCCCTCTTGCCCCTCCTCAGGAAACTAGCAATTTATTCTCTGGTTCTGGGTTTGTTTTGTTTGCACTTATTTTTTAGAGTGAATAGCATTGTTTTGGAGTGGGTGAAAGAAACTCGCAATTTTGTTTGTCATTATGTAATACATGAATACATTCTCCTTGTTAGCAAAAAACAAAACAATCCAAAAATGCAAAAAATGTGAATAATTTTCTTATTGGAATTGGAGAGTTAGTATGTGGACATTCGCCTTGCATACTACCAGCCCTGGTTCGATCCTCAGCACATTATAAGGTCCCCTAAACCCTGCTTGGAGTAATCCTAAGGACTGCCAGGTGTGTGGACATCCCCTTCAAACAATACAAAGCAAAAAATTTGCTGGGTCTTTCTAGAGATAGAGTCCATACAGTATTTGTCTTTCTCTGCTTGACTTATTTCACTAGTATTGGTGCCCTCAAGGTTCATAATTGTTAACAGAAATATTTGATTTTTTAATGACTGAAAATATTTCAAAATATTTCATGGTATAATACACATATGCATATATATGTATTATATATGCATATATATGTATTATATATGCAATACACATAAGCATATATGTGTCCACGCAACTATCACATTATCTTTATTCATTTATTCATTGATGGGCATTTGGGTTACCTCCATTTCTTGGCTAATGTACATAATGATGTGAATGTATCTATAGCATAAGGATGCATAAATTGTTTTCCTTTTGTAGTTATTGTTTCTTTCTCTTTCAATAAATATCCAGCAGTGGAATTGCTGAATAACTTGATAAATTCTAGTTTGAAGCCTTTTTGAGCCTGCATTATGCTTTCTACTGTATCTTCAACTTCCTTTCCCCCCTTCAAGAGTGCTTGCATTTTATAGTTCCATTGAAATTTAGAATTTTTCTCCCTGTTTTGTGAAAAATGACCTTGGAGTCTTGATAGGAATTTACATTGAGTCAATAAATAATTTTGGGTATTATGGGTATTTAAACAGTAATACTTTTTCCAATTCAATAGCATAGAATATCTTTTCACTTAGTGGTGTCTTCTTCAACAGTTTCTTTTATTAGTGGATTATAAAGAGTAAAAGCCTTTTATTCCTCATTGAAATGCATTCTTATGGATTTTATTGTTTCTGACTCAGTTGCAGATAGAATTGTTTTCTTAATTTAACTTTCTAATGGTTTGCTATTATTATATAGAAGTGAAACCTATTTTTCCATATTGATTTTGTAGCCTGCCACTTTACTGGGTTTGTTTATTGGTTATAACACTTTCTTGAGGTATTTAAGGTTTTCTATATATAATACCAGGCTGTTGGCAAACAGTGATAATTTTACTTCTTCCTTACCAGCTTAAATGCTTTTTATTTCTTTTCCTCACTTAAGTCTCTCTAGGACTTCTAATATTATGCAAAGTAAAAGTGGTAAGAGTGGTATTCTTTTCCTATTCCTCATCTTATTATTTATTTGTTTATTGAATCACCATGAGATACAGTTACAAAGTTGTTCATGATTGGGTTTCAGTCATACTATGGTCTATCACCCATCCCTTCACCAGTGTACATTTCCTACTACCAATGTCCCCATGGCCCCAGTTTCCCTCCTGACACGCCCCACCACAGCCTGCTTTAATAAAAGACTCTCTCTCTCTCTCTTCTCTTTATCTCTCCCTTTTCCCTATCTTAGAATAAAAGCTCTCAGTTTGCACTGTAATGTGGGATGTTTGCTCTAGGTTTGTCATATGTGGCCTTTTCTGTTTCTAAAGTCTTTATGATCTTCTACACTCTTTTCCTTGGTGACTGTGTGACTGCTCTACTTTATATCTAGACCAACAGTACTCAGTGCTTTTTTTCTTTTTTCTCTTTATGGGTTATACTTGGGCTGAAGCGATAGCAAGCGGGTAGGGTGTTTCCCTTGCACATGGCCCATGCAGCCGACCAGAGTTCGATTCCTCTGCCCCTCTCGGAGAGCCTGGCAAGCTACTGAGAGTATCTTGCCTACACAGCAAAGCCTACCTGTGTTGTATTTGATATGCCAAAAACAGTAACAACAAGTCTCACGATGGAGACGTTACTGGGTCCGCTTGAGAAAATCGATGAACAATGGGAGGACAGTGCTGCAGTGCTATGGGTCATACCTGGCAATGCTCAGGGGCTACTCTTGGCTCTGCACTCAGCAATTACTCCTGGTAGTGCTCAGGCAACCATATGGGATGCTGGGGATCAAATCTGTGTTGGCTGCATGCAAGGCAAATGCTCTACCTGCTGGCCCCAACGTTTTTTGACATTTTGACAGTTTTTATCTCTTGTCTTTTCATTCTTATAGGTGTGAGCTAATACATTAGTGCAGGTTTTATTTGCATTTTTTTGAAGATTGGTGCCATGTAATCCCATCAACGGCCAAGACCCAGAGACTATAAAACCCAGCTCCCGGAAGCACGCGGCCACGCGACATCTAATTATCTCATTCTTACTTTGGACAACCTGGCAGGCTACCGAATGTAGCCTGCTCACACAGCAGAGTCTGGCAAACTCCCCGTGGCATACCCAATATGCCAAATACCAGTAACAATGATGGGTCTCATTCTCCTAACCCTGAAAGAGTCTTGAATATGGCACTTTTTAAAATCAGGGTTAGGACGAAGGAGACGTTACTGGGGCCTGCTTGAGGCAATCAACGAACAACAGGATGATCGTGATCGTGATCGTGAAGATTGGTGATATTCAGCGTTGTTTCCTGTACATGTTGACCATGACATGTCCTCTGGAAAAATGCCCAGTAATTCTTCAATTTTACCTTTTCATTTGAACCTTTATTATTTCTTTAGCACCCATTCATATGCTTATTCACTTTCTCATGAGGTTGGGTCCCTTAAAAATTTTACAAAAGATGACATTGTCTTTCTAAGATGTTCCTTTGTTAAGACAGAGAAGTGAGCACTGGGTTCAAACCTAATGGCTATAATAACTCTAAAGGCTGCCTGACTTCAGTTTTATCTTCCAAATTTACTCCCAATCTTAGAAAAGACAAAGTTGTTCTTATAATTTGTTTACCACATTTTTATGGTTCTCCATGGTTTTTTGAATTCAGTTGAAATTCCTTAGTTTGAGTATAAAAATCCATTCTAAATTATTTGACTGCAAATGTGCAAAGTGCTAGGTTTTCTTAATGTTTATACCTCAAGCAGTGTCACTCTTACTACTGTAACATTCTAGTGGTTAAAATGGGTGCTGGGGGTAAGTTCAGACTCAATGTTTGTGGGAAATATGTAAGAACATTAGTATCATGGAGTATGATTCATGGGAATTATCGCCAGTGATAAGCTAACTACATTCCCCCAAAACTGTTTTCATATCTCTTTTGAAAGTCATTACTAACTGTACGACTTATATAAAAACAGTAAGAATCAATCTGTGCTTGATCCTATGGCAGGGATCCTAAAATGTGGTCAAGGTTTTTTTTTTTTAATTTAGGCTTTGTGTGAGTGAGACAATGAATTTAATTTAGAAAAATTAATAACTTCTCCTTTCTTTAATCTTTGATAAGAGAACAAGAAATATAAAGTGGAGCAAGATAAGTCTCTTTAATAAGTGATGTGGGCAAAACTGGACATCAACATGCAAACAACAACAAAAAAGGTCTCAGACCTCTACCTAACACCATGCACAAAAGTCAGATCAAAATAAATTAAAAACCTTAACATCTGACCAGAATCCATAAAGTACATTGAAGAAAAGGTTAGCAAGACCGTCCACGATATTGAAGCTAAAGGTATCTTCAAAGATGAAACGCCACTGGACAAACAAGAGGAAGCAAAGATAAACAAATGGGACTGCATTAAACTAAGAAGCTTCTGCACTTCAAAAGAAACAGTGACCACGATATAGACAGTCTACAGGATGGGAAAGGATATTCACCCAATAACCTTTTGATAAGGGGTTAATATCAAAGATACACAGTGCATTAGTTGAAATCTACAAGAAAAAAAATCCAATTCAATCCCAGAAGAAAATGGGGCAATGAAATATACAGAAGTTTTCTCAAAGAAGTCTGAATGGCCAAAAGGCACATGAAAAAATGCATTTCATCACTAAACATCAGGGAGATACAGATCAAATCAACAATGAAATATCATCTCATACCACAGAGACTGGCACACACCCCAAAGAACAAAAGCAATCAATACTGGCATGTATGTGGGGAGAAAAGGACTCTCCTTCATTGTTGGTGGGAATGCTGACTGGTCCAGCCTTTCTGGAAAACAGTATGGACATTTCTCAAAAAAACTAGAAATTGACCTCCCATTTGACCCAGCAATACCACTTCTGGGAATATATCCCAAGGGTGCAAAAAAAAAAAAGACACAGCAGAAACACCATCTGCATTCTAATGTTCATTGCAGCATTATTCACCATAGCCAGAATCTGAAAGCAATCTGGGTGCCCAAGAATAGATGAATGGCAAAGAATGGCACATCTACACAATGGAATACTATGCAGCTGTTAGGAAAGATGAAGTAACGAAATTTGCCTATAAATGGATAGAGATTTTCATGCTGAAAGAAATGAGTCAGAAGGAGAGGGACAGATATAGAATGACTGCATTCATTTGTGATATATATATTACATATATATACACACATACATACATACACACACATATATTAGAAGACTAATATCCAAGGCCAGGGAAAACAGGGGTTAGGAGGACTGGTCAATGATTGGATCTAACCACAAGTATGTATGGGCCTGAGAGTAGGTAAGATAGAGACTGGTATGACAATAATAGCTGGGAATGATCATGCCGGACAACAACTGAGTGTTAAAAGTAGGTAAAGGGATATTCTTTTTTTTTTCTTTTTGGGTCACACTTGGCACTGCACAGGGGTTACTCCTGGTTCTGCAAGCAGAAATTATTCCTGGTGAAGGGATGGGCGTTGGAATACTGTATGATTGAAATCCAATCATAAACAGCTTTTTAAGAGTATATCTCAAGAGATTTAAATAAAAATTTTAAAAAAATGCTTCTTTCTACACACAAGTGTTAAGGAGTAGTTTTGCCATCATCATATCTTGCTCATGTCATTTGATTAACCTTAATGGTGGTGTCAAGTATAGGTATAGTGAAGAGATTGTGTCCTGCCACACTAGAAAACACCAGTGGGATCTCCTTTAATAACTTCATCTTTTTGTGTACTGGTGTCCTCAGAAAAAAGGATAATGTATATAACCTGATCTCAGAATAATTCTGAATATTCTCAGTATTTAAAAGAACTTCATATCTTTAAAAGAATATTGTTGTTTCAGTTTAAAGGCAATGGCAATAATATTTGACAATTTCTAGTAATGATAGAAAATAACACTTATACTTATATGAAATCAACTCTGCACACAGTTGATATGTAAGTATTAACTAAGTCATTATATTTACTTACAAGTATAAACATTTAAAGATAGTTGATTTTCCAGTTCTTAACATATTGCCTTTCTGCAACAGGGAGATGGATAAAAGTAACCTTTATTTTATCATTTAGAACATGAGTGTTTAACCTTTCAAACTTGCTTAATAGTGCAAGTCATGGATTAATAAGTTATCTTACATTAATGAATTAAAACTGTGTTTTTTTTTATTAGCTTCTGCTTAAGCTTAATAATGCAAAAAATCATCACATTCGCTACTGGGGTAAGTCTTAAGTAATTTTCCAGCAGTATAGATCTGCAATCAGGAAATGCATACATCTTCAAAATCACAGTGTCATGAAAAGTCTGTAGTACTCTAGCACTGTCCTCCCATTGTTCATCAATTTGCTCAAGCAGGCCCAGTAATGTCTCCATTGTGAGACTTGTCATTACTGTGTTTGGCATATAGAATATGTCACGGGTAGCTTGCCAGGCTTTGCCATGCAGGCGAGATACTCTCGGTAGCTTGCCGGGCTCTCCAAGAGCGGCAGATGAATCAAACCCAGGTGAGCCGGGCCGGCCACGTGCAAGGCAAACACCCTACCGCTGTGTTATTGCTCCAGCCATGAAAAGTCTAAAATCTACAAATATATCCAAAATTATTGTAATCAGAATTACCCCTCTGCCCTTTTATTGGTAATGAAAATGTTATGGGTTTACTTATGCGAACTTGTCCTTTTTCTTTATTTAGGTGCATTTGTTATATACCTGGCAATTATTTTTTGTCGTGCTGGGGATTTACCCAGTGCTTCACACGCACAGTGCATATATTCTACTACTGAGCTATGATCCCAGTACCAAACTGTCCTTTTGTGGATTTTTATTAGTAAAGCCATCTTTATTGTTTTACCATTGGTTTTCAATGCTATAGGAATTTGGAAGTGTAGTTTCACATTTCCATATGTGTAGAAATCTAACTGCACTCACCACAAAGTTCCAGTATCATCACACTATCAAAATGATCCATTTCACCCATTTCACCTACCTCCTCCCTTCCCTGTATTCTCCTTACTTCTGGCTTCCACCATGTTTTCACAGTCTTAGGGTTACTCTGTGTTTTGCCAGTTTACTTAACTCCACACAGAAGCGAGACCGTCCTGTGATTTTTCTGCTCCCCCCACCCCTCTTCTGCCCTTTTCTGCTCCCCCACCCCCCTGTTCTTGGCTTTAAATACCATATGTCAGCCTTTTGCTACAAATTTCTGTTTGTCTTAATACCTGATGCAATTTCTTCTATGTATAATGTAGAATGGATACTGCTTATTAAAAAATTTCCATTTTCTAATGTAACTGTCTTTTAATTGGTGAGTTCAGAGTACATTAAGGAAGATTACTGATTTGCGGGGCTTAATTGCTGCCGTTCTATATTTTGTTTTCTGATATTTTAAACTTGGATGGTGTTTGTTTTTTTAGGAGACCTCCCAAGTAGTGCTCAGGGGACCCAGGGGCACTCTGGTGATAGCTGATGTGGCACATTTTTCAATGTCAGGTACCGGTGGTGCCAGGGACTAGGGCTACTCCAGCTCATGGACCACTAAGACCATACCACGTGGTGGTTGGGGACTTTCAGGGGTGCTGTGGAGGGGCTATATGGTGCTGGGGAACAAATGGGGACGCCAGGATGTATCCCCATCCCCTATGCTATCTTCCCTGTCCTCTGCTATCTTTTCCTTTGAGTGGTTTTGCCTGTTTTCTCCATTTATTTTTCTTCTGTTTGCTTAGTGGTGACTCTGAGGTTTGAATCAGGCTGTCTGAATCTAAGAGGGTCTTGTTTTGGGTGCTGGTAGAGATTTTCTGTTCTTAGATGTAACAGGTTCACAATCTTTCTCCCCTTTATTATTTTGTTGTTGCTTATTTTATTCTTATTCGTGTTTCTGATTCTATGTTACTGCTTATCACCATTCTTATTCACAGTGCTGATTCCCTTTACTTCTTATCGTCATACTCAAAGTCTTATACTCTTGTTTCTTTTCCTGTGAAAGGCTTTCTTTCAACATTTCTTGCAGTGAAAGTCTGGTGGTATAAATGACATTCACTTCTATTTTTTCTGAGAAAGCCTTTATTTCTTTACCACATTTGAAGGATAATTTTGCAGAGTAATTATTGGCTGGAAGATTTTATCTTTTAGAATTGTGAATGTCATTCCACCCTCTCCTAGCCTGTAGAGTTTCTGCTGAGAAATGTAATAAACAAATGCCAGTGCTTTTGGATGTTACATATTTTATTTTTGCCCTAGCAGCTTTTAATACTTTTTTTTTTAAATCTTGACTTCTGCTAATTCAACAATTGTTGTTTTGATGTATGTCTTTTGCATTTAGAAATTTGTTTGTCCTGTCAGCTTCACTACAGAGGTTTGGGCAGTTGTCAGTGATTATTTTTCTGAATGGGCACTTTGTGCCCTTTTCACTTTTCACCTCTTGTTATACCCATTATCCATACATTTCTTCTAATGGAGTCTGGTACTTAAAAGGTTTCCTCATCTTTCTTAAAATTTACTTCTTGCGCCTCTTCCATTTGAATTGTTACTTGAATTTTTAGCTTTGATTTCACTTATTCTTTCCTTTATGTGATTGTATGCTTTTCACAGTTTTTTTTCCATTTGTAGTTCTTTTTATATCCAGCATCTCTGATTCTTAAAAAAAAAAAAAGAAAATAATAACTTGTATTTCTTTGGGGAAGAACTCCCTCTGCTCCTGCATTTCCTTTCGTACTTCATTAATGTTTTGCTCCGTGGTAGTGTACATTTGATTTACCTCATTGCTTTTCTCCATAAATTACTTTAAATTCATTGTCTGTTAGACAAGTCATTTGTGTGTTAAGATTGATTTCTGAGATATTGTCCCATTATTCTGTTGCTAGATTTAATATATATATAATATATATATATATTTAAATCCTCCCTCTCCCCACTCTCCCTTTCTCCTCCCTCTGCCCCTCCCCCCCAGGATCACTGTGGCTCTTGATTTGAAAAATTATTTTGTTTTCAGGACCTTGGGGTAGGGAATGAGGGGTAGATCTGTCAGGGGTTTCATTCACTCACTGGGGTAGGGGAACCAGCCTGAGTATGAATATCTTCGCTGATCCCCTCTTGTCTTATGTTACCAGACCCATTATTTGTGTTTGATAACTCTGGGCTGTCTGAACATTTGTAGGTATCTGCTGTTGTTGGAGTTTCCATGCAGAGAGTATTGACTGTATTTTCAGTGATGGGGGCTGGGTAGGGAGGGAGTGGTGGTTCTGCAGGTCAGGTTTCATAGCCTGAGACTCTGGCTGCAGAGGAAACCTAGGACTAATGTGGTGGTAGTGCGATCTGATTTCAATGCTATATTTGCTAAAACCACTGGTATTTTTGTCCCAGCTTCCCACTTTGGGCTGATTCATAGTTTTTTTTTCC
Source organism: Sorex fumeus (assembly GCF_029834395.1). Classification (NCBI taxonomy): domain Eukaryota; kingdom Metazoa; phylum Chordata; class Mammalia; order Eulipotyphla; family Soricidae; genus Sorex; species Sorex fumeus. The sequence goes on along the minus strand of NW_026606091.1, from coordinate 22,289,161 downwards.
TTCTCAAGCTTTCTCATGCTCTGGTGATTTGCATGTTCTCCAAATTCAGGCCCTGCTTGATGGCAGCCTTGATCACATTTCCTATGTCAAGATATTAAATTTTTTGTAGCCTGATGCTCTGTGATTGCGAAGTAGATCTAAGGGCATAGTGGGTGTGGCAACATTGTCTGCTCAACTGACTGGGGTCTGAGGTCTACTCTCCATATCCAATTTCTAGCAGTTTATTAAGTGTTTTCTTGCCATAGGGGGAGGTTACTGGGGTCCTGACGAATTAGTGTTTCCAAAGTCCTGACCTTTCCTTTGCTTGGTTGTTAATTTGTTCTTTAAGGGCTTTGAAGTTCACTGCTTTGTCTTAATGGTAGCTGCATTCAGTTTTCTTTTCCTGAGCTGACACCATGGGCTTTTGAGCTCCCTCTTAAAAAATGCAGATGCATGTGACTGAGGTTATGACTCAGTGGTAGAGCAGTTGCTTTGCATGTGTGAATACAATTTCTAGAACTGTAAAAAAAATTACCCACTTGGATGTTCATCAGTGATAAACTGATGTGACCTGTATAAAATATATAGTTGATTTTAAAGGAATCTTTCCCAGTTTCCTTCTCCATGTCTTGTGAGCATGTACTGTCACTATTTATTTTTTAAAAGAGCAATCTGTGATCAATTGGATTATGAAAATGCTTTCTGGGGCAAGGCATCTATTAGATATTTCACTTTCCATCCAAGTAGATAGCAATTGATTTTTTATTACATTTTTAAAAATTATTGATATGTTTCATTGCTACTGCTACTGGAAATTGAAAGTATCATCTGATGAATGTTATTATGTTTACAAGTCCAGATTCCAGCAGAGACTGAGTTATTTGTAGCAAAGGACTGGGTCATGAGGTTGGCCAAAGGCTATTCTCAGTGAGTTTGAGAGGATGTTACTGATCAAGGTTTGCATTTAAATGCATTTAGGCTGAGTAAAGCAAATTGTCATAGTCAGCAGAAAGCCTGAATAGAACAAAAAGACTGAATAAGTGAAAACTTCCCCTTGACTGAGTTAGAACATCAGTCTTCCACCACCCTTGCACTAGAGTTTTTTTTTTTTTTGGGTCATACCTGGCGATGTACAGGGGTTACTCCTGGCTCTGCATTCAGAAATTACTCCTGGCGGGGCTCAGGGAACCATATGGGATGGTGGGAATCGAACCCGGGTCGTCCACATGCAAGGCAAACACCCTACCCGCTGTGCTATTGCTTCAGACCCGCACTTCAGATTCTACCTTCACATTCCTGGTACATACCTGGCTCTTTTGTGCCTCACATTTGTCCACTGCAGATCTTGATTTCTCAGCCTTCTTAATTGAGTCAATACCTTAAAATCTTTCTATCTATTTTTCTACCTATCTATCTCTCCATCTAGAACCCTTTTTTTTTTTTGGTTAATTGTCATCTAGTCTGCACTGATGGGTTCCAAAGCCATTTTGTCTCGGTAATAGGAAGCTCATAGAGAATATAATGATGGAAAATGAAGAAAAAAATTTCAACCCACTTCCCATTCCTGTTCCCATCACTTCCTAAGTGGAAGTGTTTACCACCCTCGATTCTTAGACCTCTGTTCTCCCCTACCCCATGCATTTAAAAAAAAATAACTTATGTTGATTGACTGAAGTTTGTTTCTGAAGTTGCATAAATAAATAGTCCAAAAACACATTAGTGTACCATTAAAACATTTTTTTTGGTTCCTTTGTTTTGGAACCACAACCATCAGTACTCAGGGGCCATACCTGGCTCTGCACTCAGGTATTACTCTAGGCAGGCTCTGGGGGCCGTATGGGATGCTGAGGATCAAAACTGGATTGGCCGCATGTGAGGAAAGAGCTCTACCTGCTGTACCACTTTCTAGCCCTAACTTTTTCTGTTTATTAACTGAAGTCAAAGAAGGGTTGGGGTGATATTATAGTGGATAGTAATATCAAACCTTGTATGCAGCTGCAAGCTTTGATCTCCTCCACCTCATACAGTAACTAAGCCCCTCCAGGGTTGATCCCTGTGCACAGAGCAAGGACTAAGCCCCAAGCACCACTGGGTGTGACCCTCAAACAAATAATAAACAAAGTCAAATAAAAGGGCAGTAATGATTTAGGTGATTCATGAAAAAGTAGCCACAAAAAATTCCTTTAAAAAACTTCTCTTTGTCTTAGTCCTCATTTGAAGCGAGAATTTCCACATAATAGCCTGAAGTGTAGCATCATTTCCTAAATTAAGATAAGAACGCTGAAATTATTCTTGAAGTGTTGATCTAGTGCTGTCAGGAGAAACCACAGCTTCACTGCAAAAAATTAGATTTCTCTGTAAATTGTGTGGTACTGTGAATTCAGGGTTCAGGTATGTTGTTTTGCTGAATTATTGCTTATTAATTGTAAACATGTGTATACATCCTTTCAGGGTATTACAGAAACAATGTAAATTGCATTGAGGAGTAACACCAAGTGCTCACGTAGGGATCAAATAAAATGTGTGCAGTAGTTGGCACGTAGCAAGTTCTTTATGAATGTTAACTCTTCATATTCAGAAGAAAACATCTTAAGACTTTATTTACTTTTGTAATATAGTTTGACTCTTCCCATACACAATTTAAGTGTCATTATTTTCACATTATTATTTTGTGCTGTAATAGACATGGAGAAACAAAATGCCGAGGCTTCTTGTCAGTGTCTAAACAAAGGCATTCCTGCTGCAGAATTTCCAAATCAGGACCGTTGAAGACTAGGACATCACATAATTCCTTTTACAAACACAATGGGCATAGAACTTTGATGTTCCGGGGACTATGGCAGTGTCCTCAAAGGCTCCATTGAACTTGTCCTTGTCAGTTCCTCCCTCTGCTGCCACTTCCCAATTGGTGATGGTGAATGAAGCTACAGAAGAGAAGAGCGAAGGGAAGAGCAGGCAGAATACTTATGAAGGTATTTCTATTTCTGGCAAATCACTGCTTGGTTATGTAGAGCAGCACATTTGTCTGGAGGCCTCCTTTTTTTTTCTTTCCTTTTTAAAAGAAAAGTGAACATTGCCTTCTAATGAATACTAAATAAAACTGATAGCATTCAGATTAATTTTTAATAAGCAGCAGTTGTGTACTGCATGTAATAATCTTGAAATTAATACATAATTAAAGTAGATTTGTATAGAATGGTTCACCTGAGAGTTGAGTAGTGGAGAGTAAAATTGAGCAGCTCCAAAGGCAACAACTCATACTTTGGTACCCAGATTGTTTTCGGTACCCGTCAGTGTATCTTTGACACCAAGCCATACTTCCCTGCCTGTGGTACTAGAGATCTTTACAAACTTGAACCGGGACTAAAGCATTCCATGTTAATTCAAAGGAAGTGGCATTGGTTGCTAGTTAGGACAAAATTGGCATGTGCCACAACTTGCCCTGAGCTTTATCACCATCACAATAAATCTTTTATATTTTCTCTGGCTAATGATGTTCACCATTTGTGAATCAGGCTTTTTAAAAAAATTTATTTATTAGTGAAACACCGTGAGGTACAGTTATAGACTTACAAATTTTTGTACTTGGGTTTCAGTTATACAATGATCGAGTACCCATACCTCCACCAGCGCCCATCCTCCACCACCACGGGTCCCAGCATCCCTCCCACCCCCCATCCCCCCAATCCCACCCTGCCTCTGTAGCAGGGCATTCTCTTTTGTTCTCTCTCTCCTTTTGGGTCCTGTGGTTTGCAAGAGAGGCACTGAGTGGTAGTCATGTTTGGTCTATAGTCTACTTTCAGCATGCTTCTCCCAACCTGGGAGGATCCTCCCAACACCCTTTATTTGGTGCTCTCTTCTCTATCTGAGGTTCCTTTTCCCCTAGCATGCGTGGCTGGCCTTGAATCGAACTTTGTTATTCTGAAAGAGCAAGCAATGTTTCCAATGGACAGAACTTTAAATAGAATTTGAATTTTTGATATTGCAGCTACTGTAATGAAACAATGACAGTGAGGGTCCAATTCTTGCCCACCAGCACTATTGCAGTTATTTTAGAGAGGGCCACTTTGTACTGGAGATATTTGTGCTGGGGGAGAAAGAAGCTGTAGATTTCAGCTAAAAATTGCCTCAGTGAATACTATTGTCTAACTGCTCTATCGCCAGCTTCCCCCTTCACCCCACTACTTTCCGTGAGGGGACACCTCTCTTGTTCTCTCAGTGTGGCACTTTAAATGGGGTTGACCTCACTCTTGGTTTCAGAGAGGATCAGAATGACCCACCCATCATGTTTGGTTCTGAACCATTCTGTGGACGTAGAAGTTATTGAAACTCAGCTCAGAGAAGCCTCTTTCAGTGGATTTCGAGATAAGAAGAGACATCTGAAATTGTGAGCTGTGCTTAGGCACAGGTTTTCCAGAGAAAGAAGCAACAGGGAGAAAAATATCTTCCACAGGGGCAAGCAGCTTTCTCTAACACCGTTTAAGTATGTGGATCCAGTTGTGTCTGGAATTGATTAACACCTCACTTTTTAGTTGTAAGCGTTGATAAATTACTCCCTTGTTTTATCTACTTTGAATTAAAATTTTCTGTTATTAAAACTCAGAGAGTGACTACCATATGACTTTCAGAAGTGATTTTCTCTAATATTAGCTTTTTTTCTTTTTTCTTTTTGGGTCACACCCGGCGATGCACAGGGGTTACTCCTGGCTGCACTCAGAAATTACTCCTGGCGGAGCTCGGGGGACCATACAGGATGCTGGAAGTAAAACTTGGGTCGGCCGTGTGCAACCCACTCTGCTATCGCTCCAGCCCCAAACTTGGTGCTATCGCTCCAGCTCCAAACGTGGGTCGGCCGTGTGCAACCCACTGTGCTATCGCTCCAGCCCCTCTCTAATATTAACTTAATAGAATTAAGGACCTACATCTTTGGACCTTCCACTCAACACACATTGATTCTGTCATGACTGTGGGATAGCTGCTAGGATTTGTAGGTCTTAATTTGGTGTTTGTAATCATTTTAAGTCCTTACCTGCCTGCCCAACCCATTTATCCTGGGAAATGCGAAGCATGAGGTCTTAGGGGGATGGAAATTGTGAGGAAGAAGCAACAGGAAGACAGAAAATTAGAGGAGTTAAGGATGAGTGGTCTCACCTCCTTATAGGGGCCAGTTAAAGAAGATTGCTCTAACTGTAACTTCACAAACTCTTAAGAGGCAAACAAGTCACCTGAGGCTTTTGGTTGAAAGATTAATTATGATTTAATAAGCTGAGGGTATGTTATTCTGAATTTTATTTATTTATTTATTTTGACTACACCCAGAGTTGCTCAGGGGAAACTCCTGGCTCTATGATCAGGGATCACTTCTGGCAAGGCTCTGGGGAACATATGGGGTGCCAGGGATCAAACTTTGGTGAGCCACATGCAAGGCCAGCGCATTACCTGCTGTACTATCTCTCCAACCCAGTGACTCTGAATTTTTGATAAGTCTCTAGGAGGCTGCTGATCCAGGAACCATACTCTAAGTACAAGGTATTGGTATTGTTGTGGTGGTCCCTGGCTTTACCTCATCTCTGTGTCCATGTGAGTGGACTGATTTACTAATAGTGGGATTCTTCAAGGAATTCTCTATGAGAGGTTGTCCTTTAATCTTTTATTCCCCTTTGGTAGAGCTACTGAGTTAAGAGGGATTATGGATTATAGACATGGATGAAGTAGCCAGAAACACTCTAGCGGTTTCATAAGAAATCATTAATTTTCCTTCTTAAATAACTCACATCACTTATTTAGCTACTCCTACTTGCATTCTGGATGTTGAAGTTTTCCCAGAAGACAAAGCACTTACTACAGATGATCAAAAGCCAGTTTTGCCCTGATCAAACCGAGACAACCAATGTTTGTTGTAATCCTGCCAGGGAAACTGTGAATATCAATGTATAGATTTTTTCAGACCAACCATTAAATAGTCTGGGAGGAGTCCCAGTCCTTTTAAAACAGTTTTAGAGAAATGGGCAGAGATCAGTCCTTTATTTAACATACACTTTGTCAATTCTTATATGTTAATTATTAATTTCTTATTGATAATAAACGCTTATTAAATCTTGTACTTAGTCAGTCCAGACTAAGTTCTTTTTGTTGCTATTGTTGTTTTTAATCTTTCTTCCTATAATGAAGTAAGTATGTTGGTAGGAAGAATTCTGTGTTGGTATTAAAAAAGTTAGAATAATGAGAATGAGGATTTGGATATTTTCTGGAAAACCTGAGACAGATGGAAGAGAGCTGAAGGAAAACAAGGTAGAGGACCCTTCACTACCACACAGAAGAGTGGGTAACAGGGTTGGTATGGAGATGCTGCAGGAGTAATTGTATGACTTGTGTTGTGGGTGCAGAGACTACTCTGGGCAACATAGGCCAGCTTGCTGTGGGCGTTAGATTGCAAGCTGGAATGTAGGCTGTTTTCATCCATCTACTGAGATATTTTCTTAGAAAATTGGTAGCAGATACTATGTTAAACTAGAAGTTGGGTGTAAGTGAGAGCTTCAAAAATAGGGGAGATGCTTATGCATATGTTTTATTCATTTATTTAGGTTTTGGGGCCATACCAGCTAGTGCTCACAGCTTACTCCTGGCTCTGCACTCAGAGATTGCTCTTACTGGTGCTCAGGGAGACTGTATATGGTCTGGGGAATGAACCCTGGTTAGCAGTGCACAGGGCAAGCACCTTAGCCTCTATAGAATCTCTCTGGCCCCTCTATATGTTTAAATGTAATTGGGGATGAAAAAACCAGGAATTATTGGATGTAGACAGTTGGAGAAGAACAATTAGGCACACAATAAACAAAGTGTGGGATAATGGAGTGGGGTGTGTATGTTGTGTTTTGTATAAGGGTGGTATGGGTATATATTAAAAATCAATGACAATTCCTCAGAAAGAAAGTCAGAAAGAGAGAATGCCATAATAATGAAGCTTCATGAATCTGCCACCTCTCAGAGTTATTAGAATAAGATACAGCGTGATTAGTATTCCTACTGGGCCTTTTGGTTAACTTCCAGCTAAGAGTTTTATTTCCCTGAAATATGACTCCAATATGATGATCATAAGCCCTGGTTAATTTTAAGACATTTCTCTTCACTTATGAAAAAAGGACTCATCAGCAATCCCTGCCAAAAACTCATTAAAATACCTTTTAAACTCCACGTTCAGGTCATTTTTAGTATTCGTTGCACTGTTAATTAGAAGCTGCAGTTGCCTTTATTCCTACCGAAAACCCTCACTAGTGGTGTCTCAGAGTCTGGCATTTTGCTGACTGTTCTGTTTCCCTAAATTTAACTCTAACAGAATAAATGGCTCTATTTTTGCTTTGCTATATTTTCTTTAGCTATTACTTTTGTAGCCTCTATCACTGATATACCTGAAGCTGTCATTTATTAATTTATTGGGATGCTCTTCACATTCTCCACAGAGTCAGGGAAGATGCCAATTAAGTTTGTTACTGTGAAAGTGAGATCACAGAAAATAAATTTATATGTTCAGAGCCCATCAAATTGAATCCAAGTTTCCCAAAAGTACAAAATGTCTCATATGTAAATTCACTGTAGACTTGTTGATGCATCTTTGCAGACATTCAGCAAAAGTGATTCAGTTTTTGCACTCAGGGAAAAAAATGTAAAGTTGACTTTGTATGTGTGAAGAATTTTGCATGTATGATAGAGATATCTCTCTCAATCAGACAACAGCAAACTTTGCAAGGGAACATGGTAGGATAATAATAAATGTCCAAAGATGGGGCTGGAGCTATAGCAAAGCAGGTAGGGCATTTGCCTTGCATGTGGCTGACCTGGGTTCGATTCCCAGTATCCCATATGGTCCCACGATCACTGCCAGGAGTAATTCCTGAGTGCAAAGCCAAGAGTAACCCCTGTGCATTGCTATGTGTGACCGCCCCCCCAAAAAAGTATAACCAAAGATATCAGAGGCAGAGAATTTTAGAACTGATCTTCAGTAGAAAACCTATCATGGGGGCAGGGGTCTGGAAGTGAGCAGGATGAGGAGGGAAGCACTGCAACAAAGATGGATGGAAATAGTTCCTCTGGAGCAGAAGGTGGTGCTGGAAGGGGTAAAAGCATTTTGCTTGAAATTCTATCAATAACTGTATTATAAATCACAGTACAGTAACAAAAGAAAAGTGCCCATAATAGAGGCAGGCTGGGAGAAGGTGGGTGGGTGAGTGGGAGGGAAAATGGGGATATTGGTGGAGGGATGTGGACACTGGGAAAGGGATTTGGTGTTGAAACAGTCTACGCCAGAAACTCAGTTGTGAATAACTTTGCAAATTACGGTGCCTTAATAAAAAAAATTAAAACAAATTACATCTTTTGTGAAGAAAACACAGATGACTTAGCTTCTTATTCCCATTAGGAGACTTTTTTCCACAGACAGCCAGTGGGAAATACTGGTCATACTTTGTGATTCAGGGAATCCATCAAGAACCTACTGAATTGACCTTTCTATGTGTTGGGGCACAGGGTTCTGTATGTGTGTAAGACTCACAGATGTTGATCGATTAATCCTCTAGTGTCAGACTCCCCTGGACCATGCTCCTTCTGAAGTCTTTTCTGCTCACCTATCCATGTTCTCTTCCTCCTTGGAGTCTTGGCACTGACCCTTCAGTCTGGGTCTTCTTCCTTCTGGTCTTTACATGGCTGCTCTTCATGGTCTTCAGGCCTCAGTTTGGATGTTCCCACCCTGGAGAATCTTCTCTGATAATACTTTCTAAGGTAGTTGTCCCTCATCTGAAGGTAATTTGAAAAACCTCTTTATTTTCTTCCAATACTCTCATTATATCTAATTACTTCATTTTAAAATATTCTTACTTACTGTTGTCTCCATCTACTTGGAAAACAAGTTCCATGAGAACAGTACCCTGTCTACTTGATTTTTATGATTTGTATCGTGGGAGTTAATTTTGTTCTTGGATTATGGTATATTTTCAACAAATAGTTATTGAAGGAATGAATGTATCAGAAAACCTAGGTTCAATGCTTAGCAATGGTAGGCATATAACAAATATCAAATGCATGTTGGCTTATTATATCTTACGTATATATTCACCTTTATGTCACAAGGCAAGGGAAGCAATGAATTGGGCCTCTACATTAAGTACTCATTTCCTCAATGTGTAAAGCTGCATTTGGGCCATGGGAGAGCGGGGCAACAAGTGACTGCTTAATATCTCTATATTTTGAAGTTCCTTGATGTTTCACTGAATTTTCACACTTTCCTATTGAAAACTACAACTGGTCTCATTCACCTGACCCTGACCCTATTGACATTAAAAATACTTACCTGTAAAGTGTGGTAACATATAGAGAAGTGTGAGTTAAGTATTTTGTTTGAGGGCACAGTTCATAACATGAAGTAAGTTATTTAATAGACTTTCTTGTTGGAGGCGTCATTAACTCAAGCATTTCATTAGCTGCTTTTGTTACACTTCACAAGATCAGCCTTGTTTGTGCTAGAATACTTGTTCTTTTATAACAGTGATATGGATGAAAAATTCTTAGTCTCAGAAAAAGCTATCAGCTGAGAAAGATTTTTCAAATATAAGGGCCTCAACTGTGGGTCATTCTTTCTGGGAAACTAGATTCTCTTTCTAGTTGTGTCAGATGTTGGGATGCCTCCCTTGACAGAGAGCCTGGTACTTGGCAATGCTTTTAAAGAAATGGAAAGTGAATTAAAATTTAGTGCACTACTTTATGCACAATCTAAGAGGAAAGTGTGGGATCAAAACACTTGAATATTGGCTTTAACATTTGAATATTGGATTTAAGTCATTATTTCATTGCACACCAACAGTGTGATCTATAACAAATCTAACTCTTCCTCCACCTCTGCAAAAAAAAAAAAAAAAGGAAAAAAGAAAATCCCAAAAGATTTGGATCCTGAAATCAGAGCCTAGGAAACTATTAATTTTTTAACATAGGATTGGTATGGTAACAAATGGAGGGCAAGATAATTTGTTGAGAGAATTTGATTATTATAATTTCCCACCCTTACTGCTGGTTTCAGAGTATGAGCCTGCTTTTCCATATTTTATCTTTTCAGTCTCTTTGTAGGTAAAAGAGACTCACAGTAATAGAGTGATCCATGATCTCTCTACCTTGTTTTTGAGAAGAAACATTTAGGTGCTTTTAATTTTATGTATTTTAAAACTATTCAAAAAGTGAAATGAAAATAGGAGGCAGCACATACAAAGGACAGTCAATGGTAAGTACTTTGTAACTCCTTTCTGAAAAGCAACTAGAATTCCTTTCTGTTGGACACCTCATCTATCCCTTTGCTCCTAAAAGAGTGATCATCAGAACCTTTCAACTCTGTCCTTCCAGAAGAAATTTCCTTCAAGCAGTTATGCAGTTATGAATAGACAAAGTAGTTTATTAGTAATTCTTTCTTGTCCCAAGTGGGTAATTTGTATCTCTGTGAGGATGTTTGCCTGAGTGATTTCCATTTTAACTGAGTCTCTGCACCATCTAAGAGGAAGCATCTCAAGCACCTCTCACTCTGGATAATGATGTGCTCAGCAAGGGTTGTCTCTGAATAAAAAGAGACCTCTAATAGGGTTTTATGCTACACTGAAACTCCCAGACTATTTCCCTATACTTGAAAGAAAATATATTTGACTTGTAAATTTTGCTTTAAATTTCCCTTCTGAACCGAGGCTGTAATTTAATTCATCAATTCACAAACATTTATTAAATCCTTCTGTGTGCCAGGCCTCAATTGAGAAACTCAAGATCAAAGAGATGAAAAGACATGGACCCAGTCTTGCAGATCCCCAAGAAGCCTGGGAGAGACAAAACTGCAAAGCAGCACAAGCCTGGCCAAGGTTTTGTGGTTGAGGCAGAAAAGAGAAATGCATTCTTCCTAAACTGAAGGGTACTAGGTATTCAGTGTCAAGAAGGGATGTCTTCCTTATCTTTTTCCTAAGTTGGTGGCTTCAGGTGATAATATTTATCATGGTTTCTGTAGGTCCATAGTCTAGGCTGGTAATATTGGGTGGGCTTTTTCCCATGAGATTGTGTGCAATGTATCAGCTGGGATGCTGACATTTTGACAGCTTGATTGGGGGAGGACTGGCTCATGAGACTGTAGGAAAAGATTCGTGCTTAGCAATTGGGCTGAAAGACAATCTTCAACCAAGGCTGTCCTCACTTTCTTGCCTTGTGGGCTCCTACTTGGGCATCTCATACCCCTGGAAGTTACTTTATCAGAGTCAGGGAGAGTGTGAGCTGAAGTTTAATTTTACAAATCATGATCTTTCAAAACCTCATCTCTGAAGCTATCTCCCATTGCTTTTTTTCTTTTTTCTTTCTTTTTCTTTTTGCATTTTCTATGGATAAGAAAGCAAGTAACTAATTCAGTCTGTACTCAAGAAAAGGGGATTACATTAAGGACATGGGTAAGGAGGGGATCACTGGAAAGCTTCTAGCTATTTCTAATTATGGAATACTAAACATCCACCTAGCACACTTGGGGTGGTAGGTAACAGAGGCACATCTTCAGGGAAGAAGGACTCAAAAAACTAAACCATGAATGCATGAGCTATGCTTGATTGGATAATTTCAAATATCTGCCTGGAGTTCATACGGCAGAGTAGACCGGGGCTTGTATGGTGATAATAATGATTGAAAATGAGGCTAGAAATCTAGGCAAGATAAAGATTCTACAGGGCTTGGAGTAAAGAAATAGAGAAAATGGAATTTTACTGCAAGGTACTGTAGAGCCCATTAGGATTTTAAAGAAGAGTCATGATTATGTATGCATTTGCTGTTGAAAGATCACTTTTAGGGAGGTGCTGATAAAGGGGTGTTCTTCTTACTTAGGACTGATCCCATTAAACCTTCCTAACCAACACTGTTCTGGTCTGAGGAGCAGCCATTAATGACCTGTCATTGGAGCACTGGAACTGTGTGTGGTCCGAGTCATGAAATGCCAGAAAAATGGCACTTGATCTTTTTTCCTTTTGCCCAGGCAAACTGGGAAAATTCAGATGGAGGGCAGTTAGTCCCTTAGAGGGATAAAATGTAATTAGCTTTACAAATTGTTCACTTAGTCCCACGGATGGAGGACCAGCCACTCCATCTTGAGGCCTTATTGTTCGGATGTTGGTGAGTTTTGAAAAGCCATTAGCGAAGCACTGAAACACACACAATAAATACGGACTCTGATGACCTTTTGGAGATTTAGAACCTTTGTGAAATAGAATTCAACAAAGCAATTGTGCTTCAGTTCCTGGTTTGTAAAGCAAAAGTCCTAAACACTATGGTATCTGAAGCCTCAGAGAGTTTCACATTTTGAGCTCTTCCGTAGCAGGCATAATTACTGAACAAACGGCGTGTTGATTTTGCTTCCAGAGATTAATATTTGAGCAGGGTACATTCTTTCCAGTCTAGTCAGACAGTAATTCTTTACTTTTTTGGAAGGTGGGGGGGAAGTTGTTGAGTGGGTTACATCATTGCAGAGAAAAGCTTTTCCTGCATTTTTCGCAAAATGCAAGGGGAAACAATTGTTAAGATACATTGAATCTTTAAAAAAAGCTTTTTAATTGAATCATTGTGAGAGATTCTTACAAAGTTATTCATGATTGGATTTCAGTCATACAGTATTCTAACACCCATCCCTCCACCAGTGTACATTACCCAGCACCAGGATAACTTTGAATCTTATACGTGTATGTTCTTCCCACTGTACCGCAGGCAGGCTGACTTTGATTTTCTCTTTTTAGGAGGTACACTACCATTTTCAACAGGGAGTCCATAAGACCTGGACAGAGGGATCGGGTGTCTCTAAACAGAGGCGGAGTGGCTGTCCCACTGCTACCAGTCATCTGGAAGGTGAAAAAGAGGACACGCTTCCACCTGCATTCACTCAGAGTCACTTTGTTCTCACCTGCTTGTGGAGTAGAGCTATGCTGTCACTGTGCAGAGCTGAAACTCATCTGGTCTGGTTCTTTTCAACCTAGAGGACTCCTGTGGGGTTACATAAAGTGATATGTATCAAGTGATATGTATCACTTGATCACTTGACATCCCGTTACTCATCGATTTGCTCAAGCGGGCATCAGTAATGCCTTCATTCGTCCCTGTTGAATGCTGGTGTAGCCCAATGGCATCTGCTCACTCCAGGAACACAAAGAGCTTCAAACTAATCGTCCAGGGTTTTGATGAAGAAGTCTGACCATCTTGTAGGTGGGCAATCGCAAGATCTTTTGACGTCTGTGGAATCCAGTTGGTAATGGCTCTAGTCCAGCGGTGGTCTCCAAATCAAATTATGTGTCCATTCCATCTGATTTTCGACATCTTGGCAAACAAGACTGCATCCCTGACTCTCGATCTTTGACAGAGGTCAGAACTCTAGATTCCTTCTCTCACTTGAGTGAAGTGTGATACTCCAAGCATAGCTCTTTCGATTCCTCTTTGGGAGACCCGAATAGCCAGCACTGTTGCTCTTCTCTCTTTGAGGTCTTCCTCTATCACTTCTCTGCACTGCTTTGTGAGCTCAGACATTCACTTGTGGTTGCCTGAGGCTTGTGCCCAGCCACGTTGGTGAATGAGCTCGAGAGTTTTTGAAGACAGGCATCTTTTTGTGGCTTTCTCTCTCTCTCGGCGTTCCTCACACAATCATGGAGGTGCTGAACCAGTCGATCATATTCTTTGTCAATTTTGTCAACAACGGCATCTTCCCATGTTGCTGCAATAGTGCCAAAGAGCTCCCAGTTGGTGGTCGTTCTGGGAGTTCTCTTCTTAAACTTTGCAGCCTTTTCTCCCCGCTCTGTGAAGAAGAATTTTGCATGAAGGAGATGGTGGTCTAATCCCATTTGGAATTTGGGACAACAGCGACATCTGTCAGGCAAAACCGTTGATTGAATATGACGTGGTCAATTTCATTGTGGAACCGTCCACTGAGAGACTCCCATGTCCAACATTTAGATTTGGCCTTCTGGAACTGTGAGTTACCATGGATGGTCTTGGTCATCATGATGAACTCAAATAGTCTCTCACCCTGTTTGTTTCATTCTAGGCCATGGGTCCTGATGTGGAATTCTTTGGCTGATCTTCTCGGTCCTATCTTGACATTAAAATCACCGACAATGATCTTGTAGAAGGTGTGGTCTTCTTTACAGAACTTCTCCAGCTCCACATAGAACGTCTCAATTTCTTCTTCATCATAATTGGATGTTGGCATGTAGACAACGAAGATAGAAACTGCTGTCAGTGAGCCACATCTATTCAAGTGTAATTGTCTGATTCGGGATGTTAGGCATTTGAATGAATCAATGCTCATAGCCAAGTTCGTGTTGATAAGGACACCAACACCGACACCTCTTTTGTCCCAAGTTCTGAGGAACAGTTCTTGTCCAGTGTCGAAAATGGCGTGATGTGATTGATGCCTTCTTGTCTCTGTCAGACCAATGATGTTGTGCTTGATTTTTTACGTTTGCACTATTAGGTCCTCGATGGATGCATCCGATGTCAGCATATGTGCATTGAAAATACAGACAGTCATTTTTGTCCTTCGTTTTGGTAGCCTAGTTCGGCCTTGAGATTTTATCAGTCTCTCCCTCCTCTTCCTTCTTAATGCTGCCGTATTGGTGGCTCTTTCATGGTCAGGGGAATGAAACCCGTTGTATTTACTGGTATTGGCATATTGAATACGCCACAAATAGCTTGCCAGGCTCTGCTATGTGGGCGGGATACTCTCGGTAGCCTGCCTGGGTCTCTAAGAGCAATAGAGGCTTTTAGGGCAGACTTTAATCACTCTTGCAGGTGTTCCCATGGTTCAAACAATATTTGAACGCCATCAAATATGGTGCGGTAACCTTGGATGATGGGTATTAAGTGTTTTATGATGTGTCGCAGCTGCGCGGTCCAGAAAGCGGCCTGGAGAGTGGTGGCAGCTGGGTAGTGGAGGTAGTGGAGTATATATCTATATACACCAAAACTGGCTATTCTTGTTCTTTTTGATATCTGCTAGTCTCAGTGGTTTGAGGTGATAACTCATTATTGTTTCAATTTGTATTTCCCTGTGATATGTATATCTAACCATAAAATAATTAGTTCAATCAAGGAAATAATGTATCTGCCATTCCCCAAAGTTTCTTCTCACTCATAATTTTTTTTTTAAATTTAGTCACCATGATTTACAAGGTTATTCATGGTTGGGCTTCAGACATACAGTATTTCAACACCAATCCTTTCACCAGTGTCTACTTCCCTCCACCAATGCTGCCCTTCTGTGGTCCCGACCCCCCCCCCCCTTCCTTTTCTCTCCCACTTGTCTGCCTCTATCATATCTGCTGTTTTATAACTTTTGACACAATGGTTTATAGTACCATTACTGACAGGGTTTCATGCATAATACTTTTAAAAAATATTATCTTTTAGTTTTCCCTCCTCCTCCTGGGTGAGGTCTTTCCTCCACCATTCCTGTCTCTTCCCTGTCCTATCCCCACTTCTCCAAGTGCCATACTTCCTACTGAAGACTAGTTCTCACATTCTTCGTTTTCATTGCTTTTGGGTATTTATTTGTTATTCCATCATTATGTTTCTTTATAATCCTCATAAGAGAGAGATCAATTTGTATCCATCTTTTGCTTTCTGACTAACTTCACTCAGTTTGATAACTCTTCAGATCTATGTAGCAGCAAATTGCATCATTTTATCTTCTTTTACAACCAGGTATTATTCCACTGTGTATATGTACTGGACTGGAGTGATAGCACAGTGGGTAGGGCATTTGCCTTACACGTGGGCAACCCGGTCGACCCGGGTTCGATTCCTCTGGCCCTCTCAGAGAGCCCGGCAAGCTACCGAGAGTCTCTCATCCGCATGACAAAGCCTGGCAAGCGACCCGTGATGTATTCAATATGCCAAATATAATAACAAGTCTCACAATGGAGATATTACTGGGCCCGCTGGAGCAAATTGATGAACAACGGGAGGACAGTGCGACAGTGCTACAGTGTATGTACTATAGTTTCTTTATCCAGTCATCTGTTCTTAGACACTTGGGTCACTTCCGATTTTAGCTATTGTAGATGGTGTTACAAGAAACATAAAGTGCAAATGTTTTTTCTCCACTGTGTTTTTGGGCCCTTGGGGTATATTCCAAAAAGGGGAATTATTGAGTCAGTCAAACGGGAGCTCAATTCCTATTGTTTTCCAGAAAAGATGAACCAGTCTAAATTCCCACCAGCAGTGAATGGGGATTCTCCCAATCTGCCCCCATCCACACCAACATTGGCTGTTCTTATTCCTTTTGATATCTGCTAGTCTCAGAGGTATGAGGCAATAACTCATTGTTTCAATTTGTATTTCCCTGGTGATTAGTGATGCAGTTTTTTTTTCTCTTAATGTGCCTTTTGACCATTTGTTTGTCTTTAGAAATTTCCTGTTTATCTCTTTTTCCCATTTTTTGATGGGTTTGGATGTTTTTCTCTTATAAAATTCTACCAGTGCCTTAAATATCTTTGTTATTAACCCCTTAACAAATGACTAGTGGGCAAATAATTTCTCCTATACTGTGGGCTATTTTTGTGTCCTGGATCATGTTTCCTTCAAGGTGCATGTTTCTTACTTTTTTGTAGCTCCATTCGTTTATTTTTGTGTCTGTTTACTTGGCCAAAGGCGTTGACTCCTTAAAGATGCCTTTGGCTTCAATGTTTTGCCTATATTTTCCTCATGTAACTTATGGATTCAGATCTAATAGGGAGGTCTTGAATTTATTTTGATTTGACTTTTATGCATGGTATTAGAAAGAGGTCTGAATTCATTTTTTTTTTTCACGTGGCTGACCAATTTTCACATCACTGTTGAAGTGGTTTTCCTTGTCCCATCTTCTCACTGTTTTATAATCTGCCTCTTCTGTTTCCACACCATCTCATGCTTCAAGAGCATTGATTTCCTTTCTGTTACTTTAGATTAGTTTTCATTACTTATAAGTGAAGTTAGACACTATGTACTTTCTGTAGTTTAACTTCTTTTGCTCAGCATATTTGTTTGAGAGTCACCAAAGTTGTTGCATTGGACAATAGTTTCCTCAATTTTACTGTTGCATTGCTTTCCTTTGTATGGATATACTATGATCTATTTATTCATCTGCTGATGAATATTTGGGTTGTTTATATTTTGGTTATCATAAAATTGTTAAAGAAATTTTTATCTAAGTTGTGCTTGTATGTGTCTATGTGGGGAGAGATAGCATTCTCTTTAATTAATCATATTCAGTAATAGATCAGTTAAATAATACAATAGGGGCATGTTTATTTATTTATTTTATCTTAACAGTGCCAGGTATTGAAAGCAGTACCTCACACATGTGAGGTGTGTGTTATACAGCTGAGTCATATACTCAGCTAGCTTTAGCTTTTAAACAATGACCAAAAAAAAAAAATTGTACCACTGAATTCTCACCCACAGTGAGAGAGGCAGTCAGTATACATTCTCTGTTCTGATAGGTGTGTCATTGCATCTCATTGTGATTTTTGATTTGCATCCATCTCCTTTTTCTTTTCTTGCATTACAGCAGTATATAAGTTTCAGGTGTGTCTTATGATATACCATCATGTGTAAAACTACATGAAGCTCACATTGGCAATTTTATCCTTTGTCAGACATTTCATTCTTTATCTACATTTTATTCTATATCTTCCTTCTGTATAGTATTATAGTCTGAGAGCTTATTTTTGGGTAATTTAGTTCATCTTTTTGTTTGTTTCTTCTAAATATCATATATGCTGGAGCGATAGCACAGCGGGTAGGGCATTTGCCTTGTTCGATTCCTCCGTCCCTCTTGGAGAGGCCAGCAAGCTAACGAGAGTATCCCGCCTGCAAGGCAGAGCCTGGCAAGCTCCCTGTGATGTATTCGATATGCCAAAAAACAGTAACAACAAGTCTCACAATGGAGATGTTACTGGTGCCTGCTCGAGCAAATAGATGAACAATGGAGGATAGTGCTATATGAGTGAAATAATAGGTATTTGTTTTTCCTCTCTATGACTTATTTCACTAAGCTTTATAACTCCAGATTCTATCCAATTTTCTGCAAATGTCAGGATTTCATCTTAATTTTTTTATTAATGAAATGGTATTTCATTACATAATACACTCAACATCTTCTAAATCTTTTTATGCTTCTTTTTCAGCCACATCCTGCTTTCCTTAAAGTCTGTAGGATGACATTGCTTTGTCCTTTCTTCCTTGCCAGAAGGAGCTTAGGTTTATCAGGTTACACCCATCACAGTGCTCCCGAGTCATTCCATTTCTTTGTTTATCTGTAACCACTTCTCTATGCTCTCTTCCCCAACCAGTTAATCACCTTTTCCCTCTAATCAAACTCTGTTAATTTTTAAGGTCAGATCCTTCTAGGACACTGAACTTGTATTGTAAGTTAAATATTGCCTTTCTCCTCTCCTTATGTCTTATGACTTTAACTTTAAAGCAATGTCCTTTTTGTATAGATACAGAAAGACCGTTAATATTATGCTTTGTAACTTAGGATTGAATTGGCTTTGAATATTATTCATTCCAGGGCATCTGCTTTCTCGACTTAAGCCTCAGTTTCCCTTATTTCCTAGCACCCCAAAAGCAGGGTCCTTACGAGGAACTGAATGGACCCAGGGCAAGCTGTGAGCTACCCTGGCATTGAAATGGGCCAGGCCAAAGTGCCACGATTCTTAACTATAAGTTAAGAGCTTGATCATAGACAAATGTTGTCATGATCCAAAAGTAACAATGAAACTAGGACTCTGCTAGGGATAGGAAAGTCTATCTGGCCTGAGCACTGTAGTCTGAGATGGAGATGGCCCTAGGAAAGTAATTCTATAAGTTTAAGGTATTTCTTACTGTATCCATACAAAATTATTTATATTATGTATGCTTATATGTTGGACAAGGAGAGGAGAAACACACCCAGGGAATTCCATTCTAGGGTCGATCATCCTGCTGAGAGAGTATCTGTCCTAGAAGCTGCTTTCCCCGAAGGAAAGAACTTTACCTCTATTGATTGTGACCACACCTATGTGTAAGCCCCAACCTCATATGGTCTTGGGATTTAACGAGACTGTTAAGAGTGGGCTGGAGAATCAGGATCCAGACTCCAAAAGGAGAAGGAGAAAGGGGATCCAGATTCCAGAGCCAGAAGGAGAATGAAGGGGGATAGAAGAGAATGAAGTATCATGGGGGAGGAAGAAGCAGGAGGAGAATCAGAGGAGAATGGAAATGGAATTGGAATAAACTGCAACTGACATCAACCAGCCTGGCCCTTGTTCCTTCCTTCACCTGCCCATCGCCATCAACCTCCCTGGGGTTGGGGAACTGGCGTGAGACTACCGATCGCGGGCAGCGGGAGAGATAGACTACCACTGCTGCAGTTTTTTTTTTTTTGAGTTTACACATTATAGGAGTGACTTCTTCATTCCTATAACTTGCAAACATTTTCTGATACTTTTTAAAAATTCCAATGTCTCAGTTGGAAGTCAAGATCCCTCAGGACCATGAAATTTTAGTCCTTGTTGCCCGTCTTTTGTTGCTCAAGCTATGTCTTTATTGTTCAATGAATTTTGTCTCTTTAAAAAAAATGTAAGTAAAGTAAAGTAAAGTAAAGGCCCTCCCGTTGATCACCGATTTGCTCGAGCGGGCCTAGTAACGTCTCCATTGGAGACTTTGTTGTTACTGTGTCTGGCATATTGAATACTCTTGGTAGCTTGCCGGGCTCTCCGAGAGGTGCGGAGGAATCGAACTCGGGTCGGCCATGTTGGCTGCGTGCAAGGCAAACGCCCTACCCACTGTGCTATCGGGTCATAGAGATAGTCCAGTTAGCACTTGCCTTGCATGCGGCCAATCCAATTTCAATCCCTGACACCACATATGGTCTTCCAAGCATTACTAGGTGAGTTCTTAGCACAGAGCTTGAGCATCACTGCTGTGGCCCCCCCCCCCCCCCCCCAAAAAAAAACCAAACCCCAAATGTACTTGAACTCGGGTGATAACTCAGCAGAGTGTATGTTTGGATGGAGTTTACACTCTGTTCCTGAGTTTTCCCCAAGCCCTGCTAGCTAGATCCCAGAAGCCTCTAGGTCACTGGGCCTGGACAGCACAGGATGACCTGACTGCATTGAACACTCCAGTGTAGAGATGGTTTAAGTACTACCTAGAGTGTCCTTGGCTCAGTGAAACACTTTCTGGGAGTCCGAACTGAAATGTAATGACTCACCTGAAGGAAAGATAGAAGTTGCCCATTCAAATAGAAATTGTACTGTTATTAAAATTTTCTAGTACATCATATGGTCTAATTTTATTCAATTAACTTTTTAGATTTAATATTAGCCCAGCAGTGAAGGTATCTACCTGGATTTGTTTACTTACTCTCTCTGTGAAAACTTGGATAGTTATTAAATCTAGGCACTAAAATAAACGAATTAATAGCATTCAACTCACAGGATAGAAATATATAATTCTAGGCTTTAAAAATCATGAGAACATTAGAAATCTATAAATGAGAATTAAATAGGGAGCCAAGAGGTAGAAAATGTGGTTAAAGAGAATATGAGAACTTCTAAGGTTATTTTTTTTCTGGGTAGAAGGAAGGAAAAGACAAATCTTATTTGTTTTTCTCTACACATAAAATGGCAATATAAAGGCTTAGAAACACTAAGTTGCTTCTAGCATTTAAATAGATTTTTGGCATACAGTGTAGTAATCCTTGTTTATGTCAGCAAAATAGTGTGGAGGCACAGAGTTAAGGATAAATTCTTTTTACATATGATTTCGCAGCTATATTTAGGAGAACAGAGGATAATAGTATATATGAATTTATTTTTTTCTGTCAATGTTACAATCTTTCTATTGGCTAGAATTTTTATAGAAACTCTTAAAAAATGAGTCTAAGTTAAACCTCCTTTGATCATTAAAAATCATTGAGAATCATTAGAATTAAAAAATTCAAATACATAGTTTTTTATTTTTTTGAAGAAATTTTTCTAAATGGGTTGAAAATAGGGCCATAGAGACTTATGTAGGGTAAGGCAATAATGTTTGTATTTATTCTTTACTTTATCACAAGAGATTTTGTTTCCTCTCTCCTGCTCACATGAAATATTGCTGGTTTATGCCCCATAAACGGCGCTAGCCTTCTGCCGCTGAGGAGAGAGTGGCAGCGTGCCTGACTAATGGCAGTTTAAAGTCTCTGATGCACAGGGATCAAATTAAGTAAGACTCTGTGTTGTCAAGATTTAAAATCTACTGATGCACCAACATTTATTCATCTGCTTTTTATTTAGTTTTGAAGGCTTGCAGGTCAGCTGCTGCTGATTGCTCTGGCCACATTCCAGAACCAGCCGAGGTTAGTGGAACAGGAGCAGCTACAATTCCACTAGGTGGCAGTCTTTGATGGGTAAACTCTTTGTTCTTTGAAATTTTCTCTCTCTGTCTCTCTCTGTCTCTCTCTGTCTCTCTCTCTCTCATATTCTTTTCTTTCACTTTCCTGTTCACTCCTCCCATACCTTTCCTCTTGCTTCCTTTTTCCTTTCTCTCGTCCTCTTTCTCATGCCCCTTTTTGTTCTTTCATGCTATAATCTTGTCTCTCTCCTTTTTTTTTTCCCTTTTAGGGGTCACACCCAGCGATGCTCAGGGGTTACTACTGGCTCTGCACTCAGGAGATTATGGGAGGGGTCTCCTGAAGAAGTATTCTAGACATGAGTGAAATCTTTTAGCTTTTTAAAAACAAAGGCAGTAAGTGGAAGGTGAGCATTTATTTTATTCAATTTTTTTTAAACTTTAAAAAATTTAGGGCTGGAGTGATAGCACAGTGGGTAGGGAATTTGCCTTGCACATGGCCGACCCGAGTTTGATTCCCAGCATCCCATATGGTCCCCTGAGCACCGCCAGGAGTAATTCCTGAGTGCATGAGCCGGGAATAAACCCTGTGCATTGCCAGGTGTGACTCAAAAAGCAAAAAAAAAAAAAATAATAAAATAAATAAATAAATAAATTATTGGATCACTATGTGATACAAAATTACAAAGTTGTTTATGATGATTTTCAGTCATACTATATTTTAACACCCATTCCTTTACCAGTGTCCACTTTCCTGCACTGATGTCCACAGTTTCCCTCCTGCCCCCTGACCTACCTTCATGGCAGACACCTTACTTCTTTTCCTTTTAGGCACTGTGATTTGTTACTGAAAGGGTATCATGCATATCACTTTACTTCCATTCAGCGTCCAGTTCTTGTTCTGAGTAATCACATACCATTATCGTTGTCATAGTGGTCCCTTCTCTGTCCTAACCACGCTCCTCCAATTCATCCTGGCCTTCTTTTATATCATGTTTGGGTATTATTCTCCTATTATGTTTCTTTTTATTTTGCAAATGAGTGTGATCATCTTATGTCTGTCCCTCTACCTCTGACTCATTTTACTCAGCGTGATACTCACCATGTCCATCCATGTATCAGCAAATTTCATGACTTAATTTTTTTTTTCTCAAATGACTGTGAGTATTCCATTGTGTAGATGTACCATAGCTTCTTTATTCACTCATCTTGGGCTCTTGTGTTGTTTCCAGATTTTGGTTATTTTGAATAGTACTGCAAAAAATGTGGGAGTGTTCTGCACTGTTTGGGGGCCCCTAAGGTAGATCCCCAGGAGTAAAATTGCTGGGTCATATGCAAGCTTAATTGCTAGTTTTTTGAGGAATGCCAATATTGTTTCCTAAAAAAGAATGGACCCATCGACATTCTCACTAGCAGTGAATGAGGGTCCCTTTTCCTCTGTGTCCATGCCAACACTGTTTTTGCTTCTTGCGATGAGTGCCAATTAATTTTTAAAAAGGAACAAAAATATAAAGTGAAGCAGAAAAAGCCTCTTCAACAAATGATGTTAGAAAAAATGGTCATCCACATGTAAAAAATGAACTTAGGCCTCTTCTTGATGCCATGCTCAAAAGTCAAATAAAATTTATTTAGTACTTTGATATGGGCTGGAGCAATAGCACAGCAGGTAGGGAGTTTGTCTTGCATGAGGCTGACCCAGGTTCGATTCCTCTGTCCCTCTTGGAGAGCCGGGAAAACTACCAAGAGTATCATGGCAGAACCTGGCAAGCTGCTGTGGCATATTCAATATGCCAAAAACAGTAACAAGAAGTCTCGCAATGGAGACGTTACTGGTTCCCCTCAAGCAAATCGATGAACAGTGGGAGGACAGTGCTACAGTGCTACAGTGCTACAGTGCTTCTTTGATATCAGACCTGAGTCCATAAGGTACATAGAGGCAACCAAAGACAGAACTTTCCATGACAGTGAAACTGGTGGTATCTTTAAAGATAAAAAAGATAAAATGGCACTGACGAAGAAAGTGGAAGCTAACATAAACAAATGAGAGTTCATTAGATTAAGAAGCTTTTGTATTTCAAAGGAAATGAAGATCAGAATACAAATACAGCCCACAGATTGGGAAAAATTATTTACCTAGCACTCAACTTGAAAACGGATTAATATCCAAAGATACATAACACACTGGTAGCTCTTTACAAGAAAAAAAGCATTCAACCCCATCAAAAAATGGGGAAAAGAGATTAACAGAAACTTCATCAAAGAAGAAATCAATCCAAGCAACCAAAAGGCACATGAACAAATGTTCTATATCACGAAGTATCAGAGAAATTTAAATCAAAACAATGAGGTACCACCTCACACGAAAGAAATTGGGATTTATCACAAAGAACATTTCTTTTTTGTGTTTAAAGGAGATGGGTCAATAAAACAGGGTGATGATATTGAGATGATTATCTTCTAGTGTCTGCTTATCTAGATTAATCTTTCATCAAAGTTATGAGGCAGAGCCTACATCATTCTTGTTATTAGGCATAACCTAATGCCACCCTAGTGACATTCTATGTAATTGTTTTCCTTAGGGCCATATTTCTAATTATGACCTCCAACTCCTCTTGTGTCCTTATCAAAAAGATTCAGACCCAGAAGACCCTGTGGACAGCTTTCAGTTTAGTTCTATCAGAACTTTCTCCCCTGATTTATTTCTGCTCCACCTCACCAAACACTGGCTTCCCATTATTGTCTGCCTTTCTTAGTCTTAAATTCAATTCAAACTTGCCAGATCTTTACCAGATACACATTTTACAGCTGAAATAATCCTGAATATTACCAATTTCAAAGGCTTTAGTTATTAGGGAGGTGAACATTTAAAAACTTTATTTACATATTTATTTATTTTGTTTGTTTCTAGGCCACATGTAACAGTGCTTAGGAGTTATATTCAGCTCTGTCACAGAGGTCACTCTTTGTGGTGCTCTGAGACCATGAGGTGTTATAGACTGAACCCTGGCATCCCATGTGCAAAGCATGTACTTAGGTATTGAGCCGTCTTCCTATTCCTTATTTTTTTATCAGTATAATTTAGGCAACAAGATTACAACAGTAATAACATGAGTGCTTTAAGCTACTGCACTGAAGCAAGCATTTTAAAAGGTGACATACATGGAGAGAGACAAATCAAAGGGCTAGCTTGTGTGCTTTTCATGGGGGAGACCTGTGTTCAACCACAAGACTTTTTTTTCTTAAATTTTTATTAGTGAAACACCATGAGGTAAGTTGTAGACTTACAAATTTTTGTGCTTGGGTTTCAGTTATACAATGATCGAATCCCCATCCCTCCACCAGAGCCCATTCTCCACTACCATCAGTCCCAGTATCCCTCCCACCTCCCTTCCCCCCATCCCACCTTACCTCTGTGGCAGGGCATTCCCTTTTGTTATCTCTCTCCTTTTGAGTGCTGTGGTTTGCAAAAGAGACATTGAGAACCACAAGATTTTAAATATACTTTTTTATATATTTTTCTTTCTTTTTAAAACAGTTTTGTGGAGATGAATTTGACATATGAAAAAGGTAATCAACGCATAAAATATAATGTGTCTGGGAATAAGTCAAGAAATGTGAAACTACCATCACTACTATGCATTCCATAACTATATTCCTTCCCCCAAAAGGTTTCACCACTCTCTTTATTACATTTATTTTCTTGTAACTGAGAACACAGAGTGAAATTGATCCTCTTGTGTGGTGGTAGGGGGAGACAATGCAAAGGTCTAGTGGATTCTTGTTTCATATGTAGGAGGCCTGGGAACTACCAGGGGTGACCCCTGAGTTCTGGCAGGTAACCCTCCCACCCCCTGCAAAACAGAAACAAAACTACAGAAACCTCACCAAAATTGTTCCTCTTAGCAAATGTTTGTATAACACAGTATCGGTTACTATAGGAACGGTGCTGTGTGCCACATCTCTAGGATCTATTCATTTCATATACTGAACTTTATATTTTTTGCTAGAAATTTTTTTGTTTCCATGGCAGAGTATTTTTTTTAAATAGTTATTCGGGCATGGTCTGAGGTAGAAATCTTACTTCATTACATAGTAAAAAGTCCATCAAGTGCCTAGAATATTTTACTCTCTGAGAGAGGGACTATTTTTTAAAAAATTTTTTTTATTAGTGAAGCACCATGAGGTACAGTTGTAGATTTACAAATTTTTGTGCTTGGGTTTCAATTATACAATGATCAAATACCCATGCCTCCACCAGTGCCCATTTTCCACCACCATGGATCCCAGTATCCTTCCCACACCCATCCCCCGCATCCCACCCTGCCACTGTGGCAGGGCATTTCCTTTTGTTCTCTCTCTCACCTTTTGGGTGTTGTGGTCTGCAAAAGGGGCATTGAGTGGCAATCATGTTCAGCCCATAGTCTACTTTCAACATGCATCTCCGAGAGGGACTATTTTTATTCCTATTTTTTCAGAGGAAGAAATGGAAACACAGCTTCAGTCTTACATCTTCAGTTTCTTCTGTAATTCCACTAATCAAGATTAATGTCTGAGTCTGGAGAGAGAGAACAGCATGTAGGATGCTGGGCTTGCACACGGCTCACCCAAGTATCATCTTCAGCACCCCATAGGGTCACCTTTGGAGAAACTCAAGAAGGACCCAGTCAGAAGGGAGGGACAAGGGTTCTAGTGTGCCTGGTGTTGGACTCTCTGAAGTCCTGGCCAAAACTGGCTATTATCCCATGGAGATGAGCACTGTGAGCATCATCCACACCCCACTGTCCCCTCAATTTTATCTAGAATGTGAGCAGCAGCATCTTGAACAGCTATCCCAAGGTTGGGGGTTGTGGGGAACTGGGTGGAGGTGGGGGCTCCAGGATCAGGCAGGTTTGGGAGCTGATGTTGCTGGTCTGTTCGCTGGGCGTGAAGCAGTTTGGGAGATGGTTCACCGTGATCCCACTGAGGACCCCTACAGTGCTTTGTGCACCCAGATCAAGAGGAGCGGGGTGCCAACATGAAGAAGATGGGCTCTAGGGGCTGGAGTGATAGTATAGAGGGTAAGGCATTTGCCTTGCATGCGGTGCACTTAGGTTCAAGTCCTGGCACCCCTTATGGTTCCCTAAGCCTCAGCCAGCCAGGAGTAAGCTCTGCTGGGTGCGGCCCAAAAATGAAAAAGAAAAACAGCGAACTAAGAAGCCCCCCAACCCCCCCAAAATAAACCAAAGAAACCAGAAAAGCCTGGTTGCCCTGGCCTTGGTGCTCAGAGAACTGACACTCATGGATGACTTCCTGTGGTCCAGTACCAATAACGTCTGGTTTTAGGACTGGGAGGTGAAAGGTATAGAACAGACCCTGTTGTTCTGTCTACCCATGCATGGGGGTCAGCAGGCACTTCCTCTGCCCCTAGAGGCCTGGAGGCCAGCACAGGATTAAGGGCTTCATCAGGTAGCCAGTGGACCTTGGAAAACTGGCCCCCACCAGCCTGACTCCCAAGTTCAAGTCCATGGAGATGCACTGCCAAGTGCATCTCAGGACTTGCCTGGACACCTTGAGGCTTAAGAGGGACATGAGGGTGGTGGCAGCAAGAATGACCCCTCCTCCTAGTTCCTGCATCTCCACCCCATTGTAGAGGGTAACTGAGGCACAAGTGATTGCCTCAAACCCACTAGGACTGCAATTACCGCCCCCTCCCAAACACTCCTAGGGCTATGATTGCTCACTTCTCCACAACCCTCACAGCCCCTCCCAGCTACATTGTCTGTGCTCTGCAAATCTCAGGGAAAATACAGTCCCCACTGAAGCAAGAAGTTGGAAGACTTCCCAAAGGCCCTGAAGTTGAATGTCGTGGCAGATGACCTGCATCAAGGCCAAGTGTGTGGAGACCTTTTCTGTGTACCCTTCTCCAGGTGATTTTGTCCTGCTGTATGCAAAGGGCACTACTCTGTTGGATTCATCAAGGTCTCTGAGAGGAAATCCACTGCTGGCAAGGTCATCAAGTCAGCCCGTCAGGGTCACCCAATCCTGCAGTCCTTAGTGATATCCTGCAGAAAAAGGAACATTCTATGCATGTTCTAAGAGGAAAAAAGAAAAGGTCCCACAGAAAGGTAACAATAGTTACACATGCCTCTTCCACAACCCTTGGGTTCAGGAAATATCTAAGTCAGTGCCTTGCAGCATGTAGTATGACAGGAGAAACTGACCAAAGATGCAAAACTAAGAGATATAAATAGCACATTATTTTCTTTCTATTTTTATCTTTGTGGTTGTTGCCATGCTGGGGCTGGTAACTGAATACAATGCTTTAGGGATCCTTTTGAAGTATTTGGAACATGGGACAAAATGTAGTGCACTTTCACACTAAATGATGAGAAAAATAAGAGTACTAAAGGCTAAATATTAAGCCTCTGATATAAATGCAATAATAGTAATACCAACATAAATCTCTATGTGTCTTCCTAACTCACTCATCTGAAAAGTCTTTTCCACAATGCTGAAAAGCATTTCCACAAAGTATCTAGTTAAGAAAAGTCTTTTCCACAATGCTGAAAAGCATTTCCACAAAGTATCTAGTTATGGTGTCTTTCTTTGGAGTGGGGGATATGGGAGTGGCCTGCCACATCCAACAGATCTCAGGGTTAACTCTTAGCTATGCACTCAGGGATCACTCTTGGCAGCAGACTCCGGGGATCATATGAGATACCAGAGATGGAACCTCAGTTTTGCTGTACTCTGTACTATAGCTCCAGCCTCTAGGTATGGTATCTGTTGAAACTCAACATTTTCACTTCTTATTGCCTCCAAGTTGATGGGCATGTTCTGTCTATTGACACTCCTGTTCCTGTTCCTTCTGTGATAAATGGCCTAGACTTCCTAGTATTTGGGATGCAGTGTGTTGCTTTGGAGCCAGCCCAAGCTCAGTCTTCTAAACTAATCTCACATGTTTAAGGCTCATTAACTCTATACTCTAACAAGTTAAGTTCATTTGAGTTACATTTGTTAATTTACTCTGCTAGGAAATTACTCTCACTGTGTGTGTGTGTGTGTTTGTGTGTGTGTGTGTGTGTGTGTGTGTGTGACTATGCCCTTGTGGCCTAAGAAAATGATCATTTTTTATGATAAGTAAGTAAGTAAAGGCCCTCCCGTTGATCGTCGATTTGCTCGAGCGGGCCCAGTAACGTCTCCATTGGAGACTTTGTTGTTCTGTGTCTGGCATATCGAATACTCTCGGTAGCTTGCCGGGCTCTCCGAGAGGGGCGGAGGAATCGAACTTGGGTCGGCCATTTTGGCTGCGTGCAAGGCAGACGCCCTACCTGCTGTGCTATCGCTCCAGCCCATAAAGTCATTTTATCAAGGGGAAAAAATTGACTTTGCCAATTTTATTTTATAACATTTTATAACTATACTTGATTCCCTCCTATCAGAAATAACTTTTTAAGAAAATAAAATTATCAGATCAATAATTTCTCTGATAATAAAATGATAACATTATTAGAGAAAGCCAGTAAATTTAGAGGAATCTGGTGTTAAGATATGGATGCTGAAACTTATTTTATTTGTTTTGATTTAATTTATTTTTGTTTTTGTTTTTGGGTCAACCCAGTAATACTCAGGGGTTACTCAGGCTCTGCAATCAGGAATCACTCTTACTGGTGCTCAGGGGTTAATATGGGATGCTGGAGATTGAAGCAGGGTTGGCTGCATGCAAAGCAAGTGCCCTACTTACTGTTTCTCTGGGCTACCTACTATCATTCTAGTCTTGAACAAAAGAAATAGTATATCTATGATTCAGCCATAATTTTCTTCCAAGTTTTGCAGGATGCAGACTGTGCTAGTATTTTTAAAATCATGTTTAATCTCACAAATAATTTGTGTTCTGGTTCAGTAAGTAATGACTGTAGCCTGAGATCATACAGACTATTCTGAGTTGTAGAATCTGGCAGATTATTTCTTCAGGGTTACTCTCCACTTGATCACATGCGCATGTGCATGATCACACACACATACACACACACACACACACAGAGAAGAAATCACAGGTGCCATTTTTAAAAAAAATTTTTTATTAGTGAAACACCATGAGGTACAATTGTAGACTAACAGATTTTTGTGCTTGGGTTCCAGTTATACAATGATCGAGTACCCTTCCCTCCATCAGTGCCCATTCTCCACCACCACTAATCCCAGTATCCCTCCCATCCCCCATCTCCCCATCCCACCCCGCCTCTGTGGCAGGGCACTCCCTTTTGTTCTCTCTCTTCTTTTGGGTGTTGTGGTTTGCAAAAGAGGAATTGAGTGACAATCATGTTCGGTCTATAGTCTAGTTTCAGCATGCATCTCCCATCCTGGGCAGATCTTCCCAATACCCTTTATTTGGTGCTCCTTTCTCTATCTGAGATGCCTTTACCCCTAGAGTGTGTGACAGATGCCATTTTTTGCTTGATTTTTTTTTTTCCGATAGCACAGTGGTAGGGCGTTTGCCTTGCGCATAGCTGGCACAGCCGGTTTGATTCCTCCGACCCTCTCAGAGAGCCTGGCAAGCTACTGAGAGTATTTGGCCCGCATGGCAAAGCCTGGCAAGCTCCCTTCGATATGCCAAACAACAGTAACAACAAATCTCACAATGGAGATGTTACTGGGCCCGCTTGAGCAAATTGATGAACAACGGGAGGATACTGACAGTGACAGTGAGTTTGCTTTTTGTGTCACACCTGGCGATACACAGGGGTTTCTCCTAGCTCTGCGCTCAGGAATTACCCGTGACCGTGCTCAGAGGACCATATGGGATGCTGGGAATCGAACCCAGGTCGGCAGCGTGTAAGGCAAATACCCTACCCTTTGTGATATTGCTCCAGTCCCAGATGCCATTTTTGATGTAATCAACTTAGATGATTTACAGAAGGATCACACTGAAGGAAACCAAATCTTTAGTTTTTAGCAATGTGATTTTTATTTTTAACCATTTCTAGCAGTGCTTGGGCTAGTGGTTTTGGCCTGGTGGTTTTGTGCTCTTGGACCACCAGAGCCACACCAGGTGCTCAGTGGGACATGAGGTGCCTGGATAGGTACTTTACCACTTGTATTATCTCCTTGACCCCTGAATATTGCTTTTTATTTTTTTGCTTTTTGGGTCACACCCCAGCAGTGCACAGGGGTTACTCCTGGTTCTGCACTCAGAAATTACCCCTGGTGGTACTCAAGGGACCATGTGGGATGCTGGGAATCGAACCCAGGTCGGCCGCATGTAAGGCAAACACCCTACCTGCTGTGCTATCACTCCAGCCCCTGAATATTGCTTTTTGAGGTAGATAAGAGTGATAGATGTTCAGTTTAAACTCTAAACTTTGGGTAGTTGTAGCAAAGTACTAAGGATTCTCTGTGATGATGTTAAAAGTCTAGACATATCAAACTCCCTGCATCTCAGTCTACAAGGATGGGAAATGGAATAATATTGAGACAAAGATCTTGAGAACCAGGAAAGTTTCAAATTTAGATAGAGATAGAGAAAGAGGACATGGATTAGATTAGGACAATTATTTTCATTATATTTTATTTTACTGAGGTACTAGAATTTATAATACTGTTAATTATACTTTTCACAGATACATTATTTTAGCACCACACCCATCACCAGAGTACTCACTTCCTTTCATCACTGTCCCAAGGACTTTCCACCTCCAATCTCCATGTAATCTCACTTCTTTAGACAGAAACTTCAGTTCTGATGACTTTGATCATTTGATGTTACCATATTAGGTTTTATTTCTATATCATGTTTGGGATAGAGCACTCTCTCCTTTTTTCTCTCTCTCTGCTTTTATTGTGAAGGTGGTGACAGTTACACATATTGGTGGGTAGAGCTAATGTCCTGGAATTGTACAAAATTGATAAATTTTTTTCAAAAACTTTTTATAGGTATATAAATAAAAAATTAATATGAATAATTCTGTACTAATAAATTTTAAGATTTACATGAAATAGATAAATCCTACAAATGTAAAATTTAGTAAGAGTGAAGAGAGTTAAGGAAAGTATAACGGGAGAATCTGAATAGGTCTATAGAAGTGAAAGAGTGGTTTTAGTCTAAGAAAGGGAAGGAACATTGGCTTTATGTTATAGATACTGATTAAGTGTTAGCATTAATAAGCAAAGGATTGTAATAAACATCTCTGTGGATGTAGATATATAATCAAATCAAATATAGAATAGTCAATACCAATGAGATACTAATTTGTCATTGCAAATTTTTACAGTCCCCTAGCAGGATAAGAATTAACAAAGCCTTCTTTATGTACTAGAAGGCAACCATAGGTGCCATGAATAAATACCATGCTCTGTGTCAGTACTGAGGAGTTTTTTGTACCTTTTAAAGAAGCTCCTCCAATGCTTCTTGCAAGACTAGTTTCAAGGCTATGAATTCCCTAAGTTGTCTGTCCCTGATGCTCTGTATTATTTCTTCAGATTTGAATAATAATCTACCTGGATAGAGGGACACGTGCATTTCATTGAATTTTTGTACTGTATGTATCTCTTCATTTTTGTCTGGCTTGTGGAGTCACATTTGATAAATGTGCTGTGAATCTTATGGGTTTTACTTTGTATGTAAGTTTCTTTTTGGATTTTTTACTGCTTTCAAAATTCTGTATCATTGGATTCTGTCCTGAGTGCAGGATGTCTTGGAATATTCCTATTTGAGTCTATTTTCTCCTGGCCCCTCAGAGCCTCTTGGATCTTGGTGCCTGCGTTCCTCAATTCTGTGAAATTCTTATCTATGATTTCCTTAACTATAGTTTCTTCATTGAATTTACCTGCCTACTCTTCAGTAACTATGAGTATTCTTATATTGTTCCTCTTGAACTCATTCCATGAGTCTCTAGTGTGCTATCTATTTTCAAACTTTTTCCCACCTTCTGTTATTTTCTAGTGGTTTCCTCCATTTCATCTTGGAGTACTTTAGTCCTTTCCTCAGCTGCTGTGATTCTGCTGCTCAGAGTTTTCATCCAGTCTTTTTTTTTTTAATATCACCTACCATATTCTTCATTTCTGTCACTTCTGATTTAGTTTTCTCATTTCTGCACTCAAACTTGCACTTTGCTGACTACCTGTGCTGTTATTTCTTTGTGCTCATTAAACATCCTCACTATGGTATCACTAAAGTGATTGTCTGAGGATTTACTGAGCTTGTTAATGCTGGTTGAGTCTTCAGTTGTTTCTTTTCCTTTTCCTTTTTTCTTTATTTTGCTCATTGAACTCAGTGGGCTTTTGCATGTCTTCCTCATTGGGTTTGTGGAGTTCTTGCTGTGCTGAGGTTGAATCTTTTGAGTTAGCAGTGATGGAACTCCCCGAGGAATTAGACTGGGAGTTGTTCTTTTTCTTTCTTGCCTGACTTTATACAATGATTTTATATATACATATGTGTGTGTGTGTGTGTGTGTGTGTGTGTGTGTGTATAAATCTGTGCAGTGAAATTTGATGAGAAACTACTTCAGGAGCTGTTGATGTTTTGAAATGGTGGTGGTCAGGTATGGAGGTTGGAGATTAATCTCACCTGAGAGGTCTAACTCCGTAATTTTTAATTTTATTTTATTTTACTTTTTTTTTGCTTTTTGGGTCACACCCGGCGATGCTCAGGGGTTACTCTGGCTCATGCACTCAGGACTTACTCCTGGCGGTACTCGGGGGACAATATGGGATGCTGGGAATCGAAAGGTTCCACCACGTTGGCTGCGAGCAAGGCAACCACCCTACCCGCTGTGCTATCTATCGCTCCAGCCTCTCTGTATTTTTTAAAAGCGAAGACAAAGTAGAAGTTAAATCCCAAACCATACAGAATGTTGTGTATAATTTGTTGTGTATGTAATTGCATTTATGTTAATTTGTGTATGTTGTCAAGTCTAATTCATTGTATAGTCACTTAACAACTTCTACCTTATTTTGTGACTATACAATTCTTATTGAAATAGTTTCTTTTTCAAAAAGATCAAGATAAATGGCAGAATTTGACAGATTTCCAATTAATATATATTTTCCAAGATCCTAAATGGCAGAACACGTCAGTAGCATCCTCTAAGGGGTAGGGGCTACTTAAGGCTGATTCCTTGGGCTAGTTCAGAAAGGCAAAGAATTTTGTAGCATAACAAACAGTGGAGAGATTTTAGGTTAGGTCTCCAGTCAGTCCTTCAACTCTTAAAGAAATTGAGATTGGAATAGAAATGACTTGTTCAAGGCCTTCAGCTGACTATAGAATGGCCTTATTCCTTGGCTCTTTACCTCTGTTTCTTGTTTTGGCAAAGAAAAAAGACTGTCATAATCTTTTTCATCAATTTGCTTGTTCTGGCAAAGGAGAAAGGGTCTCTTAATCTGTTTGTGGGATAGAATTTTCTCTGCCATTTGCAGAACTCCAGAGATTTGAGACATAACAAAATCATTGTTTTGCATTAATACTTCCATTTTCAGTCATCACAGCAATCAATCAGAACTTTTATCCTCTCGCCTAAAGAGACAAGGACATTTAATTCACAACAATTTCCTTTTTCCTTTTTCTGAGCAACTCTATTAAATAAAACATGATGGATCACACTCTACATTTGCATGCCAGTTAAAACAAGGCCAAGAACATAAAGGATCCTGCCCTTGCTCAAACCCGACACAGGCAAAATGGAGGTTAGTTCTGAGAAACACATTTCACACATGTGAGCATTTCACCTGAGGAAAGGCTCCAATTAATTGTCAGAATGAAAACCAGAATATGCTAAAAATTAGTAAGTGAATTCTAATCAGCAAAGACTATAGTTCTGCCTATTAAGATTAATTTTAATAACACAAATCTTAGAGAGTTGGACTGGGACATAATTTAACTATGTAGTTGTGCTCCCATACAAGTTCTTTCAGTTTATTCCCTCTTTCCCATAACAATTAGAAACTGTTTTTTTCCTCCTTTTTCTGAGTCTGTGCATTTACATAGACAGTTCATCATTCTTCTTTTTCAGAAAACCCCTTTGTGCTTGTCTTGTATGTATCTGATATCTGTATGTATCTTGATGTCCCTTGCAGTCTTTTGCATATGGAACTATTGATTGTGGTGTTGACAGGGCATTGATCAATGCATCCAACTATGTCTGTGTAGACATAGGATCATATTTCTACATTCTCTTTTACAGGGGTTTTAGAGTTTACTTATCAAGGTAAAAATAGTGAGGTGTTGACTTGAATACAGGTACTGGTGCTTCTTAGTTACAAATGCTATTCTCATCCATTTATTCATATCAAAATAAAATTTGTGCAGGGGAGATACTGGCAAGCTACCGAGAGTATCTCGCCTGCATGGGAAAGCCTGGCAAGCTACCCGTGATGTATTCGATATGCCAAACACAGTAACAAGTGTCACAATGGAGACATTACTGGGCCTGCTCCAGCAAATCGATAAACAATGGGAGGACAGTGACAGTGACAGGGAAGATAAACAAAATGCAGTATCTTTCTAGGAGAAACTTCTAAGCTCATGCAAGGTAACTTGTAAATTATCATTAATCATTAATGACACAATGCAATGTTACTATGGAATCAATATTAGATTTTGAGGGACCATGTAGGAGAGATTCACAATACAATTTGCAGAGTAAGAAAAAGGCTCGAGAAACTGTGAAATCTAAGTTGCAAACTAAAGAGTAGAAAGGAATATTATCGTGATGGAATAGGGAACAAGGCAGAAAGAATTAAATCTGAGGTAAGAAAACCTGATTCAGTCAAGAAAAAACAATGACAGTTTTGTATAGGATGGCAGTGTATTGACAATATTAGAGAAGTAACTGGAAAGAGAATTTGTTTAAGGTTCATAATCCATGTTAAGGATTTTGAGCTCACTAGTTTTTAATTGTATGTTTTGTTTGGTTTTAGGCCACAGCTGGCAATGCTCAGTGGTTGTTTCTGGTTTTGCATTTAGGAATTACCCAGGAGAGTGCTCGGGGGACCAAATGAGATTCTGGGAATTGAACCTGGTTCACTGCATGCAAGACAAACACTATAACCACTATGCTATCACTCCAGCCTCTGAACTTGTTTATTGCAATGGGAAATCACTGAAAAATTGCCAGACAAGAATGACAAAAAAATTTTTATGCTACAGAAAATGCCCATGTGTAGTTATGGATGAATGATTTGATAAAAATAAAATGATATCATACTCACCATGGTCTGGATGTCTATTTGCAAACTTTTTAGTCATAATCATCAGAAAGAAACTTACTTAGAAAATGACAAAAATTGAGGATTTTTATTCTCTTGGTAGTCAAATTTCTTTGTTTTTTCAAATTCCAAGAGTAGGATTCTCGTATTTTACATTTTCCAGTGGGGCAAGATGGTGCAAGATGGCCAGACCTACTTATATTATATTATATTTATAGCCATGAAGATGTCTCACATCCTATAAAGGGAATCTACAAGTTTTCTTACATAAGTCATAATTTCTTCCCATATTATAGCTACTGGTACTCCCAGCTCTAGTAATCAGCTTCAATCCAAGAATCCCAGTAGAATCTCTCTTGATTTTAGTTAATAAAATCTTAAATATTCAGAGTTTCATCTTAAAGCACAATGCTTTCCCCCCTTCTTTTCCCCTTCTCTTTTTGTATTCTTTATTGCCTGACTTTATTTTGAATCTTTATTCACTTAGGTAGAAGATTATACTGGATCCCAGGCTTGTGGATCATTCAGTCATTTTGCAAAGAAGGTTACCCTTCAACAAAGGTGTTTGATGATCCTGTATCATATCATTTCAGGATTCATTATGTTAACAAAGTCAACCAAGTCTACATAGATGGAACGAACCCCCCCATTAATTTATATAAATAAAAGTAAAATACAGAGCAATCATCTTGCATAGTTCACTTTTTTTATGACAAGACTTTCTTCTTGGAGCATCTATTTCTGACCTTACGTTAATAGAGACTGATGTTACACTTAGGAGTAATTTGCACACAAATCACATTGGAGTCGTTTGTTTGGCCTTACTACTCACATTTAATACCAGTGTGAGTTTAAATTTGGAAAATGAATAGATCAAAGTTAGGAGATAGTATCTGGTTCATATTCCAGGAGGAATTTAGACAGTTGCCTGACGCAAAGGGAAGTAATAAGAGGGAATGGGGGAAAGTCTGTGACTTTCCTTTCCCAAGACTTGTCACTCTTCTTTTATTTCAGGCAGTTTTCTACATTAAATCTATACTTTACTTACTTATACTTAGGTTTTTGTGCTAGACACAGTTTATAAAATCTTTTTGTGTTGGGGAAACACCCAACAGTGCTCAGGATTTATTCCTGGCTCTATGCTTTAGGATCAATCCTGGTGGTGCTTGGGGGACCATATACAGTGCCAGGGATTGAACTGAATCGCTGAGTGAGAAGGAAGGGAAGAGGAAAGAGATGTAATTCCTGTACTATCTCTTCAGACTCAATTTATAAGTTTTGAAAGTTCAATTAACCCTCTATGTCACTTGTTATAATATTACCTTTGGTTTTGTGTCATCCAGATATCAGAAACATATAACAGGCTCCATTGTATTGTATTTTATTTTTATTTATTTTTTGCTTTTTGGGTCACAGCCAACAATACTCAGGGGTTTTTCCTGTCTCTGCAGACAGGAATTACTTCTGGCCATGCTTGGGGGACTATATGGGATGCGAGGGATTGAACCTGATCAGCTGCACACGAGACAAATGCCTTCTCCTCTGTACTATGACTCCGGTCCCTGTATTTTAGACCAATACAATCTTGGATCCCACATACCCATTGGAGCGATAGCATAGCAAGTAGGGTGTTTGCCTTGCATGCAGCCAACCCCGGTTCGATTCCTCCTTCCCTCTCAGAGAGCCCAGCAAGTTACCGAGAGTATCCCACCCACATGGCAGAGCCTAGCAAGCTTCCCATGGCCTATTCAATCATGCCAAAAAAAAAAGTAACAACAAGTCTCACAATGGAGATGTGACTGGTGCCCGCTCGAGCAAATTGATGAACAACCAGATGACAGTGCTACAGGACAGTGCTACAGTGCTACAATCTAGGATCCCACACATCCATT
Source organism: Sorex fumeus (assembly GCF_029834395.1). Classification (NCBI taxonomy): domain Eukaryota; kingdom Metazoa; phylum Chordata; class Mammalia; order Eulipotyphla; family Soricidae; genus Sorex; species Sorex fumeus. Next base: position 22,251,719 of record NW_026606091.1, on the reverse strand, counting down.
TTCCAGTAAGTATCATTGTTTACTCAACACTGATGCATTAATTATTCAGTTATTATTTGTATTTTTAAAATTGTTTATAAGTAATATTAATTCAGTTAACATTTCCTCAATTTAATTAAACCTTCAGAGAAGCAGCTGCCTTAAAATCTCACAAATGATTTGTACCTTGCACAGTGCCCCAAAGCTGAAGTGCAATGTTGCACGTGGGGGTAGGTTGTGGGGAGGGGTGGGATGGGGAGAGATTAACCATTAGACTCTAGGAATGATACCAGGCACTGGACTGCTGGGTACATCAAGGAGAAGGTGATGGATGGATCTACACAAGGGAGGCAGTGATTTTAATAAGAATTATCTGAGTTAGTTCAGAATAACCAGCTGCTTATCTCCATGGGGAACACCATTTGACATAAATGAAGACAAGGACAGTGATGAAGTCTGAAAGAGAGTTAATTGAAAAGGAGTAGCCTTTTCTGATCTTCAGATTGAGCTTCTTAGGAGGATTCAGGGAAGACAGAGTGAGTCAAAGATTTTTCACATGTAGGGGTTTTCCCTGGGAGATACAAACATCATAACTTTATTGACCTCAAATCAGGGAAAGGCCAAACTCAAAGAAGCTCAAAGGGTGTTAGTTTCCAGGGTCTACATCTCTTAATTGCCATGCTCATTAAACTGATTTTCATTTTACAGTTAGATCAGCTTTTAAAATTTATCAAAAGAAAGAAGAATAAAAGCATGAAACTTTCATTATTTGACTCTTTAAAAAATCTCCTAACTACAATGCCTCAGCCTTTGAATTGAAAGATAAAAAAAAGTTGGTTGAGGACCCATTTCTCTATTAATCAAGAATTAATAAGCATTTACCTCAGAAAAGCCAACATTAGTTTTGACTTGATGGCTCTGAACTACATACCATTTATTCTCAATAATGTAATTCAATCTCTGTTCAAATGTCATCTCCTCAGACAAGCTAAGTAGGATAGCAAAACTCAGCCATCCCACAGTATATCTCTGGCAAAAGGCTAATTTCATGGAGGGCTGTAAGGGCAATATGAAGGTCACCCTTTATCCATATTTACATATAAATGTCTCCCTTAAGGGCATTGCAGGGGGGCAAAGGGGAAGAGTGGGAGGGGATGGGGGGGATGAGTTAACTAATGGAGAAAGCAGAACAGCAGAAATTTGCATCCCCCCTGTTTTCTTTGCCTTCCCTCCCACAGTTCTTCTTAATCTGCTCATTCCTGTTGTCCTTGACCAAGCTATTTAAAAATGGCAGCTAATAGGGGAAAAGGAAACTCAGATAGAGAAGGGAGCGCCAAATAAAGGGTGTTGGGAGGATCCTCCCAGGATGGGAGAAGCATGCTGAAAGTAGACTATAGACCAAACATGATTGCCACTCAATGCCTCTCTTGCAAACCACAGAACCCAAAAGGAGAGAGAGAGAACAAAAGGGAATTCCCTGCCACAGAGGCAGGGTGGGATGGGGGGGATGGGTGGTGGGAGGGATTCTGGGACCTGTTGTGGTGGAGGATGGGTGCTGGTGGAGGGATGGGTACTTAATTATTGTATAACTGAAACCCAAGCACAAAAATTTGTAAGTCTCTAACTGTACCTCGTGGAGCGATAGCACAGTGGTAGGGCGTTTGCCTTGCATGCAGCCAACATGGCTGACCTGAGTTCGATTCCTCCGCCCCTCTCGGAGAGCCTGGCAAGCTACCGAGAGTATCTCGCCTGCGCGGCAAAGCCTGGCAAGCTCCCCGTGACGTATTCGATATGCCAAACACAGTAACAACAAAGTCTCCAATGAAGATGTTACTGGGCCCACTCAAGCAAATAATAATAATAATAATAATAATAATAATAATAAATAAAAGGCAGCTAAGGGCTAGAGAGATAGAATAACCCATAGGGTGCTTGTCTTGTACGTGACTGACCTGGATTGTCTGAGGCACCGTGAGTCTTTCCACTCCCCTTCCCCAGTGGAAAAGAAGACTACTTGGTGAATCGCTCAGTTTTGCTAGATCTATCCTGTGTGTGGGCACTATTTATATTTTTAATCAATTCTCCTGGTTGAGTGGGGGTGGGTGAGGAGGGCAAGTGATTTAATGTGTTTGCTGGTCAAGTGCATGAGGCTGCAAATTCAAGTCCTTATGCTGCCACATGTTTGACACATGCACTGAGGAGATCCTGACAGGAATTCCTGGCAAGGAAAACAAGTTCTCCTTGCTTTCTTTCTTACAAAGCTGTCTCAGGCTCATGCTTGTTTGATTTTTTTTTTCACCCAGTCACTAGAGAACATGATCTGGGACCACCGTTCTATCTAAATTTGTATCCCCAACATTCTCTATCAGTGATTACTTGACATTATATTATATAATTATCTTTTTGTTTACCTTTCTAACGCAGTTAATTGTTGTCATCATAAAAGCAGGGATTTGGCTGCCTTTTTAGTAAGTACAAGTACTTCACACAAGTACAAGCAATATATTGTTAAAGTGAACAACCAAATACTATGCCAAAGAATTTTCATGTGAATTTCTAGTAAGCAATATTAATTTCTTATTTGGAAACTTATTACAGATTTCTAAAATTTTGCTTTTTGGGTCACACCCAGCGACACACAGGGGTTACTCCTGCATCATGCACTCAGGAACTACTTCTGGCTGTGCTTGGGGGACCAAACGGGATGCTGGGAATCAAACCCAGGTCAGCTGCGTGCAAGGCAAATGCCCTACCTGCTATGCTATTGCTCCAGCCCCTGGATTTCTATAATTTCAGGGGGACTACTAAGCATTGCTGCAGGAGGCCAGGGCCCACCCCTGAAAATACTTGGACAATTGGTCTGGATGGCTCAATGCTTTGCCTGGCCACTTGGTGCTACTTGAACCCATTGACATGGAGCTTTCAGTGTCACTCTGGTGGTGTGAAAGGGTCACCAGGGCCTACACATGACAGTGGTTTGGGGTCTATGTGGTACCAAAAATCAAACTTGGGGCATTAAACATGCAAGACAAGCACTCTGATTCCTAAACTATCTCTTTGGGTCTTAAAATAGTTTTCTTTAAATGATGGACTAATAATATCAAAGAGAAAAAGAACCACTAGTAATAATGAAAAAGTCATAGAAGGAGAGAAACACCAAAAACTAACAGTTGAATAAATAAAATAACATATAAGTGAGCAACCTACATACAAATATGCTATAAAAATATTTTGTAGGGCAACAAAGTAGTGGAACAAACTATGTATAAGCTATAGTTCATACAGTGCATTCTGTAAGTTTTAATATGTCACATACATAATATGTCATGTTTACACAATTATATATGGTTCTCTTAGGGTGGGAAATTTTGATAAATAAATTATCATTAGTCACGTATTATTTTAAGTGAGAGAATTATAAATTCAGCTATAAGAATTAATCCTGGGAGCCCTGATGCCAGTAGAGACTATAAAGATTGTAAATCAGAAATTCATGTTATTGATTTTAAAGGTAAAATTCTTATCCAAAATGGCAACATAAGTGTCTTCTACCTCACTTCCACTTTGGACACATTGAATCAATAGCTATAGGCAGAGCAATTCATTCTGTTTCAAAGAAATTCAGATGCTAGCTTAACAACTTCTACTTAATGGATGGATGAGAAAATATCCACTGAATGAATGAAAAAATTCCTACCAAAATGGGTTGGAATGGCTGAGGTACACTTTTACTATCAATTTGACCCCAGTATAGCAACATACAATTGGGAAAGATTTCACAAGTTCGAGTTGTTCCTTGAGTTAAGGGTCTGGACTCAACTTTTGAGATTTCTACCTAAAGGATGGGTGCCCTAAGCAACTAACTTAAAAAGCTAAATAGGTGTTTCATCCTCAAGAATACACAGTATTTCAGTGAACAAACAAACAAACAAACAAACAAACAAAGTTACTGGGGCTGAAGAGATATTAGCAGGCTTATATTTTAAACAAGATAATTACCTAAACAAAAGTTTTATTCAGGTAAGTTCATCCATAAATGGCTGAAGAACATAATGGGTTCTGAACTGCAGCTTCTCTGGTTAAACTGAATATTTGTGATACATTTTTTCTTTGCTTTTTGGGTCACACCTGGTGATGCACAGGGGTTACTCCTGGCTCTGCACCAGAATTTACTCCTGGTGGTGTTCAGGGGACCATATGGGATGCTGGGAATCAAACCCCGGTTGGCCGCGTGCAAGGCAAACGCCCTACCTGCTGTGCTATCTCTCCAGCCCCAATACATTTATTTTTAAGCTAGACAATATCATTTGTTACATTAAATAAAAGTGGTATAATTTGCATGTTATGGGTTTCAATGTATGATGGTAAATGTTTGGATTTTATTATATAATAAATTAATATAAAGAGTGTAAAAAAGGAAAAAAAAAGCCCAACACTAATCAAATAAGGGAAGTTACTTTTTATAATCTCAACTTCTGGAACTTTTTGGCAGAGTGATATAATCATTTATTTAAAATGATATGAGGAAATACATACTTTGATGGATCACTGCAGCTATTATATCACTACTGTTTTACCTGAGAGCTTTAGCAAAGCAGCTGTTCAGCCACACAGCTCAAAAGATCATCTTAAATACATTGTTTTTCATGAGAAAGAACTGTTTTCCTGAAAACTATTGTTTCCTTTGCAGATTTATTTATTGACAATGTTGCTGATATCTCTTTGTTCATATATATATATATATATATATATATACACATACACACATATATGTTTTGGTCTGGAAGTAAATTTGCCTTTGATTATATATACGAATCTCTCACTTTCATTGGCACTATTTCCTCTCACATTTTTCTTCTCTGAAATTTAAATAAATTTTTGTCAATTACAGAGAGTGTAATCTTTATCCCCTAATCAGGACTTGTTAAGTTCAAATGATCCATTTGGGCAAGTTTCAAGAAAGAACTGAAAAGTGTTTCTAAACCAAATGATTATTATGATGCGAAACTTACATATCATATGTATCAGAAATTTAATTAAACTGCATGTTATTTACTGACTTCATCATTCAACTGCATGAACGATGTTTATTCATTCAGTTGCTTTTAACTGTGTTTAATTTATAAACTGTCATGGTAAAAAATTTACTTCCATGCTTCAATTTCTATAAAATCATTAAAACCCCAGAGCAAGGAAAAGATGATAAAGACTGCATAAGAGATTATGGGGTTATTTGTAATGTAAATGTGGGCTTCTAGGATTTCTGACATTAAAGATGTGTAGATTATTTAATAGTATTTCTCTTATTTTTTTCTTGAGGTAACTAGATTGTACAATTAGATAACAACTAGACTGTACATGCTTTGGGGGTATAATTTCAAATCTTTTCAAATGGTATGTCACTTTAACATGCAAATAATCTTAGTATCGATATTTCTCCACCACAGTTTATTGAATCACTTTCTTTCTTTTCCCCTGTGATAATCTCAGTTCTGAGCTCAGAGTTCAGAGACTCTGGTTTGACTTTCTCTGTTTCTTTTTTTTTTTTCAAATATCCTACATACAAGTGAAATCATCCAATAATCTTTCTCCCTTTGACTTATTTGCTTTAGATAACTCCTAGTTCCATCCATGTTCTCACAAAAAAGACAAGACTTTACTTTGTATTCTAGCTGAGTAATGTTTCATTCCTTGGTATTATCTCATCTGTGCTTAGGCATTTTGTTTGTTTCCAAATCTTGATCATTGTAAGTAGAGTTGCAGTGATCATAGGTGTGCATATTTGTTTCTAAAATCAGTGTTTGTCCTTTGGGTAAATAACTAAGAATAGAGTAACATCATTTCTCAGTAATATTTTTTTGTGAGGGGGGTGTTGGCCCATACTTAGTGATTCTCAGGGCTAACTCCTAGCTCTACACTCAGGGATCACTTCTAGAGTTTCTCAGGGGACTGTGTTTAGTGTCTAGTATTGAATCTGATTAGCCATGTGTAAGGCAAGTGCCATACCCAATGAACTATCTTTTCAGCTCCAGTAATAATTCTTTTTTAACTGAGACTTTTCTTTTTCTTTTTTGGTCACACCCGGCAATGCTCAGGGGTTACTCCTGCCTCTGCCCTCAGGAATTACCCCTAGCGGTGCTCAGGGGACCATATGGGATGCTGGGAATAGAACCCGGCTCAGCTGCGTGCAAGGCAAACACTCTACCCGCTGTGCTATTGCCCCAGTCCTGAGCATCCTGAGCATCCTCCACCCAGATCCTCCGAATTCCATTAGGCGGGGGTCACACCCACCAACTGGCCCCCTGGCACTGTGTAATCCCATCAACGGCCAAGACTCAGAGACTATAAAAACCAGCTCCCGGAAGCGCGGAGCCGCACAACATCTTATTATCTCATTCCTACTTTGGACAAACTGGCAGGCTACTGAATGTAACCTGCCCACACGGCAGAGTCTGGCAAACTCCCCGTGGCGTACCCAATATGCCAAATGCCAGTAACAATGATGGGTCTCATTCTCCTAAAGAGCCTTGAATATAGCACTTTCTTAAAAATCTCAGGGCTAGGATGAAGGAGACGTTACTGGGGCCTGCTCGAGGCAATCGACGAATTCGTGAACTGAGACTTTTGTGAAATTTCTTCTAGCTCAGTGCTTATACTAATTAGTAAAAATATAATCTTGTGAAAAGTAGAAATAATCATCATTAAATTTTTTTTTGGAGAATTTGAGAAGACAGGACTACAAATAATTCTTTTTATTCTGTAACAAATTATTATGACTATGGTGTAAGAGAAGACCCTTAGAAAGTGTTAGATGGATGTTCTAAGTACAACTTCTTTTTGTACATGGGAAAGAAAACTGTGAAACTACAAAAATGGTATGACTTTCTAATGTTGATGCCCATCAGCCAACACCCATGAGATACTCTCAGTCACAGTAAGTTAGGTTTATTACTCATGCAGCAAGAAAGCCTGACCCCATTTACTGGTGAGGGCATCCAAATAAGAGGAATATATGTTACAGAGTTTGCTTTATGTGAGGTGACTTGAGAGAGGTTATGAGAAGGCAGAATTTGCTATGGAGAGTTGTGATCAGGAAATGAGGCTCAGTCTATACTTGGGAGCAATGCTTTCACTCCTAGGCGTGAGTGCTAACATCTGGTGTACAGAGCATCCGGCATGCATGATAACTGGGAGAAGAGATGTTTGCTAAAAGCGGATGCCTTTATATTGGTCTTACTTTTGTCTCGGATCATACGATGAAGAGATTTTGCTTTTGTCTCACTCTGTGCGGATCTCAGGGTGACCTTGGCTAATGTTTGTGCTCAGGTGACATTGTTAATATTCAATGGGAAAAATCCATAGTCTAGCTCAGCTCCCAGCTATCAAGTCTTTGCTATTATTTCTCCTCAAGACACCCCAAATGAGAACAATGTGACAGTTAGTATCCAGGCTTGAACATAAATCTTTCAACTTCTGGACAGCAGTCTCTTCAGTAATGCATGCTAGCCCACAAAATTCTGAAATGAGGGGAAATGCAGTAAAGTGGAAAGAATTTGGAGTTTGTTAGAATCAGGTCCAAATCCTGATTGTGATACTTAATTGAGGTCTTTGAATTTCATCAGTGAGCTCATTGACTTCTATCTCATAGAAGTGTTGTGAGAAATAAGTGTGACAATGTATTATCAGTCTAAAATAAATGCAGGTGTGCCTCTAAATACTTACAGGATATCCTGCTTCTCCTTAAACACTCCTGCCCCCTCTTTGTTGATTTAGTTAGGGAGAGCAAAATGGTATTAGTAAAGTAGAATAGATGTACCGCCAGGGAACAGCAGTGTAGTTCTGGGGCTGGAGTTCTGCTCCAGGAAGTCATCAGGAATCCAGGCTTTTGCTATCTTGATGCTCCTCTATGTGAACTTTTACTTAAGGCTAACTCATTGCCCAAGATAGTTGTTCTAATCTAAGCCATCACATCTACAGTCCTGACCTAAGGGAAAGGGATAAAGAGAGAATAAGGTCTGTACTCAGTTGCCTCCTTTTTTTTTTTTTTTGCTTCGCACTCAGGAATTACTCCTGGTGGTGCTTGGGGGACCATATGGGATGCTGGGAATGGAACCCAGGTAGGCTGCGTGCAAGGCAAACATCCTACCAGCTGTGCTATCGCTCCAACCCCTCAGATGCCTCTTAAGGAAAATTTCTGGACATTGCTGCATCACTATTCTATTAATATAGTAACTATCTGATGATATAGTCTGCATCCTTTATGCATGGAAGTTATGTAATGAATTAGGGTGTTCTGTTTTCTACCTCTTCATCCTAGTCATGGATAATTTGAATATTTTGTTTACTGTTAGTCCCGGTCTTCCATAGAGTCTCTGAAGTTGTCACTGATATCTGTTGTGTATGTTCTTCCTCCATAAACCAGAGCACCAGGAATTTGTTTATGCTACAAGACTCAAGCTGGATCCTTATTTCATACTCATGTCTATTTGTTCTAGCTTTGATCATATTTTCTCTATTATTTGTACATCTAGATCCATAGTTGTATCACTTGATCACTTGACATCCTGTTACTCATCCATTTGCTTGAGCGGGTGCCAGTAACATCTCCATTTGTCCCTGTTGCGTGCTAATGTAGCCCAAAAGTGTCTGCTCATTCTAGGAACACGAAGAGCCTCAAACAGATCATTCGGGGTCTTGATGAAGAAGTCTAACCATCTCATAGGTGGGCGGCCATGCACTCCTTTGACATCTCTTGGAATCCAGTCGGTAATGGCTCTAGTTCAGTGGTCGTCTCCAAATCTAATTCAATTTAGTGAGAGAGGAGAGGAAAGTGAAATGAAGGCATAATGAAAGGAAGGGAAAATGAGGGACAAGAATACAAACACCTGGGACTGAAGAGATTGTATAGAGGTTAAGACTCCAGCCTTGCATTTGACCAACACCAGGCTGACTCCCTGGCACCACATACGGTACCCCAAACCCTGCAAGGTGTGAACTTTGAGCACAGAACCAGAAATAGATGCTGAACACTGGTGTGACACCGAACGTCTTCCCTCCCACTGCTAGCCTCCACACAGTATAGCGATCAGAGGGGGACTGTGAATGACAAGGGGCTATCAAATAGGCCAGTATTGGAGGGGACTCTAACAGAGGGCTGACAAGTGAGTCTCCGTGGACACCCATGAGGACAGAGGCAGAAACTGTAGAAAGTTGCACAGAAGTTGCTAATAATCATCCAGAGAGGACATGGAGGTTAGAATATGAGATAGCATGGCCAGAGAAGCTCTGGAGCTTAAAGGGAACCCAGAGGGAACCATCACAGGCTCTCAAGCAGTCTGAGGCAACTCTGACAACTGCAAATGCTCACGTCACATCACAGATGTTTTGTAAAACACTTGTGCTTTGAATAACACATGGAACTTTCCCTGAAGGGTACAGGAGACAGAAGGTGGAAGCTACAGCTAGAAGCCCAAGAGAAAAGAAAAGAAAGCCTCATGGACCCGGCTCAAGGAGAATTCCTGCTTCATACTGTCTCTACACATTCCCTCATGTTCCTGACATTATAGAAACATCACTCTAAGACTTGCTAAAACTTGTGGTCCCCATTTTTCCCAGACTGCAATAGTTTTTTTTTTTTTGCAGAGTTATAGACCAAATTCTGAAGAAGCATGAAGGCAAATGGAAATGATAAAATGGTTAATATTCAGAAGAAAAAGTGAAGATCCTCTCAGATAAGGTTTTTGGTCTTGGGAACCAGCAACTTGAGAAGCTAGGACAGTGAACAATATCCTCCAACTTTGAACAGAAGCAAATTTTATAACCTGATTAAGGTGAAAAAGTGCAAGTGAAAGTGGAAAAGCTAGCTAAAGAACAAGGAAGGACTGAACATATTTAAAAGAGGCTCTGTCTTGAGCATAGTACACTCTGTCTCAGAAAGGCCAGTCTTGATGTAGTCTTTCTAATGTCACATTGGAAATACCAAAGTGAAGAAAAACCGGGTTTCCAGAAAAATTTTATCCCAGAAGGAGAATAGAAATCAGAGACCAAGTTCAGAATGATAAGTTCAAGCAGGACTAGGAAAAACCCTGCTCCTACTGAACAAGCTAGAGAGAGAATTATAGGACGGGAAATTCTCCAAGATGAAATGCAAATTGTTGACTGAGTGAAACATCAGTCAGAAGGAAATGCAAAATGCAAATTGTCTGAGTGAAGTCATCAGAAGAAAGTGATAGATAAGAATAATCTCTTGGATATGTGGGATTTAAGATTCACAGCAAGGTATCAACAAAGGGCCAAAGGCAATACAATGGGAGAAATGATCTACACAACTGAGATGGGTATGTGTATTGTGTGTGCTGTGTGTGGAGGGTGTTGGGGTCACTGGGAAGATGGGTATACTGGTGATGGGTGTGGTGTTGGAATTATGTGCATGGGAAACCATCATTAACAGTATTGTGAATCAGAGAGGCTCAATCAATAAAAAATATTAAATAAATTAAAAGTAATTTAAAAAAAGTCACAGCATTCCACATTTGTATTTGCATCAAATTGTTTTAAGGAAATACTGACGCAAATAATAAAGATAAAATGAAAATTGTTATTTGATGGTTCTGACCAGGTGTTGAGTAAGTTTGGTAGGCAATATGTACATGGAAATTCATGTGAGTAAAAAATATAAAATCTTATTGCCTACAGATGAAGCTAGATGTTGTGTAGAAAGTAAACATAATTAGAGATGATTATTTGGAATAGCAGTGCACATAATAATGCAAATACTGAGTGAACATCAATTTATTCAGAATTATGACAAATTATTAGAAAATGATGACTGTGAAAGTGGAAATTATCCTGAAAGTCAAATCCTCATCATACATACAACTACATTAAGTAAAGATTAATAAACTAAATTATATTGATACATATGCATATATTTAAAAGTATGAAAATAGAAAAAAAGGAAAAAAGCTCAAAGGGAAGTTGTTAACTTTGATAGGAAAGACTTGAAGTAGAAGAATATAGAGATCCAAGAGCAGTATTCTTTTTCTATAAAACTATATGATTAGTTGGTTCTTAATGTTCTTGCTTTACTCTGAAAAACAAAAAAATTAGATTAAAAGTTACAAACCACATTTCCACATAAAGGTATTACATTGGTTCTAGTTTAAGTTTTTTGAGTAAATCAAACTAAATTTTAATTAAAAAAATAAAGTTTCTGATGAAGATGACTGTTCTGGACATGATAGGGTAAATGCACTTCTGATTGTTATCACTAGATATAGCTAAGAAGTATGGGATCTAAAATAAAGCTTATTAAAGACAATATCAATAAATAGGAGTTTATAAAAATTGAAAGCTCTTGATTTGTAAAGAAAAAATAAAGGATAAAAAGATAAGCTACACCATTGGAAGAAAATATTTGCCACCCACAAATCTGTTAAAGAATTACTATCTATATATAAAAATAACTCTGAAATTCAATTGTATAAAAGATAACCCCAAAACAATGGGCACAGATATAAAAGACTTTTTTCAATATGGATACATTTAACTGAAATAGATGCACAAATACAAATAAAATCTTTCATGTGCTAAGATATTTAGCACTGTTAATCATTAAGGAAATATGGAGATTGATTCTATATACTATATTTCTATTACTAAAATAAATAGTGACAGCATCCAAAGATGGTAAGAATAGAGAGAAATGGTTCTCACACATTGCTCTCAGAATGTAAAATGGTGCAATTACTTTGGAAAGTGGTTGGGCAATTCTCAAGAGTTTAGCTATACAACAACCACCTGATTCAATAGTTGGATCCGGGACATATCTTAGAAGAATAAAAAAATCCACACAGATGCCTAAACACATAGAAATATAATTACATAGAAATATAATTTCTTGTAATAGTCTAAAATTAATTGGAAATAGTCCCATGTTTTTCAGTGAATGATTGAATAAACTTTGATATCTTTGTACCCTTGAATATTACCAGCAACAAAAATGAGTGAGTTAGTAGTACACATAGCAATTTGGATACATCTCAATGATATTGTTATATATAAAGCCAAAGTGTCATATTGCATAATTTCAAATGGAATATGACATTCTAAAGTAACAAAAATTGCTATACATGGTAAAATGACACATTGTGATATACACATATTGATGAATGCCAACTTATTGGTGTTGAAATTGTATTATAGTTACAGAAGATGTAAACTTTGGAGGAAATGATAAAAGATCTTTTTTATTTATTAATATTATTATTTTCATTTATTTATTGAATTACTGTGGGAAAAGTTACAAAGCTTTTAGGTTTAAGTCTCGGTCATGCAATCATCAAACACATTTCCCTTCACCAGTACTTATTTTTCACCACCAAGAACCCCAATATAACCCCCCTTCCACCCCTCCTAATGCCTGTGAGGCAGATGAATTCTAGTTAACACTCTATCAACTTTTATTAGATTCATTGTTTTGACAAAAGATGCACCATTATTATTTAGAGTTTACACCCCAAAATAAGACCTGCTGAAAAGGCATTGTGAAATAATTTGTTTTCTACAGCTGGTTATAAGAACCAGAGAGGACCGAGAAAATCAGCTGAAGAACTTCACATCGGGACCCATGGCCTAGAATGGAACGAACAGGGTGAGAGACTGTCTGAGTTCATCATATTGACCAAGACCAACCATGGTAACTCACAGTTCCAGAAGGCCTAATCTAAACGTTGAACATGGGAGTCTCCCAGTGGACGATTCCACAACGAAATAGACCACATCATATTCAATCTACAGTTTTGCCTGACAGATGTCACTATTGTCCCAAAATTCCAAATGGGATCAAACCACTGTCTACTTCATGCAAAATTCTACTTCACAGAGCGGGGAGAAAGGGCTGCAAAGTTTAAGAAAAGAACTCCCAGAATGACCACCAACTGGGAGCTTTTTGGCACTATTGCAGCAACATGGGAAGATGCCATTGTTGACAACATTGATGAGGAATACGATCTACTGATTCAGCACCTCCATGATTGTGCGAGGAATGCCAAGAGAGTTATAGCCACAAAAAAACACCTGTCTTCGAAAACTCTTGAGTTTATTCGCCAACATGGTTTGGCACATGCCTCAGGCAAGCACAAGCGAATGTCCAAGCTCGCAAAGCAGTGCAGAGATGTGATCAAGGAAGACCTCAAAGAGAGAAGAACAGAAGTGCTGGTAGATGCGGCAGAAGCCAGGAAAAGTATTCGTAACGCCTGCCTGTCCTTCGCCAACTACAAGACCAAGATGACTGCCCTCCGACGTCCTGATGGATCTATCACATCTTCCAGAATGGCAATGGAGATTATTCATGACTTCTACTCAAATCTCTTCGATAGCCATATCCACTTGCCGACATACCAAATTCCACAGGATGGATATGTCGTTCCCAATGTTCTCCCTTCTGAAATCCGACACGCCATATTGTCAGTAAAGAAACGAACAGCACCCGGCCCAGACAAGGTCCGACCCGAACACCTGAAGAACCTGCCGTCAGTACTCATCAATATGCTAGCTCGGCTCTTCACACGCTACCTGTCTGAATGCAAGGTTCCGTCCCAATGGAAAACCAGCAGGACTGTACTACTGTACAAGAAGGGAGACATCCATGACATTGGCAACTATCGCCTAATCTGCCTATTGTCTGTCATCTACAAGTTGTTCACTCGAGTCATCCTAAATAGGATTAGCAGAACACTAGATGAAGGACAACCATACGAGCAAGCCGGGTTCCGCAGAGGATTCAGCACCATTGACCATATCCACACGATAACCAAGCTCATTGAGGTTTCTCGGGAGTTCAAGATGCCACTCTGTCTAACGTTCATTGATTTAAAGAAGGCATTTGATTCTGTTGAGATGGAAGCGGTCATAGAAGCCCTAGCCAATCAGGGCGTACAAACTCAATACATCAGGATCCTTCGCGAGCTCTATTACGGATTCACTACCAGGATCTCACCATTCTACAAAGAAGTAATCATTGATGTCAAGAGAGGGGTTCAGCAGGGTGATACCATTTCACCGAAACTCTTCAGTGCCACCCTTGAGAACATCATGAGACGACTGCAATGGGAAGGAATGGGAGTGAAATAGATGGTCGGCAACTACAGCACCTCCACTTTGCTTATGACATTGTTTTAATAACACCAGACATTAGCCAAGGGGCACAAATGCTGACCGACTTCGACTGTGAGTGTGGAAAGGTCGGTCTACAGCTGAATCTTACAAAGACAATGTTTATGAGAAACAGCCTCATTCCTAACGCCCCATTCGCTCTCAAGGGAACGACCATCTCAGAATCCAACAACTATGTGTACCTCGGTCGAGAAGTCAACATGACAAATGACCTGGCACCCGAGCTGCGCAGGAGGAAGAGAGTGGCTTGGAACACCTTCAAGAGCGTCGAAGAAATAGCTAAGAGGATGAAGAACCTCTGGCTCCGGGCACATCTCTTTGATTCCACAGTTCTTCCTGCATTAACATACGCCTCAGAGACCTGGACCCTACACAAACAGGATGAGAATTCGGGTCTCCCAAAGAGGAATTGAAAGAGCTATGCTTGGAATATCACGTTTCACTGAAATGAGAGAAAGAATCTGGAGTTCTGACCTCCATTGACGATCAAGAATCAGGGACGCTGTCTTGTTTGCCAAGGTGTCAAAAATCAGATGGGCTGGTCACGTAATGAGATTTAAAGATGACCAGTGGACTAGAGTTGTTACCCACTGGATTTCACGGGATGCCAAAAGACCGCATGGCCGCCCACATACCAGATGGTCAGACTTCATCAAAATCATGAACGATAGGTTTGAGGCTCTTCGGGTTCCTAGAGAAAACAGATGCCACTGGGCTACACTAGCACATGACAGGGACAAATGGAGACGTTACTGGCGCCCGCTTGAGCAAATCGATGATTAAATTCTGTATTGAATTTTTTCAAAAAAGTATAAGTTTTTTTAGATTCAGAAAAAATGATTCAAAAACAGATACAAATTATCCTCAAAGCTTAAATTTCACCTTGATTTAAAATAGATTAAGATTTTCATGGTTATGGTTTTGAAATAGAGGCTTTAGGGTGGCCTCTAATCACCCTTGCAGGTGTTCCCATGGTTCAATCCATATTTGAACCCCATCAAATATGGTGCGGTAATCTTGGAAGATGGGTACTAAGTGTCTTATGATGATTTGCGGCCACACAGTCTGGAAAGCGGCCTGGAGTGTGGTGGCAGCTGGGTAGTGGAGGTAGTGGAGGTAGTAAAGGTTGGCTGAAGAGGTATATATCTGGCACCAGCTGGGTGGGGCTTCTGGGTGGGATCCCTTGGGTCGCTGGTGAAAGCAGGCAGAGGATTTCTCTTTCCATGTCCCATTGAGCCTTGAGTCCAAGGTCTCTCTCGGAGAGCCTGGTAAGCTACTGAGAGTATGCCGCCTGCACAGCAGAGCCTGGCAAGCGATCTGTGGTGTATTCGATATGTCAAAAATAGTAAATACAATGCGTCTCATTCCCCTGACCCTGAAAGAGCCCCCAGTACAGCAGCGTTAAGAAGGACGAGGAAGAAGAGGCTGATAAAATCTCAGGGTCAAACTAGGCTGCCAAAATGAAGAAGGACAAAAATGACTATACTTTCAATGCACGTATGCTGACATCAGATGCATCCATCGAGGACCTGATGGTGCAAGCACAGATATCAAGTAGGACATCATTGGTCTGATCGAAACAAGACTGCATCAATCACATCACCTCACTTTTGACAATGGAGAAGAACTGTTCCTCAGAACATGCAACAAAAGAGGCGTCGGAGGTGTCGGTATCCTTGCCATGAGCATCGATTCATTCAAATGCCTAACAACCCTAATCGGATGATTACACTTGAATAGATGTGGCTCACTATTCAAGTCGCCGGCGGTTTCTATCTTTGTTGTCTATGCACCAACATCCAATTATGATGAAGAAGAAATTGAGAAGTTCTACATGGAGCTAGAGAAGTTATATAAAGAAGACCACACCTCCTACAAGATCATTGTTGGTGATTTTAATGCCAATATAGGACCGTGAAGATCGGCCGAAGAACTCCACTTTGGGACCCATGACCTAGAATGGAACAAACAGGGTGAGAGACTGTCTGAGATCATCATGTCTCCCAAGACAATTCATGGTAACTCACAGTTCCAGAAGGCCGAATCTAAACATTGGACATGGGATTTCCCCAGTGGACGGTTCCACAACAAAATTGACCACATCATATTCAATCTTCGGTTTTGCCTGACCTATGTTGCTGTTGTTACAGAATTCCAAACGTGATTGGACCACCATCTCATTTGTGCAAAATCCTACTTCACAGAACGGGGAGAAAGGGCTGCAAAGTTTAGGAAGAGAACTCCCAGAACAACCACCAACTGGGAGCTCTTTGGCACTATTGCAGCAACATGGGAAGATGCCATCATTGACAACATTGATGATGAATACGATCTACTGGTTCAGCACCTCCATGATTGTTCAAGGAACACTGAGAGAGAAAGCCACAAAAAAAGCCTGTCTTCAAAAACTCTTGAGCTCATTTGTCAACGTGGCTGGGTGTGAGACTCAGGCAACCACAAGTTAACGTAGGAGCTCACAAAGCAGTGCAGAGAAGTGATAAAGGAAGACTTCAAAGAGAGAAGAGCAGCAGTGCTGGCTGATGCGGCAGAAGTCAGGAAAAGGATTTGCAATACCCACCTGTCCTTTGCCTACTACAAGACCAAGATGACTGCCCTCCAACAACCTGATGGAACTATCACATTTTCCAGAAGGCCAATGAAGAAGATTATGCATGACTTCTGCTCAGATCTCTTTGATAGCCATATCCACCTGCCCACATACCAAATTCTGCAGGATGGATGTCTTGTTTCCAATGTTTTCCCTTCCAAAATCTGACAGGCCATTTCATCGGTATAGAAGCAAACAGTACCTAGCACAGAGAAGGTCAGACCCGAACACCTGAATAATCTGCTGTCAGTACTCATTAATACATTGGCTCGGCTCTTCACATGCTACCTGTCTGAATGCAAGGTTCTGTCCCAGTGGAAAACTAAGTAGGACCGTTCTACTATATAAGAAGGGAGGCATCCATGACATTGACAAATATCGCCCAATCTGCCTGTTGTCTGTCATCTACAAGCTGTTCACTCAAGTCATCCTGAATAGGATTGGCAGAACACTAGATGAAGGACAACCATACGAGCAAGCTGGATTCCAAAAAGGATTCAGCATGATTGAGCATATCACATGGTAACCAAACCTCATTGAGGTTTCTCAGAAGTTCAAGATGCCACTCTATCTAATATTCATTGATTTAAAGAAGGCCTTTGATTCTGTTGAGATGGAAGCAGTCATCGAAGCCCTAGCCAAACAGGGCATTCAAACTCAATACATCAGGATACTCCATGAGCTGTATTATGGATTCACTACCAGGATCTCACCATTCTACAAGGAAGTGATCATGGACATCAAGAGAGGAGTTCAGCAGGTTGATGCCATTTCACCGAAACTCTTCAGTGCCACCCTCGAGAATGTCATGCAACGACTGGAATGGGAAGGAGTGAGAGTGAAGATAGACAGTCGGCAACTACACCACTTCCGTTTCACTGATGACATCATTCTAATAACACTAAACATTACCCAAGTGGCACAATTGCTGGCCGACTTGAACCGTTAGTATGGAAAGGCCGGAATGCAGCTGAATCCCATGAAGACAATGTGACAATGTTAATGAGACACAGACTCATTCCTGACATTCCATTGAACCTCTCTCAAAGGAATGAACATCTCCAAATGCAACAGTTATGTGTATCAAGAACTTAACATGTCAAATGACCTGACACCTGAGTTGCGCAGGAAGAAGAGAGCAGCTTGGAACTCCTTCAAGAGCATTGAAGAAATAGCTAAGAGGACAAAGAATCTCCAGCTCCTGGCACATGTCTTCAACTCCAGCTTTCTTCCTGCATTAACATAGGCCTTAGAGACCTGGGCCCTACAAAAACAGGATGAGAATGCTATTTGGGTCTCCCAAAGAGGAATCAAAAGAGCTATGCTTGGATCTATAATGCTTCACTCAAGTGAGAGAAGGAATCCGGAGTTCCGACCTCTGTTGATGATCGAGAATCAGGGATGCTGTCTCATTTGCCAAGGCATCAAAAATCAGATGGGCTGGACACGTAATTTGATTTGGACATGATTGCTGGACTAGAGTCTTTACCGACTGGATTCCATGGGAGGTCAAAAGATAGTGTGGCTTCCCACCTACAATATGGTCAGACTTCTTTGTCAAGGCCTTTAACAATAGGTTTGAGGCTCTTCGTGTTCCTGAAACAAGCAAATGCCATTGGGCTACACTAACATGTGAAAGGGATGAATGGAGATATTACTGGTACCTGCTTGAGCAACTCGATGAGTAACAGGATGTCAAGTGATCAAGCGTTCAAGTGATGGTTTTGAAATGTTGATTTATCAGCTGTAAAATAGCTGGTACTACCAATCCTTGAAATGTTTGAAATGTAGAGATAATTTTATGAATTTGTTTTAGGAAAGCCCTCACAGTATGTTTTTTTCCCCATGCTCAATTTTAAGATAGTTATCAATATATAATAACTACTCAGTTACCTTTACCTTTACTCAGTTAGTAAGTTCTCAATATGCATAATATCACTTAATCTCTTAATCACTTAATCACTTAATCCCCGTTATTCATCGATTTACTCGAGCTGGTGCCAGTAACGTCTCCATTCATCCTGGTTGCATGCTAGCGTAGCCCAATGGTATCTGTTCGTTCTAGGAACATGCAGAGCCTCAAACCGATCATTCAGGGTCTTGACAAAGAAGTCTGACCATCTTGTAGGTGGGCGTCCATGTGATCTTTTGATGTCCCGTGGAATCCAATCAGTAATGGCTCTAGTCCAGCAGTTGTTTGTAAACCTCATTACGTGTCCAGCCCATTTGATTTCTGATGTCTTGGCAAATGAGACAGCGTCCCTGATTCTTGAGCGTTGACGAAGATCAGAACTCCGGATTCTATCTCTCATTTGAGTGAATCGTGATATTCCAAGCATAGCTCTTTTGATTCCTCTTTGAGAGACCCAAATAGCGTTCTCATCCTGTTTTTGTAGGGCCCAGGTCTCTGAGGCATATGTTAATGCAGGAAGAATAGTGGAATCAAAGAGATGTGCTCGTAACTAGAGGTTCTTTGTCCTTTTAGTTATTTCTTCAACGTTCTTGAAAGCCTTCCAAGCCGCTCTCTTCCTCCTGCGCAACTCAGGTGCCAGGTCATTCATCATGTTGATTTCTCGACCTAGGTATATATAACTGTTGCATTCGGAGATGGTGGTTCCGTTGAGAGCGAATGGAGCATCAGGAACAAGGCTGATTCTCATAAACATTGTCTTCGTACGATTTAGCTGTAGTCCGACCTTTCCACATTCACGGTTAAAGTCGTTCAGCATTTGTGCCGTTTGGCTGATGTTTGGTGTTATTAGAACGATGTCATCAGCAAAGCGGAGGTGGTGTAGTTGCCGACCATCTATCTTCACTCCCATGCTTTCCCATTCCAGTCGTCGCATGATGTTCTCGAGGGTGGCACTGAAGAGTTTTGGTGAAATGGTATCACCCTGCTGAACCCCTCTCTTGATATGGATGATTACTTCTTTGTAGAATGTTGAGATCTTGGTAGTGAATCCAATGTATAATATATACCTGGGTTATTTGCCTTCTTTCTTATTAACCTCATATAGTAACATAATATGTGGTATAAAATTTATAAGCAAAAATTTTCAAGAGGGACTGGACTGATGCACAGTTGGTAGGGAGTTTGCCTTGCACACGGCTGACCTGGTGTCAATTCCCAGCATCCCATATGGTCCCCCAAGCATCACCAGGAGTAATTCCTAAGTGCATGAGCCAGGAGTAACCCCTGTGCATCGCTGGGTGTGACCCAAAAAGCAAAAAAATTTTTTTTCAAGAAAAAAGATATACGTGAAACTATGTTCATAATAGTGCTTAATACAAGAGCCAGTATATAAAAAAACTCATGTTCAGTAACTGATATGTGTAAAGAAATTGAGGTATATTGTACTGTGGAATGCTATACAGTTATAAGAAAAAGTTGAAATCTTGCAGTTGTGCAATGTGGATGGAAACATGTTAAGCAAAAGAAGTCAGAAGGAAAAGGACAAAAATGGTATGATCTCACTTATCACAGAGAAAGAAAACAAAGGAATAGACAGTATGGAACAAATCTTTGGCCTTTGAAGAATTTATATTGCCAAGTAGATGAGGACACAATTGGGGTTTGCAGGGAGGAAGAGGAGGACTAGAATCTAGAAATGAAGTAAGAAAAGCAGTGTTGAGTCTTGAGCAGTTTAGTGGTGTTGAAGATGACGTGTTTGTATATATCAGTCTTAACGTTAGCAATATTGTACCCATATGCCTATAAACAATAAAAATAAATCTTTTAAAGTCTCAAGCACAACTGCCTACTGATACATGTTTCACTTTAACCTTTCCCATAAAAGTTTATCACAGGATTTATATATCTTTTAAGTTAAATTTATGAATAAAACCATACCTATTTCCTAGAATCCTTAATTCTACTTTTCATTTGCCTTATCTTAGATATGAAATGTAGAAAAGAATTCAGATTTCAAATGAAATATAAATTGCATATTTATTTGTTTTCAGTCACATTTGATGTTCAGGATTTGCTCCTGGCTCTGTGCTCAGGGAACCATATGTGATGCCAAGGATTGAACCAGGTGCAAGACAAGTGTCTTAATGCCTGTACTATCTCTCTGGTCCATGTATTCCATAATATAATTATTTAGAGACAAAGTGGGCAAAATAAGCGCCTACAAATTGCATTTGTTGCAATATAAAGTTTCTTCCTTTTACTTTATAAGCAAAAGAATATTCCCTGTTTTATTTTTTCTGAACATGGGTTGGGTGTACAGCTTAGGGATTTCTATCTTTTTTAAATTGAATCGCTATAAGATACAGCTATAAAGTTGTTTATAATTGGGTTTCAGTTATAGAATATTCCAATCCCTTCACTAGCATACATTTCCAATGTCCTAAGGTTCCTTCTTGCCAGTCTCCCCACCTGCACACCCAGTACCAGCCTGTCCCAGTCTGCCTCTATGGCAAGCACTTTCCCTCTCTCTTTCTCATTCTCTCTCTCCCTCTCTCAATCCCTCTCATATATCTCATTACCTACTGTCAGCACTCCTTGTCCAGAGTGATCATTTCCAACCAGCATTATGATAGTGGTTCCTTCTCTATCCTAACTGCCCTCCTGCCACTCTTCCTTTTGTGGCTAGCTTCCATCCATGGAACAGTTTTCCTGGCCCTTGTTTTTACTGTCCTTGGTTATTAGTCTCATATTATACTTTTTAAATGTCCCATAGAGAAATACAATCATTCTATATCTATCACCCTCCTTTTGACTCATTTCTCTCAGGATCATACTCTACATGTCCATTCACTTATAAGCAAATTTCATGACTTTGTTTTTCTTGGTGATTGTACAATATTCTACTGTGTATATGTATCATAGGTTCTTTATCCAGTTGTCTGTTCTTGGGCATTCAGGTTGTTTCCAGATTATGGCTATGGTGAATAGTGCTGCCATGAACATAGGAGTGCAGATGGTGTTTCTGCTGTGCTTTTTTGCACCCTCAGGATATATTCCCAGAAGTGGTATTGCTGGGTCAAATGGGAGCTCAATTTCTAGTTTTTGAGGAATACCCATCTTGTTTTCCAAAATGCCTGGACTAGTTGGTGTTTCACTGACAACGAATTAGAGTCCCTTTCTTCCCACATGCATGCCAGCACATGTTCTTGTCCTTTTGAATGTGTGCTAGTATCTAGTGAGATGATATCTCACTGTTGTTTCGACTTGCATCTCCCGATGACTAGTGACATAGAGCATTTTTTCATGTGCCTTTTAACCATTTGTATTTCATCTTTGAGGAAGTATCTTTTCATTTCTTTCCTCTATTTTTTGATGGGGTTGAATGTTTCCTTCTTATTAAATTCTACCAGTGCCTTATATATCTTTGATAGTAACCCTTATTAGATGAGTATAAGTTAAATAATTTTTCCCATACCATGGGCTCTCCTTGTATCTTGGTCACCATTTCTTTTGAAGTGCAGAAGCTTCTTAGTTTAATTTAATTGTATTTGTTTATATTTACATCCAATTTCTTGGTCAGTGGTGTTTCATCCTTAAAGATGCTTTTAGCTTCAATGTCATGGAGGGCTTTGCCTCCATGTAACTTATAGATTCAGGTCTGATAATGAGGCCTTAATCCATTTTGATCTGACTTTTGTGCTTGGCATTAAAAGGCTTGACTTTATTTTCTTTCATGTAGCTTCCTTGTTTTCCAACACCACTTGTTGAAGAGGTTTTCCTTGCTCCACTTCATATTTCTTACTCTTTTATTAAAGATTAGGTGATCATATATTTGAAGGTTTGTGTCAAGATATTCAACTCTATTTCATTGATGGGCAGAAATCTTTATTCTAATACCATGCAGTTTTAATTACTATGACTTTGTAGTATGGTTTGAAGTTGGGGAAGGAAGGTGATGCCTCCCATCTTCTTTTCCCCAAGGATTGCTTTAACTGTTTATGGGAGTTTATTATTTCATATGAATTTCAGGAGTATTTGATGTTTGAGCTAATTCTTTGAAAATGTCATGGGTATCCTTATAGGGACCACTTTGAATCTGTATAATGCTTCAGAGAGTATTGCCATTTTGACAATGTTATTTCTCCCAATCCATGGTCAGGAAATATGTCTCCATCTTCTCATATCTCTTTTATTTCTTTTTTGATTTTTTTCTTTTATTTCTTGAGGTAGAATTTTGTAGTTTTCTTTGTGCAAGTTCTTTACCTCCTTAGTTAAGTTGATTCTGAGGTACTTGACTTTCTGAGGTATAATTGTGACTGGGACTTAAAAAAATATCACTTTCTTCTCTTTCATCATTTGTGTATAAGAAAAACATGGACTTTTGGGTCTTGATTTGTAACCTGCTGTTCTACTATACAAATCTATTGTTTCTAGGAGCTTTTGATAAAGTTTTTAGAATTTTCTAAGTATAGCATCATATCATCTGCAAATGGTGAGAGCTTGACTTCTTCCTTTCCTATATACATACATTTAATATCTTTTTCTTCCCTAACCACTATGGCAAGTGCTTCCAGTACTATATTGAGTAGATGTGGTGAGAGTGGGCATATCTTGCCCCTGATCTTAGGGAGAAGGTTTTTAGTATTTACACATTGAGAATAATGCTTGCAGTTTAGAGATTTCTGAGGAGAGATTCTGGAAGGATGCACTAGAAAATAGGAGTCTAGGACATACCTTTGCTCTTCCAAGTGCTAAATTCCAAGATACTATATAAAGGAATGAGGAATGGCAGGAAACACTGAGACCTCGTCGACATCAAACGTCTGAAAGAAGGATCCCACATCTCAATTACTGAGAGTAACTCAGCACAGTCAGCTAAAACTAAATCTTAATGCTCTGTGGGACTTGGAAGAATACTAAAAACCCAAGGGAGGTAATGAAGGAATTTCCTATGAGGCTATCTCTCAGGAGGTAAAAAATCCCTCTACTGGTGCTAAATATTATCAAGTTATTGCAGGAGATGTTATCCTGAGAAAGTCAATGTAGAAAACAAATGGGCATATAATATCCCAATTTATAATAATGAACAATTCAATGCTTTCAAAGTAGTATAATTAAAGAATCAGGGCCGAACAGATAGCTCAATGTAGTGAGTGTATGCTTTGCATGCAGGAAGCCTAGATTCCATCATCAGCACTTCTTGGTCTCCAGAGCACAGACCAACCAGAGTCTCTGAGCACTGTTGGGCATGGCCTCAAACAAATAAGAATAATCAGACATGAATAAGGATAGAAACCACAAGTTAAAATATTGAAAAATTATGAAAAATTCAAGTTTATATGAAAGCAAATAAACAAATTCTAGAAAGAAAATGTAATGAATATATATTTTAAATTTAAAAACAACATCAGTAACAACTAATCATAACTGTATCATTCAAAAACAAGATGGGAGTAAAATATAGATGCTCTAGGAATATATAGGAAACAGCTTGAAATATACAGCTGAAATGAGCAACTGGAAATGTTAGAGGAGGGACAAGTGTTTCCCCAAAGACTTACCTCCCAATGTGAGGAGGGAAAGTGAGAGGTAGCCTTGAGATAAAAGCTCAACCCACCTGACCTCCCAAGGGAAATGCCTGAGAGGGTTGGGACTGGTAGTCTGTACCTATGAAGTATGGATGCTAGAGTCTCAGCAGTGCACTGGTAGTAATTGGACTGTGCCTGGTGCCCACAAGATCTATACAGTTCAGGAATTAGTCTCTGCACCTGAATTCTAAGGGAGCCAGAAACTTGGGTTGAAGTGAAGAATTGCTCTTTGCAGAATAAAGGAAAATCAGTCCCAACTTTCACTTCCAGTAAAAGTGTGTCCTTGACTCCTATTTTCCAGTGCATCTTCCAAAAATCTGTAGGCTTTCCTTTCAGAAAAGAACTTCATAAGAAGAAGAATGATAATTAAAGTAGTGTTAATTTAGTGTTGCAGACAGAAACAGGGAGTGACATTTTCTTTTTTCCCTTTTTCTTTTTTTTTTCTTTTTGGGTCATACCTGGTGATGCACAGGGGTTAGTCCTGGCTCTGCACTCAAGAATCACTCCTGGTGGTGCTCGAGGGACCATATGGAATGCTGGGAATTGAACCCGGGTTGGCCGCGTGCAAGGCAAATGCCCTTCCCGCTGTGCTATTGCTCCAGTAACGGGAGTGATATTTTCAAAAAGAAATAATATCAAAGGTAATTTTATGCTAAATCACCAGCCCTGAAGTACTATAAAGGCATGAAGGAACCACCTAGATGTAGAAACTGATGCACCATCCAGACAATGGTGGATGGCTTCCCTTAGAAAAGAAGCTCCAAGAAGGTAAAACAATCTTGTTAAAATTATGGAAAAGACCCTCAGGAGCTCAAGGCTCTTCACTTTGGCTATCCCTTAATAACAAAGCCTTAGACTTTAGGAAAATTCCTACTATAAAAACACTTTTATAAAGGTAAATCACACTATTCTCTGCTGTCTTCATCACAGACTGTGATATGTACTTTTCCTCACTTTCCTTCTTTACATTTTTTTTTTAAATAAAATTTCTTACTTCTCTATTTACCTCCTCCTGAAAATCTTTTCTTAGATAAAAGGAAAGGTAGTGATCCTGGAAAAACCTTGGCAAGAATTCAGTCTGACTCCTTTTCTTGCAATGAGCAATTCCTTCCTCCAACCTGAGTCAATGGCTCCATGGGAATTCAGGTGGTTTGGAGCAATTCCCAAGCTGGGCAGCTCAAGTAGATTCTAGACATAACTTGATCGCTGTCTTGTGGGGGGGTGGTGAATATTAGTGTTCTGTGCTGTATAGTTGCTCTTAGCTGGCTTTACTACTATTCCTCACCAAACCCAGACACTTTTCTGGATGACCAAGGTGGGTGAACCAGAAAAATAGAACAGTCCTCCCTCCAGACTATAGTCCTTGATCCCCACCACACCCATAACCTTCCACACTTGATGAGATAATTAGGAGTCAAACTACTTTTGGAAAATCTGAAACATAATTCATGAGCTTCCTGGGGAACCCACATGCATTTATTTTGTTGTGGTCACATGTGGCTGTGTTCAGGGCTTACTCCTGGCTCTATGTTCAGGGATCACTTCTGGTGAGGCTCTGGGGACCATATTGGGTGCTGGCGATCAATCCAGGTCTACCAGCTACAAGAAAAATGCTGTACCCACTGTATTATCCCTGGCTTGATAGTCTTTTTTATATCTGTATCACAGATTTTAGTTTTTCTTGAAGATTCTCTTTTTCTGAGGGATCCCACCTTTCTCTGGTTGGTGCCTCAGTTTCTGCCTCCAGATGGTGCGTCATTTTCTAAATCTCTTAAAGAGCCCAGTATTCACATCTCAAAGGGGTCTAATGTTCTGTCTCTAGGCAACTTCAGGGCAGGTAGCTAGACAGTTTATTTAAATCACATCTGGTTTTATTATTTCTTGAAAAATTATCACCAATATTTTGTGTCCATTCCCCCTCCCCCCGCCACCTGTCTGCTGCAGAAACAAGTTCAAGAAGGAACATTTGAGCAAAAAGACAGATAGTGATAGTGATGTACATAGTGGTGTCCGATTTAGTGGTTAAAAATGAGTTACGTGGGGCTGGAGCAATAGCACAGCGGGTAGGGCATTTGCCTTGCACGGGGCCGACCCGGGTTCAATTCCCAGCATCCCACATGGTCCCCTGAGCACTGCCAGGAGTGATTCCTGAGTGCATGAGCCAGGAGTGACCCCTGTACATTGCCGGGTGTGACCCAAAGAGCAAAAAAAAAAGAGTCAGGTCAATTTGTAGCTTAAGAATTTTCATGGTACAGCCCGCCCCCAAGGGCCTGGGTTCCTCTCTGGGCACGCGCAGCTAGAAACAGCCCCGAGACAGCCGGTTTTCAACCCCTGAGCCGCGTGGGACGGGCACAGAGGCCCAGCTCTGGGCAACAAAGCTGAACGGCTCCAATTCCAACAGGTACAGCCCGCCCCCAAGGGCCTGGGTTCCTCTCTGGGCACGCGCAGCTAGAAACAGCCCCGAGACAGCCGGTTTTCAACCCCTGAGCCGCGTGGGACGGGCACAGAGGCCCAGCTCTGGGCAACAAAGCTGAACGGCTCCAATTCCAACAGGTACAGCCCGCCCACAAGGGCCTGGGTTCCTCTCTGGGCACGCGCAGCTAGAAACAGCCCCGAGACAGCCGGTTTTCAACCCCTGAGCCGCGTGGGACGGGCACAGAGGCCCAGCTCTGGGCAACAAAGCTGAACGGCTCCAATTCCAACAGGTACAGCCCGCCCCCAAGGGCCTGGGTTCCTCTCTGGGCACGCGCAGCTAGAAACAGCCCCGAGACAGCCGGTTTTCAACCCCTGAGCCGCGTGGGACGGGCACAGAGGCCCAGCTCTGGGCAACAAAGCTGAAAGGCTCCAATTCCAAACAGGAGACATTCCCAACTCCTCGCCCAGTGCCAGGGACTCTTTCCGGAGCCGCGGCCGCTAACGCGGCCGCGAAATATTTTCCCACTTCATATGCCATAGGAACCATAAGCTAACTTCTTAGATGGAAACTTCTCTATTTTAGCTCAGCCACTAGAAATACAGTTGCCAATAACTCATAAGCCTATCTTAACTCACACTGCATATCAAGCAGAATAGTAACACTGAACGTGAAGGACTAAACCACACCTCTCACAATGGTAAAGCAACGCAAAAGCCCACCAAACATTCATATTGAAGAGTCTAGCCCAGATGACACCAACAGTACTGTAGTGTTAGACAACCTCTCTGACAAGGAATTCAGAAGGGAGCTACTTAGGATGCTTAGGGAATTAAAAGAAACAATGGAAACCAATGCCAATAGAAGACAAGAGGATCTGAAGGCAGAAATGAGGAAAATGCAATCAGAAATGTCAGACCTGAAAAATCTCGTAGGCGAATTGAAAAGCTCAGTGGAAGGCCTCAGCAGCAGAGTAACAGCGGCTGAGAACAGAATCAGTGAGCTCGAAGATGAAGTTCAGAGACTCTCCCGAAAAGAGCAGAAAATGGAAAAGAGACTCACAATTCGGGAACAGATGGCAAGAGAAGATCGTGATGAAGCCAAGAGGGGTAACATAAGAATTATTGGAGTCCCAGAGGGACAGGAAGAAAACCTCGATGAAGAAGAAACAGTCAAAGACATCATTGCTACAACATTTCCAGAGCTGAAGAAAACTTGTGACCACATTCAGGAGGCCCGAAGGGTACCAGCTAGAAGAAATCCGAATAAAAATACCCCAAGACACATTCTGATCAAAATGACCAAAACCTTAGACAGAGACAAAATTCTGAAAGCAGCAAGATCGAAGAAAGAAATCTCTTACAAAGGAGCATCCTTAAAATTCACAGCTGATTTTTCTGATGAAACCCTCATGGCCCGAAAACAGTGGTGGGACATAGTAAAAAAACTCAATGAAATAAATGCCTCCCCCAAAATACTTTTCCCAGCAAGACTCTCATTCATAATAGAAGGAACAACACACAGTTTCACAGACAAACAACAGCTCAGGAACTTCATAGACTCAAAACCATGGTTACAAGAACAACTAAATGGGCTACTTTAAGGCAAGAAAGGCCCCTCAAATACACCCAATTTTAACATAACAATGGGACAAAATCCCATAACAATAATCTCTCTCAATGTCAATGGGCTAAACGCACCAATTAAAAGACATAGAGTGGCAGGATGGATTAGAAAATTGAACCCAACA
The DNA here is from genome assembly GCF_029834395.1 of Sorex fumeus. Taxonomy (NCBI): domain Eukaryota; kingdom Metazoa; phylum Chordata; class Mammalia; order Eulipotyphla; family Soricidae; genus Sorex; species Sorex fumeus. The sequence goes on along the minus strand of NW_026606091.1, from coordinate 22,223,294 downwards.
TTCTGCTGCCTGCAAGAAACGCATCTCAATAGTCAAAGCAAACACAGACTCAGAGTCAAAGGCTGGAAAACAATCCTACAGGCAAACAGCTCCCATAAAAAAGCTGGGGTAGCCATCCTTATATCAGACCACATTGATTTCAGAGTGAGGAAGGTCATAAGAGACAGTGAAGGCCATTACTTATTGATCAGAGGATCTGTACAACAGGAAGAACTTACAATAATAAATGTATATGCACCTAATGAGAGACCAGCAAAGTACTTAAAACAACTACTCATAGATTTGGAAAAAGACATCAATAGCAACACAATACTAGTGGGAGACTTCAACACTGCTTTGTCACCTCTTGATAGATCAACCAGACTCAAGCTTAGCAAGGACATACTTCATTTGAGGGAAACAATGGAAGAAAGGGACTTAGTAGATATATACAGGACACTTCATCCACAAAAAGCTGAATACACATTCTTCTCAAGCGTACATGGAACATTCTCCAAGATAGACCACATGCTGAGCCACAAAACATGCCTCCATAAAATTAAGAAGGTAGAGATTGTATCAACAATCTTCTCAGACCATAATGCGCTGAAATTAGAAGTAAATCACACACAAAAACAGAAAACTAAATCAAACACCTGGAAATTAAACAGTGCACTATTGAACAACGAGTGGATTAGACAGGAAATCAAAGAGGAAATCAAAAGATTCCTAGAAACGAATGAAAATGAGAACACGAGTTACCAAAACTTATGGGACACAGCAAAGGCTGTGTTAAGAGGAAAGTTTATAGCTCTACAAGCATTCCTCAGAAAGGAGGAGCGAGCACACATAAGTAACCTAACCTCACAGCTTAAGAGCTTGGAGAAGGACCAAAAAAAGGAGCACAACCCGAACAGGAGAAAGGAAATAATAAAACTCAGAGCAGAGATTAACGAGATGGAAACCCAAAAAACAATCCGAAAGATCAATGAAACCAAGAGCTGGTTCTTTGAGAAAATTAACAAGATCGATAAGCCTCTAGCAAAACTCACAAAGGGAGAGAGAAAACCCTAATCAACCGAATCAGAAATGAAAAGGGGGTCATTACAACAGAAACCACAGAAATTCAGAGGATCCTCAGGGAGTACTTTGAGAAGCTTTATGCCACGGAACATCAAAACCTCGAGGAAATGGATAAATTCCTAGACTCCTACAGACTCCCAAGGCTGAACCAAGAAGACCTGGAATACCTGAACAGACCTATCACCATCAAGGAAATTGAAATGGTAATAAAAAGTCTCCCCAAGCACAAAAGTCCTGGCCCGGATGGATTCACTAGTGAATTCTTCCAAATCTTTAAAGAGGATTTACTCCCAATACTCTTTAAGCTTTTCCACGAAATTGAAATATCAAAAACACTTCCAAACAGTTTCTACGAAGCAAATATCACACTGATACCAAAAGCAGACAGAGATACCACAAAGAAAGAGAATTACAGGCCGATATCCCTGATGAACACAGATGCAAAGATCCTCAACAAACTACTAGCAAATAGAATCCAACTACTCATCAAAAAGATCATACACCATGACCAAGTAGGATTCATCCCAGGGATGCAAGGATGGTTCAACATTCGGAAATCAATCAACATAATCCACCATATCAACAAAAGAAAAGATAAAAAGCATATGATCATATCAATAGATGCAGAGAAAGCATTTGATAAGATCCAGCACCCCTTTATGATGAAAACCCTAGCCAAAATGGGTATAGAGGGGACCTTCCTCAACATAATTAAAGCCATCTACCACAAGCCTACAGCAAGCATCATCCTCAATGGGGAAAAACTGAGAGCCTTCCCTCTAAGATCAGGGATGAGACAGGGATGCCCACTCTCTCCACTGCTGTTCAATATAGTACTGGAAGTACTTGCAATAGCGATTAGGCAGGAAAAAGATATTAAGGGCATTCAGGTAGGAAAGGAAGAAATCAAGCTCTCACTATTCGCAGATGATATGATACTCTACTTAGAGAACCCAATAACTTCCACCAAAAAACTCTTAGAAACAATAGACTCGTATAGTAAAGTTGCAGGTTATAAAATCAATACCCAAAAGTCCATGGCTTTCCTATACGCAAACAGTGAGAGGGAAGAAAGCAACATGAAAAAAACAATCCCATTCACAATTGTGCCCCAGAAAATCAAGTACCTAGGAATCAGCTTAACTAAGGAAGTAAAGGACCTGTACAAAGAAAACTACAAAACGCTACTTCAGGAAATAAAAGAGGACATGAGGAAATGGAAAGATATCCCCTGCTCATGGGTCGGGAGACTTAACATTGTCAAAATGGCAATACTACCGAAAGCATTGTATAAATTCAATGCAATCCCTATAAGGATACCCATGACATTCTTCAAAGAAATGGAGCAAACACTCTTGAAATTTATATGGAACAATAAGCCCCCACGAATAGCTAAAGCAATTCTTGGGAAAAAGAAAATGGGAGGAATCAACCTCCCGAACTTCAAACTGTACTACAAAGCAGTAATAATTAAAACAGCATGGTACTGGAACAAAGGCAGAACTGCAGACCAATGGAACAGGGTTGAATACACTGACATCTCTCCTCAATCATATGCTCATCTAATCTTTGATAAAGGTGCAAGTAATGTGAAGTGGAGTAAGGAAAGCCTCTTTAATAAATTGTGTTGGCATCACTGGACGGCTACATGCAAAAAAATAGGCTCAGAACTCTGCCTAACACCATGTACAAAAGTAAGATCAAAATGGATTAAAGACCTCAACATCAGACCAGAAACCATAAGGTACATTGAAGATAAAGTTGGCAAAACCCTCCATGACATTGAAGCTAATGGTATCTTCAAAGATGCCACGCCACTGGCCGAGCAAGTGAAAACAGAGATAGATAAATGGGACTATCTTAAACTAAGAAGCTTCTGCACCTCCAAAGAAACAGTGACCAAAATACAAAGACAGTCTACAGAATGGGAAAGGATATTCACCGAATACACATCTGACAAGGGGTTGATATCCAGGATATACAAAATACTGGTTAAACTCCACAAGAAGAAAACATCCAATCCCATCCAAAAATGGGGCAATGAAATGAACAGAAACTTTCTCAAAGAAGAAATCCGAATGGCAAAAAAGCACATGAGAAAATGCTCTACATCATTAATCATCAGGGAGATGCAGATCAAAACCACAATGAGATACCATCTCACACCTCAGAGACTGGCCCAAATTCAAAAGAACAAAAGCAACCGATGCTGGCGTGGATGTGGCGAGAAAGGGACACTCCTTCACTGTTGGTGGGAATGTCCACTGGTTCAGCCCTTCTGGAAAACAGTATGGACGATTCTCAAAAAATTAGAAATTGAGCTCCCATTTGACCCAGCAATACCACTCCTGGGAATATATCCCAGAGAGGCAAAAATGTATAGTCGAAGTGACATCTGCACTTGTTTGTTCATTGCAGCCCTCTTTACAATAGCCAGAAACTGGAAGAAACCTGAATGCCCAAGAACAGATGACTGGTTAAAGAAACTTTGGTACATCTACACAATGGAGTACTATGTAGCTCTTAGAAAAGATGAAGTCATGAAATTTACATACAAGTGGTACAATATGGAAAGTATCATGCTAAGCGAAATGAGTCAGAAAGAGAGGGATAGACATAGAAAGATTGCATTCATCTGGGGGATATAAAGTAACAAAGTATGAGATTAATACCCAAGAATAGCTGAGATCAGCACCAGGAGGATTACTCCATAACTTAGAGGCCAGCCGGGTATCCTAGAGGAAAGGGCTATTCAGATAGAGAAGGGAGCACCAAATAAAGGATGTTTGGAGGATCCTCCCAGGAGGGGAGATGCATGTCGAAAGTAGACTATGGACTGAATATGTTTGCCACTCAATGCCTCTTTTGCAGACCACAACACCCAAAAGGAGAGAGAGAACACAGGGGATTGCCCTGCCACAGAGACGGGGGGATGGGGGGATGGGGGTGGGAGGGATATTATCCATGGTGGTGGAAAATGGGCACTGGTGGAGGGATGGGTATCTGATCATTGTATAATTGAAACCAAAGCACAAAAAATTGTAAATCTACAACCTTAAAAAAAATAAAATAAAATAAAGGGGGAAAAAAAAAATTTTCATAAGTGGGGCCGGAGCAATAGCACAGCTGGTAGGGTTTTTGCCTTGCATGCGGCCAACCTGGGTTTGATCCCCAGCATCCCATATGGTTCCCAAAGCACTGCCAGGAATAATTTCTGACTGCAGAGCCAAGAGTAACCCCTGAGCATCACTGGGTGTGACAAAAAAAAGAATTTTCATAAGCATTAGATTATGGAATAAAATTGAAAATTGGAAACAGAGATGGATTTGCAGAAGTATTTTTAGTCAGCAGTAAAGGGAAAAAAATTTATTACCCCAACTTCTCTTCGTTTTGAAAGACTCAGAATTGCTCACGAGTCTCTCCGGGTGAGGCCTGAATCAGAACATTGATTTATCAAGCTATACACACGCTTCTGGAGCTATCTCCCTGGCCCCCCAAGCCCGTTTAAGGCTGAAGCCCAGATAGTCTATGATCCTGCCCCTTGCTGAGGTTACCTGCTTTTGTAGCTCTTTAGAGATCACAATAGCTAGGTTTTCAGGCAAAAAACCCATAATATAAAAATACCTTGTAATGAACTGTTATCTCAATTTGCATTTCTTCTTTCCTAGAATGCTCTCTTCTTAAGGTAAAGATTTTAGAGTTCAAAATGCATTTTTCTTGTTCAGACAGGATGCTGGGAACTGCAATCCACTTCTTGAAGACAGACTTTGCTCCTTTAAACTATTACTTTAATGTAAACTTTTCTTCTATTTGAAATAGAGTGTCTGTCACAAGGGTATACAAAACCAGAATTTGCATTGTGGGGATGGGTAAGCAGCTAGTCAGAACTCAGTCTCTCCTCTCCCTGTTAGTTTCTTCTCTTAGAGAAAGAGGCAGGTTTGAACTTGCATTATAAAGAGTTTTCTTCCTTTCATCCATATAGTGCTGATACTGTATTTTAGTTAACTAAATTGAGTTTGAAAGTAAATTGCAATGTAATGCATATTGTGTGCATATTGTTGCCATGCACAGACCCTTGTCTCTGGTAACTGAAGACCAGCAGCAAGAGATATATGAAAATGGTGGAACCCAAGGGATTTTATTAGGACATGAAAGAAAACAAGAAAGCAAGAAAGGAAGGAGGGAATAAGGGGAAGTGAATGGAGGAAGAAGGAGGTAGGATGGAGGAAGGGAAGGAGGAAAGGGCAATAAAACAAAGAAGAGGGAAGGAAAGAAGGGTTAAGGGAAGAAATGAAGAAAAGAGGAAATGAGGGAAGGAAGAGGGAAAGGAGAGAAAGGGAAGAGAAAAAACAGAGGGGAAAAGGAAAGGAAGGAAAGACATGAGGAGGATGAGGAAGGGAAGGAAGGAGGGAGGCAGGAAGGAGATAAAAGGAAAGCAGGGAAGGAAGATAAAAGATTCCATAATATAGGAGGTGATACCAAGAGGTAAATCCCTGGAGGGGCTGCTCTCTTTTCACACTTGTCCAATGAGGGTGTTAGCTAGCACTTTTTAAAAAGTCTTCTTTTTAAGCCTGGGCTGTAGCTGGTCTTCAATCTTCAGGGTGCCTCTAAGCTTGATATCCAGGCAGAAGGAGGCAGAAGGTTAAGATGGATTTTCACTGGACTGTATGTCAAGTCTGGCCCTTTGACATCCCATTCATCTTTATTCTCAAAGCAAAATATTTTCTCTTTTTATCTAATTTTATCCAGCTTTCTTTCCCTAGGTGTGGGTGCTTCTGGGGAGAGATGGAGGAAAGTTGAGTTAGGATATTTTCAGTTGGAACCCCACCATGTCTGCAATAAAAAATATTATTGAGACAGCATTGTTTCCAATAGTGTTAATATTTTTGCTTTCAGCATAAAAAGTTACTGCACTTTTTCCCCAGTAAAGTTTCCAAACTATTCTCTTCTGTCCTTAGGTCTTTTCTAGTCTATCCCTTCATCCCATCTCCAACTCCCAGCCTTTAGTGGATCCTTGAATTTTGTGAATAAAGCAAGCACACAAAACTCATATATATCTATAACTTCAAAGTATCTTCATTGTACAGTTTCAGTAGGTAGTTCTAGGTGCTCCCCCATCCCATCTCCACCTGACTCCTCCACCCCATGTCCAGGCTTCTCTCTCTCTCTTTTTTTGTTTTGCTTTTTTGGGTCACATCTGGCAATGAACAAGGGTTACTCCTGGTTCTGCACTCAGGAATTATCCCTGGCGGTGCTCAGGTGACCATATGGGATGCTGGGAATCAAACCTGGGTCGGCCACTTGCAAGGCAAATGCCTTACTCGCTGTACTATCGCTCCAGCCCCGGCTTCTCTCTCTTTTACCCATGTACAGCATCACTTGTCCTGTCCCCTCATTGAACTTTTAGTGAACGATGCCACCTGTCTTGAATTCCACTGTTCCCTTCTCTCCAGTGTACAGAGTCACGTGTCCTGTCTCACACTTATGTCCTGAGAAACCTGTGTCCTTCTCTGCCTTCCTTGTCTAAGATATCCTGTTCTGTAGTTTGTTGTTTCATTTCAAGACCTGTAGCTCCATGTCCCTTTGTCCCCATAGCTTTCCTCTGTGGGTGAGAACTGCCACTCTCACCTGTGTTTGCCCAGGCACTGAGGAGGGCTCAAAGATAAAATTGTCTGACCTGTATTCCCTTTTATAGGTTTGCTATCTCCACTCCTGAGCCTTTTACATCATCTAATTGGCTGTCCTTCATAGTGGTACCTTTAAAATGACCAAGTGACTTTACTAGATTTCCCGGCATTCCTCCCCTCCTCTCTCCGATTCCACCAACACAGTGACCCCCAAGAGGCAGAGTATGCAGTCAGGGCTCCTCTTTACTCTCACAGTGAAGATCTTTCCCTTGACTTTTTGTTTTATGGTACAATGTGATATAAGACAACTGATGAAAGCTAAAGATCAGCTTCATTGAGTTGTCTGCTCTTTTTTATTTATTTTTTGCTTTTTGGGTCACACCCGACGATGCACAGATGCACAGAGGTTACACCTGGTTCTACACTCAGGAATTACTCCTGGCTGTGCTCAGGGGACCATATGGGGTGCTGGGATTCAAACCCGGGTTGGCCGTGTGCAAGGCAAACGCCCTACCCATTGTGCTATCGCTCCAGCCCCAGTTGTCTGCATTCTTTGCTCATAGTAGGATGTAACCATTTGAAGGATCTGTTGCTATTCAATAGTAATATGGGGGTGAAACGTCAAAACCCAGGTAACAGACACACAGGAAATATATTTCTGTAATCATAGAAAATGGGAAATTTATAATCAAATCATTTCAGTCAATTGATAATTTAAGAGACAATTTAACATATCCAGTGCTTTTGATGTTAAAACTGGAGTTTAACATATTAATTGCTCCAAACTGATGTGAAATAATGCAAATTTAATCCTGCAACTGTTCTTTCCTATTTACTTTAACTGACAAGTCTTTCATGGGTCTCCACCATGCAATTTTTCTTTTTTAAATATTTATGATTGCACCAAATATGTGTAGCTTCCTTTAAAAACTCTCATTTTTCAAAGCAATTAAAAATTAGAATAGGCTCCATAAAAATTCAGGAATAAAACTTATCATTAAATGGAAGTAATCTGTGTGCTGAATACCAAAGAACTTGGCAGTTCTAGGCTGATGACTTCGAGCCTAGTCTAAAGCGGAGTAACAAGGCTTTCGTGACTGAAACAAGAGTTAAGCAGCCATTCTAAAAAGCCACAATGAAATTCATTTCCATATATGAGAAATTGAAGGAATTTCTTCTTTTTTTTAAAGCATCGTTTAAAATGTAGTTTGATCTAATGAATATGAAAAAGGGAAAAAGTGTTTAGGCCCAGAATGGAAAATTATATCATGTATATAAAAAAAGAGATCATCTGGGCATATAACTCACAGGATAATATTTCCATTTAATTCAGGGATGGATCTTGCATGGTGAAGTTATTTGAAATAGAAGAAAGTAAAAAAGATATCGGTCCCTTCTTTTCTGGAATGAGGTTTGAGGAGACCAGTGCTGACATTTGAATACCCTTTGATATTATTCAGTGCTGTAAAAAAGGACGTGTATTGAACAGGCAGAATCTAATTACTCTGTGGATTTTAAGATATCTGTGTGAAACATTTCTTCTTTTTCTTACATTTCTCTCACAATACCCGTGCTTTGACAGTGTCAGAAAATGCCCTCTCAGGATGAATAACTGCCCCTCACAGTTGTAGCCAACTAGCTAGGAAAGAAGAGGCCCCCAACCTCTCTTCTTTTTGCCAGTGGAAAGGCCCCACATTCACAATCTTCTGTGAAACTGCTAGCCTTTCTTCAGATTAGGAGCTCCTCTACTCTGCACTATTCTAAAAACAGCCATGACAGTCCCAACTTGGTCATTAAAGGGCAGAAGCCCAATTCTAGTTAAAGGGCTGAGGTTTCCTGGTGAAAACCACCTACAGCCCATCTCTAGGCTCGAATATTCTGCCCTTTCAATACAAGAAGAGGTAAAACTAGTAGCCAATGTCCATTTAAGGAAGATGCCAGCTTCCCATTCCTAATCTTACTGTTATCTCTTTCTCCTCCTTTGAATGTACTTGTGGGCAGAGATGACTGGAACATTCATGAATTCTTTTGGGTTTACCTGTTGCTGTCAGAATACTTTTAAAAATGAAGTTAAAGAGCTGGAGCGATAGCACAGTGGTAGGGCATTTACCTTGTATTCAGCCAACCTGGGTTCGTTTCCCAGCATCCCATACGGTCCCCAGAGCACTGCCAGGAGTAGTTCCTGAGTGCAGAGCCAGGAGTAATCCCTGAGCAGCGCTAGGTGTGACCCAAAAAGAAAAATAAAAAAATAAGGTAAGGAAGGGTTTGAGATATTTTATTTCCTACTGCTATAATTCCTGTTACAATAACTTGAAGTCATTTGAATTCTAGAAATTCGATCTGTGGCCATAATTATTGTGGGAGTTGGGTGGAGGAGATAGAGTTTATTAAAAAAAAGATATTAAAAAAAGTTAATATAGAAGCTTCTCTAAGAGAGTAGTACAAGGATTCTTTTTTTTTTAATTTTGTGGATATAAAATAAATGAAATTCACTATCTGAGGAGGAATTGTCCACTAGACACATTTTGGATATAAGCATTTTGTGGTTTTGGTTTTGGACCATACCTGACTGTGCTCAGGGTTACTTTTGGTTACGTTCCTAGGGAGAGGCCCAGGGCCTCTGTCATGCTTTGCATGTTTTCCAGCCCTTTAAGACTTCTCTCTGGTTCTGGGTGTAAATGGTTTTAAAAATTCTTTTTTACATCATCAGGACACAAGGGAAAGTTCTTTGTCCCTGTGGTTTCTTCTTGTGTTGAAGAAGTAATCAAAACAGCATTAGACAGGTTAGCAAAGGGGAAAAAATCAACTTAAATAACATACATGTGTAGAATTTATATGACAGTCAATTCTAAAGAAAAATAAAGCAGAGCTGGGGTATTTATCCTGTGTTAAGGGACCTGGATGTCAAGGAGAGAGGGAGGTTTTCCATATCAAGGAGGGGATTACTTTATCTTATCCTGGGAGTAAGACAATGAGCATTTTAGATAGAAAGGATAGAAAGAACAATTATGGAACAATTTGCATCTGAATGAATAACTCCCAAACTATATTCTTCCAGGCCAGAGGTTTCCAAAGTTATATAGCTCTCTTTCTAGAAAAAAAAATCTTTCTCAGATCTCCCTAAAAATCATTCCAAGTGAACAAATAGGAAGTCCCTGTCTTACTTCCCACCTCCCCCCACTCCCGCAAAAAGCACAAAAGTTACTGCTGTCTCACCCCCCCCTTAATCTTTTTAACACCCCCTCTTCCCTTGACCCTCCTACAGTATTGGCCACCTGGAAGACACTATTCTAGACCAGATCTTAATATTTTTCTACTCACAATCTTTTTTTACTTGAGAAATGTAACACAGGAACATCTCAGATTAATTATGCAGCTGACTTTTAGTTAATTTTTGATTGTTGTCCATTCAGAGACCCTTTAAATAACTCTGTGGATTTTTAGTTAATTGCTCTGTGGAATTTTAGCAGAGACCCTTTATGTCCATTCTCTGTTGATTTTTAGCAGAGACCCTGTGGATTACTCTGTGGATTTTTAGCAGAGACCCTTTATGTCCATTCAGAGACCCTCTGTTGCTAAATTTCTTACTACCTTCACATTCAGTTACTCCAACCATACAGGGTTGCAGCCCACAATTTAAGAAGCTAGACTCTATGCCATAGAGGCGGGGGGGGGGGGGGTTGGGATAGGGTGGGGGGATACTGGGGACATTGGTGGTGGAAAATGTGCACTGGTGGAGAGATGGGTTTTCGATCATTGTATGACCGAAACTCAAATATGAAAGCTTTATAACTGTATCTCATGGTGATTCAATTAAAAAAGAATCAAGGTTAAAAAAAAAAGAAGCAAGGCTGGAGTGATAGCACAGCGGGTAGGATGTTTGCCTTGCACGTGGCAGACCCGGGTTCAATTCCCAGCATCTATATGGTCCCCTGAGCACTACCAGGAGTAATTCCTGAGTGCAGAGCCAGGAGTAATCCCTGAGCATCGCCAGGTGTGACCCAAAAAAGAAAAAAACAAAGAAGCTAGTCTCTAGGCCATAAATGGTGTGAATCAGTGATTGCTTATTTGACTAGAAAATGGGCTAAGGGCTAAGATAGAGCATGAGCTTCTAGGCCTCTAGTGCTCTCACAGTTGGTAACTTAAATAATTTGGTCTTTAGGCAATGGCAATAGTTTCTGCTGAGGTCCACATAAACTTTCTTGACTCTTAATTCCACATACTAAGATGACGCATAGTAAAGAGTTCTCTGGGACGGGCATATTGAGAAAAGCCTATTTGGCCTTTTGAGGGATTTTACAATATTTAGCAATAAGTTCTGTCTCATATTCAGATCCAAATTCACTTGGTTAGATGCTGTTGAACTGGATCGAAAGTGGGGTTGAACACCGACACCTGAGAAGCATCTCAAACTCTGGTCCTTGACCTCATCCTACATGCTAAATCTAAATGCAGTTTAATACCAACTGCCACTATAGCTTAAGGGAAAACCAGGTCTAGTTGGGAGAATGTGTCAGGCAAGCCCTTTTGTCAATTTAGCATGAGAATCTCTTCACTGAAATGAAAATCTTGCAAAGAGTAGAGAATAACAGGGTTTGAAAAAAGTTAATATTTAACAAACATTTCCCAAACCAAGTTCTAAACCAATTAAGAGGGACAAAGTTGATAGGAACATAAGATCAAAGTACCAGCTCTAACTGTATAATAATACAGTAGTTAAAGAATGCTGCTTCTATGTGGATTCCAAAGGAATTCGTAAATTAGAGAAAAGTATTCGTCTGCAAGTCACTGGGAAGCCTCCCCCTTCCAGTTCTCTTGTGGGGCAAGTTCCTGTAAATTTTAAGAGAGAAAAGCAGACGTCAGGGACCTGAGAGATAGCTCAAAGGGCTGAGCATGTGCTTTGCATGCAGAAAGCCTGGGTATGAGCCCTAGCACCTCATGGTTCCCTTAGTACCTCCAGGGGTGACTCTGGAGCACAGAGCTGGGAGCATTTCCTGACTACCACTGGGTGTGTCTCCAGAAGCAAATAACAAAACTCAAAACTAATAAAGAGAGACCTCAGGCTCTGCTTCTAGCAGGGATGGTTCTGAATAAAACTGCATATCCAATTGATTCTTTAAACTTTTATCAATTCCATAAATTTTTTTTTAAATGTTATCAGGAAATGGGCTGGAGCAATAGCACAGCAGGTAGGGTGTTTGCCTTGTACATGGCTGAGCCGAGTTCGATTCCTCTGTCCCTCTTGGAGAACCCAGTAAGCTACCGAGAGTATCTTGCCCGCACGGAAAAGCCTGGCAAGCTGCCCGTGACGTATTCAATATGCCAAACACAGTAACAACAAATCTCACAATGGAGACGTTACTGGGCTCAGTCGAGCAAATCGATGAACAATGGGAGGACAATGCTACAGTTATCAGGAAATAGGTGAATATTTCATCAAGGCATATCAAGAAATAGCTTTGTAAAATAAATTCAGATTCTGCTTTGTGGTGTCTTCCAAGCAAGTGAAATGAAATCAATGATTTGGGGCTCTTCCGAAAAAATTTTTTTATTCAACATCTTTTCTTTTTCTTCCTTCATTTTTTTCTGGTTTATGAAGGTGCTCTCTCATCAGATCAGATGAACCCAGGACTTGGCAGTGCCCATCATTGCCTCTCATGACTTCCATTTCATGTGCATCTTCTTTAATATCTGAATTCCACAAACATTTGGGACATGATGTCCTTTAGATTATTCTATTTTTTGGGGTTTAATTTTGAGCTACACCTGGCTGTGGTCACAGCATTTTCTTGGCCATGTGCACGGGGTTCACCCATGGTAGCACTAGGGGGGGCTGTATGCAGTGTAGGGATTGGGTGGGCCAGTGCAAGGCCCATGGTGCCCTACCAGATGTACTGTGATTGATTATTCCTCTTTCTTTCCTTCTTTCTCCTTTCTTTCTTTCTTTCTTTCTTTCTTTCTTTCTTTCTTTCTTTCTTTCTTTCTTTCTCTTTCTTTCTTTCTTTCTTTCTTTCTTTCTTTCTTTCTTTCTTTCTTTCTTTCTTTCTTTCTCTCTTTTTATCTCTCTCCCTCCTTCCTTCCTTCCTTCCTTCCTTCCTTCCTTCCTTCCTTCCTTCCTTCCTTCCTTCCTTTCTTTTTCTTTTTGGGTCACACCCAGCGATGCTCAGGGATTACTCTTGGCTCTGCACTCAGAAATTACGCCTGACGGTGCTTGGGGTACCACATGGGATGCCAGGGATCAAACCTGGTCATCTGTGTACAAGGCAAACACCCTACCAGATCTGCTATCTCTCCAGCCAATATTCCACTTTCAATAACAGCATCCCATTGCGATTCACTCAGGGATACTTTGTAGTGTATTTCACACTGATGATCTGAGGAACTCTTGTGAGGGTTTCAAGGGATTGCTTCTCAGCAGTTTCTTAGGTCCTGGCTTTCCCTGGAGCTATGCAGTCTGCTCTCTGTTATCTTCCTTTCTTTACCTAGCAGGTAAATCTAGCAGATTTTGTTCAGTGCCAGGTGATTTCTGATTGAGTAACAATGAAGACAATCAAAGATTTCACTGTTGAAACTTCTTCAGAAACCTGAAAGCATGTTGTTAATGCCTTGGAACTTTAAACACCAAAGAGAGATTCACACACCCTCCTACCCCTCAAGAGTTTCTGATTTATTTGGCTTTGTGTGCTGTCCTCTGATAATGCCAACAGTGTTTGAGAAGCAATGAACATGTACCCTGATTCTGGCATTTTTTTTTTAATAAGGATCAGTTAGACCTTTTTGCATTTCATTTCTACCTATTCTGACCTATAAGTTCTGATTTTTTCCATACCTGTTTAAGTTTCGGCTAATATTTCCAACACCCCTTTAAGCAGTTTCTTTCTTGTTTCTGCCTAAGCAGCTTGCCTTTCTTTGTTTGATTTTCACTTTTCAATTCCTATTCTAATAGACAGATTGGAGAAATCCAAGAACCTTTTATAAGCACTCTGTGAGTTTTTATTTAGGAACTAACAAAATCTGTTATTCTGAGTGAGACTTGTTTGCATAAATTATCTGAATTGAGTTTCAAACTAGATGGAGGGATGGCTATTGAATCTAGGCATGAGTTTTGTACATATAAGGGCATGAGGTCTATAGATTTTTCTGATTTCTAAATAAATAATGAAATTTGGGACTGGAGAGAAATCCTTTACTATTCTCTCAGATATTAGTGTCAGAGTTAGGTCTTAGTGAATGCTATTTAAAATTCCACTGCACAACAGATCTGTGAAATAGTAGAATAAAATAATTTTGTCCGTTCATGAATGTTTTTGGAATGCTCACCTGACACAGGAGGTGCACAGTATGAGATCAAAGTCACACTTGTTAAAGTCAAGGTCAGATAGAAGCAGTCTCCATCTGTGGCCTACATGGCACGAAATCTGTATTGAAATAAAGACTCAAAGTCAAATTATGCAAAATGGGCATATATAGCCTTAGTTAAGGAATATCTGGAGCCTTAAAGAGAGAACGGGCACTCATATTATGAGGGGAGAATGATTCACGTGAGAAAGAAGATCTGTAACTTTATGTTTTCCTTGCTATAGAGATAGATTGTTTTGATAAAAATTGTATCTGATAATTGTATCTGATCCTAATTCATAATAAGATTCCCCATTTCACTCTTTTGGAGATGGTTTTTGAATTTTTGGGCCATTTCTGGCAGTTCTCAGGGCTTACCCCCCTTGATTCTTTGCTCAAAGATCACTCCTGGAGGTGCTCAGGGAATCAGATACAGTGCTGGGGATAAGACCGAGGTCTATCTCCTGGTTTCATTGCTAAGTGCAAGGCAAGTCACTTAACCCCTATTCTATTTCTTTTTCCCCAATTTCCCTTTCTTAGGTGAGTGGTGATAGTTTCTTTTAAGTCTGAATTACCTTATTAATCTTTGCATGAAATAATATGCTTGACAAAGTTATTCATCTTGGGATGGTATATTTTGAAAATTTTGTGGAAGCCAAAAACTTCAGTGTTCACTTCATATAAATATGACTACATATAATTAACCTAACAATTTTTATTATAATATATAAAGACTATTAGGTAAAGTTTTGGATGAAAATTTAGCTTATTATAGTTCACTACATATATGGGAAAATTGGGAAAAAAAGCAAGGAATTATAATACTAGAAAGACCCAATTTATGTTCATTCAGATCTGAGGAATTTCTGGGATATGGATTTTTCTGTTTCAAAACTGGGAAAGTCCCGACTGCCTTATAATAATGCCCAAAGTTATACTTCATTAGCAATCATAGAATATTCTTCTTCTTATTAATTTTTGTGCTTGATCAGATTTTATTACATGATTTTCACTCTGATCCCATCAGGGCTCAAGCCCCATTTAAAGCAGAGCTGTCTGTGAAGAAACTATGCAGAGATCATGAAGAGAAGAGACTTGGTAATTGGTTGCCTATGCTTTATCTGATCAGAGAACATATCTAAAAACCTTTTTTTAAAAAAATATGAATCACAGTTACAAAGCTGTTCATGGCTGTATACCATTCATATAATATAAAACAAATATTATTCACACTTATATGTAACCACAAAAAGACCCCTAGTAGGGAAAGCGTTTCTGAGACAAAAAAAAAAGGGAAGAATAAAAATCCCACACTTTCCACTTTCAAATATTCTGAAAATTTATAGTAATCAAAAAAGTATAGTATTGGAATTAAAATAGACACATAGATAACTGAAATATAATTGTGATTCCGGAATTAAATACTCACATATATGGAAGTTACTTCAAGATAAGAGAACGAAAATCTTACAATGTAGAAAGAAAAAAATCTCTTCTATAAATGGTATTGGGGCTCTAGTGATAGCACAGCAGATAGGGTGTTTGCCTTGCACTCGGCTAACCTCGGCCCTCCTCTATTCCTCTCAGAGAGCCTGGCAAGCAGAGCCTGGCAAGCTCCCTGTGGCGTATTTGATATACCAAACACAGTAACACGTCCCACAATGGAGACGTTACTGGAGCGCGCGTGAGCAAATCGATGAACAACGGGAGGACAGTGGTACAGTGCATAAATGGTACTGCTAAAACTGGATAGCCACATGCTAAAGAACAAAATTAGGTATATTATACAATGCACAAAAAAGTAACTCAAGATGGAATAAAGACTTGGATGTTAGGCCCCAAACCATATAATATATTAAAAAAAAATCACAGGCAAAGCATTTCATGATATTGGCTCCAATGCTGAAAGTAACAAAATAAAAACAAGTGCAACAAATAAACAAATGAAAGAAAATAAAAATAACCAAAATTTAAAAGCTACTGTACAGTGAAGAAATTATCAAAACAAAATATATACTACTGAAAGTGGGCAGATTCATGTATTAGATGACTGATATTCAAACTGTATACACAAAAACCCAATAACAATTACAAAACCCAGACAATTTAATCAAAAAATGAGAGGATGAGAAGGGCCAGAGAAATAATACATCAAGTAGGGGTACTGGGATCAGTGGTGGTGGAGAATGTGCACTGGTGGAGGGATGGGTACTCAATCACTGTATAACTGAAACCCAAGCACAAAAATTTGTAAGTCTACAACTGTACCTCATGGTGTTTCACTAATACATTTTTTTAAAAAAAAAGAAATAATACATTAAGTTAGTGGTCTTCTTTGCATATATCTGATCTAAGTTCACTTCCTGATATCCCGTATCCAATTCTCCCCACCCCCCATCCTGGGAGTGATCCCTGTGCTTCAGGCCCTGAGCACTCCAGCTGTGGCACCCAAATGAAAAACAAAGCAAAACAAAAAATGGGGAGAAGAGAAAAACAGAAATTTCACCAAAGAAGATATACATATGGCCATATGGCCAATTGGTACATATTATATATCTTATACAATACAACTAGAATATAGAAAATATTCTGCATTATTCATTATCCCTATCTATCTACCTACCTCGTTCTCACAGAACGAGGAGAAAAGAGTGCAAAGTTTAAGAAGAGAACTCCCAGAACGACCACCAACTGGGAGCTCTTTGGCTCTGTTGCGGCAACATGGGAAGATGCCATTGTTGACAACATTGATGAGGAATACGATTGAATGATTCAGCACCTCCATGATTGTGCGAGGAATGCCAAGAGAGAGATAACCACAAAAAACCGCCTTTCTTTGAACACTCTTGAACTTATTCGCCAACGTGGCTTGGCACATGCCTCAGGCAACCGCAAGCGAACGTCCGAGCTGGCAAAACAATGCAGAGAAGCCATCAAGGATGACCTCAAAGACAAGAGAGCAGCGGTGCTGGTAGATGTGGCAGAAGCTGGGAAAAGCATTCGTAATGCCCGCCTGTCCTTCACCAACTACAAGACCAAGATGACTGCCCTCCGACATCCTGATGGATCTATCACATCTTCCAGAAGGGCAATGGAGAAGATTATTCATGACTTCTACTCAGATCTCTTTAATAGCCACGTCCACTTGCCCACATACCACATTCCGCATGATGGATATGTCATTCCCAATGTTCTCCCTTCTGAAATCCATCTCGTCGGTAAAGAAACAAAGAGTACCTGGCCCAGACAAGATCAGACCTGAACACTTGAAGAACTTATCATCAGTACTCATCAATATATTGGCTGGGCTCTTCACACGCTACCTGTCTGAATGCAAGGTTCCATCCCAATGGAAAACCAGCAGGACTGTACTACTATACAAGAAGGGAGACATCCACGACATTGGCAACTATCGCCCAATCTTTCTATTGTCTTTCATCTATAAACTGTTCACTCGAGTCATCCTGAATAGGATTAGCAGAACACTAGATGAAGGACAACCATGTGAACAAGCCGGATTCCAAAAAGGATTTAGTACCATTGACCATATCCACACAATTACTAAGCTCATTGAGGTTTTCCAGGATTTAAGATGCTGCTCTGTCTAACGTTCATTGATTTAAAGGCCTTTGATTCTGTTGAGACGGAAGCGGTCATGGAAGCCCTAGCCAATCAGGACGTACCAACTCAATACGTCAGGATCCTTCGTGAGCTCTATTACGGATTCACTACCAGGATCTCACCATTCTACAAAGAAGTAATCATCCATATCAAGAGAGGGGTTCAGCAGGGTGATACCATTTCACCAAAACTCTTCAGTGCCATCTTTGAGAACATCATGCGATGATTGGAATGGGAAAGAATGGGAGTGAAGATATATCGTCGGCAACTACACCACTTCTGCTTTGCTGATGACATCGTTCTAATAACACATCAGTCAAGCGGCACAAATGCTGACCGACTTCGACCATGAGTGTGGAAAGGTCGAACTACAGCTGAATCTTACGAAGACAATGTTTATGAGAAACAGCCTCGTTCCTGATGCTCCATTCGCTGTCAACAGAATCACCATCTCCGAATGCAACAGTTATATATACCTAAGTCGAGAAATCAATATGATGAATGACCTGGCACCTGAGTTGCGCAGGAGGACGAGAGCGGTTTGGAATGCCTTCAAGAGCGTTGAAGAAATAACTAAGAGGACAAAGAACCTCCAGCTACGAGAACATCTCTTTGATTCCACTGTTCTTCCTGCATTAACATATACCTCAGAGACCTGGGCCCTATGAAAACAGTATGAGAATGCTATTCGGGTCTCTCAAAGAGGAATCAAAAGAGCTATGCTTGGGATATCACACGTCACTCAAATGAGAGATAGAATCTGGAGTTCTAATCTCCGTTAACGCTCAAGAATCAGGGACGCTGTCTCATTTGCCAAGGCATCAAAAATCAGATGGGTTGGACACATAATGAGGTTTACAGACAACCGCTGGACTAGAGCCATTACTGACTGGATTCCACGGGACATCAAAAGATCGCGTGGACGCCCACCTACAAGATGGTCAGACTTCTTCGTCAAGACCCTGAATGATCAGTTTGAGGCTCTGCATGTTCCTAGAACGAACAGATGCCATTGGGCTACGCTAGCACGCAACAGGGATGAATGGAGACATTACTGGCACCCGCTCGAGTAAATCGATGAATAACGGGGGATCAAGTGATCAAGTGATATACCTACCTGACTATATCAAAAGTACCTAAAGAACTCTGATCCACACAGAACGTTCAACACGCAGGCAGGTTGGAAAAGTCCTATGAAATTGTCTTTTAGTAGGAAGCATATTACTGCAGGGCTGGAGCGATAGCACAGCGGGTAGGGCGTTTGCCTTGCACGTAGCCGACCTGAATTTGATTCCTCTGACCCTCTCAGAGAGCCCAGCAAGCTACTGAGAGTATCCTGCCTGCACAGCAGAGCCTAGCAAGCTACCCATGACGTATTTGATATGCCAAAAACAGTAACAAGTCTCACAATGGAGACTTTACTTGTGCCTGCTTGAGCAAATTGATGAACAACGGGAGGACAGTGCTACAGTGCAGTGCAACGTATTACTGCAAGAGAGACGGAGGGTTGCTAGAACAGTGGTGTGGGTTGTGGATGAGGGTGGTGTCAAGCTGGTTCAATGGTGGAAGAAAATAGACACTGGTGGAGAGTGTGGGGTTGGAAGTTTCTATGCAGGAAAAACAACGATTATCAATATTGTAAATTACAGTCCCTAAAATAAAATTGTGAAGAAAAATACTTTTCAAAAGCAAGCTCTGCATTCTGTTAGAGGGCTGTCCATATTTCAACTTGGGGTGTGTAATTGCTTTCGTTTATATTCTTCAGTTTAGGGTCAACTGCACATTCCTACTCAGGTTCTGCAATTTATCTCCTCTACTTTTTGAGGTGCTCTCTTCTCTTTCCTTGCTCATATTTCCTAAATATATCTATTTTACTTCACTGTTAGTCATGGAATTCTTTCTTTAAAGAGTAGACAACACACTTAAGAACATGAATGAACATTAGTACTTTAATATGAAGAACTTGTGCAGATTTTAATGAGTTCAGTTCTGCCCAAGCTTCACTGTCCAACTTGTCGGGGGTCAAGTAGGAAACAATTTTATTTTTTCTACTGTGATTTTCTCCTTCTCCAGGGCTTCCCACAAACTTTCATAGTCCATGTCCACCAAGAATGACCCCCGTTAACCAAGTAAACAATTATTTGAATTTCTGGAGAACAATGATTCCCTTAATCTAATCAATCTTTATAGGTGTGATTTGAATAGTCTCTGTCTTTCTCACATGTAATAATTGAACTTACTAAAATAATAATAAAATGTCTTCAAAAACACAGCCCTATTTCTAGATACCATAAAAGCACTCCTCCCCATCTTCACCCCCCCCCCCCCCCCGTCCTTTACATAATGCTGCCTGAGAATGATCACAAACATTCACAGGTGATATTTAAATGAGCTGAAAATGTGTATTTGTTTCAAAGCAATTGAACAAAAGAAACTGAGATAAACACAAAGTGTTTCATCATCTAAAGACATTTTCTCTGGCTTCCTAACAGAGAGCAATTTAATTCAGAAAGATTGCATGTATTGATTGAAATACTGGCCCCTAGATACTTAACAGATGAATGAAACCAATGAAAAGGGTACTTACTGTTCACATTTTCCAATATGAGAGAACAAGTATTAATAAAGGGAGAGTTAATTTTAGAAAATGATACTTCCCCCAAAAGATTGCCTTTATTGAATATGTCTTATAAAGGAGGGTTGTAGGTTATTAGCCTAAAACAATACATGGCATAAAAGAGAATGAGGTCATAGAGAGCTGGTTCCAGGGAGACAGTTTGCAGATGCTTCTGTGGATGGAAACGATGGCTGAAGCCATCTGCAGCTGAGCTAAGCCGGAAGGGAACGTCCTATCTGGAAGGAGTTGAGGGTTTGAAAGTGTGTAAATTCCTGAATTTCACTTTTAGTTCTGCTCTGTTCACTCTTCATATGCCTCATCTATAGACAACTTCATCGGTTCCAGATTGCTGTCCATCCACTGTCAAGATACTGGCAGGACAATTTTTTTTTTTAAATGTGTGTAGGCCTTACCTATTTCATGTAAACTCTAAAATATATTAGCACAGCATTTTTTTAGCACAGAATTTTTAAAAAAAGCTTATCAATGACAGTTAAGACATGATTATTACAATAATGAGATCCAAGTAGCACTGCACTGTAGCACTGTCCTCCTATTGTTCATCGATTTACTCGAGTGGGCACCAGTAATGTTTCCATTGTGAGACTTGTTACTGCTTTTGGCATATAGAATATGCCACTGGAAGCTTGCCAGGCTTCGCTGTGTGGGCGGGATACTCTAGGTAGCTTGCTGGGTTCTTCGAGAGGGATGGAGGAATTGAACTCGGGTTGGCCGTGTGCAAGGCAAACACCCTATTGGCTGTGCTATTGCTCCAACCCAAGATCCAAGTATAAAATAAAATTTAATGCAATATAAAAAAAGAAAAAAACATGGGAGGTGGGGTTTCTTCAGAAAATATATGCCTGAAATTCAATCATTAAAAGGAAAGACAACTAAATGCAGATCATGTGCAAACTCTTTTTTTCCCATTTTTTATAATTTTATTTATTGAATCACCATGAAAGCAGTTACAAAGCTTTTGGCTCTAAGTCTCAGTCATACAATGAAACACCCGTACCTTCACCAGTGCCCATTCTCCACCCCCCAAAACCCCAGTATACCCCCATCCCACACCCTCCCCCTGCCTGTGGGGCAGATGATTTCTACATTACTCTCTCTCTACTTTGATCACGGTCACTATTTCGACACCAGACCCACCACTATTTGAGATTTTACCCCAACACTCAGATCTGCTGAAAAGGCAACAATAGACAATTTGTGTTCTATTGCTGGTTATGAATAACATATGATGTCGTGTGGCTGCAGTAGGGCCATGTGGTTTTGAAATTCTGAAATTTTACACTTAAATCTGGAGGGATTTCTGCCAAAAGCCACTGGGTTTAGAGATCTGCTCCTGAGTCTCTGGGATCATGGCCGTTGAGCAGCTTGATGAGGAGCCAGAAAGGCCATTTGTGGGCGATGACTTGGGGTCTCATTGGGGTGGGGAGGACAGGCCCGACTCCACCTCCCCCCCCACCCATCCCGTGAGGCCCAACAAGTTTCTGCACTGCAGGCCCAAGCCTGACTGTCCAATGGCCTCTGGAGGATGACATCCACCAAGTCGCCAAGAGGGAGCAGGCGGAGGGACAGCACCCATTCCCCCCTGGGGTGGCCTGGCTACAGTAACCTACTGCGGGGTCCGGACACATTTCTGCCAAAAGCCGCTGGGTTTCGAGATTTGTTTCTGAGTCTCTGGGATCAAGGCTGTTGAGCAGCTTGATGAGGAGCCAGAGAGGCCGTTTGTGGGCGATGACTTGGGGTCTCGTTGGGGTGGGGAGGACAAGCCCGGCTCCACCCCAACTCGTGAGGCCCTGTGTGTCTCATCACTGCGGGCCCAAGCCTGACTGTCCAATGGCCTCTGGAGGATGACAGCCACCAAGTCGCCAAGAGGGAGCAGGCGGAGGGACAGCACCCATTCCCCCCTGGGATGGCCTGGCGACAGTAACTTACTGCGGGGTCCGGACACATTTCTGCCAAAAGCTGCTGGGTTTCGAGATTTGTTTCTGAGTCTCTGGGATCAAGGCTGTTGAGCAGCTTGATGAGGAGCCAGAGAGGCCGTTTGTGGGCGATGACTTGGGGTCTCGTTGGGGTGGGGAGGACAAGCCCGGCTCCACCCCAACTCGTGAGGCCCTGTGTGTCTCATCACTGCGGGCCCAAGCCTGACTGTCCAATGGCCTCTGGAGGATGACAGCCACCAAGTCGCCAATAGGGAGCAGGCAGAGGGACAACACCCTTTCCTCCCTGGGGTGGCCCGGCGACAGTAACGTACTGTGGAGTCCGGATGCATTTCTGCCAAAAGCCACTGGGTTTTGAGATTTGTTTCTGAGTCTCTGGGATCATGACCGGTAAGCAGCTGGATCAGGAGCCAGAGAGGCCGTTCGTGGGCGATGACTTGGGGTCTCGTTAGGGTGGGGAGGACAAGCCCGGCTCCACCCCCAACCCGTGAGGCCCTGTGTGTCTCGTCACTGGGGGACCAAACCTGACTGTCCAGTGGCCTCTGAAGGATGGCAGCCACTGGGCCGCCAGGGGCAACAGGCCAAGGCACGAAACCTATTCCCACCTGGGTTGGCCCAGCACCGGTAACCTACTGCAGGGACCAGACGCATTTCTACCTAAAGTTGCTGGTTTCTAAGATTTGTTTCTGAGTCTCTGGGATCTTGTCCATTAAGCAGTTCAATCAGGAACCAAAGAGGCCTTGCCTCCAATTATATAGCTGAGCCGGAGGTGGTTTGTGGGTGTGTTTCCCACATACCTAACTTTTGGCCATTTACTTTCTTGGTAAACTTTGCCCCAAATTTTTTGGGTCTGACCAAAGGCACAGCAGCAATTTTGGGGTATCTGGAAGTCTGAAGGCGCCATGAGGCTGCTGATGCACTCGCCTCACAGGTACAGATTGACCTGCTGGCGGCACCATACCCTCTCTTTGTTGTTTTTTTTTAACGTAGGAGTACTGCTACTTATTCAGCCATTGATTAAGCTGATTGAATTGGCCATGAAGTTCACATTACTTTTTTTTTTTCAGTTCTAAGGAGTTCTTTTTTATTTTTTTATTATTTATTTATTTATTTATTTATTTTTTTATTAGTGAAACACCATGAGGTATAGTTGTAGATTTACAGTTTTTTGTGCTTGGGTTTGATTATACAATGATCAGATACCCATCCCTCCACCAGTGCCCATTTTCCACCACCATGGATAATATCCCTCCCACCCCCATCCCCTCATCCCCCCTGTCTCTGTGGCAGGGCAATCCCCTGTGTTCTCTCTCTCCTTTTGGGTGTTGTGGTTTGCAAAAGAGGCATTGAGTGGCAAACATGTTCAGTCCATAGTCTACTTTCGACATGCATCTCCCCTCCTGGGAGGATCCTCCAAACACCCTTTATTTGGTGTTCCCTTCTCTATCTGAGCTGCCCTTTCCTCTAGAATGCCTGACTGGCCACTAAGCTATCACATTACTTTTTTAAAGAAATTTTTTAAATTGAATATCCGTGAGATAGAACATTACAAAGCTGTTCATAATTTTCAGTCATACAATGATCCAGCATCTATCCCTCCATCAGTGTGCATTTCTTACCACCAATGTCTCCTGTTTCCTTACCACTGTCCCCTATTCCCTACCCCTCCCCCCCGCCTCCGTCTATGGGAGGCACTTTTCTTCTTGCTTTATCTCTTTTTTTCCTTTTGTGCATTATGGTTATGTGCAGCCTCTTAAAATGAGCATGTGAATGAGATATACGAATATAAAAAATACACATTCCATTGTGTTATGTGACTGGCCAAGGAGATGCATTAGGAAGAAGAGACATTGATAGTATTATCAGATTGTCAGATTTTTGGGACAGTATGTTAAGTTGCAGATATTAGTGATTTTAGTCTTTTCAAAAGTCTCATGATACTATCCATGATTTAAATGGTGAGTAGACTGAATCTCAGAAGGATAAATCATTCAAGGATATTCAGTACACTATGAATTGGAATTATCCATTTGATTTCTCTCTCAGGGTCTTTTTAAAAGCTCATCCTAGCTCTGTATGAAGCACAATTTTTCATGATATAGTATAAAACATACAAAGACAACTTTATTTAAGGTTAATGCAATAGTTGTGGGAAGCCACAGTTACTTCTGACCTCGACTCTGCTATAGCAAAAGAGCAGGAGGAGGAGAATCTTATGTCATTTATAATTGCTAATTTGCTTTATTCTAAGGGAAATTATTTTTATGTAACTTCATGACAGGATATAATTTTATAACTTGGAATGACATGCCTACTAAAGTTAACTCCTACTCTCCAGGGAAACTGAGAGCTATACATGATCATCCTTAAAATTATATTTAAAAAAAAGTTTCTCAGGCTGTTGAGAAAGAAATTCCTCGATGGTCAAACTGGAAAGAGTCTTAAAAGCGAAGAAGTTTATGTAAAAAGTAAAGAGATCTTACATTTACAGGTTTTTGGAACAAATGCTCCAAGAAAAGTTGATTCAAGGGGATAGAGGCAGAAAGAAGCTTTCCTAAAATTTAATCATGCTGTGTGCAGCCTCCGTCTGCATTGGTTAGTTTTCCCTTTTCTTCCAGGGAAATCAGGCAATTCGTTAAACAGTTTAGGAAAGCTGATTCATGTACTTTGTTTTAGTGATTTCTGTGATTGAAGGATTACTTCAACCATCTGCTGAAATTTGGCAGTAGAGAGTATTTGCTTGATGGTATGAACAACCAGCCATTTAACAAGGGATATTCCTATGGAAATAAATATGAAAACAAAGATTAATGCACTCAGGGATAACTCTGGAAGTCTCAGGGAACCATACAGGCTGCCAGGATCTAGTATGGTTCAGCCATCTCTAACTCCAAGTCTCAGGACTTGTTAAACCTAACAAAACAATCACCATCCTGATCCAGGTAGGAAGAAGCCATCCTGAGGTACACAGCAGAGGTCCAAGCCAAGAGCTTGACCCCCATAGCTTCCATACTTGGCTCTATTCTTTGTGTTTGAGCTGCCATACAATCTGATGGTGGGTAGCTGCAGCTAGCTCAGAACTAGACACAGTTACCTCAAAGTCCCAGACTTAAATGAGAGTACTACAAGGGCAATCCCTAAGACTTAAAGTCAGACTACTATGAGAGAATACATCAGAGTAACCCGAGTGTGGGCTGGAGCAATAGCACAAGAGGTAGGGCATTTGCCTTGCATGCGACCAACCTGGATTTGATTCCTCCAGTCCTCTCGGAGAGCCTGGCAAGCTACCGAGAGTATCCTGCCCGCACAGAAAAGCCTGGCAAGCTCCCCATCACGTAGTCGATATGCCAAAAACAGTAACAAGTCTCACAATTTGTTGTGAGACATTACTGGTGCCCACTCGAGCAAACCGATGAACAACGGGAGGACAGTGCTACAGTGCTACTCTGAGTGTAAAGGATCAATAAAGATTCATGTTTGTGCCTGTAACCTTTGTGTCAGAAAGAGACTGGTCACTGGTAGTACCAAGCACAGACAAGGTGCGCTTGCCTCCAGGCCAAGGCTGGGAGCAGTCATTCCCGAGAAATCAACTAGGAACCACCATGCAAGAGACAGACCAGGTAAGAGGCATCCGGGTGTGAACCCCGCCCATCAGGCCATGGTTCAAAGCAGCCATCCCCAAACTGCTACTCAAAAATGTAGAAATCCCCACTGTAATTACAAAGATAAGCTTGCTGAACAGCTGTTAATGGTATGTGAACAAAATTCCCAGGCACTAAGCAAATCAGGTGGACTGTGATGCCACATTAACTGCAAGAAACCAGCAACTGTGAACCCTGGTCCAGAGCCAAGCCAGTTAGACCTTGACACCACAGCAGCTACAGAGAATTGGTGCCACAGATCCCTGCTGCCAGTTTAGAGCACACAAATCAGAACCCTGGCACCAGTCCAAATTTGTAATATTTAAGAAATCCTCACCAGGCATCTGCGGCTGCCAGAAATCAGTGGAGATAGAAGCGTCAGTGAACAGGAACACCAGATTGCTGCTCAGATCACCTGTAACTTGGAGTTTCATCCTTGGCTCCGATGAAGCATCAGGAAAAATGAAAAATGAAGGAATTCAGCTGCATCAGTGGAGGGGAACAGGAAGTACTCAAGAACATCAGAACTTTTGATGCTGCCTTAGTATGACTTTAGAGAAATAATCTTCTTGCTGTTCACTAAACTTAGGAAATCACTGGAAGAGATTAAAAAACTCAATAAAAATAGATGAAAAATTACTTATTCAAAAAAATGATGGTGCTAAAGAATACAGTAGTAGGACTCAGCAGCAGAATAGAAGAAGCTGGAAGTCAAATTCACAGGTAAATAACAACAGTTTCTTGCAGTTTGCAAAGAGGCGAATAATAGTGCAAAGACAACGGATAGATTTTGGTCATCAACAAAGCTGTGCTAAATTTTCTCTTGAAATAGAAAATTCTATCCAGAGTCACTTTCCTTTTGATCAGTGGTAATCAAAGTAAGATTATTCTTTACCACCAAAATTTACTTAGGTACACCAGAAATTGTAATGAACTGTTTAGACCTTTTCAAATTTCTTTTGCTGGAAGTTTTTGTAAGGAATTTCATGTTACATTTCAAAAAGTCTCTTGAAAACAGGAACTGAGTGAAGAATTTATCATCCATTTACTTAAGAATTTATTTGAGTTCATGTCTTTTTGAGTCTTCCCATCAGTTTCTGTTTATAGGCCAGCCAAGAATGAGATTTTACATATTAGAAGACTGGAACCCTATACATCAAGTGCCAGGTTAGTTTTTCTAGAAGGGCTTTGTAAACATTGATTCCAAGTTGTAATTCTTTAAAATGACCTGGCAATATCTGATTTTATGCACATTATTCTAAAATATGAGAATTTCTTTTTCTCAAATACTTTTGGTTGTAAAATCAGTATTTCTATTTATGTACTAAGAGGACAGAATTTTATTGCAAATAATGATATTTACATGAAAACAGGAATATTGAAGAATTTGTAAAATATAGGGAATTTAGTGGGAGAGAAGATTAATGTTTTATTTTTGTTTTCAAAAGAATAATTGATTAAACTTTTATGAGTTATAGTTTAGCAGAAAATGGGGTACCTTATATTCAGAAAAAAGATTAATAAGACATTAGTACTATTCCAGAAAAAATCCACAGCCACCCTCAAACAATGCAGTCTTATGAAATTAATTCTTTTTTGCTCCACTTGGATTAGCAATTTTATGAACCTATCATCTTCTCCATCAAAGTTCTGGAAATTCTGTTCGAGTTCAGGAATAAAGTTTTTCTTAGTTCTTTAAGCAAAGTCACCAGAAGGCAGTACCCTAGAGTACAAACATAGTCCTTTTCATAGGTATCTAAAAGTCCTTTTTTATTAAAAATGAAGCATTTAGACTGTAAGTTTTCAGTGAAACATCACAGCTTCCAACTGATATACCAGTCTGCAGTCTCTTCTCAAGAAAATTTTCAATCTGTTAAATTTATCCCCACTTCATTATGTTTCTTTCTGCCTCAGATCTTCCCTTTTATCCCTCTGCTTCAAAACCTCACCCTCAAATTATTCATAGTAGATTCAATTGCTGTGGGTGAACCATAGCAAAAGAGACAAACTCTCCCAACCTCCAAAGTCACCTTCCACTTTTTTTGGTTTGTTTTTGGATCATACCTGAAGAGCTCAGGGCTTATTCCTGACTCTGTGCTCAGGTATCATTCCTAATAGTCCTTGTGTCGGGGATCCTTCCTTCCTTCCTTCCTTCCTTCCTTCCTTCCTTCCTTCCTTCCTTCCTTCCTTCCTTCCTTCCTTCCTTCCTTCCTCCGTCCCTCCCTCCCTCCCTCCCTCCCTCCCTCCCTCCCTCCCTCCCTCCCTTCCTCCCTCCCCCCTCCCTCCCTCCCTCCCTCCCTTCCTTCCTCCCTTCCTCCCTTCCTTCGTTTCTTTCTTCTTTCTCTTTCTGGCATGATTTAAAATACCGCTAAGATGCATTTTTCTAGTACTACACCCTCCACCAGAGCATTCCCTTCCCTCCACCGTTATCTCAGTTCCCTCCTTCACCACGTAACATTTAACCTTCCAGTCCACCACCATGTAAACTTAGTTCTGTTGATCAGTTCTCAGTTTGGTAACTTATAAATATATATATATATTTATATATTTCTTTATACCCACACATATGAGAGCAGTAACCTAGGACTCTGATCATCCTACCAAAAACTCCATTCTTTTATCACCTCACACGTTGTCACCTCTGATTCTCTAATATGAATTTTAGTCCTTACTCCAACATTTCTCAACTGGGGATTGTATGACCCTCGTGGGATACCAAGATATTCCAATGGATCATAGGTGAAAACCACACATATGGAGAGCAATAGTGCACAAGACTTGGGGGACACTAGTGGGAAAGGGGGATCAGAAGTGGGTTTTGGTCAGAAAGAGCTTGAGAAATAATGCCTTATACTTCTTCATTTTGCTCTTTATGACTTTTAATTTTGACATAATAAATATTTACTTGATAGCTATTAAATTATGGTTTATATCCCTCCAGTGAGACATATGCTTCATAAAAATATGAGCTTTTTCTGTTTTGCCCAATTTTATATTTTGTATGTAGAACATTACTTGGCACTTATTAGAAACTCATTTAATTGGTCAGGGTATGATTTTATTGCTGAACTTTTAAAATATATAAACCTTTATCATATCTTAATTATACTGCCATATTTCTATTCTTTTTAAAATTAATTTTTATTAGCGAAACACCATGTGGTACAGTTGTAGACTTACAAATTTTGTGCTTGGGTTTCAATTATACAATGATAAAATACCCATCCCTCCACCAGTGCCCATTTTCCACCACCATGGATTCCAGTGTCCCTCCCACCCCCATCCCCTCCATCCCACCCTGCCTCTGTGGCAGGGCATTCCCTTTTGTTCTCTCTCTCCTTTTGGGTGTTTTGGTCTGCAAAAGAGGCATTGAGTGACAATAATGTTCGGTCCATAATCTACTTTCAACATGCATCTCCCATCCTGGAGGATCCTCCAAACACCCTTTATTTGGTGCTCCCTTCTCTATCTGAGCTGCCATTTCCCCTAGAATGCCTGGCTGGCCTCTAAGCCATGGGGTAATCCTCCTGGTACTAATCTCGGCTATTCTTGGGTATTAATCTCCTATTTTGTTACTTTATGCCCCCAAGATGAATGCAATCTTTCTATGTCTATCCCTCTCTTTCTGACTCATTTCGCTTAGCATGATACTTTCCATGTAGTACCTCTTGTATGTAAATTTCATGACTTCATCTTTTCTAACAGCTGCATAGTACTCCATTGTGTAGATGTACCAAAGTTTCTTTAACCAGTCATCTGTTCTCGGGCACACAGATTTTTTCCAGATTCTGGCTATTGTAAAGAGTGCTGCAATGAACAAACAAATGCAGATGTCACTTCGACTATACTTTTTTGCCTCTCTGGGATATATTCTCAGGACTGGTATTGCTGGGTCAAATGGGAGCTCAATTTCTAATTTTTTGAGAATCATCCATACTGTTTTCCAAAAGGGCTGAACCAGTCGGCATTCCCACCAACAGTGAAGGAGGGTCCCTTTCTCGCCACATCCATGCCAGCACCAGTTGCTTTTGTTCTTTTGGATGTGGGCCAGTCTCTGTGGTGTGAGATGATATCTTATTGTGGTTTTGATCTGCATCTTCCTGATGAGTAATGATGTGGAGCATTTTCTCATGTGCCTTTTTGCCATTTGGATTTATTCTTTGAAAAGTTTTTGTTCATTTCGTCACCCCATTTTTTGATGGGGTTGGATGTTTTCTTCTTGTGGAGTTCAACCAGAACTTCTTGATATCAACCCCTTGACAGATGTGTATTGGGCAAATATATTTTCCCATTCTGTAGACTGTCTTTGTATTTTGGTCATTGTTTCTTTTGAGGTGCAGAAACTTCTTAGTTTAAGATAGTCCCATTTGTCTATCTCTGTTTTCACTTGCTTGGCCAGTGGCGTGACATCTTTGAAGACACCATTAGCTTCAATGTCATGGAGCGTTTTGCCAACTTTGTCTTCAATATACCTTATGATATCCACCAAGTTTTGATAAACTGAATCTCAACTGGAGTTAGTCATTCTTTATTTGTGTTTCTGTGGTAATGGGTTTATGTTTATCACTTTCTCTGGGCATATATGTATATGATAGTTTTATATACTATATTAAAATTACTATTGTAATTGTTTATGATGATTGATTAGTGATATCCGCAAATGCGGGTACCAGGGCTTTAAATCTCTGTATCTTACATGTTTAGCATTATTCTAGTGCATTAAATGATTTTTTAAATGATTGGTTGAATAACTGATATTAGATTTCTTTTCAAAGCAAAGCTACTTAAAACAATTTTATATGACTCCTATATTGGTAGTCAAAAAATCAGCTTTGACATTTCTATGATATATAAACATAAATGTAGTGGACAATTCTGAAACATGAAAGGCAGTGAGTATTAGAACTGAACGCCAACCATACAAATGTATTTCATATCAAAGAGAATCACTCAAAAGTCTGTGAGAATAGGTGCTGTGGTTGTTTAAATAATTTAAGCAGTTCTACATCCAATCCACCAGTGGTGGGTAATTTTATACTCTATTTTTCTAGAACATAGGATAAAACTATCACTGACATCATTTCTACTTTCAAAAATGTTCCTCGAAAAGAGAAATCTGACATAAGTGATACAAAAACAAGCTTGTGACTCATTCATTTTAGATATCACTGAGCTTTTTAAATGAGAGTATCAGCAGTCTGATTCTCTCATTTGTACTATTTCACTGAAAGTAAGGTAAGCAATTTCATGTTTTTATTTTGAAAGTCTATTGGTTTTTCTGATTTGATAGTCTTTCTTTCAAAAAAAATAATAGCTTGCCTATCTTAGTCTGTATTATTTGAAATGTCTGAATAGATTTAACATTATTTGATACTAAATTGCCATAGTAAAACTTAAGCAAAACTTAAATTCAATAAATTTTAAAATTGTACACAAAAGTTTCTAATATATTTATTTAAAACAATTTATATGTTTGTTTTTATGCAAGAGAAGTCTGGTATGTACTTGAAATAAATTTATGGAATCCTAAGAGTCAGCTCAAGGGGTTGAATGCATGATTTGTACACAGAAGGTCAGAGCTTGGTGACACTTATACAGGGCTGCCAGAACAGTACCATGAGCAATTCCTGAGCACAGAGATGTGAGCAACCCCAAGAGTGCTGAATATAGCTACAAAACAAAACAAAACAAATTAGCAAATTAAAAGTAACTTCTGTTGAAATATATTGATTGGAATAGGAAATACAGGCTTTCTTTAAGCTATAATTCGAAAACTCAAAAAAGTAGACAGAGCAAATATTTTTGTTTCCATTAAATACTAAAGGGAAATGATGTTCAGTGTGATTAAGTGGCTTTGAACAAAACCATACTTCTAGCAGGGATATATCCATTTAGTATGTAGCATTATTCAACACTGCTTCATGAAGATTGAATTTACTTGTTGCTCAACTTCATGTCTAAGTGGGTCATCTTCTCTAATGAAGCCCCAGTAGTCGACTTAATGTTCTAAAGTAGTATGAGATGCAAAAATTATAGAATGTAACCACCAAGCTCTAGTCCTGACCAATATAAACACCCTGTCTAAAATATTCAGAAGCCATCTTAAATGTCCTCTTTCAATCTTTGTTGAAAAATAGAATACTGTTCTAAGAATCTGACTTTTATCTTAATGTTCATTAAAAAGCTTTCTATTAAAAGGTTTTCATGAGAGGAGATGTGATTAGAATTGCACTTTATTATTCTCTTGGCTACCTTGGGAAGATTAAAAGGAGAAATATAAAAAGATGTTAAAATTATTAATATTAGTCATTTTGATTAAAATTTCACAAGAGTAGGTAACAATGTAGTCTTTTAGTTTGAAATTATTCTTTAATTATCATAAAGAGCATTATCTCTTGTTCTATTTTAGTGCTTTAAATGACTGTTTATAAATAGGCCCTTTAATGTTGCCAGGGATTATTCTGAGAGAAGAACTCTAAGGTAGATGATGAAAGGAGAAGAACAATGATGAATAAGAAATGGTATGGGAAAATAAAAAAAAATTCAAAGCACCAAAATACCATTCTACAAGTTTGTTAATAGTTGGTCATTGCCTGCTTAACTGGAGATGTAATTCTCATTTTTGCTCACTAGGGGCCACAGAAACCTCATTGGTAGTAGGATGCATGTTTGTAGAATTAATTAACTAATAAAGATATTTGTATCTTATCATTCTGATCCAATTTCCTATAGTCCATAAAGGAAATATATGAATAAAATTTTTTTTGCCCTTTCCCATACTTTATTTCTCTATCAGAGCAGAGATGATTATGAGGATCATAAAGCTATAGATCTTGGTTTTATTATGGTTAGTGGTAGGGAGTGGCAAAAAAATGAAGAATTTTTTCTCTCTCCCTCATCCATGATAAAATCTATTGTGTTTTTGTGTGATTATTTTTGTTGCAATTCGATATACTCTTCTAGTCAGCAAAGGAGCCAAACCTGAATTTTGAAATGTTTAAATTCCACAATGGTTTCCTTAAGAAGATGTACACGAGAGTGCACCGCATATGAATTCATGTTTGCAGGCAAAAGCAGGAGAGAATGTAGCCTACACTTCAGTCATGCTGTCATTTAGGTGGTTCATTTGCTCTGATAATAGCTCTAACTGGCTTATTAGTCTGGCGCACATATTTGTCTGGCAATAAAATTGTTCCTCTCTTGTTAGGGACATGCACAATGTTGGACAAGAAGTGCTTCAGGCTATCTTTCAACTCTATAGCAGCCAGATTGTCCAGCAAAAACCTTAAAAATGCACTCCATCGACTTCACACAAAAAGTACCCACAGCTAAATTAAGATGCTAATGACTGTGCTGATGAATTCAGCATAAAGATGCTATAAAGACGCTGGAGTTTTACTGAGAAAATGTTTCTCCACTGCCAAGTCTGTTTAGAATTTTTCAAACTGAGCTTTCCTTCCTTCCTTCCTTCCTTCCTTCCTTCCTTCCTTCCTTCCTTCCTTCAGTGTGCAAGGCAGAAGTTCTACCTGCAGTACTATCTCGCCAGCCCTCAAATTTTTCTCATTTTTGTGAGGTCTTTTGCTCTATGCATTTTTAATAGAGAAAGTTAATTTTTACTCATTAATACAATAGTTGAAATGAGTCAGAGTTGAAATAGAATATTCTAAATACCATCTCAATTTCTTTCTTCCAAATTCATAAAAGAGCTACCTTTGACCTTCTGACATCACCGCAACTTGTCTGGGAGAAAATATTCATATAAATATCTTGTGTAGCTCCTGGACCTTCTTTTTTTAAGTTGATGTTTCTTTTATTATTATTATTATTATTTAATTTTTTTAAATCACTGTGAGATACAGTTACAAAGCTTTCCTGTTTGAGTTTCAGTCATACAATGATTGATCACCCAACCCTCCACCAGTGTACATCTTCCACCACCAAGAACCCCATGAACCCCTGCTCCCGTCCCAACCTTCCCCTTGTCTCTATGGCAGACAATCTCCTCCATACTCTCTTTTGTATTGCTTGTTATAAATAGCGTATTTCGGGGTGCTCCTGGAATTCTAAAATTTGAAGCAATAGCACAGTGGTAGGGTGTTTGCCTTGTGCACAGCCAGCCCGGCCGAGCTGGGTTCGATTCCTCCGTTCCTCTCGGAGAGCCTGGCAAGCTACTGAGAGTATCTCGCCCGCATGGCAAAGCCTGGCAAGCTACCCATGACGTATTCAATATGCCAAACACAGTAACAACAAGTCTTAAAATGGAGACGTTACGCTTGAACAAATCGATGAACAACGGAAGGACAGGGTTTGGAGAAATGCAGCAAGCTACTCAGTTTGGAGATTCTTTTGTGTGTCTCTGGATCATGGCCCTTGTTTCCATCTTTTCCAGAGAAATAAACTATTGGCATATGCCCTGCAGGGCATGCCTGCTCGCCTGAAGCGTGCCATGCCACTGTCCCTACCTGCGGTTTTTGATCTCTTTCGAGATTTATGGGTCTCTGAAAAAAGGCCAATAGATGAGCCGGAGGTGGTTTGTGGGTGTAGCTCCCATATACCTAACTTTTGGCCTTTTAATTTCTTGGTAAACTTGGCCCCAAGTTGTTGGGGTCCTGTGAAAGGCACAGTGGTAATTTTGGAGTATCAGGAAGTCTGAAGGCACCATCAGGCTGCTGATGCACACGCCCCACCCGGATCTTCTTATTAACTCTTTTTTTATTTTTGCTTTTTGGTGTTGCACAGGGGTTACTCCTAGCTCATGCACTCAGGAATTACTCTTGGTGGAGCTTGGAGGACCATATGGGATGCTGAGAATCGAACACAGGTCGGCCGCGTGGAAGGCAAACACTCTAGCCTCTGTACTATTACTCCATTCCCCTCTTATTAACTCTTGATACCTGACATCTGAGATTATCCTGTGATTCATGTTTCCATAAAGCACCTCCAGGTGTGACCTTCCAAAATGTTTCTTTCCCAACTTTATTTTCTAATTTTCTCATACTTACTCCATAGTTGCTCATTTAAGCTTTTTTTTTTGGGGGGGGGAGGCCTGTGCTGGGGATTAAACCAAAGACCTCATTCATGCAAGGCACAATGGTAATCCTTCTTACTTTTATTAATCAATGGAAACTGTCATAATCAAGACCAAAACATGGATCTCATCCTTTATATTGCTATCTTCTCTATTTCTTACAAATATCAAAAAAAGTCAGACAATTACAATTTTAAAATAGGTAATAGATCTGGACTTTATTTACTTCTATGACCATTGTTCAGGGCTGGAGCAATAGCATAGCGGGTAGGACATTTGCCTTCATGTGGCCAACCTGGGTTTGATTCCTCCGCCCCTCTCGGAGAGCCAGGCAAGCTACCTAAAGTATTCTGCCCATACAGCAAAGTCTGGCAAGCTACCCGTGACGTATTCACTATGCCAAAAACAGTAACAAGGCTCACAATGGAGATGTTTCTGGTGCCCACTCGAGCAAATCGATGAACAATGGGAGCACAGTGGACAGTGGATGGCCATTGTTCTATTTTTAAGATTCCACTTCTTTTTCTTGGGCTAATAGAAAGGCCTCATAATGGCTCAATATTTATATCTAATAATGAAGAATTGTTATGAGCCCGGCAAGCTACCGAGAGTATCTCGCCCACATGGCAAAGTCTGGCAAGCTACCCGTGATGTATTCAATATTCGAAGCACAGTAACAAGTCTCATGATGGAGACGTTTCTGGACCCGCTCAAGCAAATCGATGAACAACGGAAGTATAGTGCAGTGCAATGAAGAATTAATGAAAAAATACAAGAATTTATATTTTTGCTATCAAGTAAGTAGAAAATATAGTTTAAAAATTCTCAGCAATAACTCAATAACATATATTTATATTTATTCATAAATTAAATCTCAAAACCTTTTTGAAATAGTGAGAGTGAGGAAATATTGAGTAAATGTAGACCTGTGACATTCTCTTAGATATGATAGATTATCTATTCCCCTATGTTTATATTTCTAGTTCAATCCCAATTAAAATGTCAAGATGATTAAGTTAGATTTCACAAGAAATATGTACAACAGAGTAAAAATAACTCTACTTGACAAAGGAGTGCTTACTGGAATATACCAAAGGATATTTGGAAGCATAGTCAAGTTCAAAACCAAGAGGAAGAAACTAGTCAAAACTGAATAAAACATCCAACACCAGAGCGATGAGAGGATATTATCCAACATGGTCATTGGATTATTGAGAATAGATTGATTCTGTATCTTAGTACATGACAAAGGAGAAATGTTTGGTCATGGAGTGAAAATGCATAGAAATTAGTACTAAGCATCTTGCCTAGAAACAGAATCATCTGCTCTATTTTTGAAACAAATGTCAGAAAATTTCTACACTCAACATCTGTGAAGTAGCTTGAATTTACCTTCCATTAGTTTGTTCATGGAGGAACTCTTAAAAAATTAAAGATTCATAATTGTGTCAGTTGTGATCAGTTGAGAAATTAAGAGCCAATTAAATATTTTGGACTTGATCAAGTAACTGCTATGCCACACATGTCCACAGTTCAGAGTATATTTCAATTATTAAAATATAAATTTAAAATGACAGGGTGAAATGAGCTCATGGTAACTGTTCAAACCACACAGAATAAATCATTGTAGAGAGAGTCATAGATGCAGCATATAGAAGTTGGACGCTTAGCATGAGAAAGAGCAAGATAGCTAGAAAAAAGCTTGTAATAGTTGGAAAGTTTTCTAAATTATGCAAAGAGATTAAAAAACAGAAATCATATTACAGGAACAACAGTGATAAGTTATTGGAGAGTTTGAAGTTGTCTATATGCAATTGAATCCAAAAATTTAATAGTAAATTAGACACTGTTACAAAAAGAATTTATAAACTGGGAAATTAGTTAGGAAATCAGAATACATTGATGGAGAAGGTTTTAGTGGCTTTAAAATATGAAGGTGCGTGAAAACTAGAATGGCAACCAATGTAAGTATGCAATATTTGATCTGTCATGAATTACACATTTCTAAAGTTAAAAAGAAACACATATTCTCAAATTGAAGGAGTCCTTAGAGTCACAAGCAAGGGAAAACGAAGAGAAATATCACACATAGAAATCATAGCAAAATGGAATGTTTCTAAAGAATAAATTATTATGAAAGTGATCAGAAAGAAAATAAAGAAACTCATGCATCTTTAAATCGATGAATAGTAAACAGTAATAATAGGTCTAAAAATATGATGGGATTATATTCTTTTTATTTATAAAAATAAATATATTTATTTATATATATAGCACAGCGGTAGGGTGTTTGCCTTGCACGCAGCCAACATGGCCGACCCGAGTTCGATTCCTCCGCCCTCTCGGAGAGCCCGGCAAGCTACCGAGAGTATCTCGCCCACACGGCAGAGCCTGGCAAGCTCCCCGGGAGGTATTCGATATGCCAAACACAGTAACAACAAAGTCTCCAATGGAGACGTTACTAGGCCCGCTCAAGCAAATCAATGATCAATGGAGGGCCTATTTATTTTTATTAGTGAAATACTATGAGGTACAGTTGTAGACTTACAAACTTTCATGCTTGGGTTTCAGTTATACAATGATCAAGTACCCATCCCTCCATCAGTGCCCATTCTCCACCACCAATGATCCCAGTAGCCCTCCTACCCCCCAACCCCATCCTCCCCACCCAGCCCTGCCTCTCTGGCAGGGCATTCCCTTTTGCTCTCTCTTTCCTTTAGGATGTTGTGGTTTGCAATAGAGGTATTGAGTGGCCATTGTGCTCGGTCTTTAGTTTACTTTCAGCACACATCTCGCATCCCGAGCGAATCCTCCAAACATCCTTTACTAGGTGTTCCCTTCTCTATGATGGGATTATAGTATTAAAGTATTACTGTATCACTGTTGTCCTGTTCATCGATTTGTTCGAGTTGGTGCAAGTAACGTCTCCATTCATCCCAGCCCTGAGATTTTAGCAGCCTCTCCTTATTTGTCCTTCCCAATGCTGCTTCACTGGAGGCCTTTTCAGGGTCAGGGGAATGAAGTCTGTTATTGTTACTGTTTTGGCATATCGAATACGCCATGGGTAGCTTGCCAGACTCTACTGTGTGGGCGGGATACTTTCGGTAGCTTGCTGGGCTCTCTGGCTCTTCGAAAGAGGGACAGAGAGGGGCCGTCCTCTTTCCTCTTATTTTCTTTCATTTCATTTTCTTAATTTTATTTCATTCTTTTTTTTTTTTTTACTTTTTGGGTCTCACCCGATGATGCACAGGGGTTACTCCTGGCTCTGCACTCAGGAATTGCCCCTGGAGGTGCTCATGGGACCATATGGGATGCTGGGAATTGAACCCAGGTCAGCCGCATGCAAGGCGAACACCCTACCCGCTGTGCTATTGCTCCAGTCCCAATTTTATTTCATTCTTAAAGTGATAAAGAAAAATGAAGTTGAATGATTTTTCATACTTTATTTATTTATTTTTATTTATTTATTTTTCTCTTTTGAGGAGCCTACCAAGTGTTGCTCAGGGTGCTGGGGGCCACCCCAGGCCAACCTGTACTGCTCAGGCCCTACAGTGCTGGGGACTATGCTGACTACCTCCAGGTGCTCAGGAGTCTCTAGAACTACACTTACTAGTGTTTGAACACCTCTAGGGCTGCATAATATGGCGTCTGATGAATCATGTGGGAGACTGATGTGGGATTCACCACATGCAAGGCATGTATGTACCCTGATCCTGATACTATCTTTTTGGTATCACTTTGCATTTTAAATTAAATAGCACAGCAGTAGGGTGTTTGCCTTGCAGGAGGCTGGCCTGGCCGACCCGAGTTCAATTCCTTCACCCCTCTTGGAGAGCCTGGCAGCTACCGAGACTATCTTGCTTGCACGGCAAAGCCTGGCAAGCTCCCCATGATGTATTCGATATGCCAAACACAGTAACAACAAGTCTCACAATGGAGTCATTACTGGGCCCACTTGAGCAAATTGATGAACAACAGGAGGACAGTGCTACAGTGTTATGCGTTATTATATTGAAATATAAATTTAATTAAATCTAATGTGAATAGAATGCATTTGTTACAAGTAATTACCTAGGTTTTTTTTTTCCCCTTCCATCCTGTGCAACCTTGATTCTGATTGTTCTGATCTATTGGTTCTTGAATTTCACATTGAAGTCGATTTCGTTATTGTTCTTGTTCTTGTTTTTCTCTTTCTCCTCCTCCCCCTCCTCCTCTCCTTCCCCCTCCTCAAGTTTATCTTGTAAACTTGCATAAAATACCTTCTTCTTTTCTAGTTCTAGATACATGTGTCTATAGGAAATGCAACTACTGAGAATATTGCATTCACAGAAAATTCTGAGTCAGAAGGTCTATGGTTGCCAGCATTGTGATTATGGCTTCATCACTTGAAAATCACAGAGATGATTTTTAAGAGTTCCCATATGAGCATATTGCACATTGAATTTTCCCCCTATAATCTTGAATCATTTAAGAAAGCTTGTTAATTGCTCAAGCTTTTCCAAGCTTGTTTGGATAGGAAATCACCCTGAAACCTATTAGCTCACTCCTCTCTCAGCATGGCCAGTTTATACAGACTTTAATATTAGTTCCAGAAAAGTTATTTTTTAGGATGTCATTCAATATTTCATCAATTCCCATCACACTTGGTGACTTGGAAATATCTTCCATAATCTTTCTTCCCCCTGAAGCATATATAAACAAATCTAATTTCTTGTTAGATGCTAATTGCAACTGCCATATAACGGTGCCTCTGAAATTTTCTGAAAATATGATCCATATGGCAAGGTCTTCCCCTAACTGCCTGGTTATTCTAATGAGAACATTTTTTCTCTTATTCCTCCTGATGACTATTCTTGCGTCTCTTTTGTAAACTGAATATCTACTATAAAATATATCCAATATAACTCAAGACTAGAGCAATGCCCCAGTGTTAATAACTATTATGAGCTTCTATGTTGGTTATGTGCAATTGGAATATCTCTCCCATTATTACTTTGTTTCTGAACTAAATCATTTTACATAATGGTTGAAGAATTTATTTATTTTTAAATTTATTTTATTAAAGAAGATTGATTTAAAAAATACCGCTAGTTGAGTTTTAGGCATATAGTAGTATTTCAACACCAATCCCACCACCAGTGTCAACTTTGCTCTAGAAGTGTTCCTATGTTTCTATATTCCCTCCCCACTCCATCCTTGCCTGTCAACTTCATAGCACATTACAAAGTTTCAGTGCAGCTTAGAACTCATGTTTTTAGTTTGGTTGAGTCTGTGTTTTGGATATATAGCTATACCAATCACCCATATCACTAATAAAACTGAAACTCTGATGTCTGTTCACTCATTACTCCCCACTCTCTTCTTCCCCCAAGATTTCTTTCCCTCTTTTTCTCTTCTCTAAACTCTGGGGTCAAGGATGACCTAGGCATCCCTCTTTTACTACAGTACAATTCCTCATCCAGTATTCCATACATGTGACTGAAGAACTTTCTGTCAAACAAACAGGCTCAAGTAACTCTGATCAATATTTATATACACATAAACATCTCTGGGATGAATGGGACTTGTATAATATAAGAGTTAAAGTTGAATTTTAAAATTGATGAAAGAGAAATGGAAAGACATCCCCTGCTCATGGGTCGGGAGACTTAACATTGTCAAAATGGCAATACTACCGAAAGCACTGTACAAATTCAATGCAATTCCTATAAGGATACCCATGACATTCTTCAAAGAAATGGTGCAAACCCTCCTGAAATTTATATGGAACAATAAACCCCCATGAATAGCTAAAGCAATTCTTGGGAAAAAGAAAATGGGAGGAATCAACCTCCCTAATTTCAAACTTTACAACAAAGCGGTAATAATCAAAACAGCATGGTACTGGAACAAAGGCAGAACTGCAGACCAATGGAACAGAGTTGAATACACTGACATCTCCCCTCAATCATATGATCATCTAATCTTTGATAAAGGTGCAAGAAATGTGAAGTGGAGTAAGGGAAGCCTCTTTAACAAATTGTGCTGGCATCACTGGACGGCTACATGCAAAAAAATGGGCTCAGAACTCTGCCTAACACCATGTACAAAGGTAAGATCAAAATGGATTAAAGACCTCAACATCAGACCAGAAACCATAAGATACATTGAAGACAAAGTTGGCAAAACCCTCCATGACATTGAGGCTAATGGTATGTTCAAAGATGACACGCCACTGGCTGAGCAAGTGAAAACAGAGATAGATAAATGGGACTATCTTAAACTAAGAAGCTTCTGTACCTCCAAAGAAACAGTGACCAAAATACAAAGACAGTCTACAGAATGGGAAAGAATATTCGCCGAATACACATCTGACAAGGGGTTGATATCAAGGATATACAAAATACTGGTTGAACTCCACAAGAAGAAAACATCCAACCCCATCCAAAAATGGGGCAATGAAATGAACAGAAACTTTCTCAAAGAAGAAATCCGAATGGCAAAAAAGCACATGAGAAAATGCTCTACATCATTAATCATCAGGGAGATGCAGATCAAAACCACAATGAGATACCATCTCACACCTCAGAGACTGGCCCACATTCAAAAGAACAAAAGCAACCGTTGCTGGCGCGGATGTGGCGAGAAAGGGACACTCCTTCACTGTTGGTGGGAATGCCGACTGGTTCAGCCCTTTTGGAAAACAGTATGGACGTTCCTCAAAAAATTAGAAATTGAGCTCCCATTTGACCCAGCAATACCACTCCTGGGAATATATCCCAGAGATGCAAAAATGTGTAGCCGAAGTGACATCTGCACTTGTTTGTTCATTGCAGCACTCTTTACAGTAGCCAGAAACTGGAAGAGACCTGAGTGCCCAAGAACAGATGACTGGTTAAAGAAACTTTGGTACATCTACACAATGAAGTACTATGTAGCTCTTAGAAAAGATGAAGTCATGAACTTTACATACAAGTGGTACAATATGGAAAGTATCATGCTAAGCGAAATGAGTCAGAAAGAGAGGGATAGACATAGAAAGATTGCATTCATCTGGGGGATATAACA
This sequence comes from Sorex fumeus, assembly GCF_029834395.1. Classification (NCBI taxonomy): domain Eukaryota; kingdom Metazoa; phylum Chordata; class Mammalia; order Eulipotyphla; family Soricidae; genus Sorex; species Sorex fumeus. The sequence goes on along the minus strand of NW_026606091.1, from coordinate 22,181,358 downwards.
TAATAAAATATGAGATTAATACCCAAGAATAGCTGAGAGCAACACCAGGAGAATTACTCCATAACTTAGAGGCCAGCCTGGTATTCTAGGGGAAAGGACAATTCAGATAGAAAGGGGAACACCAAGTGGAGGGTGTTTGGAGGATCCTCCCAGGAGGGGAGATGCAGGTTGAAAGTAGACTGGACTGAACATGTTCGCCACTCAATGCCTCTTTTGCTGATCACAACACCCAAAAGGAGAGAGAGAACAAAAGGGAATGCCCTGCCACAGTGGCAGGGGGGGATGGGGGGATGGGGGGATGGGGGGATGGGGGGAGGGATATTATCCTGGTGGTGGAAAATGGGCACTGGTGGAGGGATGGGTATTTGATAGTGGTATGACCGAGATCCAAGCACAAAAATTTGTAAATCTACAACTGTACCTCATGGTGTTTCACTAATAATAAAAAATAAATAAATAAATAAATAAATTGATGAAAGAGAATCTGGGCTGAAAGGGATTTGGTATGCTAAACTGGATTCAAGTGTCTATGATTGTTGAATAAAAACAATTCTTCATTCTATGTTGGGGATCTTAATTTAACCTGGTTGAGCATAGTGACGCAGTCATTTGCTGTCAAGATTCTCACTCAGGACTCTACCTAACCCCAGCATCAAAACATTGGCTCCCAAAGATGTACAACTGAATCTGGTTCTTTTAGGATAACTCCTAGCACCAAGTAACTTGAGTTGGTTCCATCTCAGGAAACTGAAAATATCAAAATGTTTTAAAGCTTATTTGGTTTACTAGTTCCTTTTCAGAAAAAAAAATTACTTAGTGGCTCCAGGAAATTAACTTCTTTGAGAGGTAGTAGTGTTTGGATTATACCTGGAAGTGTTCAGGGGACATCCTTGGCTCTGTACTTGGTGGTGCCTGGGGTCACTCCTAGTGGTGCTCAGGCGACAATTTAGCACTTGGAATCAAACTTGAGCCTTCCATATCTCTGGCCTGGAAATCTACTGTAAGCAAATAAGCAAAAAGTGTTCCTAAATTGCACCTAAGGGGCTTCTACTGCCCACCTCATCTTTCCAGAGCTCCTCTAGAAGAAGCACTATTGCCAAATTTGGGAAAGACTGGTCTAAACCCTCTTCTCTCACTTTTATATAGATAATAAAGGATCAGAAAATCATGGTGCCTAAAAGATACTTTGCTCATTATTCTCTAAACATGAAACACAGAAATCATTATTATTTCTGGTAATATTATACATAAGCAGATAGTCATTTACTTGAGAAAATTCTATACCTGAGAAAAGGGGTTGTTTAGATATCTCTTGACCTGGTGTGTCCCAGCTCTTGTTGATACCTGGGAATCCAAAATATCCCCAATTTCCCTGATTCTAATAAGGGTCTACTTGGTGCATGTAAGAAAATAACTTCGGAAGTGGAACAGCATTGGCAAAGGGTGGGTTCACAAGGGACCATGGACCAGAGATCATTATCCGTACTCAAATATAAACTTGCAATAAAAGTATTTAATATTTGGTACAATACCCACTTTGATTTCTTATCATTGTGTATAAGGTTAAGTAAGAGCATATACCTCTTAACTGCAAGGCTAGCTATTAAGAGTGAAATGTGGTTATATTAAAACTATTTTATTTTTATTTATTTGTTTATTGGGCTGGAGCAATAGCACAGCAGTAGGGAATTTGCCTTGCATGCAGCCAACATGGCCAACCCAAGTTCGATTCCTTCACCCCTCTTGGAGAGCCTGGCAAGCTACGGAGAGTATCTCGCCAACACGGCAGAGCCTGGCAAGCTACCCATGATGTATTCGATAGTCCAAACACAGTAACAACAAAGTCTCCAACGGAGACGTTACTGGGCCCGCTCAAGCAAGTCGATGAACAACGGGAGGACAGTGACAGAGACAGTTTATTTATTTATTTATTATAATTTTATTTATGGAATTACCGTGAGAGAAGCTACAAAGCTTTTGGGTTTAAGTCTAGGTCATACAATGAAACACTCGTACCTTCACCAGTACCCATTCTCCACCACCAAAAACCCAGTATACCCCCATCCCACACCCTCGCCCTACCTGTGGGGTAGATGATTTCCACATTACTCTCTCTCTACTTTTATTACATTCAATAGTTTGACACCAGACCCACCATTATTATTTGGGATTTTACCCCAACACTCAGATCTGATGAAAAGGCAACAGTAATTTGTTTTCTATTGCTGGTTATGAATAACATATGATGTTGTGTGGTTACAGTAGGAAACGCATGACAATAAAATTCCAAAATTTTAGCAATTATATCTGGAGGGATTTCTGCCCAAACCTGCTGGGTTCTGAGATTTGTTCCTGAGTCTCTTGGATCTTGGCCGTTAAGCAGCTTGATCAGGAGCCAGAAAGGCTGTTCATGGGCGGCAACTCGGGGTCTTGTTGGGTCGGGGTGAAAAGGGCTGGCTCCACCCCCATCCTGTGAAGCCCCACATGTCTCATCATTGAGGGCCCAAACCTGACTGTTCAATGGCGTCTGGAGGATGGCGTCCACTGAACTGCTTAGGGGAGGCAGGCAGAGGGACAGCACCTTTCCCCCCTGGGGTGGCCCAGCAACAGTAACCTACTGCAGGGTCTGGATGCATTTTTGCCAAAAGCTGCTGGGTTTAGAGATTTGTTTCTGAGTCTCTGGGATCATGACCATTAAGCAGTTCAATCAGGAACTAGAGAGGCCATTATATAGCTGAGCCCGAGGTGGTTTGTGGGTGTGTCTCCCACATACATAACTTTTGGCCATTGACTTTCTTGATAAACTTTGCTCCAAGTTTTTTGGGTCTGGTCAAAGGAACAACAGAAATTGTGGGGTATCTGGAAGTTTGAAGGTGCCATCTTGCTGCTGATGCACTAGCCTCACAGGTACAGATTGACCTGCTGGCGGCACCATACCCCCCAAGAGTAGATATTTTAGATATTTCTGTCTGAAGCATTTTGTGAATGAGAGGAATCTTTTTTTTAAAAAACTTTTTAAAAATTGAATCACTGTGAGATAGACCCTTACAAAGATGTTTATGATTAGATTTCAATCATACAATATTCCAACACCCATCCCTCCACCAGTATACATTTCCCAGCACCAGTGTCCCCAGGTTCCCTCCCATCACTTCCCAACTCTCTCTCTCCCAACTCTCTCTGTCTCTCTCTCTCCCTCTCTCTTTTTTGGGCATTGTGGTTTTCAATATTTATACTGAAAGGTTATCAAGAATCTGCCTTTTCTTACTTTTTACTCAGATCTTGTCAGCGTGATTATTCCCAGCTATTATTGGAATGGCAGGAATCTTGTAATATGTATATATATGTATATATGTATATATATTAATTGACCTCCACTACCTCTACTACCCAGCCGCTGCCATGCTCCAGGCCGAGGCTGGTGCAAGCACAGAAGATCAAGTACTATATCATTGGTCTGACTAAGACAGGAAGGCTTCAATCACATCATGCTATTTCAACACTGGAGAAGAACTGTTCCTCGGAACATGCGACAAAAGAGGTGCAGGGGTGTCAGTGTCCTTGTCAACAAGAACCTGGTCATGAGCATTGATTCATTTGAATGCTTAATACCTGAATCAGATGATTACACTTGAATAGATGTGGCTAACTGCTGGCCATTTCAATCTTCGTTGTCTATGCACCAACATCCAATTATGAAGAAAAAATTGAGAAGTTCTACCTGGAGCTGGAGAAGTTCTACAAAGAAAACCACACACATTCTACAAGATCATTGTTGGTGATTTTAATACCAAGATAGGACAAAGATGATCAGACAAAGAACTCCACATCGGGATCCATGGCCTAGAATGGAACGAACAGGGTGAGAAACTGTCTGAGTTCCTCATGTCAACCAAGACCATCCATGGTAATTCACAGTTCTAGAAGACCAAATCTAAACGTTGGACATGGGAGTCTCCCGGTGGACAGTTCCACAACAAAATTGACCACATCATATTCCATTGATGGTTTTGCCTGATTAAAGTGACTGTTGTCCCAAAATTCCAAACAGGATCGGACGACTGTCTTCTTCATGCAAAATTCTACTTCATGGAGAGCAGAGAAAGGGCTGCAAAGTTTAAGAAGAGAACTCCCAGAACGACCACCAACTGGGAGCTCTTTGGCACTATTGCGGCAACATGGGAAGATGCCGTCATTGACAACATTGACAAAGAATACGATTGACTGGTTCAGCACTTACAAGATTGTGTGAGGAATGCCGAGAGAGAAAGCCACAAAAAGACGCCTGTCCTTGAAAACTCTCGAGCTCATTTGCCAAAGTGGCTTGGAGCTAGACTCAGGCAACCACAAGCGAATGTTTGAGCTTGCAAAGCAGTGCAGAGAAGCGATAAAAGAAGACATCAAAGAGAGAAGAGCATCGGCAGTGCTGGCCGATGTGGCAGAAGCCTGGAAAAGCATTCGCAACGCCTGCCTGTCCTTCACCTACTACAACACCAAGATGACTGCCCTCCAATGTCCTGATGGATCTATCACATCTTCCAGAAGTGCAATGAGAAGATTATCCATGACTTCTACTTGGACCTCTTTGATAGCCACGTCCAGCTAGTCCAAATACCAAATTCCGTAGGATGGATATGTTGTTCCCAACATTCTCCCTCCTGATATTGACAAGCCATTTCATCGGTAAAGATGTGAACAGCACCCGGTCAAGACAAGGTCAGAGTCGAACACCTGAAGAATCTGCCTTCAGTACTCATCAATACACTGTCTCGCTTTTCACATGCTACCTGTCTGAATATAAGGTTCCGCCTGAATGGAAAACCAGCAGGATTGTTCTGTACAAGAAGGGAGACATCCACAACATTGGCAACTATCGCCCGATTTGCCTCTTTTCTGTCGTCTACAAGCTGTTCACTTGAGTCATCCTGAATAGATTGGCAGAACACTAGATGAAGGACAACTATAGGAGCAAGATGGGCTACCAAAAGAATTCAGCACAATTGACCATATCTACATGGTAACCAAGCTCATTGAGGTTTCTCGAGAGTTGAAGATGCCGCTCCTCCTAAGGTTCATTGATTTAAAGAAGGCCTTTGATTCTGTTGAGACTGAAGCAGTCATCAAAGCCCTAGCAAAACAGGGTGTTCAAACTCAGTACACCAGGATCCTTGGTGAGCTGTATTACAGATTCACTACCAGGATCTAACCATTCTACAAGGAAGTGATCATTGACTTAAGGAGAAGGGTTCGGTAGGTTGATACCATTTCACTGAAACTCTTCAGTGTCACCCTCGAGAACATCATATGATGACTCGAATGGGAAGGAATGGGAGTGAAGATAGATGGTCGGCAACTATACCACCTCCACTTCGCTGATGACATTGTTCTAATAACACCAAACACGAGCCAAGCAGCACAAATGCTGGTCAACTTTGACTGTGAGTGTTGAAAGGTCCTACTGAAGCTGAATTGGGCTACACTAGCACGCACATCTCTTTGGACTCCAATGTTCTTCCTGCATTAACATGTGCTTCAGAGATCTGGGCCTTATGAAAACAGGATGAGAACACTATTCGGGTTTTCCAAAGAGGAATTGAAAGAGCTGTGCTTGGAGTATCATGCTTCATTCAAGTGAGAGAATCTGGAGTTCTGACCTCTGTCGATGATTGAGAATCAGGGATGCTGTCTCGTTTGCCAAGCATTGAAAATCAGATGGGCTGGACATGTAATGAGATTTGGAGATGACTGCTGGACTAGAGCCATTACCAAGTGGATTCCGTGGGACGTCAAAAGATTGAATGGCCGCCTACCTACGAGATGATCAGACTTCTTCATCAAGACCCTAAATGATCAGTTTGAGGCTCTTCATGTCCCTGGAGTAAACAGACGCCATTGGGCTACACTAACACTTGGCAGGGACGAATGGACATGTTGCTGGCACCAGCTCGAGCAAATCAATGAGTGATCAAGTGATCAACTGATATTTTAATTATTATTTTAATGCAAGCTCATTGCTATTTATTCAGCCATTGATTAGGCTGATTGAATTGGGCATGAACTCCACCTTGGTTTTTTTTCTTTTTATCACTTGATCACTTGACTTCCCATTAATCGTTGATTTGCTCAAGCGGGAGCCAGTAACGTCTCCATTTGTTCCTGTCGCATGCTAGTGTAGCCCAATGGCGTCTAATCGCTCTAGAAACACGAAGAGCCTCAAACTGATGGTTCATGATATTGATGAAGAAGTCTGACCATCTGGTAGGTGGGCGGCCACGTGGTCTTTTGAAATCCCGTGGGATCCAGTCAGTAACAGCTCTAGTACAGTGGTCGTCTTTAAATCTCATTACATGACCAGCCCATCTGATTTCTGACACCTTGGCAAATGAGAAAGCGCCCCTGATTCTCGATCGTCAATGGAGGTCGGAACTCCGGATTCTTTCTCTCGTTTGAGTGAAACGTGATATTTCAAGCATAGCTCTTTCAATTTCTCTTTGGGAGACCCGAATAGCGTTCTCATCCTGTTTGTGTAGGGCCCAGGTCTCTGAGGCGTATGTTAATGCAGGAAGAACAGTGGAATCAAAGAGATGTGCCCAGAACTGGAGGTTCTTCAGCTACGGGCACATCTCCTCTTAGCTATTTCTTCGACGCTCCTGAAGGTGTTCCAAGCCACTCTCTTCCTCCTGAGCAGCTCGGGTGCCAGGTCATTTGTCATGTTGACTTCTCGACCTAGGTACACATAGCTGTTGCATTCGGAGATGGTCGTTCCATTGAGAGTGAATGGGGCATCAGGAACAAAGCTGTTTCTCATAAACACTGTCTTCGTAAGATTCAGCTGTAGTTTGAACTTTCCTCACTCACAGTCGAAGTCGGCCAGCATTTGTGCTGCTTGGCTAATGCTTGGTGTTATTAAAACAATGTAATCAGCAAAGTGGAGGTGCTGTAGTTGCCTATCATCTTCACTCCCATTCCTTCTCATTCCAGTCATTACATGATGTTCTCGAGGGTGGCACTAAAGAGTTTCGGTGAAATGGTATCACCCTGCCAAACCCCTCTCTTGACATCAATGATTACTTCTTTGTAGAATGGTGAGATCCTGGTAGTGAATCCATAATACAGCTCACAGAGGATCTTGATGTATTGAGCTTGAATGCCCTGATTGGCTAGGGTTTCAATGACCGCTTCCATCTCAACAGAATCAAAGACCTTCTTTAAATCAATAAACGTTAGACAGAGCGGCATCTTGAACTCCCAAGAAACCTCAATGAGCTTGGTTATCATGTGGATATGGTCGATGGTGCTGAATCCTTTGCGGAACCCGGCTTGCTTGCATGGTTGTCCTTCATCTAGTGTTCTGCCAATCCTATTTAGGATGACTCGAGTGAACAACTTGTAGATGACAGACAATAGGCAGATCGGGTGACAGTTGCCAGTGTCATGGATGTCTCCCTTCTTGTACAGTAGTACAGTCCTGCTGGTTTTCCACTGGGACGGAACCTTGCATTCAGACAGGTAGCGTGTGAAGAGCCGAGCCAGCGTATTGATGAGTACTGACGGCATGTTCTTCAGGTGTTCGGGTCGGACCTTGTCTGGGCCGGGTGCTGTTTGTTTCTTTACCGACAAAATGGCGTGTCGGATTTCAGAAGGGAGAACATTGGGAACGACATATTCATCCTGTGGAATTTGGTATGTTGACAAGTGGACATGGCTATCGAAGAGATTTGAGTAGAAGTCATGGATAATCTTCTCCATTGCCGTTCTGGAGGATGTGATAGATCCATCAGGACGTCGGAGGGCAGTCATCTTGGTCTTGTAGTTGGCGAAGGACAGGCGGGCATTACGAATACTTTTCCTGGCTTCTGCTGCATTTACCAGCACTTCTGCTCTTCTCTCTTTGAGGTCTTCCTTGATCGCAACTCTGCACTGCTTTGTGAGCTAGGATGTTCACTTGCGGTTGCCTGAGGCATGTGCCAAACCACGTTGGCAAATAAGCTCAAGAGTTTTGAAGGCAGGCTTTTTTTTTTGTGTGTGGCTATCTCTCTCTTGGTGTTCCTCGCACTATCATGGAGGTGCTGAACCAGTCGATCGTATTCCTTGTCGATGTTGTCAACAATGGCATTTTCGCATGTTGCCGCAATAGTGCCAAAGAGCTCCCAGTTGGTGGTTGTTCTGGGAGTTCTTTTCTTAAACTTTGCAGCTCTTTCTCCTCGTTCTGTGAAGTAGAATTTTGCACGAAGGAGATGGTGGTCCGATCCTGTTTGGAATTTTGGGACAACAGCGACACAGGCAAAACCATTGATTGAATATGATGTAGTCTATTTCATTGTGGAATCGTCCACCGGGAGACTCCCATGTCCAACGTTTAGATTCGGCCTTCTAGAACTGTGAGTTACCATAGATGGTCTTGGTCAACATGATGAACTCAGACAGTCTCTCACCCTGTTCATTCCATTCTAGGCCATAGGTCCCGATGTGAAGTTCTTCAGCTGATCTTCGCAGTCCTATCTTGGCATTAAAATCACCCACAGTGATCTTGTAGAAGGTGTGGTCTTCTTTAAGAACTTCTCCAGCTCCATGTAGAACTTCTCAATTTCTCCTTCACCATAATTGAATGTTAGTGCGTAGACAACGAAGACAGAAACTGCTGGCAGTGAGCCACATCTATTCAAATGTAAATGTCCGATTCAGGTTGTTAGGCATTCGAATGAATCAATGCTCATGGCCAAGTTTGTGTTGACAAGGACACCAACACCTCTGACACCTCTTTTATCACATGTTCCGAGGAACAATTCTTCTCCAGTGCCGAAAACGGCATGATGAGATTGGTGCCTTCTTTTCTCATCTAGACCAATGATGTCATACTTGATCTTTCGCACTTGTACCATCAGGTCCTCGATGGATACATTCCTTTTTATAAATTTATTTATTAAATCACTGTGAGAGCAGTTAAAAAGCTTTCAGGTTGAAGTCTCAGTCATACAATGATGAAACACCCGTCCTTTCACCAGTGCCCATTTTCCACCACCAAAACCCCAGTACACCCTCAGTCCCACACCCTCTCCCTACCTGTGTAGAAGATGATTTTCGCATTATTCTCTCTAGTTTGATTACATTCAATATTTCAACACCATACCCACCATTATTATTTGGGATTTTACTCCAACACTCATATCTGCCAAAAATGTAACCATAGACAATTTGTTTTCTATTTTGATTATGAATAACCTATGATGTTGCATGACTGCAGTAGTGGCTGTGCAGTTTTGGGATTCTGAAATTTTAACAATTAAATCTGGAGGGATTTCTGCCCAAACCTGCTGGGTTCCGAGACTTGTTCCTGAATGTCTTGGATCATGGCTGTTAAGCAGCTTGATCAGGAGCCAGAAAGGCCATTCGTGGGCGACAACTTGGGGTCTTGTTGGACAAGGAGGAAAGGGCCGGCTCCAACCCCATATGGTGAGGCCCCACGTGTCTCGTCACTGCAGGCCCAAACATGACTTTCCAATGGCCTCTGGAGGATGGTAGCCACTAAGCTGCCGAGATGGAGCAGGGGGAGGGATAGGACCCTTTAGTCCCTGGGTGGGCTGGTGCCGGTAACCTACTGTGGGGACCAGAAGCATTTCTGCCAATTTTTTTTCTGAGTTTCTGGGATCATAGCTGTTAAGCAGTTTGATCAGGAACCAGAGAGGCCTTGCTCCAATTATATAGCTGAGGTGGTTTGTGGATGTGTCTCCCATATACCTAACTTTTGGCCATTTACTTTCTTGGTAAACTTGGCCCCAAGTTTTTGGGGTCTGGCCAACGGCACAGTAGCAATTTTGGGGTATCTAGAAGTCTGAAGGTGCCATCAGGCTGCTGATGCACTTGCCTCACAGGTACAGATTGACCTGATGGGGGCACCATACCCCACTTGTAGTATATTTTTAACTATATTTAAATTCTATATTTCTATTCTTTCAACTTAGGTAAAAATTGAAATCAAAGTATAGGATTTTTATTAGACATATTCCTACTATCAATACTTCTTTTTAAATAAAAAGTGCTAATTTTGCTTTCTTACTAGTTTAATTGCTACTCAAGTGACATTTTGTGTTGATTTATCCATCTATATGTTCATTTTTGCTTCTATCACCTTAGAAATTTCACATACATTTTAATGAAATAGGAAAAATGACTTACTTTTACACTACCTTTACTAATACAATAGCTAGGACTTGGTTGGACATATTCCTAAGGCCAGTGACTATGGTTATTCTTCTCTTACCTTACTTTTCACAGTATTCATTTCTGACAACACATAGCTGCTTTATTCCATAATGATATGTTTCAAAAAACCCCATTAGTAACAACTAAGAACTGTATTTTTCATTTTGTAGGTCAGGAAACACTCAATAGAGGAGTTTTAATAGAACTATGACATAGTACTGTTCAAAAGCGGGCATTTATCTTTGTCCAGAAATGTTCATGCAACTGAAATCCAATTCAGGTTGCTTTAAAAACTTTTTTTTAAAAATTTATTTATTGAATCACCGTGGGAAAGGTTACAAAGCTTTCAGGTTTAGGTCTCAGTCATGCAAATATCAAACACATTTCCCTTTACCAATACTTTTTTTTTACCATGAAGAACCCCAATAAAACCCCACCCCCCACCCCTCCCAGTCCCTGTGGGGCAGATGAGTTCTAGTTAACACTCTATCTGCTTTGATTAGATTCATTGTTTCAATAAAAGATTCACCACTATTATTTAGAGTTTACCCCTCCCCCCAAATCAGACATGCTGAAAAAGCATTGTGACGTGATTTGCTTTCTACAGCTGGGTTCAAGAATTAAATGTTGGTTTTGGATTTCTGCTATTTTACTTATTGACCCTGGAAGTATTTCTACTGAAAGTCAGATAGTTAAGAAATTGGTTTCTGTGCTCTGGAGTCGTGGCCGTGCTGGAGAGCCGCTAGTGGGGGGCAACTGGTGGCCTCGGTAGGGCGTGAAGGGCGGACCGAAACGCCCCCCTTCCCATGAGGTTTTAGTCGCCCTCTCACCCCCGGCACATGCCTGCTGTCCACAAGGCTCCCATGCGGCCGCCATCTTTCTTTCCAGAGAGGAGAAGGCGAATGGGACAACACCCTTTCCCCTCCGGACAGACATGATGGCCTGGATTAACGCATAGCCCGTTCACTTTTCTGCTCCAAGCTGCTGGGTTCTGCATTAAGTCCTTGTGCTTCTGGGGCTGTGGCCGTGCTGGAGAGCCGCTCGTGTGGGGCAACTGGTGACCTCGGTAGGGCATAAAGGACGGACCGGAAAGCCCCCCTTCCCATGAGGTTTTAGTCGCCCCCTCACCCCCGGCTCATACCTGCTGTCCACAAGGCTCCCATGTGGCCGCCATCTTTCTTTCCAGAGAGGAGAGGGCGAATGGGGCAACACCCTTTCCCCTCCAGCAGATTTGATGGCCTGGATTAATGCATAGTCCTTTCACTTTTCTGCTCCAAGCTGTTGGGTTCTGCATTAAATCCTTGTGTTTCTGGGGCTGTGGCCGTGCTGGAGAGCCGCTCGTGGGGGCCAACTGGTGGCCTCGGTAGGGCGTGAAGGACGGACCGGAACGCCCCCCTTCCCATGAGGTTTTAGTCGCCCCCTCACCCCCGGCTCATACCTGCTGTCCACAAGGCTCCCATGTGGCCGCCACCTTTCTTTCCAGAGGGAGGAGGGCGGAAGGGACCAACACCCTTTCCCCTCTGGCAGACTTGATGGCCTTCGTTAACACATAGTCCGTTCACTTTTCTGCTCCAAGCTGCTGGGTTATGCATTAAGTCCTTGTGTTTCTGGGGCTGTGGCAGTGCTCCAAGCTTAACTATGATTTTCAGAGAGAAACGTTAGGTGGCTTACTTCCCATGGATCACTTTGTATATAGAGAGATGTCGCGCAGCCACGTAAGCGGCCGCTCGGTTTTGAGAAAAAGTCCTAGTTCCCGCATACTCGAGCTGTGCTTGTAGAGGTTTCTGGTCACCGGGGTTCCATCTGGGGGAGGCGGGATGCGGTACCTACCCCATCTCAGATTTCCTGATGATCTCGGCTCTTTTTGGAAACTGTTTATTTATTTATTTATTTTTTCCTTCGGGATCTGTGGATCCCGCCCTCCATGTAGTCCTTCTCTTCGGCTGAATGCTGTCCAGATGGCGCTGGGGGGCGGGCTGTGGGTGTGACTTCCGGAATCTGAGGTTACCTGGGAGGTGTAGTCCCGGCATTTTTGAGGAAAAGTCCTAGTTCCCGCATACTCGAGCTGTGCTTGTAGAGGTTTCTGGTCACCAGGGTTCCATCTGGGGGAGGCGGGATGTGGTACCTACCCCATCTCGGACTTCCTGATGATCTCGGCTCTTTTTGGAAACTGTTTATTTATTTTTTTTTCCTTCGGGATCTGTGGATCCCGCCCTCCATGTAGTCCTTCTCTTCGGCTTTAAAAACTTTAATGTTGTCTTTTTATAATTTGTTTTTCCATTTATTGGACTGTTACTTTTTTTACTCTGAATTAAAATGGTTTCAATTGGAAGTATCAATCTTAGGGCATCATATGCTCTTTTTTATATTCTATAACAAAATACTGCCACAATTTTTTGGTAAATCTTCCTTTTCAAACAAATACAATATTTGATATGGAAACACATACATCATTGTGAACATCATCATCACCATATCACCATCATTATCACCATCATCACCACCAACACCATCGTCATTATCACATTACTATAGGACTGTAGCACTGCAGCACTGTCCTCCTGTTGTTCATCGATTTGCTCAAGTAGGCAGCAGTAATATCTCCATTGTGAGATTTGTTGTTACTGTTTTTGGCATATCAAATATGCCACGAGGATCTTTCCAGACTCTGCCGTTCGGGTGGGATACTCTCAGTGGCTTGCCGGGCTCTCTGAGAGGAACGAAGGAATAGAACCCGTGTTGGGCAATGTGCAAGGCAAACGCTCTACCTGCTGTGCTATCGCTCCAGCTGTGCTATCACATTACTATCCTCACAAATTCTAGCAATTGTGTTGCTATTTGAAAAATTCTCAGCATCTGTGAGGGAGAGGCAGTATTATAAATGCTTCTTAGAACTTCTCACCTAGGGGTGATATATATCACATTAGCTCATACCAAAGTTCAACCCAAAACCAATTCATCTAACTCCAAGATGGCATATTAGTTTTCTATTTTTCTAGAAAAATAGTGAATAAAAATATTTTGCGAAGAGTTTTCACCAAAAAATATTTTTGTGAAGAGTCTTTAAGTTTATTATTGAACTGATTTTTATTTTATTTTTTTTGTTGTTAATTTTTGGGCCATACATGGCCTTGCTCCCAGTGCTGGAGCTCAGTCTTAGCAGTGCTTTGGAGACCAAGTGATGTTCGAACCCAGGCCTCCTGCAAACAAAACACATGGTCAATACATTAAACTATTTTTTTTTATCGTAATTTACTATCTTACTACCCTGGTGCCAAAGTCTTTATTGAAATTTTGTCATTTTGGGGACACACCCAGTCACACTCAGGGCTTACTCCTTTTTCTGCATTCTTGTCAGTGCTTTGGATTGAATCTGGGTGCATTGTATGCAAGCCAAGTGCTCTAACCTTGGGACTGTCTCTACAGCCCCTCTGATTTGAAACATTTCAATGGTAGATGGGAGTCACAAAAACTAAGAGAATCTTGGTGATTCATTTTTCTTTGTTGTTTGTTATTATGTCTAGTACAGATAATCACCTTCACCAAAAGTGTTTTTGGAAGTAAGACATGCTTAAGTGCTTCATTAAGTAACAAGAATAAGCGGCATTAGTAATGAGCATTTCTTCATTAGGTACCTACTCAGAGACACATATTTCTTTAGCTACTCTTTTGTATCATACTTATTGGGATAAACTGGAGTGCTATATGTCATTTTCTTTCCTCCCCCCTGCTATATTCAGCTTCTTTTGGATAGATACTTCCTCACCCTAATTTTGGTCTTTTACAGACACTTTGAGGCCCAAGTGTCTCTGAAACAGTTTTTCTGAGACAAATCCCTGATGGAGTTGGATTAATTATAGTATATCCTCACTCCCCAGTTATAATAAGTGCTCTAGTGGAGAGGTAGAAATTTCACCTGGGAACATAGAGTATACCTATTATTTTTTTTTCCAGGTGGAGCAGGAAATCCCTTGATTTCTGATGACAGGGATTATCGTACCAATGACTAAAGTTTATTTTATTTTATTTTATTTTATTTTTATTAGTGAGACACCATGAGGTACAGTTGCAAACTTACAAATTTTTGTGCTTGGGTTTCAATTATACAATGATCAAATACCCATTCCTCCACCAGTGCCCTTTTCCCACCACCATGGGTCCCAGCATCCCTCCCACCCCCCATTCCCCCAATCCTGCCTCTGTAGCAGGGCATTCCCTTTTGTTCTCTCTCTCTCCTTTTGGATGCTGTGGTTTGCAAGAGAGGCATTGAGTGGCAATCATGTTTGGTCTATAGTCTACTTTCAGCATGCTTCTCCCATCCTGGGAGGATCCTCCCAACACCTTTTATTTGGCGCTCCCTTCTCTATCTGAGCTCCCTTTTCCCCTAGCATGTGTGACTGTCCTTTAAGCCATGGAGCAAACCTTCTGGTACTAACCTTGGCCATTCTTGGGTGTTAGTCTCCTATTTTGTTACTTTATGTTACCCAGATGAATGCAATCTTTCTATGTCTATCCCTTTCTTTCTGAGCCAATGACTAAAGTTTGAGTTGTGTAGGTAGAAGATCATTTTGAAAGAGAAAGTCAATACGACAAAAGAAAAAGAGGGAGAAGATAGGAAGGTAGGAGGGAAGGAGAGAATGGTATAGAAATAAAAAGAGAGACTTTTAGCTATTTCTGTTATTAGTTTTTAAAATTATCATTCCATATATTGTGTTCCTGAAAGCTGAATTCTTATTCTTCCTACCATTTTTGATCATGAGTCAATAAATTCTTTTATTCTTGCCTCAGTGAACTAAGTTTAGGTTTATTTTCTTGTAACTAAAAGAATTATAAGAAATACTGCCCTAGGTGCTATGAAACCACTCATGGAAAAAAGAGCAAGAATTGATTATATAAGTATTTGCCAATTTCCCTCAAGGGTAGCAAAAAGGTACATGTTTTTAACCTGATTTCAACAGATAACATATTATTTTTACCTCATAGTGAGTTGGAATTTTCCAAATTGTTTGACCTGAAGAAAAGAAGGTACAGAAAATTCTGAAAGAGGATTTATATTTTGTTCAAATAAAGAGACAAAAAATTTAAAGGTATATTAAATAGTTTCTAGTTATGTCTTTTAAAATGTGTAATTTTTTTATTGGGCTTTTTGTGCTAAGCTGTTTGCAGCAATAGTTCTATTTTTCTAAAAACAATAAAGCAAGTAAAATAATAAGTACAGTAAATTAAGTTTGAATCTGAAGATTTTATATTTTTTAAAATTTCTGCAACTGACAAATATATTTTATTTTATTACTTTTTTCATGTTTAAAAACTGATAGAATCGCTGTGTGATACAAAGTTGCAGGGTTGTAAATGGTCGAGTTTCAGTTGTATAATGTTTAAACATCAATCTCATACAGTGTCCACTTCCTTCCACCATTGTCCTCAGTTTTCATTCTGTCCTTTTGCCTGCCTCTATGGCAGATACTTCTCTTTTTTTTTCCTTTTAGGCACTGTGGTTTCCAGTACTATTACTGAAAGAGTATTATGCACAGCACTTTCCCTCTTTGCTGTACCCAGTTCTTGTGCAAAATGATCACTTCATACAGACAAGTGAATTTTAATTCACAAGTAACAGTCATCTTAGTCATCTTGCCGTTTTACACAAGTCTGCGGGGTGGGAAGGAGGCAACAAAGAGAGTCTGGAAAGAGCAGAGGCGGAAAGTCAGTCTTGTTAAAGTTTTAAACAGGACCTGGAAATAAATTTCTCATTAATTTGACATTTTTCACTTACAAGGTTGATATTTTTGGGGATGGACGCAGTTAATCCATGCAAAGCAAATTTCTAATATCTGCCCTTTAGAATATAATACAGATTAGCTATTATTTGGAGAAATGGCAGCCCCGAGTAGCTGTGTTTGTTGATCATGTATCTGCTTTGTGCTAGAAAGAATTACTTTAGAAACAGTTAATTTCAGATGATCAGTAGAGTAAAAATAAAAAAAGTAAAGGCCCTCCCGTTGATCATTGATTTGCTCGAGCGGGCCCAGTAATGTCTCCTTTGGAGACTTTGTTGTTACTGTGTTTGGCATATCGAAGACGTCACAAGGAGCTTGCCAGGTTCTACCATGCGGGCGAGATACTCTCGGTAGCTTGCCGAGCTCTCCGAGAGGGGTGGAGGAATCGAACTTGGGTCGGCCATGTTGGCTGCGTGCAAGGCAAACGCCCTACTGCTGTGCTATCGCTCCAGCCCTAATCAGTAGAGAGTAAGTACAAAATCAAAGTACATATATCAAGATGATTTTCTATCACTTTTTATATTATATTTTATGTAATTATAATGAATTCTATAAGTAATTCATTATCTTATTAACTGGAATTCTTTCCCTCTAGTCTATCTTGTTGTAACACAGACATTCTTTAGTATCCCCTGGCAAATACTCTTTTAATTACCAAATCATGGGCATTATTGTATTCACTATTATAGCTAATGTTTTATTAATTATTTTTTAAATTGGCATTTCCTAACCGAATTAGTAGTATAATGCCATCAATACTATGTTTACAAGTCATATTTTAATGAGATTTCCTTATGGGAAAATTGTTTCATATGGATAAACCTGCTGTTTACCTGTCAGTAGCTAGACAGTTACACCCTCCAACTGCCGTGTAACCCCAACAACGGCCAGGATCCAGAGATTATCACAACAAGCTCCCGGGAGCACGCGGCCGCATTTGCGGCCGTGTGACTATTTATTTACTTTTCTCTAAGTTTTCAGGGTACCTTTAAATATCCCACCCGCACAGCACAGCCTGGCAAGCTGTCTGTGCTCTATGCCAAATAGACCAAATTGATATGCCAAATCCAGTAATAAATGGATCTCATTCCCCCAACCCTGAATATGTCAGAGTCGAAAAGGATATGGAAGGAAAGGCTGATAAAATACCAAGGCAGAAATAGGCTGCCAAAATGAAGAAAAACAAAAATGATTGTCTGTACTTTTAATGCTCGTACGCTGGCATCTGTTGCATCCTTTGAAGACCTTATGGTACAAGCTCGAAAGATCAAGTACGACATCATTGGTCTGACTGAAAAGAGAAGACATCAATCACATCATGCCGTTTTTGACACTGGAGAAGAACTGTTCCTTGGAACATGTGATAAAAGAGGCGTCGGTGGTGTTGGTATCCTTGTCAACACAAACTTAGCCACGAGCATTGATTCATTCGAATGCTTAACAACCCGAATCAGACGATTACACTTGAATAGATGTGGCTCACTACCAGCAGTTTCTATCTTTGTTGTCTATGCACCAACATCCAGTTATGGTGAAAGAGAAACTGAGAAGTTCTATATGGAACTGGAGAAGTTCTATAAAGAAGATCACACCTTCTACAAGATCATTGTCGGTGATTTTAATGCCAAGATAGGACCAAGAAGATCAGTCGATGAACTCCACATTGGGACCCATGGCCTAGAATGGAAAGAACAGGGTGACAGGCTGTCTGAGTTCATCATGTCAACCAAAACCTTCCATGGTAACTCACAGTTCCAAAAGGCTGAATCTAAACGTTGGACATGGGAGTCTCCCGATGGATGGTTCCACAATGAAATAGACCAAATCATATTTAATCGGTGGTTTTGCCTAACCGATGTTGCTGTTGTCCCAAAATTCCAAATGGGATCAGACCACCATCTTCTTCATGCAAAATTCTACCTCACAGAATGAGGAGAAAAGAATGCAAGGTTTAAGAAGAGGACTCACAGAACGACCGCCAACTGGGAGCTCTTTGGCTCTGTTGCGGCAACATGGGAAGATGCTATCATTGACAACATTGATGAGGAATACGATCGAATGATTCAGCACCTCCATGATTGTGCGAGAAATGCCAAGAGAGAGATAACTACAAAAAACCACCTTTCTTCTAACACTTTTGAACTTATTCGCCAACGTGGCTTGGCACATGCCTCAGGCAACCACAAGCGAACATCCGAACTGGCAAAACAGTGCAGAGAAGCCATCAAGGATGACCTCAAAGACAGGAGAGCAGCAGTACTGGTTCATGCGGCAGAAGCTGGGAAAAGCATTCGTAATGCCCGCCTGTCCTTCACCAACTACAAAACCAAGATGACTGCCCTCCGACATCATCACATCTTCCAGAAGGGCAATGGAGAAGATTATTCATGACTTCTACTCAGATCTCTTTAATAGCCATGTCCACTTGCCCACATACCATATACCACATGATGGATATGTCGTTCCCAATGTTCTCCCTTCCAAAATCCATCATGCCATCTCGTCGGTAAAGAAACAAAGAGTACCTGGCCCAGACAAGATCAGACCTGAACACCTGAAGAACTTACCATCAGTACTCATCAATACATTGGCTCGGCTCTTCACATGCTACCTGTCTGAATGCAAGGTTCCATCCCAATGGAAAACCAGCAGGACTGTACTACTGTACAAGAAGGGAGACATCCACGACATTGGCAACTATCGCCCAATCTGCCTATTGTCTGTCGTGTACAAACTGTTCACTCGAGTCATCCTGAATAGGATTAGCAGAACACTAGATGAAGGACAACCATGTGAACAAGCCGGATTCCGAAAAGGATTCAGTACCATCGACCATATCCACACGATTACTAAGCTCATTGAGGTTTCTCGGGAGTTCAAAATGCCGCTCTGTCTAACATTTATTGATTTAAAGAAGGCCTTTGATTCTGTTGAGACAGAACAAACTCAATACATCAGGATCCTTCGTGAGCTCTATTGCGGATTCACAACCAAGATCTCACCATTCTACAAAGAAGTAATCATCCATATCAAGAGAGGGGTTCGGCAGGGTGATACCATTTCACCAAAACTCTTCAGTGCCACCCTCGAGAACATCATGTGACGACTAGAATGGGAAAGCATGGGAGTGAAGATAGATGGTCGGCAACTACACCACCTCTGCTTTGCTGATGACATCGTTCTAATAACACCAAACATTAGTCAAGCGGCACAAATGCTGAACGACTTTGACCGTGAATGTGGAAAGGTCGAACTACAGCTGAATCTTACGAAGACAATGTTTATGAGAAACAGCCATGTTCCTGACGCTCCATTCGCTGTCAACGGAACCACCATCTCCGAATGCAGCAGTTATATATACCTGGGTCGAGAAATCAACATGATGAATGACCTGGCACCTGAGTTGCGCAGGAGGAAGAGAGCGGCTTGGAATGCCTTCAAGAACGTTGAAGAAATAACTAAAAGGACAAAGAAACTCCAGCTACGAGCACATCTCTTTGATTCCACTGTTCTTCCTGCATTAACATATGCCTCAGAGACCTGGACCCTACAAAAACAGGATGAGAATGCTATTCGGGTCTCTCAAAGAGGAATTAAAAGAGCTATGCTTGGAATATCACGATTCACTCAAATGAGAGATAGAATCCAGAGTTCTGATCTTCGTCAACGCTCAAGAATCAGGGACGCTGTCTCATTTGCCAAGACATCAAAAATCAGATGGGCTGGACACGTAATGAGGTTTACAGACAACCGCTGGACTAGAGCCATTACTGATTGGATTCCACGGGACATCAAAAGATCACGTGGACGCCCACCTACAAGATGGTCAGACTTCTTCGTCAAGACCCTGAATGATCGGTTTGAGGCTCTGCATGTTCCTAGAAAGAACAGATAGCATTGGGCTACGCTAACACGCAACCGGGATGAATGGAGACGTTACTGGCACCCGCTCGAGTAAATCGATGAATAACGGGGATTAAGTGATTTAAGTGATTAAGTGATGGATAAACCCATGTATCTGCAGAAATCTTGTGATATTCTAATCAAAGTTCAGATAAAAATATGATTTGCAAACAAGAGGCATTCTCTAAAAACAATGCACATTCATTCAACAAAGAGTTCTATAATCTAAGAATCTAGTTTTTCTACTTCTTTTGAAGATTCTTTCTCCCTGTTCTGGTCTATTTTTATCTTCAGGGTTAAGTATTAGAAGAGGGGCCAGGAGAAAGTACAGTAGTTAGGGTGATTCTCTAGCATGAGCCCCAGCATCACATGAGATACTCAGAGTATAGCCTAGGCCCCACACACCATTAGGATGGTCTTTTAATTAACTGATTGGTTAATTAATTAATTTTTGCTTTTTGTGTCACACCCAGTGATGCTCAGGGGTTACTCCTGGCTCTGCACTCAGGAGTTACTCAAGGTGTTGGTGGTGGTATGGGATACTGGGGATTGAACTCTGGTCTGCTGGATGCAAGGCAAATGCCCTATCCACTGTACTATCCTGCACTATCGCTCCAGTGCCCTAGCATGGTCTTAACAGTCTTTGTCACTGCAGGGCCTTACCACCATCCTCTCTGTGGTCCCTAACATCGAACCTCAAGTCACATTGATAAGTGACCTCTGGGTTCCTTTGAGCACTTTTTGGGGGTGCAAATCATATAAGTGATTGCATTAGGTAATATGATTTACATATTATCTCTTTCATATACTGTGAAACAGATAATGTGTAAATTAATGAATAATATCCACCAAAATTATGCAGTGGCCTATCTGACTTGGAAAATGCTTGTCTGTCTTTGCTAACTCCCATTTTAAGGCCCCTTTTATGAAAGCAGTTGATTCTTCGTGATAGGACAGCTGCACAGTTGGGTCTACTTTCTTTGTGCAGAAAGTGAGACATGAGTATTACATAAATTTTTACACACAAAATTCTAACATTTGCATGTGAAATATCAATAGCTACTGTAAAATCCTGTATATTTATTTATTTATTTATTTGTGAAACACCATGAGGTTCAGTTAGAGACTTAAAAATTTTCGTGCTTGGATTTCAGTTATACAATGATCAAGTACTATCCCTCCACCAGTGCCCATTTTCCACCACCACGTGTCCCAGTATCCCTCCCACCCGCCATACCCCCCATTCCACTCTGCCTCTGTGGCTGGGCATTCCCTTTTGTTGTCGCTCTCTCCTTTTGGGTCCTGTGGTTTGCAAGAGAGGCACTGAGTGGCAATCATGTTTGGTCTATAGTCTACTTTCAGCATGCTTCTCCCATGCTCAGAGGATCCTCCCAACACCCTTTATTTGGTGCTCCCTGCTCTATCTGAGCTGCCTTTTCCCCTAGCACGTGGTGCTGGCCTCCAAGTCATGGAGCAAAATTTCTGGTACTAATCTTGGCCACTCTTGCGTGTTAGTCTCGTATTTTGTTACTTTATGTTCCCCAGATGAATGCAATCTTTCTGTGTGACTAATATGATAGGTTGTTTTTCTGGCATGACTGAATAATACTGACTATATGTTTTTTCACATGTGTCTGTTTTGCTGTAAAAGAGACGTGTTGCCTTAAAAATACACAGTACTGATGTACTTTTCCTAACAATTTCACCTTTGCTCCGTGCTACATCCCCTTTAAGGAAGGCAGTGTAACAATTTTGAGCTAACAAATATATAAATTTAGAAATACATTTATGTAATGAATTATGAGGTAATGTAGAACATTTACAACATAAATGTTCTAAAATTCATAAAATTCAATTTACACTAATCCTTCAGACACTCATGCATGCCACTAGGTGATACAGGTTGTACATTAGAAATAAAAAAGATAAAATTATAGTGAAACAAATTGAAAATATAACCTAATGAAGAAGAATAATCTGACTGTGAGAACAGGAAAACTTTGAATTAGAAAATTATTTCTTTTCATGAAAGTATCTACTAGTATTTTTATTGTAAAAATAACAATTATGAAACTAAATCTGTGAAATGCTTTTCCCTTACACATGAAAGTAGGAAAAGCATTTTGAGCATTACTACTATTGTTAATAGGAAATGTCCTTTGTATGTGAACATTTTTTTTGTTTTGTTTTCTGTAGAAACAAGTCATAGAGAAATGTGATTCCTCATTATATGGCAATTATACAGTTATTAGAAATGCTACTCTTTTAATAAGAAATGAAATGCAGATATAGTAGGATGGTTTTCACCATTCACATTTAGCAAATGATCAGCAAATGGACACTAACATATTTTAAAGAACTTGCTTTAGGATTCATAGTTTATATTAGCAGAGTCTTTTTCCTACTCTGTGCTGATTCCAATTGTAAAGAATGTTGAAAGCTTAGTAACCTTCCTTGATAAGTTTACAGTGTGGATTGGTGATAGTAAAAAGTAAAGTCATAAAAGCCTGAATACTTGGAACAACCAGATCAAAGGACTATAAGTAGTTATAAAACATTTTCTAGAAAAACTCCTGATAGAGATAGAATCCAAGTCTGTATTCATTTGCTCCGTTGCCCTGAATACTCACTGTCCAGTACTCTGACTTATACCTTCCAAGCCCAACACAGAAGTAATGTGGCATCTTCTTTTCCTGCTGGAGGCTACCCTCAGTATTTCCATGAAGCTTTCCTGCAGTACTTTTCACACTTGTCATTGGAGTGGAATTAGCATAAAATGATCTTCATTTAGAAAACAGTCATGTGCTTCTTTGCTTTCCTAAACTGGACCCTGCACTCTGTGAAACCTCAGCAAGTGAGGAAGTTGCCCTGGCTAAATTGCTAAATCTAAGTAATAGACCATTTGACCATTAAAAGTGAATGCCAAGGACATCTGGGTCTTATAGGTGGTAAACTAGGGGATTTTTATTTTTCCATATCAGCAGGCAATATTAAACTACCATCAACTGGATAGTATTTGATGGTTGGACCAATATTTAGTCAGAAAGTATCAGCCATTTGCACTGTGGTCAAGGTTTATTAGAATTTAGCATCAAGTTTTAGATTTGTTAAATAATATTTTTCTCTTATTTTATAGTATTTATGTTAAGATAGCTGTTCTTTAATATTTTGGAAAGGTTGATAATAAACTGTTAACTTAAAGATAAAAACAAGTGCTTTGCCTATTTTTAGTATTGTTTTTATTTGCCAAGGATTTAATATAAAATTCTAGCAATTGTTCCATGTTGATTACAATCCAAGAACAATGTGTTGTTGCCAACTTGGGGAATTAAAATCTGAAAATAAATGTGGCTGGAATTGAATTAACTGACCACATTTTCTTGGGAGAAAGAAAATAATTATCTTAAAAATACATAAGGTAATTTTAATAAGAAACAATTTTTATATTTGATTTCCCTGCATTTATTGTCTAGTGTGCATTTATTGTCTAGTGACCACATTTTCTTGGGAGAAAGAAAATAATTATCTTAAAAATACATAAGGTAATTTTAATAAGAAACAATTTTTATATTTGATTTCCCTGCATTTATTGTCTAGTGTGTGTCAGTGTTAATTTCATTACTTTATTTTGCAAAGACATTCACTTTTTTCAATGTATTGATTGGCTATAGGAAACAATGTAGAAAACAATACTTCACAATTATTTTCCACTGTCAAAACCTCTTTCTCTTTGGTGACCATTTTATTTATTTTTTGTTAGTGAAACACTATGAGATACAAGTTGTAGACTTATAAACTTTCATGATTGGGTTTCAGTTATACAATGATCGAATACCCATCCCTCCCATTCTCCACCACCAATGATCCCAGCAGCCCTCCCACCTCCCCATCCTATCTCCCCCCACATCACCTCGCCTCTGTGGGAGGGCATTCCCCCCTCCTTTTTTTTTACATTTATTTATTGACTCACTGTGAGAAAAGTTACAAAACTTTCAAGTTTAAGTCTTGGTCATACAATGATCGATAACCCCTCCCTTCACCAGTAATTATTTTTCACCACCAAGAACCCCAGTATTACCCCCTCCCACCCCTCTCGATGCCTGTGAGGCAGATGATTTCTACTTAACTCTCTCTCTAGTTTGATTGCATTTATTATTTCGACAAAAGATGCACCATTATTGTTTGGAATTTTGCCCCAACAATCAGAACTGCTGAAAAGGCATTGTGAAGTAATTTGTTTTTTTATTGCTGGTTATGAAGACCATGATGATGATTTTGGATTTCTGATATTTTACTAATTAAGTCTGGAGGGATTTCTGCCAAGAGCTGGATAATTACGAGATTGGTTTCTGTGCATCTGGTGCCATGGCCATGCCAGAGAGCCGCTCATGGGTGGGGGGGCAACTCGTGGCATCGGTCGGGCGTGAAGGACGAGCCGGTTTTGACCCCCTTCCTGTGAGGCTGCAGTTGCCCCATCACTGCTGGCTCATATCTGGATTTCCAATAAATTCTGAGGCAGTAGCCACCATGCTCCCGGGGTAGGGGGAGGAGGTGGAAGAGACAAATGCCTTTTCCCTTCAGGGGAGGGGGGGCATGGCGCTATAGTTTAACTCATAGTTCATTCATATTTCTGCTGCAAGCTGCCGGGCTCTGAATTAAGTCCTTGGTGCCTCTGGAGCCATGGCCGTGCCGGAGAGCCACCCGTGGGGGGGCAACTCGTGGCCTTGGTCGGGTGTGAAGGACTGAGGGCGTTCCCTTTTGCTCTCTCTTTCCTTTAGGGTGTTGATGGTGACCATTTTAAAGAATACATAATATAAGTGCTTTTACATTAAAAGATTTGAAAATGGAGATAAACAAGAAATTATTTAAAAAATTAATTTATTTTTTGTTATGACACCATGGGAGAGATAGCACAGTGGTAGGGCGTTTTCCTTGCACGTAGCCAACCCGGTTGGCCCAGGTTCAATTCCTCTGCCCTCTTGGAGAGCCCAGCAAGCTACTGAGAGTATCTTGCCCGCATGGTAAAGCCTGGCGAGCTCCCCGTGACATATTCGATATGCCAAACACAGTAACAACAAATCTCACAATGGAGATGTTACTGGGCACTTGAGCAAATCGATGAACAATGGGAGGACAATGCTACAGTGCTATGACACAATGAATGACAATGTCGTACATAAACAGCTGTTTCAGGCATTCAGTATTCCAACATCAATCCCCCCACCAGTGAGTTTTCCTTCACCAATGTATCCAGTTTCTACCCAGCATCTAAGCCTACTCCCTTAGACGGTACAAATAAATTATTGTCAGATTGCTTGTTATTACAAAAAAGCAAATGGAATTATCAAAAGATAGATCAATAAAGATTCAATCTGTGATAATTGTTATATCTCCCAATGGTGTTACTAAAGTCATTGTCTGCAGACTTATTGAACTGGTTGGTACTAGTTGAGTCTCCCATGTTACTATTTTCACTCATTGAGCCTGGTGGTTTAATATGCAATGTTCCTATCAAATTTGTTTGTGCTCTTACTGGGCTGACAGCACTATGATTTTTTTTTTTTAGTAATGTAGGAGTACTTCTATTTGTTCAGACATTGATTAAATTGATTTAGCTGATTGAATTGGTCATGAACTTCGCATTTCTTTTTTTTTTAATTATGTCACTGTGAGATAGAGTTACAAAGCTTTCATGTTTGAGATTTAGATATACAATGATAAAACGCCCATCCCTCCACCAGCGCACATTTTCCACCACCCAAATCCCAGTCCTCACCCTACCGCTACGGCAGACAATTTCTCCAATATTCTCTCTCTAATTTTGGGCATTATGTTTTGCTCAAAATTTCCCACCACTATTCAAGCCTTCCTGACAGGGGCAGACACTAGACAATTTATTTTCCATTGCTCATTTTATTATCATGAGAATTTGCACAGCTGTGATTGTAAATGTAAATTTCTAGATTGTAAATGATTGGGTTCCAGAGACATCTCTGTATGGCACTAATACATTTTGAGATTCAATTGGGAGTCTCTGGGTCAGGGCTGTTGGTGTGCTAAGATGGAGTCCGAGGCAATTGTGGGTGTGACAGCTAGTTGGCTGGGTGGGCGGAGATCTGGGGAGGGACAGCCCAGGTCCTCTGCTGAAATGTGGCCTGGAGATTCAGTCCTGGAACCCACATACCCGGGCCTTGCTGTGGAAGCTCTTGGTCACCAGGATTCCATCTGGAGTAGGTGAGGAGACTGAGTACTGTGAAATTTGGGGTGTCATACCATTGTGTGCTCTAGGAACTGTGGAGATGGGGCAATTTCATCAAATTGGTGGCTTGGTGGTTTGATGAGGTTTGGTTGCAGAGTTGGGTCATTTCTATGTTGGAGGGTGTCAGATAAGGAGTCAGCTGCTGGAACTTTGGGCAGAAAGGGGAATCTGCCTGTGCTCATTCCAAGAAGGCCCCTGAGTTCTCAGCCTGGGATAATTCAAGAGCATCATAAGAAATAAGATAAAATGACTCCACTTACTGCTAACCATAGAGATATTCTGATGTTTGCTATCTGGTAATGTCTCTCCCCCATTTTTATTATGATACCATGACTTACAATACTGCTTGTGATAGTTCTGTGCACCCCTCATTCCAACACCACACCCACCACTTGGTTGCTTGCTTCCCTCCACCGATGTCCCAGGGACTCTTCCCATTCACCCTCTGGGTATCAGGGAAGCTCAGGTACACAAACTCTTCTTGCCTCTGGCCCTCTGTTGTTCCCTTAACATGTTTCTTTATATTCACATATAAGAAAGATCAGGTGAATGAGACCAGCTGTAGTTACAAGCGGCACAAATGCTGGCCAACTTTGACCATGAGTGTGGAAAGGTAGGACTACAGCTGAATCTTACGAAGACAATGTTTATGAGAAACAGCCTCGTTCCTGACACCCCATTCGCTCTCAACAGAATGACCATCTCTGAATGCAACAGCTATGTGTACCTAGGTCGAGAGGTCAACATGACAAATGACCTGGCACCCGAGCTGCGCAGGAGGAAGAGAGCGGCTTGGAACGCCTTCAAGAACGTCGAAGAAATAGCTAAGAGGACGAAGAACCTCCGGCTCCGGGCACATCTCTTTGATTCCACTGTTCTTCCTGCATTAACATATGCCTCAGAGACCTGGGCCCTACGCAAACAAGATGAGAACGCTATTCAGGTCTCCCAAAGAAGAATAGAAAGAGCTATGCTTGGAATATCACGTTTCACTCAAATGAGAGAGAGAATCCGGAGTTCTGACATCCGTCGACGATCAAGAATCAGGGATGCTGTCTCATTTGCCAAGGTATCGAAAATCAGATGGGCTGGTCACATAATGAGATTTAAAGACGACCGCTGGACTAGAGCTGTTACCGACTGGATTCCACGGGATGTCAAAAGACCGCGTGGCCGCCCACCTACCAGATGGTCAGACTTCTTCGTCAAGATCATGAATGATCGGTTGGAGGCCCTTCATGTTCCCGGAGCGAACAGATGCCATTGGGCTACACTAGCACGCAACAGGGACAAATGGAGACGTTACTGGCGCCCGCTTGAGCAAATCGACGACTAACGGGAAGTTAAGTGATTAAGTGATAAGAAAGATCATTCTGCATTGGTCCCTCTCCATCTCTGTCTGACTGCCTTCACTCTCCATGATACTTTCAAGTTCCATCCATGTAGAAGCAAATTGCATAATGTTTTTTCTTGTGGCCAAGCAGCCTTCCATTGTTTATGTATGCAATTTTATACAGTTTCTGTAAGTAGTCATTTATTTGGCGCTGGGTGGGTTGTTTCCAGATTTTGGCTAATGTGAATAGTACAACGAATACAGGCTTGCAAATATCTTTTTGAAAGAGTATTTGAGTCCTTGCATTGGGTTGTATGAAATTTCAATTCCTAGTTATTTGAGAAGTGCCTGTATTGTTTTCCAAAGATATTGTACCAATTGGCATTTTCACCAACAGCGGATGTGAAATCCTTCACCCCATATCAATTCCAGGACTGAATATTTTTGATTCCTTTTGTGTGCCATAATTTTTTAAATAAAAAGTGGACCTTCCTATTTTAACTTTTTGATTATCTTTTTAAAAAAATTGGTTAAATTACTGTGAAACTCAAATCATTGAGTAATTTTAATTCATTTTAATAGCTCAGTTGAACTATTCTGGGGGAATCTAAGCAAAAACTATCTATAGTGTTACATAAATGAAGGGTAGGGAGAGATTCATAGAATCTTTACAGAAATGAGAGCACAATGGAGATTATAGAAGATTATAGAGATATAGACTGTAGATGACAGTTTTACTTTCCAATTCAGCAAGTGACAGAACTGAGCTTTCAAACTTTTTGTACTACATTTACATACTGGCAAGTTTTGTTCGTTTTGAATCAGGACTCCTCAGAGGATTTCAAGAAACAGGGGTGGCTCTTCAGTGCTAAATATGTCCTCACTTAAGGTAATGAATTTATGATATAGTCCTCATGAGATGGTTCCCATTTATTCTCTAGTTTCCAAATTGTTCTAGGTATCACTGTATCACTGTCATCCTGTTGTTTTCCTCGAGCAGGCACCGGTAATATCTCCTTCGTCCTAGCCCTGAGATTTTAGAAAGTGCCACATTTGAGACTCTTTCAGGGTCAGAGGAATGAGGCACATCATTGTTACTGGGGTTTGGCATACGGAATATGCCACGGGGAGTTTGCCAGACTCTGTTGGGTGGGCAGAATACTCTTGATAGCCTGCCGGGTTCTCCAAGAGTAAGAACTAGATAATAAGATGGGAGCTGATTTTTATAGTCTCTGGGTCTTGGCCATTGATGGGATAGCACAGCGCTGGGGTCAGTTGGTGGGTGTAAAGCCTAGCTACTAGAAGATGGGGGATTTGCGTGGAGGAGACCCAGTCCTGATTGGAGCAGTTTTGGAGATCTCAGCCCCGGGTCCTGAGTGCCTGGGTTCCTCTGCCAGTTTCTTCATGCTTCTAGGTAATGTTTTAAATTTAATTAAACTTTTTTGGGTGGGGTTTCCTAAATGGTGGTCGGGATGCTTGGAGCCCCTCTTGGAGATTCTTAGCCAAGTTGACTGATATGAGGGTCCCACTATGCAGAGCTGCTTTGGCCTTGCCTCATTGGGGGATTACACACATCATCCTGGGGATACTCCAGATTGTTTTGGGCCATAGCTGAGGTTGCTCAGGGGTCTCGAAGGCTGTATCCTGTGATGCTCAAGGATAAGGTGGTCCTAGGGATTAGACCCTTCTTGGTTGCTTGCAAGGCAAGTGCCTTGATCACCATACTATTTTTCTCACCCAATACAGGTAATGTTTTAAAACAAATTTTTGATTTTACATAATGCATTTTTAAAATTTTTCCAATTTCCTATTATGGTTTTCTCATCATTATTTATTCTCTTTTGTTATTTGTTTATGTATTTTCTCCAGCCTCCAAGACAACCCTACAGGTTTTAGGCCACACGCCTTCTAATGGATTTCTCTGTAGTCAACCATTTCCACAATAACACTGTATGTCACATAAGCACAAATATTTACTAGTGTAATAAAATGTTTTCTTTTTCTCTCTCTGAGAGTGGCAAGTTTAGGTCCTTTGTATTTCTATGTAAGTTTTAGCACTGGCTTACCTATTTTGACAAAAAGTTTTTTTGATTAGGATTCCATTGACTTCATTAATAAATTTATTGATACTTGATATCTTGATAATATTTAGTTATGCCATCCATTAACTTAATATAATCTTTCATTTATTTAGTTTTCTTTAATATCTCTTAATAATGTTAAGCAATTTTCAGTCTGTGCATCTTTTGTTTTGGGGATGCTAATAAATAATATTTTGAAAATCTATTTTCTAATTATTGTTAATGTCTAGAAATATGGTTGATTTTCTTTAATATTTTTGCACAGAAACTTTGAAAACTTTATTAGTTTAGTAAATCTTTTATGCTAGAATTTGTTTTTATATGAATAAATATTTTATATTAAATAATTATTTTATTTTTACTTTTCTCATCTTTATAGCACTGTAGTTACATTGCAATTATAATTTCACTGATATACACAAACTGTATCAGAATCCTCTGAGTTCTCACCAATCCTGTTTACCTATTATTATCATGAACAGATTGCTCCTTGGATTTTCAATATCATTCTGAATATTGGAAAATGGACCAGGGCATAGGGAAGTTAAACATTTCTTTTGAAGGGTACAGAAAAAAGTTATGTTCTCTGCTTGATTTTTTGATTGACACAATTTCTAGTTTTCTGGGTCAGGAACATATATTGTTTGGAAGAACAAATATTTTTCTGCCTATATTTATAGGTAGTCTTTTTATTTTCCCTTAAATTGATGCCAGTATATGCCATTTGTAGAATTCTGAATTTTTTTTCTAAACCTATAAGTCTTGCAATTGTTGTCAATTCCTCTGAGATTACAGTGTTAGAAAGTCCAATAGTTATATTTTTCTTTGTGATTTTGTGTATTTATCTTTTTTCTATTTTGGGGCATATTTCAGTTAAAAGTTGAGAGTAACTACAGTGGAGGTTCTTAGGCCAGTTACCAGAATGAGCTGGAAATACAATCAGTATTTTTTAAAAACTGAAAATTAAATTCTCCAATATATTTTAATTCTGTTTATGTTTCAGGATGGAGCAATAGTAACTCTAGCAAAAAAAAAATTATCTCTAAAGTTCTCCCTACTGTTAAAAGACTGTCACTGTCACTCTCACTGTCCTCCTGTTGTTCATTGATTTGCTCTAGTGGGCACCAGTAATGTCTCCATTGTGAGACTTGTTGTTAGTGTTTTTGGCATAGCGAATATGTCACAGGGAGCTTGCCAGGCTCTACTGTGTGAATGGGATATTCTCGGTAGCTTGCCAGGTTCTCTGAGAGAGACAGAGGAATCAAACCCGGATGGCCATGCAAGGCAAACGCTCTATTGCTGTTCTATTGCTCCAGCCCGTTAAAAGACTAAGAATATTTTTTCTTATTGTTATAATTGTGCTTTGTACAAAGTACTTTCATTGTATAATAAGAGCTGTGGTTCAAATCATCAAATCACAACTATATTCTTTTACATGTCTGCAGGAAGATGCTCAAGTCTTCCAGGTAGTGAAAGGGTAGAGAATGTCAGCAGCAATATTCTATTGTTGAAAATAGTTATTCTTTTTTTGAAGATAGAAAATAAGAAAAAATAGTTTTATTTCCTAAAATCTTGCTCTATGGGAAAAATTTGAAGAAATAAGTCTTTGAAAAACACTTGAAAATATTGTTGGCATAAGCAGTTGTTAACATTCTAGTTCAAACACCCACCCCTCTCTCATTAACTTTGGCTTATATTATTGCATATGTTTCAGGCATGCTTTTTTGTACCACTTCATTAGCACCCAAGTGTACAAGTCCCCCTTCCATCTGTTGGACCCTCCTCCACCTTATATGTTCAATAAAAGAGTGAGATCATCTGGTATTTGTTTATCTCTTTCTGATGTGTCTCATTTAGCATTATACCCTCCAACTCCATTCACTGTTAGAGATAACAAGATTTTATCATTATTTATACCTAAGTACTGTTCCATCCCATACAATATTCTTGATTTTGTGACATTATAAAATCCAGAAACTGCTGCTGAATTTATTTGTTATCTGGACTGCACTATATGGGCAGTGGGGAGTTGAGGAAAAGTGTGATTAGATAGGTGAGAAGTAAGACAGTTTAACCCTTCTTGCTCCCAGAATTTTCTGGAAACACCATGAACCAGGACCTCTGGCTCTATTTCTCTATTTCTTTAGCACAACTTCAGACATTATTAATTTCTGTGACACATTGAAATGAGGAATTTGACCTGGTTAGAAAGATCAAGGAAGATGTCATTCATTCAACTATTTTTTTTCTGGGGTACCTTACAATGTTCAGGGGTTACTACTGGCTCAATAATCACCCCTGGTGGTGCTCAGCATCCATATGGGATGCTGAGGATCAATTCCAGGTCAGTGGTATGTAAGGCAAATTCCCAACCCTCTGTCCTATCACTCCAGTCCCTTTTAGCTATTTTATTTTTTCTTACCTCCTTTTTCTCCCTCCCTCTTGCTGAGGTATACAGGATGTTTAGGCCCCTGGAACAAACAAGTAACAAGATAGAAAGGAGCTGAGTACCCAGATCACATCACCTGAAAACTGCAATATATCAGTATTTTTTCTAGATGTCTTTATCGTGATCTATTCAAAATAGGCAATGCATCTTCTATAATATCTGGAAGGAATTAAATTAATAAATTAAATTAATAATTGAATTTGTTTCCTCTATAGTCCTCTATATATCATATCAGTGGAACAGAGTTAATATCCTGACATCAACTCTCAAATATATGATCACCTAATCTTTGATAAAGGAGCAAGAAATATGAAGTGTATAAAGGAAAGCCTCTTCATCAAGTGGTGTGGGAAAACTGGACAGCTACACGCAAAAAAATGAACTCAGACTTCTTTCTAATGAGTACACAAAAGTCAGAAAAAATGGATTAAAAACCTTAATGTCAGGCCTGGATCC
Organism: Sorex fumeus; assembly: GCF_029834395.1. Lineage (NCBI taxonomy): Eukaryota > Metazoa > Chordata > Mammalia > Eulipotyphla > Soricidae > Sorex > Sorex fumeus. The sequence goes on along the minus strand of NW_026606091.1, from coordinate 22,148,897 downwards.
ATAAGATACTCGGAGGAAAATGTACCTCCATGACATTAAAGCTAAAGGAATCTTCAACGATGAAGTATCACTCATTGACCAAGCAAGTGGAAACAAAGATAAATGTGACTACATTAAACTAAGAAACTGCTGTACCTCCAAAGAAATGGTGACTAAGGTGATGAAGATGCAAAGAGAGCAAAATTATGGGAAAATTATTTTCCCTATACTCTTCTGATAAGGGGCTAATATCAAAGATATATAAGGCACTTGTAGAACTATACAAGAAAATATATCCAACCCCATCAAAAAATGGGGAGAAGAAATGAACAGAAACTTCCTCAAAGCAATACAAATGATCAAAAGACACATAAAAATACTCTACATTACTAATCAATCAGAGAGATGCAACTCGAAACAACAATGAGATATCATCTCACATCACAGAGACTGGCACACATCATAAAGAACAAAAACAATCAGTGCTGGCCTGAATATGAGGAGAAAGGGACTCTCTTTCATTGTTGGTGGGAATGCTGACTGGTAAAACAATGCTGACTGTTTTTGTAAAACAATATGGGTATTCTTCAAAAACCTAGAAATTGAACTTTCACATGGCCCAGCAACACCACTTCTGGCAATATACACTGGGGACCTAAAAACACACAGCAGAAATGCCATCTACACTTCAATGTTCATTGCATTATTCAAAATAGCCAGAATCTGGAAACAACCCGAGTCTATGAGAACAGATGACTGGTTAAAGAAACAATAGTATACCTATATAGTGGAATACTCTGCAGCTATTAGGAAAAATGAAGTTATGAAATTTGCTTATAAAAGGATGGATATGGATACTATAATGCTGAGTGAAATGAGTCAGAAGGAGAGGGACAAAAATGGAATATTGGACTCAATTGTGGGATATAGAAAAACATAATATGAGACTAATACACAAGGACAGTAGAAACAAGGGCCAGGAGGATTGGTCTATGGTTGGAAACCTTCCTATGTGCTGGGGAGAAAGCAGTTGGGATAGAATAGACCGCTGTGACAAAGATAGTTGGAAATGATCACTCTGGATCAGAACTGCGCATTGAAATAAGTAAAGAAACAAACAAGGCAACCTCTCAGTATTGCAAATCATAATGCTGAGAGAGGCGGGGGGAGGGGGGAAGTGCTGTTATAGAGATAGGCTGCTGGGGTGGGAAGGGGGTGGTGGGAGGGAATCTGAGGACATTGGTGGTGGGAAATATGTCCTGATGGAGGGATGGGTGTTGGAACATTGTATGACTGAAGCCTGACCATGAACAGCTTTGTAACTGTATATGTCAGGTGATTCAATTTGAAAACTAATTAAGACTAGGGTAGATTGGGAGGAAGCACAGAAGGTTTATACTTAAAGTACTTGCAAGACCATTTATTGCTAGAGGAGCCTTGTCACGGAGGAAGACAAAAGGAAGAGTGTTCCATTACTGTCTGTGGGATAAGGGAAAAGGCTGAGGTGGGGAGTAATGATGAGGGTGAGCATGAAGAATTAGGGGTACTGGGGCTGGAGCGATAGCACAGCGGGTGGGGCGTTTGCCTTGCATGCAACCAACATGGTCGACACAGGTTCAATTCCCAGCATCCCATATGGTCCCCAGAGCACCACCGGGAGTAGTTCCTGAATGCATGAGCCAGGAGTAGCCCCTGAGCATCGCCGGGTGTGACCCAGGGAGCAGGAAAAAAAATTCAAAAAAAAGAATTAGGGGTACTGAAGCTGGAAATTACTTGTGGAAGTTAGAAAGTGGGGCATCATTGTTTCTTTGTGGTAGCACTAGATTCTCCATAAGGGGAGAATGGGAAAGCACAAAGATTCTGGCTTTCTAGCTATATGGATTCTATGAGCTTCCCAGTTTGTCCCTCTCACCACCCACAATAAAACTGCCATTCTGCTGAGTTTGCTTTATATTAGTATACTTTCCCTATAGGTGGTAACACTGGTGATGAGTGTAGTGTTGGAATTATGTGCATAATGAATCATCATTAATAGCATTGTAAATCACAGAAACCCAATCAATTAAAATTAATAAATATTCTCTCCCCTTTTAATAGCGGAAAAATCCTGACTGACTTGCTCATTTAGAAAAAGATCTGGAAACTTGTTTTCAGATTTCTAGATAATCCTTAGTAAACATCTGAAACTTCTTAGTTTATAAGCCCACATTCCTTGAATGTTGACAGAAGCATATGTATCTTTGAAATTTAGTTAAAGTTATAACAAAAGGATCTACTGACTTAAAAATGTCTGGATTCATTTATAAGGATTAAAAGTGAGTGCTGCAGAATCCAAAAAATACTTCCTATTAAAAGTAATATTGGTTGGTTAAAAAATATTACTTTCTGTAGTATGTACGAGCATGAAACAAATTACATAAATAAGTGACATTTGAATGCTATAAAATTCATTTTTCTTCATGATTTCAAAATACAAAGAACAGGAGAAAGCAATAGTACTAACAAGATGAATCAAACAAAATAAGAAAAAAGTAGAATCATCTAAAACCAGTAATATTAACTGAGCAGGGGAAAAAGTGACAAAGACAAAGGGAACTTTAACTATTAGGCTGTTATCATGTCATCATTATAATAAGATTTAGTTAGTTTGCCTTCGTGGAAGCAATTTTGAAAATTACTTTGATTCTCATGGTAAAACCCTGCAATGTTAAAAGGTCACTTTCACAACAAAGTTATAAAGTGAAAAACAGTAAGGATGGTGTGATTTTTTTAAAGCTTGTGAAAGGAAAGCTGCAAAATATGACTCAGTGTGGATTTTGCCATGTAATATATCACTATTTGGATCTAGGATCTAAAAAAGGCATGGATTCCATTTAAGTTGAAATATATTTGCCAAATTCCACTATTGCATAAGATCCATTTAAAATTTGAAAAGTTTTTTTTTTTGTTTTTTGTTTTGTGATTGCAGGTTAAGAGGGATTGCAGATTGGGGGTGTAAGGGTGTTGTTACTCACACTCCTTTGGGTGTGGTATACAAATCACACACTTGTAGTGCCAAGCATCTCACTTGCAATGCAATGCAAGGTTGCAGTGCAAGCTGGGGTTGTTTCACACCTTTTTCAGCGTCGCACTTTATAAGTGGACCTTTAGACTGGAACAGCTAATCAGTAAGTTACGAATATTTATGATAGTACAGAATTGGGCTGTTTAGGAGGAAATGAAGAGACTACAAGAGTATTCCTCAGGAGAGTGAAGGGGTGTGGTTTCAATATGGCTGCTCTGTGACATGAGGAACTCTGACAGGAGGCAGAGGGCCTATAGGAAGGGAGATTAGGGGATTTGACATTTAAAATATCACATTTGTCTCCTCTATACTCTAATATGTTTGCTAAACTGCTGGGTCCTTTCTTCATGTTCTTTTGCCTTCAAATTGCAGTTACCTTTCTGAGAAGAACCGTTTCTATTTAAAATCTTTGTCATCCTTGTGACTCAGCTTTCAGAGATCAGGACTAAGGCCAGGTTTGAGGTACTACCATCATGGTTTCAAAAAATCTTTATTCCTCACTTGGACGGATGTTGGATCATAGTATGACTAAAACCCAATCATGAACAACTTTGTAACTGTGTATCTTATGGTGATTCAATTAAAAAAGTCTTTATTCCTTAGCAACAACTACACTTTTCTATTGGGTAAAAGTACTGTGTCAAGCTCCTTGCCCTAGGATGGGTTTTTCTGAAGAGGCTTTAGATTTCTGATTAAAGACCCATCAGTTTTCCAGACATGCTCAGCTACACCTGAACCCTGGGAATTGATATAACTCAAGAGTTTTCTTAGGAGATTCCTTAGTTCAGTAAACACGATTCTGACAGAACTGTATTTCTCAGTTTGCTAAACTTGCCTAAACCTGCCTGAATCCCAGCAGTGAGCATCCTAAGGCACAACTGAGCTTTTTGCTCTATATAGTAGATAGCAAAAATAACATAAAATAAAGCAAATCTAGTTATCTTTGTATCACATTTTAAACCTGTTGATGGATTTTCACATATTTTGAGCTTTATAACATTGTGCAGTACACAAGGAAAGCATTTCTTATCATCCCATTTCAAAGCCAAGAAAATAGATGTGAAGTGAATAGCAGAGACAAAGAGAGAAAGCAGCTTTTTGATCATTGAAATGGAAGATAACAGGAATCTGAGGTGATTTTGTAGCCAGAGGAACAGATATGTGAAGTGAAATGTAGGTAATTGACAAATAAAGGGATATGAGGTGTGTGAGGGAGAAGAATGAGAGAAAATGAAAAAAATTAGAGAGACAGGAAATCCCAGAGGGTGGTGGTGGTTGTGAAGACACAGAAACAAAGAAGCGACTTCTTCCCATAAGCAGGATGAAGTTTCTAGGGATAGAAATAAAAAAAAAACAGGATAATTCTGAATTACAGAGAAAATAAAAACACAAAAGGGTACAGAGTATTTAGCTGAAAAATGTATCTATTATGTATTTGGGTGATTTTGTAGGACTCTAGCGTTTCATTAACACTGGAGTTAATTTACTGTATGACAGCATACTAAATATAAGATACAGTCTTGTTTTATGAGTCACTAATTTTTTAGGAGTGATAGCACAGCAGGTAGGGCGTTTGCCTTGCACGCGGCCAACATGGCCGACCCGAGTTCGATTCCTCCGCCCCTCTCGGAGAGCCCAGCAAGCTACCGAGGGTATTCGATATGCCAGACACAGTAACAACAAAGTCTCCAATGGAGACATTACTGGGCCCGCTCGAGCAATTTTTTAAAAAATACTGCCAATTAAATATGTCAAGCTATTTATTGTGACATGTGTACTGACTTCAGAGATGCTAAAATATTTAAGAATATCTATGCCAAAATAATTGAATACCGTTAATTAGGTCCTCCATATATATTTACTTGTGAATGAGGAAAATCTGTGTATATTAATGTTCATTGCACAAAGACAAGTTTATCTAACTTATTAATAATCTTGGTTACTTATGATAATCTGGGAGGAATATAAACTTTGCAATTGGTAGCCAGGAAAACATCGTTCATCAATATTTGGGTTATTTTGTTCACAAGAAATGCTTTATTTAAAATACATCCTTGGCAATATCAAAATAATGTAATGTTTTGTAGATTTTTAATATTGCTTCCTGATAAATTTTTCATACTTGTTTCCTTGAAATATTTCAATTAGAGAAGAAACAGTCTGCTAAATCTCAAATTTTTGTCGAAAAATATAATTGTTAACATCCTAAGGCACAAAACTTTCAAACTGTTTCTTGAAATAAAAGATGGTCTCTAGTTTGCTTGGATATGTATTTTTTATCATTTATTTTTATTTTGAGGGGATTTGGGGCAACTCTGAGTGTACTCAGGGCTTGTACCCAGATCTGTCCTCAGGGCTCAGTCCTGCAAGTGTTATGGGGAACATGTACAGTTTGGGGGATTAAACCTAGATTTGGCACATGTAAGACAAGCAATTTAAATTCAGTTTCTCCAGCACCATCCCTTTCCCCCGCCACCAAAAAAATGTCAAGGTAAATAACATAACCAGAAACTGTTGTGAATAATACTTATATAGCTTTAAGTGTGAATACAAATGGAAGCAAGAGAGATCAAATAAAAAACCTGGAGGAGCTGGAGAGATAGCACAGTGGGTAGGGCGTTTGCCTTGCATGCGGCCGACCCGGGGTTTGATTCCCAGCATCCCATATGGTCTCCTGAGCACCACCTGGAGTAACTCCTGAGTGCAGAGCCAGGAGTAACCCCTGTGAATCGCCGGGTGTGACCCAAAAAGCAAAAAAAAAAAAAAAACCCAAAAAACCTGGAATGTCTGATGCCTGCTTCCAGAAGAGCCATGCAGATGTTACTTTCTATCTTATTAAAATACCTTTATAAAGAAGAAAAAAATCTACTTCACTTTTTTTGCCAAGAAACTGAATAAAATGAGAAAAAAAGAATATTAAGGTATATGTTCCAGTCCTGAGCTTATTAATAATTAATTATCTGATAGAATAAAATTCTTTATATAATGTATTTAATGTTCTGTATATTGTGTTAAACAGATAGGGTAACTTTCATGATGTGTAAAAAATACTGCCTACTCAAATAGTTAAAAATTTAAAGTGATAACAAATAAATGGCCCCATAATCATAGTGACTACAGTTTGTAACATCAAATTAGTATGTATAATCTCTCTGGGCTGGAGCGATAGCACAGTTGGTAAGGCATTTGTCTTGCATGCGGCCGACCTGGCTGACCCAAGTTCGATTCCTCTGCCCCTCTTGGAGGGCCCGACAAGCTACTGAGAATATCTCACCTGCACGGCCGCATGGCAAAGCCTGGCAAGCTACCCATGATGTATTCTGTATGCCAAACACAGTAACAAGTGTCAGAATGGAGAAGTTACTGGGCCCGCTTGAGCAAATTGATGAACAATGGGAGGACAGTGACAATGACAGTGAATCTCTCTAGGGGAAAAAATTATAACTCTCCCTCTTAACCCTTTTCCTCAAAAAAAAAATAATTTTGTTGAAAGCAAATCAGGAGATCACCACTTTCTAATATGATAGAGTAGTTTGCAGCCTATTCTACCTTTGTTTGAGGGAAACATGTGTAAACACCTTTTAGCTAGGGTGATGCTATGAGAGATCAGACATTAACAGATGTTTGCAGGCTCTCTCAGAGCTCCTCTCTTGACACCTGCGTTCAGTGCTCTTGAACGGCTTCCTCACCTGGGATGGCCATTGCCATGGGTGGACAAAAAAGGAATGAGGGCCAAGCTGTTTGATGATCAGTTGCAACTTATTCCATCTCTTGTCTCTCCCAAACTCTCTCCTCCACAATGCTCTCCACCTCTGGCCACAACTCTCTCTCCCACTCTCTGCAGCAACTCTCTAACTCTCTCCACTACTCTCTGACTCTCTCTTTCTCTCTTCTATAAGCCCTCTTGTCTTTCATTAGCCTGCAACTCTGCCAGCAACTCTGTTCCCAGCCCTCACCTCAACCACCTCTTCTCTAACCATGCCTCCCAGACAACACCTTCCCCCTCCCAAAGTGCAATCAACATGTTTTTCAAGCCTTCCTGACCTCCTGCAGCCCCTAAGGACAAAACAGCATTTTTTCTTTAAATTTTTATTAGTGAAACAACATGAAGTAAAGTTGTAGACTTACAAATTTTTGTGCTTGGGTTTCATTTATACAATAAACGAATACCCATCCCTGCACCAGTGCCCATTCTCCACCACCACCAGTCCCAGTATCCCTCCCACCCCCCTCCCCCCATCTCCTGTCCTACTCTACCACTGTGGCAGGGCATTCCCTTTTGTTATCTCTCTCCTTTTGAGTGCTGTGGTTTGCGAAAGAGATATTGAGTGGCAATCTTGTTTGGACTACAGTCTACTCTCATCACGCATTTCCCATCCTGAGAGGAACCTCCCAACACTCTTTATTTGGTGCTCCCTTCTCTGTCTGAGCTGCCTTTTCCTCTAGCATGTGCGGTTGTCCTCAAAGCCATGGAGTAATCCGCCTGGTACTTATCTCGGCTATTCTTGGGTCTTAGTCTCCTATTTTGTTACTTTATGTTACCCAGATGAATGCAGTCTTTCTATGTCTATCCCTCTCTTTCTAATTCATTTCACTTAGCATGATGCTTTCGATGTAGTACCACTTGCATGTAAATTTCATGACTTCATCCTTTCTGACAGCTACATAGTATTCCATTGCGTAGATGTACCAAAGCTTCTTTAACTAGTCAACTGTTCTTGGGCACTCAGGTTTTTTCCAGATTCTAGCTATTGTAAACAGTGCTGCAATGAACAAACAAGTGCAGATGTCACTTCGACTATACATTTTTGCCTCTCTGGGGTATATTCCTAGGAGTGGAATTGCTGGATCAAATGGGAGCTCAATTTCTAGTTTTTTGAGAATTGTCCATACTGTTTTCCAGAAGGGCTGAACCAGTCAGCATTCCCACCAACAGTGAAGGAGTGTCCCTTTCTCGCCACATCCGCACCAGCATCGATTGCTTTTGTTCTTTTGGATGTGGGCCAGTCTCTGTGGTGTTAAATGATATCTCATTGTTGTTTTGCTCTGCATCTCCCTAATGATTAGTGATGTAGAGCGTTTTCTCAGGTGCCTCTTAGCCATTCGGATTTCTTCTTTGAGAAAGTTTCTGTTTATTTAGTGACCCCATTTTTTGACGGGGTTGGATGTTTTCCTCTTGTGGAGTTCAACCAGTACCTTGTATATCCTTGATATCAACCCCCTGTCGGATGTGTATTGGGTGAATATCCTTTCCCATTCTGTAGACTGTCTTTGTATTTTGGTCACTGTTTCTTTTGAGGTGCAGAAGCTTCTTAGTTTAAGTTAGTCCCATTTTTCTATCTCTGTTTTCACTTGCTTGGCCAGTGGCGTGACATCTTTGTAGACACCATTAGCTTCAATAACATGGAGGGTTTTGTCAACTTTGTCTTCAATGTACCTTATGGATTCCGGTCTGATGTTGAGGTCTTTGATTCATTTTGATCTTACTTTTGTACATGGTGTTAGGCAGAGATCTGAGCCCATTTTTTTTGCATGTGGCTGTCCAGTTTTTCCAGCACCACTTGTTAAAAAGGCTTTCCTTACTCCACTTCACATTTCTTGCTCCTTTATCAAAGATTAGGTGGTCATATGTTTGGGGGGAGATGTCAGTATATTCAACCCTGTTCCATTGGTCTGCTGTTCTGCCTTTGTTCCAGTACCATGCTGTTTTAATTATTACTGCTTTGTATTAGACTTTGAGGTTAGGGAGGTTAATTCCTCCCATTTTCTTTTTCCCAAGAATTGTTTTAGCTATTTGTGGGGGCTTATTGTTCCATATAAATTTCAGGAGTGTTTGCTCCAGTTCTTTGAAGAATGTCATGGGTATCCTAATAGGGATCGCATTGAATTTGTACAGTGCTTTGGGAAGTATTGCCATTTTGACAATGTTAATCCTCCCGATCCATGAACAGGGAATATTTTTCCATTTCCTCGTGTCCTCTTTTATTTCTTGAAGCAGCGTTTTGTAGTTTTCTGTGTACAGGTCCTTTACTTCTTTAGTTAAGCTAATTTCTAGGTAGTTGAATTTCTGGCGCACAGTTGTGAATGGGATTGTTTTCTTCATGTCGTTTTCTTCTCTCTCACTATTTGCTTATAGGAAAGCCATGGACTTTTGGGTGTTGATTTTATAGCCTGCAACTTTACTATACAGGTCTATTGTTTCTAGGAGTTTCTTGGTAGAGGTTTTAGGGTTTTTTAAGTATAGTATCATATCATCTGCGAATAGTGAGAGCTTGAATTCTTCCTTTCCTACTTGATGCCCTTAATATCTTTTTCTTGACTAATCGCTATTGCAAGTACTTCCAGTACTATATTGAACAGTAGTGGAGAGAGTGGGCATCCTTGTCTCGTCCCTGATCTTAAGGGGAAGGCTCTTAGTTTTTCCCCATTGAGGATGATGCTTGCTGTAGGCTTGTGGTAGATGGCTTTAACTATATTGATGAAAGTCCCCTCTATCCCCAATTTGGCGAGGGTTTTCATCATAAACGGGTGCTGGATCTTGTCAAATGCTTTCTCTGCGTCTATTGATATGATCATATGTTTTTTTATCTTTTCTTTTGTTGATATGATGGATTATGTTGATTGATTTCGAAGTGTTAAACCATCCTTGCATCCCCAGGATGAATCCCACTTGGTCATGGTGTATGATCTTTTTGATGAGTTGTTGAATTCTATTGGCTAGTATTTTTTTTTAAATTTTTCTTTTTTTAATAGTGAAACACCATGAGGTACAGTTGTAGATTTACAATTCTTTGTGCTTGGGTTTGATTATACAATGATCAGATACCCATCCCTCCACCAGTGCCCATTTTCCACCACCATGGATAATATCCCGTCACCCCCATCCCCCCATCCCCCCTGCCTCTGTGGCAGGGCAATCCCCTGTGTTCTCTCTCTCCTTTTGGGTGTTGTGGTCTGCAAAAGAGGCATTGAGTGGCAAAAATGTTCAGTCCATAGTCTACTTTTGACATGCATCTCCCCTCCTGGGAGGATCCTCCAAACACCCTTTATTTGGTGTTCCCTTCTCTATCTGAGCTGCCCTTTCCTCTAGAATGCCCGACTGGCCACTAAGCTATGGAGTAATCCTCCTGGTGCTGATCTCAGCTATTCTTGAGTATTAATATCATATTTTGTTACTTTATATCCCCCAGATGAATGCAATCTTTCTATGTCTATCCCTCTCTTTCTGACTCATTCTGACTCATTTCGCTTAGCATGATATTTTCCATGTTGTACCACTTGTATGTAAATTTCATGACTTCATCTTTTCTAACAGCTACATAGTACTCCATTGTGTAGATGTACCAAAGTTTCTTTAACCAGTCATCTGTTCTTGGGCATTCAGGTTTCTTCCAGTTTCTGGCTATTGTAAAGAGTGCTGCAATGAACGAACAAGTGCAGATGTCACTTCGACTATACATTTTTGCCCCTCTGGGATATATTCTCAGGAGTGGTATTGCTGGGTCAAATGGGAGCTCAATTTCTAATTTTTTTGAGAATCGTCCATACTGTTTTCCAGAAGGGCTGAACCAGTCGACATTCCCACCAACAGTGAAGGAGTGTCCCTTTCTCGTCTATTGGCTAGTATTTTGTTGAGAATCTTCGCATCCATGTTCATCAGGGATATAGGCCTGTAGTTTTCTTTTTTTTTTATGGTGTCTTTGTTTCCTTTTGGTATTAGAGAGATATGGGCTTCATAGAAACTGTTTGGGAGGATTTCTGTTTTTTCAATTTCCTGGAAAAGCTTGAGAAGAACTGGTAATAGGTCTTCTTTAAATGTTTGGAAAAATTAGCTAGTGAATCCATCTGGACCTGGGCTTTTGTTTTTGGGAAGACTTGATTACAGTTTCAATTTCCTTGATGTTAATAGGTCTATTCTGGTACTCTAGATCTTCTTGATTCAGCTTCGGGAGATTATAGGAATCCAGGAATTTATCCATTTCTTCTAGGTTCTCTTGTTTCATGTCATACAGACTTTCAAAGTAGCCTCTGATGGTCTTTTGAAGTTCTTTGGTTTCTGTTGTGATATCCCCATTCTCATTTCTTATTCGGTTTATTAGGGTTCTCTCTCTCTCTGTTTCTTTGTGAGTGTTGCTTGTGGTTTATCTATCTTATTTATTTTCTCGAAGAACCAAGTTTTAGTTTCATTGATCTTTCGGATTGTTTCTTTTTTTTCCATGTCGTTGATTTCTGCTCTAAGTTTTATGGTCTCTTTTCTTCTGCCTACTTTGGGCTCCTTCTGTTGATCCTTTTCTAGGATCTTGAGCTGTGAAGTCAAGTTGTTTATGTATATCCTTTCTTCCATCTTGAGGTATGCTTGCAGAGCTATAAATTTTCCCCTTAATACAGCTTTCGCTGCATCCCATATGTTCTGGTAGCTTGCGTCTTCATTCTCATTTGTTTCCAGGTATCTTTTGATTTTGTCCTTGACTTCCTTCCTGATCTATTCGTTGCTCAGCATTGAGTTGTTTAGTTTCCAGGTGTTTGATTTGGTTCTCCATGTCTGTGTGTGATTCATTTCTATTCTCAGTGCATCGTGGTCTGAAAAGATTGTTGGTAGTATTTCTATCTTCCTGATTCTACTGAGGTATGTTTTGTGGCCAAGCACATGGTCCTGTTCCATGTACACTGGAGAAGAATGTGTATTCTTTCTTTTTGGGGTGTAAAGCCCTGTATAGGTCTATAAGTCCTTTCTCTTCTGTTTCTTCTTTCAGAGCCAATGTTTCCTTGCTGAGTTTTGTCCTTGTTGATCTATCCAGAGGTGATAGGGCGATGTTGAAGTCTTCAGCTACTATTGTGCTGCTAGTAATGTCCTTCTTAAAGTCTGTTAGCAGTTGTTTCAAGTATTTAGCTGTTCTCTCGTTAGGTGCGTATGCATTTAAGAGTGTGATTTCTTCCTTTTTTACGTCTCCCTTGATGAAGAGAAAGTGCCCTTCGCTGTCCCTTCTAATCTTTCTCAATGTGAAATTAATGTTGTCGGATACTAGTATGGCCACCCCAGCTTTTTTGAGGGAGTTGTTTGCTTGCAGGATTGTTTTCCATCCTTTTACTTTGAATCTGTTTTGCTCTGATTGTTCAGATGTGTTTCTTGTAGAAAGCAGAATGTTGGTTTCTGTTTCTGGATCCATTTTGCCGCTCTGTGTCTCTTGATTGGTGCATTTAGGCCATTGACATTAAGGGAAATTATTGTCATGGGATTTTGTGCCATGTTTCTGTAGGGGCTGGTTGTGTTTCTAAGTGTTTTACTTCTTATCCTACAGGAGCCCCTTTAGCCCTTCCTTTAGTTTTGATTTTGCGTCTATGAAGTTCCTGAGCTGTTGTTTATCTACAAAATGGTGCATAGTTCCATCAAGTTTGAGTGAGAGTTTAGCTGGATAAAGTATTCTTGGTAAGGCATTCATTTCATTGAGTTTTTTCACTATCTCCGACCATTGACTTCGGGCTTGGAGGGTTTCCTCTGATAGGTCTGCTGAAAATCTAAGGGGTGCTCCCAAATAAAGGGTGTTTGGAGGATCCTCCCAGGAGGGGAGATGCATATTGAAAGTAGACTATGGACTGAACATGTTTGCCACTCAATGCCTCTTTTGAAGACCACAACACCCAAAAGGAGAAAGAGAACAAAAGGGAATGCCCTGCCACAAAGGCAGGGTGGGATGGGGGGGATGGGGGTGGGAGGGATATTATCCATGGTGGTGGAAAATGGGCACTGGTGGAGGGATGGGCATTTAATCATTGTATAATCAAAACCCAAGCACAAAAAATTGTAAATCTACAACTGTACCTCATGGTTTTTCATTAATAAAAATTTAAAAAAAATCTAAGGGGTGCTCCTTTGAACGTGATTTCCTTCTTTGACCTTGCTGCTTGTAGTATTGTGTCTCTGTCCATAGCATCCATTGTTCTGACTATGATATGCCTTGGAGTGTTTTTATTAGGGTCTCTTTTTGCTGAACCCTTCTGGCTCCTTGGATCTGTATGTCTGCATTATTTAACTGTGGGAACTATAAAACAGCATTTAAGGTGTGTTTCTCCTTTTCTTGACCAGTAACTTAATTAACATCTTAATTCTAGTTCCTAATATTTGCCATTCTGTATGAACACAGTAATAGATACATCTAGGCTTGTACAGAGATCTCCTGGGGATATCTCACCACAGACTCAGACTATAGTGCTCAGGCTAAATTAATCATTCCTAACCCTAGCAGGGTTTGAATCTAGTTATTACTTTTTGGATCATGATAGAATTTGTCCATAACCATGCTCTTAATTTACAGTTAAATATTATGGCACTTTGGCCTGGCCCATTTCATTGCCAGGGTAGCTCAAAGCTTGCCCTGGGTCCAATCAGTCCCTCGTGAGGGCCCTACTTTTGGGGATATAGGAAGTAAGGATAACTGAGGCTTAAGTTGAGTTGCCCAAGAGGTAACATTATCTGGAGTCAATTAATTCCTGAGTTACAAAAGTTTGTCTTTTTAACTGTCTTCCTGTGTCCATACAAAAAGTAATTGTTCTGAAATAACTAACCATGCAAAGGACATTAAGAAGAAGAGAAAAACAATATTTACAAGTCAACAGAGTCTGATCAGGAGGCAAAGTTAACTGACAGGTTGGGGGGAGCAATCAACAACCCAAGCTCTCTGTGGCCAGGGAGGAAAGGCAAACCGATGTTATCCTACAAACATAATTAAGGTTAACTTAAAATAATGTTTTCCTGAGGCTGGAGCAATACAACAGTGGGCAGGGCATTTGCCTTACATGTGTCAGACCCAGGTTTTATCCCCAGAACCCCTTATGGTCAGAGTGATCTCTAAGCAAAGAGCCAAGAGTAAGCACTAAGAACTCTTGGGTATTGCCCCCAAACAAAACAAAGCAAAAACCATTAATAAATAAGGGACTAAAGCAATGTTTTACTATTACCATCTAGAGATACTTATAGAAAAAAATGTCAGACCAATCTCCCAGATGAACACTGATGTAAAAATCTTCAACAAAATATTAACAAAACAAAACAAGACATCAAATAAACCATATGCCACTATCAAGTGGGATTCATCCAAGAAATGCAAGAATGATTCAACATATCTAAATCAATTAATTAATAAACCATATCAGTAAAAAGAAAGATCAAAATCATGTGATTAAATCAATCAATCAATCAATACAGAGGTTTTTGACAAGATCATCCAATACCCTTTTATGATAAAAATCATCAACAAAATAAAGTTGAAGGAAACTTCTTTAAGATAGTAACAGCTATCTATAGCAAGCCCACAGCTAGTATCATTCTTAACGGCAAAAAAATGTAAGCTTTCCCACTGAGATTAGGTACAAGTCAAGGATGTCCACTCTCCACGTTTTTTAATAAATGTAGTGTTAGAAGTCCTAGGAACAAAGTGAAATGAGCCAGGAAGAGAGGGACAGACATAGAAAGACTGCACTCATCTGGGGAATATAAAGTAACAGAATGGGAGTCGAACACCCAAGAATACTTGAGATGAGTACCAGGAGGTCTGCTCCAAGGCTTGGAAGCCAGCAGCACCTGCTGGGGGAAAAGGCAGCTCAGATAGAGAAGGGAATACCAAGTAAAGAATGTTTGGAGGACTTGCTCGGGATGCAAGATGCGTGCTGAAAGTAAGTAGACTATAAACCAAACAGTATGGCCACTTACTACCTTTATTGAAAACTACAACACCCTAAAGGAAAGAGTGAGCAAAAGGGAATTGGGGTGAGGTAGTGTGGGATGAGAGGGCTACTGGGACAATTGATGGTGGAGAATGGGCACTGGTGGAGGGATGGGTACTCGATCATTGTATAACTGAAACCCAAGCACGAAAGTTTGTAAGTCTACAACTGTACCTCATAAGTCTACAACTGTACCTAAATAAATAAATGAAGAGCACAAAAAAGTCCTGGCAACAGCAGTCAGTCAATAAAAAGAAATCAAAGGGTTCCAAACTGAAAAAGAAGTAAAATTATCATGTCATTTGCAAATGACATAGTAATATACACAGAAGACCCTAAAGAACCACAAAAAGCTTCTAGAAATAATAGATCAATACAGCAAAATGACTGGCTAAATGTTCCTATATATACATAATGTATCAAAGGAGGAAGAGATCAAGGAATCTATTCCATTCAAAGATGTCAAGTATCTAGGAATCAACTTAACTAACATGGTGGGAGATCTGTACCATGAAAACTCTAAATCACTTAAGAATGAAATAGACAAAGCCCTTAGGAAATGGAAAAATAGTTTATGTTCATGAATTGAGAGAATAGATATTGTCAAGATTACCATCATGCCTGAAATAGTATATAGGTTCAATTAAATCCCCTCAAAATTCAGAAGACTTTCTTAAAGGACTTTGAATAATCAGTAATAAAATTTGTATGAAATCAAAAAAGATATATGAGTGAAAGCCATAATGAAAAATAAGAGATTGAACAGTTATATCATGACCTAACTTGATGCAACACCATAAATATATAGTGGTCAAAACTTCATGATACTATAATAAGAGTAGACTTATTGGTAAGACTACCAATGGTGTTATAGATCAATGAGTAAGAAACAATGGTAAGAATAGAATATTAAAGGAAAAAGAACCTGTACATAAAGTTAGCTAATCTTTGACAAAGAAATGGAAAGCATGAAATGGAGTAAAGAAAGCCTTTTCAAAAGTGATGCTGGGTAAATGGGAATAATCACATATGAGAAATTACAACTGGATCCATAATTCACATCTTACACTAAAGTTAAATCAAGTAGATCAAAGATATTGAGATCAGAACGGAATATCTGAAGAATGCTGAAGAAAATTAGGGAGAATTCTCTAAGATTTGGACCTCAGAAGTTTCTCCAATGATATGATGCCATTGGCAAAGGCAACAGAATAAAAAATAAAATGGGACTAAATAAAACTAAAGAATTTCTGTATGGCAAAAGAAACATTGGCTAAAATGAAAAGACACCTAACTAAGTGAGAGGACTCCAGGATGCTTTCCGGACCCGCGCGGCAGCTCCGGCCGAGACCCACGCACGACTGAAGACCCACAGAACAAGATAAGAGGAACTCTCTGAGACCTTGGACTCCAGGCTCGGCGGACCCAGGGACAGAGCTTCTCTGCTTGCTCCCACCACCACAGGTGACAAAGGGATTCTAATCAGGAACCCCACCCTACCCTGCCCTGTCTGCTTCCATCAACCACCCAGGGATCGAATTGCGCACAGGAGACCCACCCTACCCAGATAAATACCCCACTGGCAGACTTCCACTCTCGACACTACTTCCACTACCCAGCCGTCGCCACACTCCAGGATGCTTTCCGGACCCGCGCGGCCACTTGCTGCCGCGCGTCACATCATAAGACACTAAATACCCATCTTCTGGAATTGTCGTACCATATTTGATAGGGTTCAAATATGGTAACACCTACAAGGGTGATTAGAGGTCGCCCCAAAAGCCTCTATCCCTCTCGGAAAGACTGGCAAGCTACCGAGAGTATTCCGCCTGCACGGAAGAGCCTGGCAAGCTATCCGCTGTGTATTCGATATGCCAAAACCAGTAACTACAACTGGTCTCATTCACCTGACCCTGAAGGCTTCACCGACATGGCAGCACTGAGAAGGATGAGAAAGGAGAGGCCGACAAAATCTCAAGGCCGACGTAGGCTGCCACAACGAAGGAAGACAAAAATGATCGTCTGTACTTTCAATGCACGTACGCTAGCATCAGATGCATCCATCGAGGACCTGATGGTACAAGCACGAATGATCAAGTACGACATCATTGGTCTGACTGAGACAAGAAGGCATGAATCTCACCATGCCGTTTTCGACACTGGAGAAGAATTGTTCCTCAGAACATGCGATAAAAGAGGTGTTGGAGGCGTCGGTGTCCTTGTCAACACAAACTTGGCCAAGAGTATTGATTCATTCGAATGCCTAACAACCCGAATCGGACGTTTACATTTGAATAGATGTGACTCACTGCCTGCAGTTTCTATCTTCGTTGTCTACGCACCAACATCTCATTTTGATGAAAGAGAAATCGAGAAGTTCTACATGGAGCTAGAGAAGTTCTATAAAGAAGACCACACCTTCTACAAGATCATTGTGGGTGATTTTAATGCCAAGATAGGACTGAGAAGATCAGCTGAAGAACTTCACATAGGGACCCATGGCCTAGAATGGAACGAACAGGGTGAGAGACTGTCTGAGTTCATCATGTCGACCAAGACCATTCATGGTAACTCACAGTTCCAGAAGGCAGAATCTAAACGATGGACATGGGGTCTCCCGGTGGACAATTCCACAACGAAATAGACCACATCATATTCAATCGACGGTTTTGCCTGACTGATGTCGCTGTTGTCCCAAAATTTTGAACGGGATCGGACCACCATCTCCTTCGTGCAAAATTTTACTTCACAGAGCAGGGAGAAAGGGCTGCAAAGTTCAAAAAGAGAACTCCCAGAATGACCACCAACTGGGAACTCTTTGGTACTATTGCGGCAACATGGGAAGATGCCATTGTTGACAACATTGACGAGGAATACAATCGACTGGTTCAGCACCTCCATGAATGTGCGAGGAACGCCAAGAGAGAGATAGCCACAAAAAATCGCCTATCTTCGAAAACTCTTGAGCTAATTCGCCAGCGTGGTTTGGCGCATGCCTCAGGCAACCGCAAGCTAACTTCCGAGCTCGCAAAGCAGTACAGAGATGCGATCAAGGAAGACCTCAAAGAGAGAAGAGCAGAAGTACTGGTAGATGCGGCAGAAGCCGGGAAAAGTATTCGTAACGCCCGCCTGTCCTTTGCCAACTATAAGACCAAGATGACTGCCCTCCGACGTCCTGATGGATCCATCACATCCTCCAGAACGGCAATGGAGAAGATTATCCATGACTTCTACTCAAATCTCTTCGATAGCCATGTCCACTTGCCGACATACCAAATTCCACAGGATGGATATGTCGTTCCCAACATTCTCCCTTCCGAAATCTGACACGCCATTTCGTCGGTAAAGAAACAAACGGCACCCGACCCAGACAAGGTCAGACCTGAACTCCTGAAGAACCTGCTGTCAGTACTCATCAATACACTGGCTCGGCTCTTCACTCGCTACCTGTCTGAATGCAAGGTTCCGTCCCAATGGAAAACCAGCAGGACTGTACTACTGTTCAAGAAGGGATACATCCATGACATTGGCAACTATTGCCCGATCTGCCTATTGTCTTTCATCTACAAGTTGTTCACTCGAGTCATCCTAAATAGGATTGGCAGAACACTAGATGAAGGACAACCATGCGAGCAAGCCGGTTCGGCAAAGGATTCAGCACCATCGACCATATCCACACGATAACCAAGCTCATTGAGGTTTCTCGGGAGTTCAAGATGCCGCTCTGTCTAACGTTCATTGATTTAAAGAAGGCCTTTGATTCTGTTGAGACAGAAGCGGTCATTGAAGCCCTAGCCAATCAGGGCATTCAAGCCCAATACATCAGGATCCTCTGTGAATTGTATTGCGGATTCACTACCAGGATCTCACCATTCTACAAAGAAGTGATCATTGATGTCAAGATAGGGGTGCGGCAGGGTGATACCATTTCACCAAAACTCTTCAGTGCCACCCTCGAGAACATCATGCAACAACTGGAATGGGAAGGAATGGGAGTGAAGATAGATGGTCGGCAACTACACCACCTCCGCTTTGCTGATAACATTGTTTTAATAACACCAAACATCAGCCAAGCGGCACAAATGCTGGCCGTGAGTGTGGAAAGGTAGGACTACAGTTGAATCTTACGAAGACAATGTTTATGAGAAACAGCCTTGTTTCTGACACCCCATTCGCTCTGAATGGAACGACCATCTCCAAATGCAACAGCTATGTGTACCTAGTTTGAGAAGTCAACATGACAAATGACCTGGCACCTGAGCTGCGCAGGAGGAAGAGAGTGGCTTGGAATGCCTTCAAGAACGTTGAAGAAATAGCTAAGAGGACGAAGAACCTCCGGCTCCGGGCACATCTCTTTGATTCCACTGTTCTTCCTGCATTAACATATGCCTCAGAGACCTGGGCCCTACGCAAACAAGATGAGAACGCTATTCAGGTCTCCCAAAGAAGAATAGAAAGAGCTACGCTTGACGTTTCACTCAAATGAGAGAGAGAATCCGGAGTTCCGACCTCCATTGACGATCGAGAATCAGGGGCACTTTCTCATTTGCCAAGGTGTCGAAAATCAGATGGGCTGGTCACGTAATGAGATTTAAAGACGACCGCTGGACTAGAGCTGTTACCGACTGGATTCCACGGGATGTCAAAAGACCGCGTGGCCGCCCACCTTCCAGATGGTCAGACTTCTTCGTCAAGATCATGAATGATCGGTTTGAGGCCCTTTATGTTCCCGGAGCGAACAGATGCCACTGGGCTACACTATCACGCGACAGGGACAAATGGAGACGTTACTGGCGCCTGCTCGTGCAAATCGACAACTAACGGGAAGTTAAGTGATTAAGTGACTTGGTTACATATGTATATCAAGTATAATTAAATATATAATAACTAAAGGCATATTTTACTGTAACATAGGACAATAATTACCTAAGGCATAAAGAAATATGGAGTTAGTGTTCTAAGGCCATAACATTGTTAGGAAATTGTCACTGTCACTGTCACAGTCCTCCCGTTGTTCATCTATTTGCTCGAGTGGGCCCAGTAACGTCTCCATTGGAGACTTTGTTGTTACTGTGTTTGGCATATCAATACATCACGGGTAGCTTGCCAGGCTCTGCTGTGCTGGCGAGATACGCTCGGTAGCTTGCCGGACTCTCCGAGAAGGGTGGAGGAATCGAGCTCTGGTCAGCCATGTTGGCTGCGTGCAAGGCAAACGCCGTACCGCTGTGCTATGGCTCTAGCCCATTAGGAAATTGTCATAAGATCTGATTAGATATTTGTAAATTAGGTAACCATATTTATTTAACAGAAAAAAATAAAAAAAGCTAGCATACAACTCAAGTGTGCAAGAACAGATGACTGGTTAAAGAAGCTATGGTACATATCACACTATGCAGCTGTTAAGAAAAATAAAGTTATGAAATTCGCTCATAAATGAATGGACAATAGAGAGTATCATGGCAAATGAAATAAGTCAGAAGGAGAGCAACATACATGGAATATTTGGGCTAATTTGTAGGATATAAAAATCTATAATATGAGATTAATATCCAATGGCAGTAGAAACAAAGTTCAGGATTATTTGTCTTCAGTTGGAAGCCTGACTCAAATGCTGGGGGAGAAGGCAGTTGGGAGAGAGAAGGGACTACTGTGGCAAAGGATAAGAACTGTATGCTGAAAATAGGTAAAGGAACAAACATGTTAACTCTTCGTATCTTTATGGAAATTCATAATGCTTAAATGGAGAGAGAGAGAGAGAAAGAGGGAGAGAAGAGAAAGAGAAAGAGGAGAGGAGAGGAGAGGAGAGGAGAGGAGAGGAGAGGAGAGGAGAGGAGAGGAGAGGAGAGGAGAGGAGAGGAAAGGAGGATGAAGGGAGAGAAACCAGGGAGAATGGTGGTGAAAAGTGTACCTTAATGGAGGGATGGATGTTGGAACACTGAATGATTGAAACCCAATAATGATCAGTTTTGTAACTCTGTATCTCGAGGTGATTCAGGTGAAAAAGCTACTATAAATGTAAAATGTAAAATATAGAAGTCTAAAGTTGTTTTAAAAAATCTAAAATATATAATGTAAAAGTAAAAGTGACCTCAATAACAAAGTGATTACATTAAAAGTTAAAGAAAGAGAAACAAAGAAAATTTTTTTGTAATAAAAGTAACATGATAGATTCAAGACTAATAAAATCCAGTAGAGAAGAGATTATCAGAGAATAAAAAGAAAACACTGCAGATGATACAGAACTTAAATATGAGCCAAAAGTAAAAGTTAAAATTAAAAGGATGGGAATTATCTACATTGCAAATTCCATATTGTCAAAATGTGGAGAAATTTGCTCTGAAATATAAAAAAAGGTTCAGTTTCTATGGAAGATAGAATGTCAGTCCTCATATTTAAAAGCAAAATTACCATATGGCCCAGCAGTCCCTCTTTGGGTGTATGTACCAAAGCATTGAAATTAGAATTAACAATCACATTCCCACATTGAACAGACCATGTTTCCAGTAGCCAAGATATGTAAGCAACATACGTGTTGATCAGCAGATGAATAGAAAATGCAAATATATGACATATATACCATGGACTCCTATGCAGCCCCAAAGGAGAATGAACTCCTGCTATATGTGACATTGATAAAGAGAACTGAATGTTAACTGAATTATGCCAGTCGCAGAACAAATACAGAATTTTTCTTAAAGTGGTATGTAAAATAGAATCAGAGTGGAATGGTGGCACCCATGAGGTAGAGAGAGGGAAACAGAAGTGATGTTCTATAATTCAAGATTAGCAAACTTTTGAGATCTGCTATACAACATTGTGACTTTGCCTAAAAATACTGCATAACACACTGAAAATTTGTCAAGAGAGTAAATTACAATTTAGTTGCTCTCACCAGAAAATATGGGGAAGCAAGAGGAAATATTTTGAGATGATAGACACATAAATTACCTTGATTATGGTAGTTTGTAGGTGAATGCATATATCAGCCACATCAAAATGTATGCATTAAAATATTATAGTGCAGTTTGATGGATAAAGGATGACCTTTTAATGGTGCTGGCTTACTTGAATAGCCATATGAAGGAAAATTTACTCTTAACATTTGCCTTGTAGCATATGTGAAACTATGTTTGATAAATTATTATTCTAGGTATGTAAAACAGAACAGCACGTAAAGGAATATCTTTATAACACTGAAGTAGAAAAATTAAAAATCATGAAATATTAAAAACTATAATAACAAAAAAAATCCAGTATCAGTTGAACTATTTTAAGGATTATTGTTCATCCAAGGACCATATTGAGAAAGTAAAAATCCTGATCAGACTTAAGGAGATTTGTCTTTATGCACAAATATTGGCTATCTGACAAATATCTTATATTCAGAATATAAAAAGAAGTGTGAGCAATGGGGAAAGACAGATAATTTAATTGACAGAATACATTATTGCACACTTAAATCCAAATAATCAATGAGTAATGTGTCTCTTATTGATCTTATTTTTTATAGGCAAATGGAAATGAAAATTTAGTGTCTAAATGACATACTTCCATAGGTATGCATCAAAATGACTATAATGAAAGATTAGTAATACTAAGATAGGGTGAGATTAAGTACCATCAGAATGCTCAAATACTGATAGTGGGGGTTTAAAATGATAAACCACTTGGAAAGTTATTTAGCTGTATCAAAATAAAGGCAAATACATATAACCATTTATTTTTAACAATTTCAGAGCTAGATGCCACCTAAGAGGAGTAAATGCATTACCATCCAAAAATTATTAGACCCTCATTTGTTAATATCCTAAAATAAGAAGTATTCATAAGTGGCTAAGCAATAAAGTTGGTATCTTCATGCAATGGAATATAGCACTGAGAACCCATGAGTTAAGCTACACATAAAATTTATTTTATAAACTTAATGTTGAATATGTATTATTAAATTATATTTATAAGGGATTAAAATACACATACACAAAATTCATCTAATGAGGATGGAAGTCAGGATAATGGTTACTTACAGTAGGTCTAATGATTTGGAAGCTGAAGAAGATGGCCTTGGGTGCTAGTAATATTCTATGCTTTCATCTTGGTTTGATTATGTAGATGTATTCATTTTGAATTTCTATTACACTTTAATAAAATAAAAGTTTGAGGCTCAGATTCTAGATAACAGGACGACAACATTTATCTTGAACATTCTCAAAGGAAATGTCAGATTTAAACTGAAGATTCATATTGGAAATGTTAACTGCCTTCAGTTTTACCTTTAAATAAAATATATGAAATGTTTTTGAATGTGAGACAATAAATTACATTACAATATATGGTCAAGTTATAATTAAAATCTGAAGATTAACCACCTATGTACAGTATAAATCAGGATAGAACATTTGATTATCTGAAGAAAAACAGTCCAGACATAATGAACTTTGATATCGCAAAATGTCAGAAATGATTATAGAACTAGATTTAGATAGCTGCAAAATATATGGAATTAGACATTTACCTTGTATTCTGAGGTGAAGGCAATCAGATAAGCTTTTTAAAATTAGTTTTAAATATGTGGTACACATATTTTGGTAGAGTATACTTGAATGCATATTGAACACAAATTTAAACTAATTTTGAATAACAATCCAACAGAACATTTCCCCTTCATTCGTTGAGTGTGCAAAATGCATGGAATACCAAAATTCTTTCCAGAATGTAAGTAATGTTATGTTTGTCTTCCCAGATCTGGTTTTTGGGTGGTCTTTGGATATTTTACAGACATGCAGTACTGACCTATTGATTAAGCAATCATGCAGGCAAAGTTGAAGGACAAATGATATCAGATATTTTACTATTAACTTCTACAGGCTTCAAGTTATTAAGACTGTAAAAAAGTCAAGAAAATGAAAAATTGATTTAATTGATTTGATATAGGTACCAATAGTTTAAAATACCAATTGATCTAATTGATTTGATATAGGTACCAATAGTTTAAAATACCAATGTGGTAGCTAGAGAAACAGCTTTATGGACTGGAGTGCACATTACATGTAAAGACCAAAGTTTGATCACTGGTGCCACATCACATGGTCCTCGAGTTATCACCAAGAGTGGTCATGCAATGACTACTGACCCATCTGAAGTTATTCCCGGCATCTCTGGGTGTGGCCCCCAAATAGGAAAGAAGTAGTGTGCAAAGATTTTTGTAAAGGTAAAGGTAAAGGCCCTCCCGTTGATCGTCGATTTGCTCGAGCGGGCCCAGTAACGTCTCCATTGGAGACTTTGTTGTTACTGTGTCTGGCATATCCAATACTCTCGGTAGCTTGCCGGGCTCTCCGAGAGGGGCGGAGGAATCGAACTCGGGTCGGCCATGTTGGCCGCTTGTAAGGCGAACGCCCTACCCGCTGTGCTATTGCTCCAGCCCTTTTGTAGTTGATGAAAATATTATTTTTATGATTATGAGGAGTTACAGTGTATATAAATTGACATTTATTTTTTATTTACAGCATAAAACATTCAAAGTGTCACTGGTTTAAAAGTCAGAATTTTAAAACTGTAATCCAAGATTTTGGGGAATGTGGATGCTCAGAGGAAAGATAGCAAAATGTCATAAATTACTCATTTTATAGACTAGACTCAATTTTCTGAGACTCAGAATTTTCAGGAGACATTGACCAACTCAGACCTATCTCATGTCAAATACCTTTGTAAAATGTAGCAAGTTTTATTTTCTTTTATTGGACAAATTCAAAAATAGGTTTTATATAAAAGCATAGAAAGAAGGAAAAAAGGGTGTGAAGACTCTCATAGCAGGGAGCATGTAAGGGGTCTGATAAGCAGGATTCCACTCAGTACTGTTTTTATTCAAAGGAATCCCAGTTGACTGTGAGAAATAAGGGTAAATGCAGGCGATTTTCCTTTTATAAGAATATCTATTCTTTAGAATGCAGTGGAGGGAAGTAACAAATAGAAATTTTTGTAACCTGATAAATGAAAACATTGTTTTAAAACAAACCTAAAAATTAGACTATAAATAATTTTCCTGATTAAATTAATATCAAAGCTTTTAGGTATAACCTCTATTTTTTATTAATCCATGCTGAACATTGTCAATCTAACTAGACAGTTTCTTTTCAACATGTCTTTGACTGATGATTTGATTATACCTTTTTTCAATTTCCCTAATACTTAGGTAGCATTTGTACATTTCATGTAATTTATATCATTTTCATGGAAGTGTTTCAGAGCTGGTATTCAAAAAATCGGATTGTCTACTGAAACTGTAGTTACTCCAGATATAAATGTATCTGACAGTCAATTAAGAAGATAGAAGATAAGAATCTTGATGTATTCCTTAAACTCCTCCCCCCAGCTTAAGCAGTAGCATGTAATTTCATCAAAAATTCATTAGAATTTTAATAATTATTTATACATTCTCTTAGTCACACTTTATGGAACACAGTATATCCTCATTTTACTTCTGTATTTGTTACATATTATCCTAATATATATATTATTGCTTAATTTCACAGTATTGTCCTGGAACAATTATCAGTATTCTACTTTTACTCTCAAAAGTATCTTAGCTGAATGGCAAATTATTAGTTTATCCAATTATAAAATCATAATGGAAAAATGGGTGGAATTATTTGCACTGTATTTTCTTTATTGTCTTCATATATCTTTTCGGTATTACTGTTTTTTTTTCTGATAATCTAAGATGCGCAAGGTGGATGTTTGTTTACATCAGTGGAGATATCTGACAGTGATATTTGTCTAGGTCAATGTCCAAAATATGAAACTGCTGATGCTTTAAGTACTCTAAGGAGAGACAGGGATGGTTAAGGAAGAGTGTGGTTGTTTTCCTCTGGACACAACCTATATCTGCTTAGGTTGGAGGATAAGTGAACTGGTTTATGCTACGCAGGAGTGAATATGAAGGCCTGAGAGAAAGTGGCATTTATTGATGACACAGTATACCATGTGTTAGTCATTATTTAATTTTCTTTTGAGGCTTCTGAGGAAGAAATATGTTAATTTCATATTTGAGGAAACTGAGTCTTCCCTACTTGAGGCAAATTTTCAATGGAGATGCAGTATCAACAAATTATTTTCTGAAACCTTGTATTACCTTGATATCTACATGAAGCTAGAGAATGGGTGGTACCCTGAATGTTACCACACCTACAGGTATTTGCCAAATATCTTTTCCTCCACAACTAAGTGTGCTTCTCAGACTAGAATAGTTCCTTCATCACATTAAATATTTCCAGTTTTATTATGTGCGTTGCACTTGCAATTTCCTATAATCTCCACAATGGCAAAGATAGTTATGTGCAAAACTCTACCAGAATGCTAAGTCTCAGCATAAACTTTGCAGAAACGTGAAATGTCAAATAATCAGTCATCATTCTATTCCATCTCTTGATTGTGGTTTCCAGTTATTCTAGTTGATATTACTTTCACATTTAAAATGTAACTAAGAAACTTTGATAAAATTTTAAGCATTAAACAAATATATTTATGAAAACAATTGGATCAAAAAAGATTTAGGTTGGAAAGACTTTTAAAGTTCTTTGAGTCCATAGAGATTAAAAAAGAAGAAAATCATAAGCCTTTCTGTTACTATGGAATTGCTTTGTTTTATTTGCAATCTGGTTCACCAAGAGCTTAATTAGTGCCTAATTAGAGCAAAGAAATAATGCCTGACATGGTTCACCTTTTATCTGGAGCAAAATTAAAAAGAAAAATGTAAGGTGTGAAGACTTGGAGGCACTCAGAATGTATCAATTATTTATATTAACATTCATTATCTGACTAAAAGGCAGGATAAAGGCTTTGGGGAATTGTAGGGTTCATATAATTTCTCTCTAATTATTCTAATTTACTGTAATTAAGACACTAAAATAATCCTGAGAGAAAGCAATAATGTATTTCAATATCAAATGAAAGGGAGGGAAAGCTATCTCCCATTTTAAACTTTATTTACTATGAATTTTCAATGTGTCAAAAAAACTGATCCTGACTTACATGTGCAAAAAGTTGTGGCTTTTAGAACTCCTCATGTGGAACTGGAGTACAATGTGAAATTTAAGTTCATGTGGTCTTCACAAATTCATAAAATCTGAAATATCAATGTAGCATATGTACTCTATCAATATCTGGGCATTTTAAATATACATGTATATATGCATATATTTTCAAACTTTTCAGAGTATATGAAACACAAAGAAGTAAGTGTGAATTGAACACGCTCTGTGGAGGTTCTTTCTAGATGCTAGAAAGGCTTTGGAAGGTAGAATCACAAAATAGACAGTCTGACTATTTACCACTTAACAAACCCACAAGAACTAAAAAAATTATACTATATTATTATAATTCCCTCATATAACTATGAACCAATTCCAGTTTGACTTGATATGTCATAAATTGAAGGAGCAGAGTTGAAAAGGGAAGTCTACACCATTATTTCTAAGTGCAGGTTATATTTCCACTAAGTTACCTACGATACTTGGTAGTCTTGGAAGTTGAGAATTCAGGGCACCAGGGGAAGCTAGCACTGAAGATCCAACATGGCAATGTGACCAATTTCTGAATGTTCAAAGACTTTACAGAGAGTGATGAATCAAGACTTTATCTGATGACTTCTGCACCTGTATTTCATTGCAGCACCGTTCACAATAGGCAAAATCTGGAGACAACCCGAGTGCCTGAGAACAGATGACCGATTAAAGAAACTTTGGTACATCAACATAATGGAATACTATGCAGCTGTTAGGAAAGATGAAGTCATGAAATTTGCTTATAAGTGGATGGTCATGGAGAGTATCCTGCTAAGTGTAATGAGTGAGAAAGAGGACAGACAGAGACTGACTGCACTCATTTGTGGAATAAAAAAATAACACAATATGAGACTGACATCCAAGGACAGTAGACACAAGGGCCAGGAAGATTGCTCCATAGTTGGAAGCCTGCCTCATGAGCTGGGGGAGAAGGCAGCTGGAATAGAGAAGGGATCACTAAATCAATGATGGTTGGAAGAATCATTCGGTATGGAAGATGGGAGAAGTAGATAAAGACCAAACATGATAACCTCTCATTATCTGTATTGCAAACCAAAATGCCCATAAGTAGAGAGAGAGAGTATGGGGGAAATTGTCTACCCCAGAGGCAGGGAAGGGCTGGGATGGAGAGAGGGATACTGGGAACATTAGTAGTGGAAAATGTGCACTGTTGGAGGGATGGGTGTTTGATCATTGTATGACTGAAACTCAAACATGAAATCTTTGTAACTGTATCTCACAGTGATTCAATTGAAAAAAAGAAAAAAGACTTTATTTGAATATATAAGATAGTTTTTGCACTTCTTGTTTAAATAGTGTTCATTAATAGAAAATTAAGGAATAGCTACTTTGTAGAATGTGTACGAACTTTATTTTGTGGATTATTTAAGGTAATGTAAACCAGAACAATATTTATCTCTTTAACGTTTCTTTTAACCACAAATCTTAATTTACAGATTATGTATATAGGTAATATATGTATAATGTGAAAAATAGCAGCAATGTAACCACCTTAAGTAGATTTGAAACAATAAAAAGTTTTTTCAATCTTCCTCTGCTCTCTGTTTTTGGAATTTTGTGTATTTATTCTTTAGCTTTACTTCATCAATTCACTGAAAATGTAGTTTCAGTCACTGAAAATATGTGTTATATTGTTGAGGTCTGATATTTTTGAACATGCAATATATACAGAGTTATTAGTTTTTCCCCCACTTAACATTGTGTTTTGAGACTTATCTCTACTGATGTATGAAGCTCAATTAATTGTGACCTATGATATGAATGTACAAAATGTAATATTATGAATTGTTCTAACTTCATTGTATACATTTTATTGCATGGTTACACAAGAGTTTACTGGCTAATTTTAACTGTTGCTGATTATTTGAGCTACTTTAGTCTATCTCTTTTTGAACAAAGCAACTGTAAATATTAAGATCATCTTTGATATACCTCTTGTGTGCAGCTGAAGATTTTTCAAAGAAAAGGATTTTATATATAACAGCAGAATTTCTGAGTTTCTAGACATACACAAGCTCAGCATCAGTTTGTAATGACAAACTATTCTCCAAACTGGTTTTGTCTATTCCCATGTTTATTAGCACTACATAAGTATCCTCTGGCCTGGAGTGATAGCACAGTGGGTAGGGCGTTTGCCTTGCATGCGGCCGATCCGGAGACCCAGGTTCGATTCCTCCGCTCCTCTCGGATTGCCCGACAAGCTACGGAGAGTATCGTGCACCCATGACAAAGCCTGGCAAGCTGCCGTGATGTATTTGATATGCCAAAAACAGTAACAACAAGTCTCACAATGGAGACGTTACTGGTGTCCGCTCGAGAAAATCGATGAACATCCAGAGGACAGTGCTATGTAAGTATTCCCATTGTCTCATAATCTGGTAAACGATATCAATTCGACTTTTTCATACTATATTAATTATTATCTGAAAGAGCTACGATTACATATAATTTTGTTTAGGTTGTATGTATGTTACTATATATATATATAATATATATTTGCTTTTTTTTAGGTAACGCCTGGAGATGCTCAGGGGTTACTCCTGGCTTTGCACTGAGGAATCCCATATGGGGGGCCATATGGAATGCTGGTAATCAAACCCGGGTCGGCCGCGTGCAAGGCAAACGTCCTACCAGCTGTGCTATTGCTCCAACCCCTAGATATATTTTTTTGAATAGAGAATTTCATTCATACTTGAGTATAAAATCACTTAGTTCATGACAAAAGTCAAGTGCATAGACATGTTATGTCTTTATTAAATGGAAGATAAATGAATTATGATACATTATATTGAGACAAAAATCTTGTTGCTGTTTTCTGTACTAGTCTCCAAATAGATATTTCTTGGCTAATTATTCATGCTTTATATATGAGAAATATATCAGTAGGAGAAAGATATACCTAAAAATGTATTCTAACAATTATTTTTGTACATTTAGCAGTTGAGAGGAAGAATTTATTTGGGAATGCTGTTTTTATATAGCAATTCGTAAGCTGGATCTTTAACCTTACTTATAGCATACATATATATATATCATATATGCACATAGTTTTTCAAATTAAATAACAGAATTACTATTTAGTAAAAATTAAAGGAGACATGTAACTTATTTGCCAAATATGCAACAAAAATTAATAAATGCATAGTATATCAACCATTATCATGTTCTGAATACCTTCAATATTTACCCTTAACATGTCAAATTATTCCTATTGTGAGATAAAGAGACTATTTAATTGGCAACTTAATAGATGTAAACTTTATGTCTAGATGATTATTTTAATAGATGGTCACATTCTATTGAAATATTCAAATTTTCACCAAAATTCAAAAGTTTTTGAATTTTAATGTAAGTAAACATTATTCACTCTTTAGACAACTGAATTCATGTGTTATTACCTTCAAACAGTTATGATAGATCAAAATTCTAAAATTAAGGATTAATGTTTTTAATTTTGGAGTTCTAAAAAAGGCAAAGTGAAAGGATAAAATTATTGTGAATATTTTCTCCTTAAATTAAAGCATAGAAATATATGCTTTTTACTCATATATTTGCAAATAAATTATGCATCTTATTTTAAAAAGTAGACACTGCTTTGATTTGTTCCTTTTTAATTTAAAGTTACATTGGGAATATTTCTAAGACATATAATATTCGTGTATGTGATCCATTCATATACTATGACATGAAATAGTGCTATTTGAGTTCGTTCTAATGGGTTAAGTAATTGCAGGTTGAAAAAAATGCTTGAGGGCCTAGAAAATAGTTTAAAGGACAAAATGTGTGCCTTGCATACATGAGAGTCTGACTTTGATCCCTAGAACCACATGCCCCCACCCCTGCCCCAGCACCTCTCATGAGACAATGCAAGCCTTCAGTACCAATGAAACCTAATACCTTGCTTCATTGTTAGGAAGTTGGTCCCTTGGCTCCCAATTTTCACTGAGAAGGTTACCAAAACAAGACTTACTTGTTTTGGAAAGGGAGGGATTGGTAAGAGGTTGAGAACATGCAAAATATACTTTGTAGACTGAAGACCCAGTTTTTTTCCGAGCTCCAGATGCCCCCCCCTCCCAATCACAGCTGGGAGTTACCTTCAAGCACAGAGTTGGAAGTTCCCAAGCACAATGGGTATGACCCATTAGAGCACTGTAGCACTGTCCTTCTGTTGTTCATTGATTTGCTCAAGTGGGCACCAGTAACATCTCCATTGTGAGACTCATTGTTATTGTTTTTGGCATATTGAATACGTCACGGGGAGCTTGCCAGTCTCTGCTGTGCGGGCGAGATACTCTCGGTAGCTTGCTGGGCTTTCTGAGAGGGATGGAGGAGTCAAACCCAGGTAGGCCACGTGCAAGGCAAACCACCCTACCTGCTGTGCACGGTATGACCCAACACAACAAAATAGGGGAAATGTTTATTAAGTACTCAACTTTTAAATTTAATTTAATTTTAGCAGTTCTTTGAAATAACTGATGTATTAATAAATGCACAGGATTAATGTGCATAATTTGATGAGTTTGAGTCTCTGCAAACAATTGTGATATCATCATTACAAAGTAGAGCATGTACCCAACATCTTCCAAAGTTTTTTTGGTGTTTCTTTGTTTTGTGATAAGAATCCTTATCTCGGGGTCAAAGAGATAGTACAGCAGGAGAGTGTTTGCCAAACTCAAGTTGCCAACCTGAGTTTGATCCTTGGCATCCCATATGGTTCCCTGAGCATCACCAGAGTTCCTGACTGCAGAGCTAGGAGTAGTCCCCGAGTATCACCAGGTCTGACCAAAAAAGTCCCCTCACCCACCCTAAATAGAATATTTCTATGTTAGTTCTGCTGGACTGTATGATAATTCTGTTTGAAATTTTTTGAGAAGCTGCTATAATATTTTCTCTATAATATTTAATAGCTACTACACTATTTTTCCTTCCATTTGCAGTGTACAAGTTTCCAGCTCCTTCATATTCACCAATGCTTTTCTCTTTTTCTAAGTTATTTTACATATATGAGGTGATATTTTATTATAGATTTTACTTGCATTTCCATGATGATTAATGATGTTGAGTATGATCTTCTTGTACCTCTTAAGCATTTGTGTGTCTTCTTTGAAATGTCTATTCACTTCTTTTACCCACTTTCATTTTCAGTTTTTAGTGGTAAGAGTCAATCTAAGCAGTGCTCAGGGTTAAGGCCACTCTTTTTTTTCTACAATTTTATTTTATTGAATCACCATGAGATACAGTTACAAACTTTCATCAAACTAAGAAGTTTCTGCATTTCAAGAGAAACAGTGACTAAAATACAGAGAGAGAGAGCCCACAGAATGGGAAAGAATATCCAATACTCATCTGATAAGGGGTTAATATCCAGGATATACAAGACACTAGTAGAATTGTAAAAGGAAAAAAAAACCTCCAACCCCATCAGAAAATGGGGAGAAGAAATGAACAGAAGCTTCCTCAAAAAAAGGCCACTCTTGGCAGAGTTTTGGCCTGGAGGTGCTGAGACCCACTTTTGTCCATTTAACATTGGGTATCTATGTATCTATCATCTGTCTGTCTGTCTGTCTGTCTGTCTATCTGTCACAGGTACACTCAGCAGGACTCAGCAGGGCCCAGACCTATTACTAGGTCACCAACTTGAGGCCTTGTATTTGCTATGCCTGAGCATATACACTTGAGCCATATACAATTATACATTTGACTCCTAGGTCTGCCCCTGGGTTACTTACTTTTTGTCACAGAGTTATGGTAGAATCTCAAATATTTGGAAAATATCCTTTTTCGAGCCCGGCAAGCTACCGAGAGTATTCGATATGCCAAACACAGTAACAACAAAGTCTCCAATGGAGACGTTACTGGGCCCGCTCAAGCAAATTGACGATCAACGGGAGGGCCTTTACCTTTACCTTTTACCTTTAGATATCCTGGGATGTCTATCTAAGGTTAGAAGTTACTTTTATTGCACATAATCATGCCAACACTATCACTGCACCACACTGTTAGCGATAACAAAAATACTAAAAATATACATCGTAAATTGCATGATTTCATCATTCTTTATAGCTACATAAGGAATGTTGGGAGAGGGAGGAAAGAAATAGAGTGAAGGAGGAGGGTAGAAGACATGGATGAAAGCAATGAGGGTAAGGGTCGAGGAACTCAGGTATATTGCTGGTGTTAAGAAATGATGGAGGTAAACATCCAAACCACAGAATCAACAACACTCAAATTGTGAGGCCCAAAATTTAATAACCAGACATAAAAGGTCCCTGTCAAAATAGCAAGCTGGGGCTGGGATGGCGAGAGGGGAGAAGGAATCTGGAATACTGGTGGAAGGAAGTTGACTTTGGTGGTGGTGGGATTGGTGATGGAAT
The DNA here is from genome assembly GCF_029834395.1 of Sorex fumeus. NCBI lineage: Eukaryota > Metazoa > Chordata > Mammalia > Eulipotyphla > Soricidae > Sorex > Sorex fumeus. The sequence continues at coordinate 22,115,679 of NW_026606091.1, read as the reverse complement.
ATTGTCAAAAACCAACTATAATCTTGCAATTCATGGTGCTTTAATAAAATAAAAATTTTAAAAAGGAAAAAAATGTACATAGCGGGCTGGAGTGATAGCATGCAGTCGACCTGGGTTTGATTCCCAGCATTCCATATGGTCCCCCAAGCACCGCCAGGAGTAATTCGTGAGTGCATGAGCCAGGAGTAACTCCTGTGTATTGCCGGGTATGACCCAAAAAGCAAAAAAAAAAAATGTACATAGCACTTATTATTTTCCATACATTTTATTTACTTAACATATAGTATCTTAATACCCCAACAATATTCTATGGATGATATGTCAATTGTCCTCACTTTGTAGATAAAAAAAGAGAGGCATAGAATGCACAATGACTTTGCATTGGTTGAGAGTGGGAGTTAGAATTTGAATCCATGCATTACTACTGCTACATTGAAGTTAGAGTAACTTGTGTAACTACACTGTAATGAGAAACATTTCAATAATTAAATATCTTGAAACCAGAGCAGAAAATTGCTTAGGATAAAGAAACACAAAGAGGTCTGCAGGCGCCCCCCCCCCTCGGCGCTGGGAGGAAAAGGGGATCTTCGTCTCTCTGCCTGTCCCTTTGGTCCGGCCGCCCATCAGAGCTGCTCCCTTGTCCCCCACCCAGTCTTTACTTCCTGGACAAAAACCAGGTATCCGTGAGGTGTGGCCACTTCAGAGGTGGGTGGGGCTTTAAAAAGTGGGCGTGGCCTAATTTTCGGTGGGCGGCTGCTAATGCGGCTGCAGGTAGTTCACTCAAACCAACAAATATTACCCCTTCACATACACAACAGCATGACGAAAGAACGCAAATCCCCACCACAGGAAGACCATGAGGAAATACGTGTAGAAGCCTCAGTAGGTGCTAGCCACCTTAGGGAACTCTCTGACAAGGAATTCAGATATGAAGTCATCAAGATGTTCAATCAACTCGATGAAACAGTCACACACATATCCGCTAAACTGAAAGAGGACATGAAAGAAACAATCGATCGCACAATTGACAAAATACAGCAAGAAATGAGAGCCGAAATTGGAAAGCTCCGCACAGAAATGGCATGCATTACAGATTCCATAGATGAAGTCAAAACCTCACTCACTGTCCTCAAAAATAGAACGACCACAGCTGAGGAAAGAATCAGTGACTTGGAAGATCAGCTGCACCAAGCCAACAGACAACAGCAAACAATGGCAAGAGACCTCAAAATAGCTCAAGAGAGAATCAGAGTCCCAGCAGATGATTCCAGAAGAAACAGCATTAGAATCATTGGACTACCAGAAGCTCAAGAAAACAATCCCAATGAAAAAACCATGCTGAAACAAATTATTGCCGAAAAATTCCCAGAGCTCCATAATACAGCCATCCAGATTCAAGAAGCCCGAAGGGTGCCAGCAAAAAGAGACCCCAACAGAAACACCCCAAGACATATTATAGTTAGAATGATCGATGCTGCCGATAGAGACACGATACTGCAAGCAGCAAGGGCAAGAAAGGAAATCACATACAAAGGAGCACCCCTGAGATTCACAGCAGACCTCTCAGAGGAAAACCTACAAGCCCGAAGACAGTGGCGAGATATAGTAAAAAAAACTCACTGAAATGAATGCTTCACCAAGAATACTCTATACGGCTAAACTCTCACTCCAAATAGATGGAAAGCTACACTATTTTCTAGATAAACAGCAGCTCAGAAACTTCATAGACTCAAAACCAAACCTAAAACAAGGACTAAAGGGGCTACTATAAGACAAGACAAACCCTACAACCACAACACACCCGCACAGAAACATGACACAAAACCCCATAACCATACTCTCTCTCAATGTCAATGGTCTCAATTCACCATTCAAGAGGCACAGAGTGGCAAAATGGATACAGAGACAGAAACCAACATTCTGCTGCCTACAAGAAACTCATCTCAACACTCAGAGCAAACACAGACTCAAAGTCAAAGGATGGAAAACAATCCTTCAAGCAAACAGCTCCTGTAAAAAAGCTGGGGTGGCCATACTAGTATCTGACAACATTAATTTCACCCTGAAAAAGGCTAGAAGGGACAGTGAAGGCCATTTTCTATTCATCAAGGGATATGTACAACAGGAAGAAATCACACTCTTAAATGTATACGCACCTAATGAGGGAACAGCCAAATATTTAAAACAACTGCTAACAGACTTTAAGGAGGACATTGCAAGCAGCACAATAGTACTTGGAGACTTAAACATTGCCCTATCACCTCTGGACAGATCAACAAGAACAAAACCCAGCAAGGAATCATTGGCTTTGAAAGAAGAAATAGAAGAGAGAGGGCTTATAGATTTATACAGGGCTTTACACCCCAAAAAGAAAGAATACACATTCTTCTCCAGTGCACACGGAACATTTTCCAAAATAGACCATGTGCTAGGACACAAAACATACCTCAACAAAATAAGGAAGATAGAAATAGTATCAGCCATCTTTTCAGACCATGATTCACTGAGGATAGAAGTGAATCACACACAGACACGGAGAACCAAATCAAACACCTGAAAATTAAACAACTCGATGCTGAACAATGAATGGGTCAGGAACGAAGTCAAGGACGAAATCAAAAGATACCTGGAAACAAATGAGAATGAAGACACGAGCTACTAGAACCTATGGGATGCAGTGAAAGCTGTATTAAGGGGAAAATTTATAGCTCTGCAAGCATATCTTAGGTCTGTGGAAATGGTGCACATAAACAACTTGACCTCACAGCTCAAGTCCTTAGAGAAGGATCAACAGAAAGAACCTAAATCAGGCAGAAGGAAAGAGATCATAAAACTTAGAGCAGAAATCAATGACATGGAAACCAAAGAAACAATCCAAAAGATCAATGAAACCAAGAGCTGGTTCTTCGAGAGAATAAACAAGATAGATAAACCACTCGCAGCACTCAAAAAGAAACAGAGAGAGAGAACCCTAATAAACCGAATCAGAAATGAGAAGGGGGATATCACAACAGAAACCAAAGAAATCCAAAAGATCATCAGAGACTACTTTGAAAGTCTGTATGCCACGAAACAAGAGAACCTAGAAGAAATGGACAAATTCCTGGACTCCTATAATCTCCCAAAGCTGAATCAAGAAGACCTGGAGTATCTGAATAGACCTATTAACATCAACGAAATAGAAACTGCAATCAAAAGCCTTCCCAAAAACAAAAGCGCGGGCCCAGATGGATTCACTAGCGAATTTTTCCAAACATTTAAAGAAGACCTGCTGCCAGTCCTTCTCAAGCTCTTTCAGGAAATTGAAAAAACGGAAACTCTCCCAAACAGTTTCTATGAAGCCCATATCTCTCTAATACCAAAAGGAAACAAAGATATCACAAGAAAAGAAAACTACAGGCCGATATCCCTGATGAACACGGATGTGAAGATTTTCAACAAAATACTAGCAAATAGAATTCAACTACTCATCAAAAAGATCGTACACCATGACCAAGTAGGATTCATCCCGGGGATGCAAGGCTGGTTTAACACTAGGAAATCAATCAACATAATCCACCACATCAACAAAAGAAAAGATAAAAATCATATGATCATATCAATAGATGCAGAGAAAGCATTTGACAAGATCCAGCACCCATTTATGATGAAAACCCTAGCAAAAATGGGGATAGAAGGGACTTTTCTCAATATAGTTAAAGCCATCTACCACAAGCCTACAGCAAGCATCGTCCTCAATGGCGAAAAACTGAGAGCCTTCCCTCTAAGATCAGGGACGAGACAAGGATGCCCACTCTCTCCACTGCTGTTCAATATAGTATTGGAAGTACTTGCAATAGCGATTAGGCAAGAAAAGGATATTAGGGGCATCCAGGTAGGAAAGGAAGAAATCAAGCTCTCACTATTCGCAGATGATATGATACTATACTTAGAAAACCCTAAAACCTCTATCAAGAAACTTCTAGAAACAATAGGCTTGTATAGTAAAGTGGCAGGTTATAAAATCAATGACCAAAAGTCCATGGCTTTCCTATATGCAAATAGTGAAAGAGAAGAAAAAGACATGAAGAAAACAATCCCATTCACAATTGTGCCCCAGAAAATCAAGTACCTAGGAATCACCTTAACTAAGGATGTAAAGGACCTGTACAAAGAAAACTACAAAACTCTTCTTCAGGAAATAAAAGAGGATACGAGGAAATGGAAAAATATCCCCTGTTCATGGATCGGGAGAATTAACCTTGTCAAAATGGCAATACTTCCCAAAGCACTGTATAAATTCAACGCAATCCCTATTAGGATACCCATGACATTCTTCAAAGAATTGGAGCAAACACTCCTGAAATTCATATGGAACAATAAGCCCCCACGAATAGCTAAAGCAATTCTTGGGAAAAAGAAAATGGGAGGAATCAACCTCCCTAACTTCAAACTCTACTACAAGGCAGTAATAATTAAAACAGCATGGTACTGGAACAAAGGCAGAGCTGTAGACCAACGGAACAGGGTTGAATATACTGACGCCCCCTCCCCCCCCCAAGTATACGAGCATCTAATCTTCGATAAGGGGGCAAGAAAAGTGAAGTGGAGCAGGGAAAGCCTCTTTAACAAATTATGCTGGCAAAACTGGACGGCTATGTGCAAAAAAATGGGCTCAGATCTCTGCCTAACTCCATGTACAAAAGTAAGATCTAAGTGTATTAAAGACCTCAACATCAGACCGGAATCTATAAGATACATTGAGGAAAATGTTGGCAAAAGCCTTCACGACATAGAAGCTAATAGTGTCTTCAAAGATGTCACACCGCTGGCCAAGCAAGTGAAAACAGAGATAGATAAATGGGACTATCTTAAACTAAGAAGCTTCTGCACCTCAAAAGAAACAGTGACCAAAATACAAAGACAGTCAACTGAATGGGAAAGGATATTCGCCAACTACACATCTGATAAGGGGTTAATTTCAAGGATATACAAAATACTGGTTCAATTCCACAAAAAGAAAACATTCAACCCCATCAAAAAATGGGGAGATGAAATGAATAGAAACTTTGACAAAGAAGAAATCCAAATGGCTAAAAGACACATGAGAAAATGTTCCACATCATTAATCATCAGGGAGATGCAGATCAAAACCACAATGAGGTATCACCTCACACCACAGAGACTGGCCCATATCCACAAGAACAAAAGCAACCGGTGCTGGCGCGGATGTGGTGAGAAAGGGACACTCCTTTACTGTTGGTGGGAATGCCGACTGGTTCAGCCCTTTTGGAAAACAGTATGGATGATTCTCAAAAAACTAGAAATTGAGCTTCCATTTGACCCAGCAATACCACTCCTGGGAATATATCCCAGAGAGGCAAAAAAGTATAGCCGAAGTGACATCTGCAATTGTCTGTTTATTGCAGCACTCTTTACAATAGCCAGAATCTGGAAAAAACCTGAGTGCCCGAGAACAGATGACTGGTTGAAGAAACTCTGGCACATTTACACAATGGAGTACTATGTAGCTGTTAGAAAAGACGAAGTCATGAAGTTTACATACAAGTGGTACTACATGGACTTAAGTGAAATGACTCAGAAAGAAAGGGACAGACATAGAAAGATTGCATTCATCTGGGGAACATAAAGTAACAAAATAGGAAACTAACACCCAAGTATGGCAGAGATTAGTACCAGGAATTTTACTCAATGACCTGGAGGACAACCACACATGTTAGGGGAAGGGGGAGCTCAGAAAGAGAAGGGAACACCAAATAAAGGGTGTTGGGAGGATCCGCCCACGATGGGAGAGCATGCTGAGGGTAGACTGTCGACCAGCATGATTGCCACTCAATGCCTCTTTTGCAGACCATGGCACTCAAAAGGAGAGAGAGGGAAATGCCCTGCCACAGAGGCAGGGTGGGATGGGGGCTGGGGGGGGGGGGGAGGGGAAAAAGGAAAAAAAGAAACACAAAGAAAAAATGAATGAATATTTGTCCTGGGATGTATAGGTTTCAATTTTAAGCAGCTAAATTAAATTGGATCTGAATTCAATATTAGGACTTAGGAAGCAGAACAGTGATACACTTCATTTGCTGGTGAATAGGATGTAATAAAACAACTTGCTATTCAAGTGAACCAGTTTTTAAATTTCAAAGTAATGTCTCACATCTTGTTAATTGCAATTATTTTTATTTACTCTCAAATTATGTGTAATATCATATCCTTTTTTAAAAAAGGAATAAATTCAGAATGTAAGAATTTCCTTAAAGTCAAACATTCACGTATTCTTATTATTACATTGATCATCTCCCTCTGTTTAAATAGAATAATTTTCTCTACATTTGTATTACACCTTTATGCTGCAAAATATGACAATCATAAAAATATGTGATTAGCTAATTGATAAATTAAGTAAAGTGAAGCATCTATTATTTTTGTTTTTGGGCCACAACCAGTGGTGCTCAGTGGTCTGGGGATACTCAGGGGATCACATATGGTAACAGGGATTGAACACAGGGCAGCCAGCTGAATGCAAGTAAAGTGTCTTTCTCACTGTTTTATCTCTGTATCCCCAAGCATTTTTATAAATAAATTAATATGAATTGTGTAACTGTATGGTGACAGAAGTTAATTAGACTTATTTTGGTAAGCAAGACACATTATATACAATTATGTCAATTTATATCAAATCATTAATGTTAGCACCCAAAATTAATAATAGTAATCTATGTCAATTTTACCCCATTTAGGAAAAGAAAATGGTAAATCAAACACCTGTGCATTTTCTATCATGTTAAAGGAAAACATGACCCCAATACAGTTGTAACCTCTTCTTAACTCCTGTCCTTAACTCCCTGTTCCTATCTAATGGAAAGCATTATTTTGACTTTTTCTATTGTACCTTGATTTTTAAAATTCACATATATTATTACATTGTTAATTTTCATAACAAAATTCAGAGAAGTTGTATTATTTTTAAAACATTTCTTTGCTTTTTACCTTTTTTCATATGTCATATTATTTTTGTGAAGCTTTCATTTTTATACAAGTAGCAGTAGTTTATTTGTACACCTCTCTGGTGTTCTGTAAACATATAGCAAAATAATTGCTTGCCATTTTCATCATTATTCTCGTCCAGCTTTTTTCTGTCATAAACAATGCCACTATCATCTTTCTTGCACATGCTTTTTGGTGTTTTGAAGAAATTGGTAGGGATGGGATAAATAGGAGCTAGAGTAAACTATTTTGAAATTTTAAAAGACAATTTTAAACTGTTTCAAGTTATTGAAAGAATTGATTTACTGCAATAACTAAGAAGTTTCTTAATTCTGCATCCTTCCCATCATGAAGAATTTTTAATATTTAAATCTTTGTCATTTAGCTTAAAATTTGACACAATTTGAATTTTATTTGCTTTCTCATATTAAAAAATAATGTCTTTATCTATAATCTATGCCCCATCTTTGTGAAATATCTTTTCTTGTCTTTTGTTTTTTTCTTTTGTTCCTCAAAATTATTTATGGGTTATTTACATAGACTAGAAATATAATATTTGTCTTTCAATAATTTTTATTTTGCCTTGTCTTTTACTTTTTTAGGCATCATTGACCAAAGAAAACTTTGGTCAATGATGCACAGTTGATCAATCTTCATAGTCTTATGTTAATATTCCGGTAAAAAGTGATTCAATCATATAGAAAAACAGGAAATGAATAAAAGCAAAAAGGAGGAAGAAAATTATTCTGATTGCAACCTTTTATACTTAACACCCACCACTTACAATCAAATTGTAAGAACACCCAGTTTTACAATCTTAATCTTCTAAGACTAGAACAAGAGACAAGAACTTGTCAAATATACCCAGGTTGCTGTCAGCCTTAGTGACTTCTCCCAAACTGTTGGGGGAAACCATATTGAATCTCTCTTCTTCCCAGTTTCAAATGGATCCCGAGGGCACCTACTTCAAGCTAATAGAAAGCTGAGTAATGCTAAGCTTAGACAAACAGTCCTAGTCCATCCTAGTCCACAGCTGACTGCTCGCAAGCAGACCATGCCTGTAGTGAGAAATAAATTACCTGGCAGACTGGTTAGTTCTTAGACTGGCTAGTCAGGGGCCCCCATGTTTCCCTTACTCTGTGACTAAGGCACCAGTTTCCTTATAATAACTGGTTCCCCAATCACCTGCAGAACTGTGTGGTCATGGCAGGGCAGTGTTGGGCCTTCCAGGCATAAGCAATTTTGAAATGCTGGTGACCACTCAGGCCTTTTTGATACCAACACCCAAATACCTCTGGGCACTGTATCACTGTCATCCTGTTGTTCACCGATTTACGATTTACTTGAGTGGGTGCTAGTAACGTCTCCATTTGTCCCAGCCTTGAGATTTTAGCAGCCTCTCCTTACTTTGTCTTTCCCAATGCTGCCATATTGGAACCTCTTTCCGGCAGCCAACCTCCACTATCCAACCACTGCTATGTTCCAGGCCACTTTCCACACGCTCGGACTGAGCCTCACATATGAGTGAACATGAGTGAACATATTCCTGGACACATAAGACACTCCCTACCCATTTTCCACAGTTACCACACCATATTTGATGGGGTTTATGGGGTTCAAACAGTAGGCAACAAATCATAGAGGGGAATATATATATATACCTCTCAGAGAGCCCCGCAAGCTACAGAGAGTATCCTGCCAGCATGGCAGAGCCTGACAAGCTACCGGTGCATATTTCATATGCAAAAAACAGTAACAGTAACAGTAACAGTAACAGTACCTCTGGGCACTAGTAACTTGAATTCTTGGTTACCATTCAGGCCTGTTAGAATTTGATTGAAGTGTTACTTGTAAGCAGTCCACTCCTGGTTGCCATTCAGGCTTGATCTAATTTAAATACATAGGGTTATATAACCCCAAACTGGCAATCTTGAATCTCAGACTGCCTCATTTGATTGTACAAACATGCAGCACAGATGTTTTCTACACACTCTGGCTTCTGCTAACCAATTCCCTAGAACTTTGTGCACAGGTGTCCTCTAGTATTCATAACCTTTTTTTCCTAGGGAGTCCTACACTCATACTTTAACTTGGCACAGAGCTATGATGTTTGTTACTATGTATCTTCGATTACAATCCTGGCCAGCTCAAATGTGTCCCAGGTGCCCTGGGCCCTGTGATTTTGAATATTTTGTGAAAGGACAGATCTGCTAAAGCCTGCACTTACAATGCAGCACCACCCAGTTGTTACCCAGATTTGTTTGAACTTTGCTTTACATGTGCTAAATAGTAGCTAAATGAGCTGCTATGGAGCATTCATTCATGACTACAAACTTCTTGTGACTTGGAAAAACACTCTTGTAGACACACCCAGAATAATGTTTAAACTAATATCTGGGCAACTTGCATTCCTGTGAAGTTGACACAAATTTAATCATCGTAAAGATTTATCATTTCCCTGTTTTTTTATCTTTCACCAAAAAGGTAATATATAACGGATTACCAAATTTCCTAGTTCGTTCTAATTTATCAAAGTATTATCCCACTTAGAAATAAAAGGTAAAAAGTATACCTATGAGGTATTTCAAAGCAATGTAGTTGATCTGATGGAGAGACTGAATACATCTGAGTCAATATCTGTGCCTGAATTCTTGGATAGTTTCAAAGAAAAGGAAATATATGCTGCAGACTGTGGATCAGTTAGAAGCACTAGCACTGTCAGACTCTGAAGAGATGTGGCAAGGAACCAATAATGTCAAAGAAGGAATGAGAAAACAATCATGTTTCTGCTAGAGCTGGTGACATTTTGAAATCTATATTTCTCCTTGGAGCAGTCCACATGGCTCCTGTAATTAAAAATGTTCAGGGGAGGGGAATGAACGGATGGAAGAGGAGAAGAAACAAATATTAAAACCTTTGTCATACTTCATCCCAACTGAGCGATGATCATAGAGATAGAGCTTATATGCGTAACTGGAAAATAGAAACTTTGAAAGTCTGTTACATTTCCCATGCTTATGCAATCAATTGTGTATGTTTTCCAAGGAAATTTAATTTAAATACTTGAAATCAAAGTCTTTTAGAAAAGGGAAACACAAGAATGTTAAATTTTATTCCAGACATATCAAGTTTAATCATGAAGGAATTCAGATTCAAATTTATTTAACTTTATTTATCCATCCTAGACAGCGGTAGGGCGTTTGCCTTGCACACAGCCAACATGGCTGACCCGAGTTCGATTCCTCCGCCCCTCTCGGAGAGCCCGGCAAGCTACCGAGAGTATCTCGCCCGCACGGCAGAGCCTGGCAAGCTCCCCGGGAGGTATTCGATATGCCAAACACAGTAACAACAAAGTCTCCAATGGAGACATTACTGGGCCCATTCGAGCAAATCGATGATCAACGGGAGGGCCTTTACTTACTTACTTATCCATCCTACACACATTTAGTTTCTGTAAGAAACAATTATTTTATGTACCTAAGACAGTTTATTGGAGAAAGAAGGGAGAGGGGATGGAGGAAAAAGAGTAAGCTTGCAGGGGTATGGTGCCGCCAGCAAGTCAATCTGTACCTGAGGCGAGTGCATCAGCAGCCTGATGGCAACGATACCCCCAAATTGCTGCTGTGCCTTTGGCCAGACCCCAAAAACTTGGGGCAGAGTTTACGAAGAAAGTAAATGGCCAAAAGTTAGGTATGTGGGAGACACACCCACAAACCACCTCCAGCTAAGCTATATAATTGGAGGCATGGCCTCTCTGGTTCCTGATCAAACTGCTTAACTGCCATGATCTTAGAGACTCAGAAACGAATCTCGGAACCCAAAGGCTTTTGGCAGAAATGCATCCTATTCCTGCGTAAGTTACTGGGGCTGGGCTACTCCAGGTGGGAATAGGTTTCGTGCAGTGGCCTGTTCCCCTTGGCGGCCCAGTGACCGTCATCCTCCAAAGGCCACTGGACAGTCAGGTTTGGGCCTGCAGTGATGAGACATGTGGGGCCTCACCAGATGGGGGTGGAACCGGCCCTTTTCTCCCCATCCCAGTGAGACCTCCAATCGCCACCTACAAATGGCCTCTCTGGCTCCTGATCAAGCTGATTAATGGTCATGATCCCAGAGACTCAGAAACAAATCTCGAAACCCAACAGTTTTTGGCAGAAATGCATCTGGACTGCATACATGGCTATGGCTCCAGAGGGAAAAGGACTTAATCCAGAGCCCGGCAGCTTGTGGCAGAAAAGTGAATGGACCATGTGTTAAACTATGGCACCATGCTCCCTTCCGCCTTTTCTCCCCCCCAGCAGCAAGGTGGCCATCTCCTCAGAGGTTATAGGAAAGCCAGGTATGAGCCGGGGCAACTGCAGTCTCATGGGAAGGGGAGCGGTACCGGCTTGTCCTTCACACCCTACTGAGGTCACGAGTTGCCCCCCACAAGCGGCTCTCTGGCACAGCCATAACACCAGATGCACAGAAACCAATCTCGTAATTATCTGGCTCTTTGCAGAAATCCAAAATTGCGTGGCCACAATAGCGGCTGCGCAACATTACATGATTTTCTTAACCAGCTATAGAAAACAAAGTAGTTCACAATGCCTTTTCAGCAATTCTGATTGTTGGGGGTGGGGAATTCTAAACAATAATGGTACATCTTTTGTCGAAATAAAGAATGTAATCAATGTAGAGAAGAGTTAAGTGGAAATCATCTGCCTCACGGGCATTGGGAAGGGTGGGAGGGGAGTATATTGGGGTTCTTCATGATCACGATCACAACCATTCTGTTATTCGTCGATTGCCTCGAGCAGGCCCCAGTAACGCCTCCTTCATCCTAGCCCTGAGATTTTTTTTTAAAAGTGCCACATTCAAGGCTCTTTCAGAGTTAGGAGAATGAGACCCATCATTGTTACTGGTATTTGGCATATTGGGTTCATGGTGGGGAAAAATGAGTACTGGTGAAGGGAGTGGTGTTTGATCATAGTATGACCGAGACTTAAACCTGAAAGCTTAGTAACTTTTCCCACAGTGATTCAATAAATAATATAAGACAAAAAATAAATAAATAAAACTATAAAAAAAGAGTGAGCATGTGGAAATGAGCTGTATAAACATGTTATAATGGTGTTTTATAAGGAGATAGAATAGAATCAAACAGGTCATTTTACTCCTTACTTAAAATTGCATTTTGTGGGTGTGTGTAGATTTATTACTTAACTATGTATGAGACACACAGTTAAGTTCCAGGAGCTTCACTCTAAATAAGACAACCATGTTCTAGGACATCATGGGACTAACTAATTAATTAATTATATTGGGCTTGATATCCTCTTATTTCATGCTGTGATCCTAATTCAATGTTATCTTTTATGCTAGTGATCATATGAATATTTAGATTTTTAAAGAACTACGTAGGTACAAGTATGTAGGAAATAAGTATTAGTGAGATATATCTAGTTTTAAAGAAATAGTTTAGGCATAATTTTCAATATTACTTAGATATTGTACATACTTTTATATTGGTGATATCTGAATCTCACAATATTTTATTTATTTTTTTCCTGATATAGTGTGGATGAGACAAAATACTTTTACGTAGAGTCATCAAAACATAAGCTGATTTTCTTCTAAGTTGTTTAATTTACTCAACTCAATAGGTAATTTGTTGATTATTTCACTAAAGGTAGGTTGATTAATAAATATACAATTCCTTAATGTACTTATATTTAATATAAATATAAATATATTTAATTCCTATATTAATATATATTTAATATATCACTTAATCACTTAATCCCCGTTATTCATCGATTTATTCGAGCGGGTGCCAGTAATGTCTCCATTCATCCCGGTTGCGTGCTAGTGTAGCCCAATGGTATCTGTTTGTTCTAGGAACATGCAGAGCCTCAAACCGATCATTTAGGGTCTTGACGAAGAAGTCTGACCATCTTATAGGTGGGCGTCCACGTGATCTTTTGATGTCCCGTGGAATCCAATCAGTAATGGCTCTATTCCAGCGGTTGTCTGTAAACCTCATTACGTGTCCAGCCCATCTGATTTTTGATGTCTTGGCAAATGAGACAGCGTCCCTGATTCTTGAGCGTTGACAAAGATCAGAACTCCGGATTCTATCTCTCATTTGAGTGAATCAAGATATTCCAAGCATAGTTCTTTCGATTCCTCTTTGAGAGACCCGAATAGCGTTCTCATCCTGTTTTTGTAGGGTCCAGGTCTCTGAGGCATATGTTAATGCAGGAAGAATAGTGGAATCAAAGAGATGTGCTCGTAGCTGGAGGTTCTTAGTCCTTTTAGTTATTTCTTCAATGCTCTTGAAGGCATTCCAAGCCGCTCTCTTCCTCCTGCGCAACTCGGTTGCCAGGTCATTCAGCATGTTGATTTCTCGACCTAGGTATATATAACTGTTGCATTCGGAGATGGTGGTTCCGTTGAGAGCGAATGGAGCGTCAGGAACAAGGCTGTTTCTCATAAACATTGTCTTCGTAAGATTCAGCTGTAGTCCTACCTTTCCACACTCACGGTCAAAGTCGGCCAGCATTTGTGCCGCTTGGCTGATGTTTGGTGTTATTAGAACGATGTCATCAGCAAAGCAGAGGTGGTGTAGTTGCCGACCATCTATCTTCACTCCCATGCTTTCCCATTCTAGTCATCGCATGATGTTCTCGAGGGTGGCACTGAAGAGTTTCGGTGAAATGGTATCACCCTGCCGAACCCCTCTCTTGATATGGATGATTACTTCTTTGTAGAATGGTGAGATCTTGATAGTGAATCCTCAATAGAGCTCATGAAGGATCCTGATGTATTGAGTTTGTACGCCCTGATTAGCTAGGGCTTCCATGACCGCTTCCGTCTCAAAAGAATCAAAGGCCTTCTTTAAATCAATGAACGTTAGACAGAGCGGCATCTTGAACTCCCGAGATACCTCAATGAGCTTGGTTATTGTGTGGATATGGTCGATGGTAAAATTTTTTTTTTAAAAAATAAATTTAATATATACTATATAATATACTATATAATTAGATAATATATAATTTCTTAATATATTTATATTTAATATAAATATAAATTATATATTTAATTCCTATATTAATATATAGGAATTGCAGGCAAGAGGAATAAAACATAAATAGATATACATTAAGCCTTATATACCCTCATTGATCAGTTTATGTAATGAAATGAAAAGACATCAACTAAAGATAGTTATAGTAAAAAGAGTTTAATGTCACAAAAAAGTGTAAAAGTGCTATATTCTGTTCATATAAATTTGGGATGGGGGATTAGACACAACATCTGGGTATTAATTAATATTTTGGCTAGTAGAGAAGAGAGGGAGAGAAGAGCCCTCCAACTAGAGAAAACTAAAAATCAAACAAAGAATGATATGGGAAGGCAGCAATAAATTTCATAAGGAATTGAATACTATAAGAGCATAAAACAGACAACACTGACAGGGGTTGGAGCCATATTTGAAGGTTTTAAATAATATATTAATATTTTTGTTTGTTTTCAGCAGGCAATGGGAACATATTGAAGATTTTGAATAGCAGAATATTTAAGCGACTGAAGAGAGAAAACCGTTACCTGGAATAGTGAGTACAAGAGATGAACATATTTGGGCAACTATGTATACATAAAGGAATAGGTTGTGGTAAGCTTCCCTTGGCATTTTCTATATAGGAGGTGGAGGTTTAATACCAGAGACTACACAGGGATACATAGATATTGAAGTCACTGCTACTAATCCTGATATTAGTGCTGAAACCAAATGAACTAAGATTTCTAAAGAACAGAGTGAGTTTAGGCCTAAAAATATTCAGAATAAAATCCCGAAGTGGGAAGTAGACAAAATAATGGTGTTAAATTAAGATGGAAGAGAAACAGAAACCCATGAGCAGTTGCAGTGATAGAAAGAGAAACCAAAAAATAGAGTAATGTCATATCAGAAAGGGGAAGAAAAGAAAGCGTGAAGGAAAATGAGGCAACAATTTCAAATGCATCAGAAATCAAGGTGAGGGCATGCTAAAGAAAATTTATATATAAATTATAGCAAGTGAGCATTTTTACAAATGATGCCTGTTAAGTCACCGTTCTTTCACTGTGGACTGCAATACAGATTGCTAAATCACAGATGTCAAAGTGTGCTGCTCTAAAAGTGCTGCAGTTCATGCTCCACTCATAGAACAAACTGACTGAGGAGGATGTTAATTCACCTCTTCTCTTGAATAACTGTGTGGTTCTACATCTCATTCCTAGGTATGTGCTATGTAGGACTGAATTACTTAGGATAAATTCTTAATGCTTTAGCAAGAAAAGAGAAAGTGACAGTGTTGTATGAATCTCGACAGGAGTATGGAATTGAGTAGGGTATTCTGGGCAGAGTCTTTTTTTGGATTCCCACTGGGTATGTTTTTTTTTCCCCCTCAAGCTAAGAAGTGAAGAATTATACCATTTGCAAATTAAAATAATGAGGGCAGCTGGGAGACATTGAACACTCTTTAGCTTAACAAGATTTTACTCTTTCAGGAGAGTTATTTTCAAGAATTTTCATATTTTATCATAAATATGAATGATTAAAATAGAAAGGAGTAAGAGAATGAAGATTATATTTGCTTAAATTAATTATGTTTATAAATCTTATACATCAGTGAAACAAAATTAGTGGATTTTTGCTTAAAATAATATGAAGTCTTGTTTTTCTTTAAAATTTCCAGTACTTAGTTTTTAAAAATTGATCAAATACTTATTCTTTGCTAACCTTTGATTTTCAAAATGAATTCTCCAAATCTTCTAACTTTAAGATTGGAAGTAAAAGGGCTATGTTCTCCCATTGACATTCTTGGTTACTTTTCTGTTTTTGATTTGTTTTGTTTTTGCATTTGCTCTAAATGCCAAATATAAGAAAAGTTTAAAAAATGATGATTTAAACAAGGAAGAAATTTATTTCTTTGTCTAAATAGTCTAAAAGTAGCAAGTACAGACAAGGTTGCAGTGTCACAAAATAGGATTTTTCTATTTTTGCTTCTTCATTCATATGATTTCTATTTTCAAGGTCACTTCATAGTTCCCTAGGGCTGTTCAAGTATCACAAGTAGTAAGAAGAGGAAGTGGGGAGAAGTAGGACTTCTTTTCCTTTTAAGAAATCTTCTGGAAATATACTTCTGCTGATTTTCTTGTGGCTGTCACTTGGGCACATAACCCCAGCTGACTACAGAAGAAGCTGGAAAAAATCCATCTTTAAGAGATAAGACAGTTACTCCTTAAAATATGGTAAGAGTTATTGTTTTCCAATATG
Source organism: Sorex fumeus (assembly GCF_029834395.1). Lineage (NCBI taxonomy): Eukaryota > Metazoa > Chordata > Mammalia > Eulipotyphla > Soricidae > Sorex > Sorex fumeus. The sequence continues at coordinate 22,099,400 of NW_026606091.1, read as the reverse complement.
CAATACTTTAATAGCATTCCTATTAATAATGAATCAATTTTATCTCTCATTTTTGTGTTTAAACTTTTTATAATACAACTTGAGCCTGCTCTTGAAAATTTTTTTATATTGTTTTTATCATAGACAACACACTTAGTCATATTAAACCATATGAAACTCATTAACATATCTCTCATTTTCCCTATCTTTGTACACTTTTCTTTATATTTTTACCTAGAGTTTATCTCTCTGCTGTTCTTCAATAGAAACCTCCTTCACCTAATGAAACTAATAATAAATATCATATCCTTAAAACTTTGTTACCAAATTCTTAAACAGCATAGAAGTTTTTTCCTTATGTTTCTCATAATACCAAATATGCATAGTAAACCACATTAGAAAACCACACTGCTAGGGATGGGTGTTGGAACATTGCATGACTGAAACCCGGCCACGAACAGCTATGTAGCTGTGTATCTCACTGTGATTCAATTAAAAGGGTAGATAGGTGGAGAGAGAGAAAGAAAGAGAGAAGAAGAAGAAGAAGAAGAAGAAGAAGAAGAAGAAGAAGAAGAAGAAGAAGGAGGAGGAGGAGGAGGAGGAGGAGGAGGAGGAGGAGGAGGAGAAGGAGGAGGAAGAGGAGGAGGAGGAGAAGGAGGAGGAAGAGGAGGAGGAGGAGAAGGAGAAGGAGGAGGAGGAGGAGGAGGAAGAAAGAAGAAGAAGAAGGAGGAGAAGAAGGAGAAGAAACAAAGACAGAAAGAAAGACAGAAAGAAAGACAGAAAGAAAGACAGAAAGACAGAAAGACAGAAGAGAGAACTACACTACTCCTGTGATATTGCCTTGCTTTGAAAAGAGCAAGAATAAAAGAGGGGAACTTCTCCACTATTATTGGTCATGTAAATAGGTTCAACCACTTGAAATCAGTATTAAATTTATACTGAAGCAGAAAATAGAGTTACTATATGTTCCAACAACCCACTTCTACGTTACTAAAGACTATAAAAATGGAATCTAAACATTATACTTACCTAAAGATTTATGGTGACGTTATCACTAAGATAAGGAAGCCCATGACAAATGACAACATAAGGAAAACTAATATATTTATTTATGTAATTAAATACTATTTGTCAATAAAAATAAAATTTTGCTATTCCTCAGCAAAACAGAAGGAGCATGTAGGGATTACATGAAGTAAAATAAGAAGGAAGAAAACAAAGTGATCTGAATACCAGGGGTCTTGAGAAAACCAACTTTGAGATTCATGAAGTGCTCTGTATTGAAGACCTTCCAAGTCAATGAATTAATGTTTGTGAAATAAATAAATGGAAAAAAAGTTCTCTTTAAATGTGATTTCATTTGGCAGTATCCATTCTTTTTTCTCAAGGGGAAACTTTTTAATTACTTAAAATTTTTCTAGTTATTTTTATATATTAGTAAATTCATTTTGATATTTATTTTCACTTTCTGATATAAATGATGAGATATATGAAGTTAGTTTAGATTCCCACCTCCTGAATATGGTTAGTAACATTACTCTTAAAAAAGATAAAGCTTTGATTGTCTTTCACTTCCGGGAGGGAGCATAACACGACGCACACCATAACTATGCCGTTGGACCCCATGCCAGGCTGTTTCACTTGGGGTGCCAGAGAGGGGGCTAGGTGAGGGCACTCCCAGCCCAAGCAGCCGAAAACCTCCAGAACTCAACCACTGCCATCTCACAGTCGTTCTCCACATGCTCGGGCTGAGCCTCACTCAGCGGTCAACTTATTTCATGAGATAACCCATGCCTCACAACATCCATACTCCTGGAGTAGTGGACCACATTTGATGGGGTTTAAAGTAGAGGACAACCAATCTAGAAGGATATATCTATAAATCTATATCTATATCTAATCTATATCTATATCTATATCATCTATATCTATATCTTTCTTATACATATATATGTATATCCCTCTCAGAGAGCCCAGCAAGCTACCAAGAGTATTCTGCCCCCACGGCAAAGCCTGGCAAGCTACCCGTGACATATTCGATATGCCAAATACAGTAACAACAAGTCTCACAATGTTACTAGGCCTGCTCGAGCAAATCGATGAACAATGGGAGGACAGTGACAGTGACATATGTATATAGGCACACAAGATTCACCTTTAACAATCTGTTAGTGATCTCTTATAGAAGGGCTTAATGGCCCCTGGGTGAAATACACCAATCTTCACACTCTTTCCTCTAAGGAAACTGTTTTGGAGCATTTTCAGCAGTTTGTCATAACATAAAATGCAAGATAAATTATTTCGGTTCTGCTTCGGGGCAGGGATGGGGTTCAGGATGGAAACATCTGAAATATGGTGGTGGGATGGTAGAATGGTGATGGGATTAGTGTTCGATTATTAAATGTAATAAAATATTGTGAACTACTCTCTCTCTCTCTCTCTCTCTCTATATATATATATATATATATATATAGACAAAGCTTCCATGTAAGACCAAAACAAATCATTAAACGCGCAAGATAAAGATGAGTATCTTAACATCATGATTCACAGAGATCAAGGATACATAATCAAGGATACATATAAGAAGACTAATAAAAATGAGAAAAATGTTAATAATTTTTAAATTCCTCATCATGGCAATGCTCTGGGGACCATAGGGGGTGCTGGGGGACTGGGCCTGGGTCAGCTGTATGCAAGGCAAGTGCCCAACCAGTAGCTCTATCTCTCCGACCCCTATAATAGATATTAGTAAGCGACTCACTCAGTTTCCATGTTCCCTTTATTTTTCACTGTGCCCTCTTATGTGTCTGGAGTATTGAAAGAAAGCTGGGACTAGCAGCAGCTATCACCCTGGAAGAGAAGAAAGACAGAAAATCTCAGCTCTTTATGAAGTTGTTCAAGTGGTACCAGCCCAGGACAAAGGGAGACACTCATGCATCTTCTCATTATTCCTACTCCTTGTTCTCTGTCACTTAGAGTTGAACACATTACTAACTTGACAGATTGTTTAGCCAACTTTGAGCCATGACTCTTGACTCCTCATTATGTAAAATGAGGGAGGAAAGGAACTAATATTACTCTCCTGCCTTCTCCTCTGCCAATTTCTCTCAGCTATATCATTATTTTGCTATCAGAGTTTATAACTCCTACATGCTGTTCTATTATGGTAATTAATTCTCTTAGGATTTGCCTTCAAAGTTAATCTAAAATTTGATAAATAATGAACAGCAATATAATTATGTAAATATCAGTCACAATTAGAACCTCATTTCATGATTGGACTCAGAGACAAAAATATAATTATAAGCCACAAAACCTGTATAGCTCAAAGAAGAATCTGTAATTATGGTCAAATATAGTCTTACAGTTCACTAAATCCTGTTTCATTTGGTTTATTTCATATTTGGACCATTACTTTCTTTTGCATGTTTTTTTTCTCTGAGGTTTTAAATCTTTAGTTTCCTTGTTTAAAAAAATTCCTTCAACACATTACTAATTTTAAGCCCAGTTTATTAATCAACTTCCTTGTGTGATATATCTATTGAAAATTATTTTCAGATTTATTAATAGAGATATAAAAGTTTATTCTGATAAGATTAGTATATGACACTATCTTTTCTTTCCACCATGCACTTAGGAGTATTTTTGGTCAAAAGGAATTTAGCAAAAAAGATTTCAAAATTGAATTAATTTGAATATAAAATTTTAACTTTATTTTATACCTCACTGGCAGACCTCCACTACCGATACTATCCAGCCACCGCCACACTCCAGGACGCTTTTCGAACAAGAAGGCACCAATCTCATCATGCCATTTTCGACACTGGAGAAGAATTGTTCCTCTGAACATGCGATAAAAGAGGTGTCGGAGGCGTCAACACAAACTTGGCCATGAGCATTGATTTATTCGAATGCTTAACAACCCGAATCGGACGTTTACATTTGAATAGATGTGGCTCACTGCCTGCAGTTTCTATCTTGGTTGTCTATGCAGCAACATCTAATTATGATAAAGGAGAAATTGAGAAGTTCTACATAGAGCTGGAAAAGTTCTATAAAGAAGACCACACCTCTACAAGATCATTGTGGGTGATTTTAATGCCAAGATAGGACCAAGAAGATCAGCCAAAGAACTTCACATAGGGACCCATGGCCTAGAATGGAATGAACAGGGTGAGAGACTGTCTGAGTTCATCATGTTGACCAAGACCATCCATGGTAACTCACAGTTCCAGAAGGCAGAACCTAAACGTTGGACATGGGAGACTCTCAGTGGAAAATTCCACAATGAAATAGACTACATGATATTCAATATACGGATTTGCCTGACCAATGTCGCTTTTGTCCCAAAATTCGAAACGGGATCGGACCACCGTCTCCATCGTGCAAAATTCTACTTCACAGGGCGGGGAGAAAGGGCTGCAACGTTTAAAAAGAGAACTCCCAGAACGACCACCAACTGGGAACTCTTTGGCACTATTGCGGCAACATGGGAAGATGCCATTGTTGGCAACATTGACGAGGAATTCGATCGATTGGTTCAGCGCATCCATGATTGTGCGAGGAACGCCAAGAGAGAGAGATAGCCACAAAAAATATGCCTGTCTTCGAAAATTCTTGAGCTTATTCACCAACGTGGTTTGGCACATGCCTCAGGCAACTGCAAGTGATCGTCCGAGCTCACAAAGCAGTGCAGAGATGTGATCAAGGAAGACCTCAAAGAGAGAAGAGCAGAAGTGCCGGTAGATGCGGCAGAAGTGGGGAAAAGTATTCGTAACACCCGCCTATCCTTCGCCAACTACAAGACCAAGATGACTGCCCTCCGACGTCCTAATGGATCTATCACATTCTCCAGAACGGCAATGGAGAAGATTATCCATAACTTCTACTCAAATCTTTTCGATAGCCATGTCCACTTGCCGACATACCAAATTCCACATGATGGATATGTCGTTCCCAATGTTCTCCCTTCTGAAATCCGACACACCATTTCGTCAGTAAAGAAACGAACAGCACCCGGCCCAGACAAGGTCAGACCTGAACACCTGAAGAACCTGCCATCAGTACTCATCAATACGCTGGCTCGGCTCTTCACACGCTACCTGTCTGAATGCAAGGTTCCGTCCCAGTGGAAAACCAGCAGGACTGTTCTACTGTACAAGAAGGGAGACATCCATGACATTGGCAACTATTGCCCAATCTGCCTATTGTCTGTCATCTACAAGTTGTTCACTCGAGTCATCCTAAATAGGATTGGCAGAACACTAGATGAAGGACAACCATGCGAGCAAGCCGGGTTCGGCAAAGGATTCAGCACCATCGACCATATCCACACAATAACCAAGCTCATTGAGGTTTCTTGGGAGTTCAAGATGCCGCTCTGTCTAACGTTCATTGATTTAAAGAAGGCCTTTGATTCTGTTGAGACAGAAGTGGTCATTGAAGGCCTAGCCAATCAGGGCATTCAAGCTCAATACATCAAGATCCTCTGTGAGCTGTATTATGGATTCACTACCAGGATCTCACCATTCTACAAAGAAGTAATCATTGATGTCAAGATAGGGGTTTGGCAGGGTGATACCATTTCACCGAAACTCTTCAGTGCCACCCTCGAGAACATTATGCGATGACTGGAATAGGAAGGAATGGGAGTGAAGATAGATGGTTGGCAACTACATCACCTCTGCTTTGCTGATGACATTGTTTTAATAACACCAAACATTAGCCAAGTGGCACAAATGCTGGCCGACTTCAACCGTGAGTGTGGAAAGGTCGGACTACAGCTGAATCTTACAAAGACAATGTTTATGAGAAACAGCCTCGTTCCTGACGCCCCATTCACTCTCAATGGAACGACCATCTCCGAATGCAACAGCTATGTGTACCTAGGTCAAGAAGTCAACATGACAAATGACCTGGCACCCGAGCTGCGCAGGAGGAAGGGAGTGGCTTGGAACGCCTTCAAGAGCCTCGAAGAAATAGCTAAGAGGAGATGTGCCCGGAGCTGAAGAACCTCCAGTTCTGGGCACATCTCTTTGATTTCACTGTTCTTCCTGCATTAACATATGCCTCAGAGACCTGGGCCCTACGCAAACAGGATGAGAACACTGTTCAGGTCTCCCAAAGAGGAATTGAAAAAGCTATGCTTGGAATATCACGTTTCACTCAAATGAGAGAAAGAATCCAGAGTTCCGACCTCCGTTGACAATCAAGAATCAGGGAGGCCCGTGATGGATCACGGGCACTGGTGGAGGGATGGGCACTTGATCATTGTATAACTGAAACCCAAGCACAAAAGTTGTAAGCCTATAACTGTACCTCATGGTGTTTCACTAATAAAAAAAGAAAAAAAATCAATAAAAACAACAATAACAAATAATAAAAAAGAATCAGGGAGGCTGTCTTGTTTGCTAAGGTGTCAAAAATCAGATGGGCTGGTCACATAATGAGATTTAAAGACGACCGCTGGACTAGAGCTGTTACCGACTGGATTCCACGGGATGTCAAAAGACGGCGTGACTGCCCACCTACCACATGGTCAGACTTCTTCATCAAGATAATGAATGATCGGTTTGAGGCTCTTCGTGTTCCTAGAACGAACAGACACCATTGGGCTACACTAGCACACAACAGGGACAAATGGAGACGTTACTGGCATCCACTCGAGCAAATCGATGATTAATGGGAAGTCATTGACCTCTGTAAATTTTGATGTTAAGATAGTCATCTTTATCTTGCTAATTTAATAATGATTTGTAGTGGTCTTACATGGATGCTTTGTCTTTCTTTTTAAATTTTTTTTATTTTATAAGGTAGTTCACAATATTTGATTTACATTGAATATTTAAACACCAATCCTACAATCATTACACCTTCCCACCACCATAGTTGGGATGTTTCCATCCCAGCCTCAATCCCTGTCCCAAAGTACAACTGAAATAATATATTTTGTATTGTTTGTTATGAAAAACTGCTGAAAGTGCTACCAAAAAGTATTCATACGCGAAACAGTGTGAAGATTGTTTTCTTTTGGCAGAAACCATTAAAATATACTTTAGGATATCACTAACATGTTATTAAAAGTTGAGTGAACTTTTGTATGTATATCTGAAAAAAATATATGCATATATATATATATTTCTCTCTATGGTTGATTGCCCACTATTTGAATCCCATCAAGTGTGCTGTGATACTCTTGGAGAATGGGTAGGGAGTGTTTTATGACGTGTTCTGTGCAGTTGCGAATGTGACCGCCCAGTCCAGGAATATGTTCACTCGTGTATGTAGCTTGGCCCGAGCGTGTGGGAAGTGGCCTTGAGCATGGTGGATTGGGTCCCTTGGGGTGGGGAAGTCTCTCACCCACCCTACTCTGGGGTTCCCCAAGAAAAACAGCCTGGCATGATGTCCAGTGGCATAGCTAAGGCGGGTGTCACATTGCTCCCTTCGATGCTTTGCCTTTTTAGCACAGATATTTTATTTGTGTGCCTAATGTTTGTAGAGTAGATTTATTTTATTTTATTTTATTTTTTTTTAGATTTTATTTTTTATTTATTTATTTATTGAATCACTGAGGGAAAGGTTACAAAGCTTTCAGGTTTAGGTCTCAGTCATGCAAATATCAAACACATTTCCCTTTACCAATACTTATTTTTCACCATGAAGAACCCCAATAAAACCCCACCCCCCGCCCCACCCAGTCCCTGTGAGGCAGATGAATTCTAGTTAACACTCTATCTGCTTTGATTAGATTCATTGTTTCATTAAAAGATTCACCACTATTATTTAGAGTTTACCCCCCCCCCCCCCAATCAGACATGTTGAAAAAGCATTGTGAAGTGATTTGCTTTCTACAGCTGGGTTCAAGAATTAAATGTTGGTTTTGGATTTCTGCTATTTTACTTATTGACCCTGGAAGTATTTCTACTGAAAGTCAGATAGTTAAGAAATTGGTTTCTGTGCTCTGGAGTCGTGGCCAAAGAGAGAGCGAATGGGGCAAAACCCTTTCCCCTCCGGGCAGACATGATGGCCTGGATTAACGCATAGTCCATTCACTTTTCTGCTCCAAGCTGCCGGGTTCTGCATTAAGATAGTTAAGAAATTGGTTTCTGTGCTCTGGAGTCGTGGCCGTGCTGGAGAGCCGCTCGCGGGGGGCAAATGGTGACCTCGGTAGGGCGTGAAGGACGAACCAGAACACCTCCCTTCTCATGAGGTTTTAGCCGCCCCCACACCCCCGGCTCATACCTGCTGTCCACAAGGCTCCCGTGTGGCCGCCATCTTTCTTTCCAGAGGGAGGAGGGCGGAAGGGAGCAACACCCTTTCCCCTCTGGGCAGACATGATGGCCTGGAATAACGCATAGTCCTTTCACTTTTCTGCTCCAAGCTGCTGGGTTCTGCATTAAGTCCTTGTGCTTCTGGGGCTGTGGCCGTGCTGGAGAGTCGCTCGTGGGGGGCAACTGGTGTCCTTGGTAGGGCGTGAAGGACGGACCGCAACGCCCCCCTTCCCATGAGGTTTTAGTCGCCCCCACACCCCCGGCTCATACCTGCTGTCCACAAGGCTCCCATGCGGCCGCTTTCCTTCTTTCCAGAGAAGAGAGTAATGGATTATAAATATGTCTTTTTTTAATAAGATAGTTTTAATGTAAAATTTAACCAAATCCATGACTTTTCCTTTTATGAACCCGTGTTGAGCTCTTCTGAATTGAACTTAAGAGTTCACAATCACGATCACGATCATCCTGTTGTTCGTTGATTGCCTCAAGCAGGCACCAGTAACGTTCCCTTTGTCCTAGCCCTGAGATTTTAAAGTGCCATATTCAAGGCTCTTTCAGGGTTAGGAGAATATTAGGTACACCACAGGGAGTTTGCCAGACTCTGTCATGTGGGCAGGTTACATTCGGTAGCCTGCCAGGTTGTCCAAAGTAAGAATGAGATAATAAGATGACGCTTCTGGGAGCTGGATTTTATAGTCTCTGGGTCTTGGCCATTGATGGGATTACACAGCGCCAGGGGGTCAGTTGGTGGGTGTGACCCCCGCCAACTGGAATATGGAGTATCTGAATGGAGGATGCTCAGCCCTGATTCGAGCAGGCTTGGAGATCTCAGCCCTGGGACCCGCATGCCTTTGTTCCTCTGCCAGTACCTTCATGTGTGTGGAGAGTGGTCTCAGCATGGTTGTGGCTGGTTCTGAAGGTCTTCGGCTGCCAGAGCTTTGCTTGGAGTGGGGAGAGAAACTCAACCCGCCCCCCTTCAAGGGGCCCGAGCAAGGACAGCCAGGCGTGGGGGCAGGAGACTCTGCGCTGTTCTCTTCCAGGAGCTGGGTTTTGTAGTCTCTGGGTCTTGGCTATTGATGGGATTACACGGCGCCAGGGGGTCAGTTGGTGGGTGTTACCCCTGCCTACTGGAAGATGGAGGATCTGGGTGGAGGATGTTCAGCCCCGATCTGAGCAGGCTTGGAGATCTCAGCCCCGGAACCTGCACGCCTTTGTTCCTCTGCTGGTACCTTCATGCGTGTGGAGAGTGGTCTGAGGATGGTTGCGACTGGTTCTGGAGGTCTTTGGATGCTGGAGCTCTGCTTGGGGCGGGGAGGGAAACTCAACCCACCGCCCTTCAAGGGGCCCTAGTGAGGACAGCCAGGTGTGGGGGCAGGAGACTCTGTGCTGTTCTCTTCAGGGAGCAGAACTTAAGAGTTAACTTTGATTTTTCAAAATTTTTTTAGTGAAACACCAAGAGGTACAGTTGTAGACTTACAAAGAAACAAACTTGGGTTTCAATTATACAATGATCAAGTACCTATCCCTCCACCAGTGTTCATTTTCTACCACCACGGATCCCAGTATTCCTCCAACCCCTCATACCCCTGTTTCACCATTCCTCTGTGGCAGGGCATTCCCTTTTGTTCTCTCTCCTTTTGGATGCTGTGGTTTGCAAGAGAGGCATTGAGTGGCAATCATGTTTGGTCTATAGTCTACTTTCAGCATGCTTCTCTCATCCTGGGAGGATCCTCCCAACACCCTTTATTTGGTGCTCCCTCCTCTATCTGAGCTGCCTTTCCCCCTAGCATGTGTGGCTGGCCTCCAAGCCATGGAGTGAACTTCCTGGTACTTATCTCGGGTGTTAGTCTCCTATTTTGTTTCTTTATGTTCCCCAGATGAATGCAATCTTTCCATGTCTGTCCCTCTCTTTCTGACTCATTTCACTTAGCATGATACTTTGCATGACATCGAAGCTAACGGTATCTTCAAAGATGTCACGCCACTGGCCAAGCAAGTGAAAACAGAGATAGACAAATAGGACTATTTTAAACTAAGAAGTTTCTGCACCTCAAAAGAAACAATGCCAAAATACAAAGACAGTCTACAGAATGGGAAAGGATATTCGCCCAATACACATCCAACAAGGGGTTGATATCAAGGATATACAAAGTATTGAACTCCACAAGAAGAAAACATCCAACCCCATCAAAAAATGGGGCAAGGAAATGAAAAGAAACTTTCTCAAAGAAGATATCTGAATGGCAAAAAGGCACATGAGAAAATGCTCTACATCATTAATCATCAGGGAGATGCAGCTCAAAACCACAATGAGATATCATCTCACACCACAGAGACTGGCCCACATCCAAAAAGAACAAAAGCAACCAGTATTGGCGCAGATGTGGTGAGAAAGGGACCCTCCTTCACTGCTTGTGGGAATGCTGACTGGTTCAACCCTTTTGGAAAACAGTATGGACGATTCTCAAAAAATTAGAAATTGAGCTCCCATTTGGCCCAGCAATACCACTCCTGGGAATATATCCCAGAGAGGCAAAAAAATACAGTTGTAGTGACATCTGCCCTTGTTTTTTTCGTTGCAGCACTCTTTACAATAGCCAGAATCTGGAAAAAACCTGAGTGCCTGAGAACAGATGACTAGTTAAAGAAACTTTGGTACATCTACACAATGGAGTACTATTTAGCTGTTAGAAAAGATGAAGTCATGAAATTTAGATACAAGTGGTACTACAAGAGTTAACTCTTTCAGGTAAAGTCACTGATGTTTTTAAGTGATTTATCACACAAATATCTATCACTAACATAAGGTGTATATGAGACATAAATGTATTATGAGTGTGATTAAGGAAAAAAAGACAATTGGTAGACAAAAATTTCAGTCTCGAGTGACTGATAATACTGATAATGCTTAAGATAGAAGAAATCAATAAATATTAAGAAGATATGACATAGAAATCTTTTATAGGAAGGACATGGGAAGGCAGTGATGTTAACTATTAGTTTTTATAAAAAAATTTGTACAATCTTCTAATTCTGAATGTAGGAGACTATAAATTTGACAAAACTGAGGACATCAAAGGACAATAGTAATATATAGTTTTTAGAAATGAAGAGCCAACCTTTTAAAAAAAGTGTACATTGTTATAGGGAGAATGAAAATAAGTCATCAACAAGAAAAATTATAATGGAGCTACCAAATAGCTGTAAAAAGTTCAGAGCTTCTCATATGGATGAATATACAAACATAGAAGATATTTGGAATTTGAAAGTAGTTTTTATAGGATAAAGGATAAAGAAAAAAGCTTTAATTAAAAGCTATCGCATAGGAAAGAAAGATTATCGGTGAAAGAAATGACAATTTGAACAGACCTTTGAATAAAATTATGTCAAAAGGAAATGGAGAGCCATTTAAAAGATGTTTAAAGTTATTTATCTAAAATGTTATGCTGCTATAAACTAAAATTTAATAATTAAGGTATTATATAGATATTTCTAGACATCTGAGGATTAAAGTTTACTTTTAATAGTCAAAGATTTTTTGCTAGCAGAAATAGTAGACAGAAAGAAAGTGTGGGATATAAAGATAATAATCCAAAAATTAATTTTCAATCTGATAATTACAATATCTGTCACTGTCACTGTCCTCCCATTGTTCATCTATTTGCTCGAGCGGGCCCAGTAACATCTCCATTGGTTGTTACTGTGTTTGGTATATCGAATAAATCATGGGTAGCTTGCCAGGCTGTCATGCAGGCGAGATACTCTCAGTAGCTTGCCAGGCTCTCCGAGAGGGGTGGAGGAATCGAACTTGGGTCGGCCATGTTGGCTGCGTGCAAGGCAAACGCCCTAACGCTGTGCTATCACTCCAGCCCATTACAATATCTATTAACTATAAAAGAAACATTTAGTTTGGGAGTCTGAAAATGTGTATCTATTAACTACTGAACATTTATCCTAAGGAGTTAAAAAGATAGAGGAAAGTAATGTTAAGCTTGCTTGAATGCCAATAAGTATTTGGACTCGACGCAGAATATTTATTCAGTTTTCTTCTTATCAGATTAAAGTTAATGCACTTTAAATTTATTCTATCTTAGAAAACTTGGAGGTTTGATAACCAAAATAAATATTTCCAGATATATTTTATAGTAAGATTGTGATTTATTTAGTTTTCATGAGGATCTTAAACTTTTATGTTTATGTTTGTTCTCTTTTGTATGAAAGTGACCTTGAAATGTCTGATAAAATCTTAGCTTTTGCATTTCTCAATGTTAGTCTGTATATCCAAATAGGTATGGTGAACTTAAATAATGCCAGGGTAATTTCTATCACATTGAGGATTTATTTAGATTTTTATACTTAAACTACTTTCCTTCAAAGTTTCAAATCAGCACATGATATTATATATATTTCCCACATTATGTCAAAGGAGATCTATTAAGAGATCAAAAGGTGGATTACGCTGATAAATAGTAAAAAAGGAAATATTAGATCAATAATAATGATGGATTTATTGGAAACAGGAATAAATATAATCTTCATTACTTTTTAAGTGCTGTTCTTGATTACTTGATAAAGGAATAGTACATCCTTCACCTTTTCTGCAGATGAACAGTCTCTTCTAAATTATATTTTTGCTATAGTTATTATCCAATTTATTTAAAACAAGATTTTATTTCAGCATCTACCTTAAACAAATTTGTCTTTAATTGCAATTTCCTCTCCAAACTGAAATAACTTTTTAAATGTAACACTTTGTTCAGAAATACCTAACTCTTCTATCCTGATATGAATTGAGACTTTATGACCAAATCTTTCTTGTTTTTTAATATGTAGAGAGCAAAGCAGAGAGATTTTATTTCCATCTAAACACCATGTCTAGGTCATCATCACTATACTTATATTTTGAAATTGACATAGCTATAGTTTATTTGAGTATCATCTATTGCATAGAATTTTGAAGATAAGAAAATGCCACAATCATTTTCCAAAAGAGGAGATAAATTGATTAGCTAAATAGAAATAGACAAAATATCCATCACTGTAACTTGTTTCTGACTTTGATGCTGATAAGAGGTGAATCTTTGGAACATAAAATAATGTTTGAAGTGTTAGAACACATTTTTTTCTCATTAGCTCTTTCTTATATTGCTATCTGCATCAGATATACTTCCCTGCAGTTTACTGTTAGCTGTACATATTGAATATAAAGATCTGACTCCAAGAGCCTGTTCTTCCTGAGTATTTACTCTAACTAATTGAAATTTTATGGTGAGGGTGATCTCTCTTTCTCCTGCTATTTGGTGTTTAAATAAATGATAGACATTGATATGTAGACTGCAATGCTACATTTGCTGTCATGGCGAGCAATCACAAGTAGCATGGTGGAGAGAGGAATACATGAGGTGTTCAAGTAGTGCTTTGAAACCATTGAAACTGGTAACAACCTGCACTGTTTACAAAATTTTAAATATAGAAAAATGTTGAGGGAAGAAGGACTGCTTATATCTTTTCTCAGTTTTATTTATTCATTGCACAAATATTATCATCTACTTTATGTTAGTATTGCTCTGAGAAAAACATAACAGAAGCAAAAGGATAAATTAACTTCATCTTCTTAGAGCTTACCTTATTTTAGATATTTAAGTTACATATAATATAAGATAGAATAGAAAGTATGAGTAGAATAAAAGATAGGGTTTTTGAGAAAAAAAAACAAGCCACAATTTGTTGCAAGAACAAGTATGATGTTAGAGAGGCAGACAAGGAACGTTTTGAACGTCTAAGGAAAACCTGAAGTGAATTATATGGAATTAGAAGAAGTCCATGCAGAAGGGATACAACTATAAAGATTTAGAAGCAAGAGTTGGCCTCGAATGCTTGAGACATTGCAAGTAGAATGATGTTGGTCAAGAAAGCTATGTAAGATTAGAGAATAATAGGAGATGAGACCCTCAAGGTAGGTGGAATTCTGTAAGAGAATCCTCATAGACCATTTTGAGGCCTTAGACATTTATAGAGATTGAGACAAAAACCAGTGGGAAAATTGGAGGACAGTCATCTAAAATGGCCTGTTTCATATTTTAACTAAACTACTCTGGTTATGTGCTGAAAATAGACCAAAAGTAAAGGCAGAGGGGCCAGGGACATAGTACAGGGGTTAAGGCATATGACTTACTTCCAACTCCTTGAACCATAGTGCCCTGAGCACCACCTATATACCCCTGAAAGTCCATTTGAGCTTTAACAGGTATAGCTCTGGAGACCTTCCATTACATCTGGATGGCCAAGGGTCTCTAGCACGGCAGTGTTGGAGCAGCATTATTACATCCTCAGACCCCAGGTTGGCTAAGAATTGTGGGGAGTGACATCTCAACCTTTTGTGCACTGCCTGGAATACTTCACTTAAGTAAACAAAACAAAACAAACAAACAAGCAAGCAAACAAACAAAAAGCAACCAAGTCAGAAACAAGTGAGAAAAACAACGAGGATCTCTTTCTTTCTTCTTCCTGCCCTATACTTTCCCACCCCAAGTGAACCTAGATAAATATTTTTACTAGAAATAGTTTTCTTTGAACTTTGACTTATATTGAGTTCAAATGAAAGACACTCATTGGGTAAATTGGAAGAAAAATAAATTTTGGACCATCGATACCCTCTTCTATCTCTCTTTCATTTCCTTACTGGTTGTCTTGTCTACATTAGGGTCGAGACCTGCCAGTGATCATCTCATTTAGCTACATTTCTGGTTTCCTGGTGTAACTAATAGCTTTATTGGTTGATTTCTGGGCCAATTTGGCTGTGCTCAGGCTTATTTCTAGCTCTGTGCTCAGGGATCACCCCTGGAAGGTCTCACATGCATCCAAGGATGAAATTGGGTGGTTGACTGCAAGACTAGCCTTTTATTCTCTCTCCATGTCCTAACTGACAGCAAATTATAATGGTCATGTTAATAGATGTACCATCTAAGGTTGGTAATACCATCCTGCTAAATCTAGCATGGTGACATTACACTTTTCCTATTGCCTTTTTAATCTCTGTTTACACCTAAAGGAACAGTAAATGCTTCCTTTGTTGACCTTAAATTGCCCTGTGTTTTCTGCTTGGGAATCTATAAACACATTAGACAGGAGGTCATGCAATTCAGGTGATGGTAACCCATTCAGGGACATGGGAGTGGAGGTGCTAAGTGGTTTTGAAATCAGAACTTACTTGTATTTTATTTTGAATGCACTACATGGTGAAATTGAAAAAAAAACACCTAATGCTTTCTCAATATTTGACCCCCAAAACTCAAAAAATGTTGTTGGCATTTTGATATATTCTCTTCAAGTTCAGGGGAGAGAACTGAGCTAGAGACAGAAAACTGGAAGCTACCTATATAGATGATTTTCATGACTCTAACCTTTTCATATCCCTGCTCTAAGTAAAGTCACGGAAAATGGAGTATAGAAAGAAAAAAAAACACAAAGTTTAAGTCCCAGAGCAGTCTGATATTTAAAGATTAAATCAATGAGGGAAAAAAACCAAAAAAAAGAGTATTGAAGAGCTAAAAGGTATTCCAAAAGATTGTGATATTCTGGGATCTAAGTGAGGAAACTAAAAAGCAACCTGTAAAGTTCTGAGAAACTAAGCTTGACTTCCAGTGTAATATTATATTTAAAAATATACAGCTATGCTAGTATGCAATTACATTTTCATACAGAAAGAAAAGTTTTCTTAAAGAGAATTATAAATGGCATTTTAACTGTACATATTTCTGTGGTCCTCAGTCACTCAACACTCATGGTGACAATTTCATAAAATAGCTTGTTTTTAGATGTATCAGTGTCTTGATAGTTTAGTATCCTATACAGTGCCTATCTACACTATTTTTAAGAATTTAAATAATCAGGGCCAGAGCAATAAAACTGGGCTTTATCCCATATGATCCCATGATCACTGACTGCAGAAACAGGAGCAACCCCTGAACATCAACCCCCAAAGCCAAAAAAAAAAAAATAAAAATGAAATGAAAGAATTTAATCTTAAAAAAAGCTAAGATCTATTTGCCCCCAAAGTATACAAGTTTTTGCTTTAAGAAAAAAAAATAGTGGAAAGAAACAAACTCAGATACTCTTAGAGGACAATGTATGAATTGAATAGGGAAAGAGGTGACGTGCACCAGTTCATCCCAAATATTTAAAAGGTGAGGAAGAACAAGAGCCCTTTGGAGTTTTCCTGAGTTTGTGAAAGATGTTTACTGCTGGGACAATTATTTTAGAGAATTTCAAGGATAGCAACTGTAGACTGTTTTTCATGGATTTAAAATTCTTAACTCTTCATGTCACTAACAATATTTATTCTTTGGTGTTGGGGAGAGTTCTCAAGTTGTAGAATTCTGGTCCTGCATGCAGAAGGTCCTGAGTTCAATCCCTGGCATCTGTTACAACCCTGATAACCCTAGAATATTGCAGGGCTCGAACATCATTGGGTGTGAATATATACAAATAATTTATTTTAAAATACTGATTAATTTAGTGATGAAGTAAAGAAACCCATAAACATATTTTCTTGAATTTTAGCTGAAAACATAAATTTTTCAGCTCATTGGAAATATCACTTCTTGTGAAGTTATACATTAATCATCACAAAAATGAACATGCATGCCACTTTTCTGTAATTAAATTATTTTGAAAAATGAGTCATCAGTGCATAAAATATTGACTTCAATATCTAATTGAGATGCTAGGTTACTGAAGCCTCTTCCTTAGGGACTTGAGCTAGAAAGCTGAGGATTTGTGATATATGGATGGAAATTTATGTTTACTGTATGATACTAATTTTAATGATCTACGCATGTATGTAAAAGTGATTAGTTAAGATAATATTCACAAATATGTATGAGAATTTTAATACTTTTATTTCAAATGTTAAGGATGCAATTTTCTAGTATACTTGGTTGCTTTTAATTTTGATTGCTGTGAAATATGAGAGAAATCCTGAGATTTTCTGATTATCCTCTCCATAACAGTATCTCTATTTATTAACTTCTACATTGTTATCTACTATACCATAGAATTAGATATTCTATAAGCACACTAAAGATTTAGAAGTTTCTTCTTACCAGCAAAATTTACATTGATTCTATACACATTAATCTTCTACTAGCTTTTGTTTTTCTTTCTTTTTCAAATATATGCTTAATATGTTTTCACTTATTTAAGAAAATAAGAGCTTAAATAAATATGGATAGTGGGTTGGAACATCAAATATATTAAAATCTATGACTCATAATGGTATATGTATATAAATTTGGATGCATATATATATATACATATATATGTTTTTCCTATTGTTAGTTGTTGGGGTTACATCCCATGGTAGCAACCAGGGCCACACCTGGACAAATGATATAGGGTCGTGCTGTGGGAACTCAAGGCACGAGGCCCTGGAAATAAAATCCAGAGCCTGGAACATGAAAAACATGTGCTATATCACTTGGACTATGTATCCAATGCCATATATGGTTTCTCGAAAGTTCATTAATTTTTAACATGAGGATAAAAAGGCGGGCTCAGGAATCATCCTGTATTTCCCATATGAACTGTACTTTTCAGTGTTCAAAGAGTTGATGAAAGGAAAATGTATTTTATTTTATTTTATTTTATTTTATTTTACTTTGCTTTTTGGGTCACACCTGGCGATGCACAGGAGTTACACCTGGTTCATGCACTCAGGAATTACTCTTGGTGGTGCTTGGGGAACCATATGGGATGCTGGGAATCGAACCTAGGTCAGCTGCATGCAAGGCAAACGCCCTACCAGCTGTGCTATTGCTCCAGCCCCAAGGAAAATGTATTTTAAAAGATAAATACAATTATACAATGTTATGATTATTGATTAAAGAGTGCAATTTCAATAAAGTTGCATGTTTTTCTGCAGACTTCTGTCCATTTGTTAAACAAAGAGTATATTTTTGTTTAGTGGAAAGGTAGTCCAAAGGGAAAACATTCAGTCTATCACAGGCCAAACTGACTATAATATTCTTTTATTTAATTGATAACAAATTCCTAGCACCTCACAATGTAATTTGCAACACTCTTTATATTTGATTGCTTTCCTTATTAACTAATGAATTGAGTAAAATCTTGACATGTGTTAAATGAAGTTCTTGTGATAACCATGAGTTATCATTTTTGAAAATTATATTTTAACAAAACTAGCAAGTGAAAAGGAAATTATGGAATTTGAATGTCATACATCTTTGCAACTCCTAATGAATTAATGGATAAAGTGCTTAATCTTCAACTGCTAATGGCATCATACATGCAAAAGAGATAACTTGGCAATATGTACCTTAAGAAGGAAATATAGAATATCATTTTCAAAGCAATGTTGCCAAACACACAGAATCTGGATCCTCAATAATCCCCACCTCCAAAATGACAATGAAATGTATTCAGAGAATGGTAGATAGGATATAGGGATTAATAAAAAATGTACAAAAATACTTGGTATGGATTAAAGTAGGAAATCTGAGGGAATGTGCTACTTGACTCTGTAAGCAGTGTTTCATAACCCTAAAATATCATTTTAGATTTGAATTTTAGAATTCATAAAAGGTTTTGAGCATCACAAATTTATGCATTCTTATATTTATAATATCTCAGTGAAGGTAGCTGGGAAATAAATGACAGAAGAAGGTACTGGTAAGTTCATGATACTCATCATATTACCAACCAAAATGTTATAGAAGAGTAATGCAAAGGACATCTATATATTGACTGAAAATTCAAATAACTTTGTCTCAACTGTTGCAGCTCTATTTTTATCAGTTTCCTTCATTATCTCTTAGTACAAAAGTCATATAGTAATATAAAGTATTCACATGAAAATGAATCAGAATTTTCTTTTTCTTGCTCATTCTTTTCTAGCTTTAATTCTACACACTACAAGCAATGAATCAAGTCTGTCTAAAAGTTATTAAGGTAGTTTCTTCCTGTTGTAATTAAATAAGGAATCAAAAACTCTTCGTCGCTTTTTTTTTTTATTAGTGAAACACCATGAGGTACAGTTGTAGACTTAGAAATTTTTGTGCTTGGGTTTCAGTTAAGGTAGATACAACTATAAATGGAGTCTTACTTATACTTTTTGAAGTGTCAGTGTAGTTCATCAGGGAAATAAGAAATGGTTATTAATTATACAAGGAATAAACAGAGGACAGAGGAGGTGAGAAATTATATAAATCAGTGAACGTTTTGTTGGAAAAATTTCCATACTGTTATCTACAGAGGCTGAACCAGATATCATTTCCATTAATGTAAATAAGGAACCCTTTCTCATTGCACCCTGGCTAACACTAACTGTATCTAGTCTTTTTGCTATTTACCATTCTCACTGATCTGAGTCGATATATGACTGTTATTTTGATTTGTATTTCCACAATAATAGCATTGTAGCACTGTCCTACCATTGTTCATAAATTTGCTCAAGTGGGCACCAGTAATGTCTCACAACAAATTGTGAGACTTGTTACTGTTTTTGGCATATCAAATACACCATGGAGAGCTTGCCAGGCTCTGCCATGTGGGCAGGATACTCTTGGTAGCTTTCTGGGCTCCCCAAGAGGGGCAGAGGAATTGAACCCGGGCTGGCCACATACAAGGCAAAGGTCCTTACCGCTGTGCTATCGCTCTGGTTCAGATGGTGAACTGCTAGGGTTAGGAAAGATTAATCTGGTCTGAGCACTGTAGTCTGAGTCTGTGGCAAGATGGTCCCAGGAGAGCTGCCCTACAAACCTCAACTGTATCTCTTACTGTGTTCTTACAAAAATAACTAATATTAAGAAATAGAATTAAGACGTTAATTAAGATGTTAATTAAGTTATTGGAATAAGGAGAAGAGGAATGGCCCCTAGGTGGTGTTTTGGCACTTGGCCCTTGAGCCTGATGGGTGGTCAGGAAGGGCTTTCTTATGTTAATTTTGCTACCTAACTGGGTGTAGCACCTACACCCAGTGTGAGGGAGTTGGGGAGATGAGGCAGTTGGAGAGAGATGAGAGAGAGAGCAGGGCAGCAAGATTGAGCACGGAGAGACTAGCCAGGGGTACAGAGGGAGAAAGATATATAAGAATACAGGAGCAGGCACATGGATAGAGAAAGAGAGCCCAGGCTATGAGAGGGAGTGTGGAGAGATGAGCAGGAGGAGACAGGAATGAGGGGCAGTGTGAGGCTAGAAGGGGGAGCTTAGTGAGAATGGAACAGGCGTGTGGGAAGAATGGAATAAATAGCAACTGATCAACCAACCAGCTTGACCCTCCTTTCCTCCTCCATCTGCCCCATGAGCTTGACCGCCCCGGTTGGGGGAGCAGCCTGAGACCACCTGAACCCAGGCTCCCGAGAGGGAGAGCCACCAGAGCCTCCCCTGTCCACCTGGAGATTATACACAGGTTGTTTCCAGATTCTGGATATTGTGAACAGTGCTGCAATAAACAAACAGGAGTAGAGGTCATTTCTACTGTGCTTTTTTGGCACCCTCAGGATATATTCCCAGAAGTGGTATTTTTGGAGAAGGCAGCTGAGATAGAGAAGGGATCACTAAGTCAATGATGGTTGGAGGGATTGCTTGGGATGAGGATACGTGCTGAAAGTAGACAAAGGACCAAACATGATAGCTTTTCATTATCTATATTGCAAACCATAATGCCCCAAAATAGAGAGAGAGTATGGGGGAAATTGTCTGCCAGAGAGGAAAGGGGAAGGGTGGGATTGATGGTGGAAAACATACACTGGTGGAGGGATGGGGTGTTCGATCACTGTTTCACTGAAAATCAAACATGAAAGTTTTATAACTGTAGCTCATGGCGATTCAATAAAATTTTTAAAAAATCTGAAAAAAATAAGAGAAAGAACACATGGAGAGTGCGGGATCCCGGAGGAAAAAAAAAAAGAAAAAACAGGTTCCAAAAAGAGCCAAGTTCACCCGCAAGTTCCAGATGGAGTAGGCGCCGCATCTCGCCTCCCCCAGATGGAACCCCGGTGACCAGAAGCCTCTACAAACACAGCTCGAGTATGCGGGAACGAGGACTTTTTCTCAAATCTGCCGAACTACACCTCCCAGGTAACCTCTGATTCCGGAAGTCATGCCCACAGCCCGCCCCCCAGCGCCATCTTTGAAGCCTTAAGCATAAGAGAAAGAACACATGGAGAGTGCGGGATCCCGGAGGAAAAAAAAAAAGAAAAAACAGGTTCCAAAAAGAGCCAAGTTCACCCGCAAGTTCCAGATGGAGTAGGCGCCGCATCTCGCCTCCCCCAGATGGAACCCCGGTGACCAGAAGCCTCTACAAACACACCTCGAGTATGCGGGAACGAGGACTTTTTCTCAAATCTGCCGAACTACACCTCCCAGGTAACCTCTGATTCCGGAAGTCATGCCCACAGCCCGCCCCCCAGCGCCATCTTTGAAGCCTTAAGCATAAGAGAAAGAACACATGGAGAGTGCGGGATCCCGGAGGAAAAAAAAAAAGAAAAAACAGGTTCCAAAAAGAGCCAAGTTCACCCGCAAGTTCCAGATGGAGTAGGCGCCGCATCTCGCCTCCCCCAGATGGAACCCCGGTGACCAGAAGCCTCTACAAACACAGCTCGAGTATGCGGGAACGAGGACTTTTTCTCAAATCTGCCGAACTACACCTCCCAGGTAACCTCTGATTCCGGAAGTCATGCCCACAGCCCGCCCCCCAGCGCCATCTTTGAAGCCTTAAGCATAAGAGAAAGAACACATGGAGAGTGCGGGATCCCGGAGGAAAAAAAAAAAGAAAAAACAGGTTCCAAAAAGAGCCAAGTTCACCCGCAAGTTCCAGATGGAGTAGGCGCCGCATCTCGCCTCCCCCAGATGGAACCCCGGTGACCAGAAGCCTCTACAAACACACCTCGAGTATGCGGGAACGAGGACTTTTTCTCAAAACCGCGCGGCCGCTTATGCGGCCGCGCGACATCTCTCTATATACAAAGTGATCAATGAGAAGTAAACCACCCAATCTTTCTCCCTGAAAGTCAGAGTTAAGTTTGGAGCACGGCCACAGCCCCAGAAACACAAGGACTTAATGCAGAACCCAGCAGCTTAGAGCAGAAAAGTGAAAGGACTATGCGTTAATCCAGGCCATCAAGTCTGCCGGAGGGGAAAGGGTGTTGCCCCATTCGCCCTCTCTTCTCTGGAAAGAATGATGGCGGCCGCATGGGAGCCTTGTGGACAGCAGGTATGAGCCGGGGGTGTGGGGGCGACTAAAACCTCATGGGAAGGGGGGCGTTCCGGTCCGTCCTTCACGCCCTACCGAGGCCACCAGTTGCTCCCCACGAGCGGCTCTCCAGCACGGCCACAGCCCCAGAAGCACAAGGGCTTAATGCAGAACCCAGCAGCTTGGAGCAGAAAAGTGAAAGGACTATGCGTTAATCCAGGCAATCATTTCTGCCCAGAGGGGAAAGGGTGTTGCTCCCTTCCGCCCTCCTCCCTCTGGAAAGAAAGATGGCGGCCACATGGGAGCCTTGTGGACAGCAGGTATGAGCCGGGGGTGTGGGGGCGACTAAAACCTCATGGGAAGGGGGGCGTTCCGGTCCGTCCTTCACGCCCTACCGAGGTCACCAGTCACCCCCCACGAGCGGCTCTCCAGCACAGCCACGGCCCCAGAAGCACAAGGACTTAATGCAGAACCCAGCAGCTTGGAGCAGAAAAGTGAACGGACTATGCATTGACCCAGGCCATCAAGTCTGCCGGAGGGGAAAGGGTGTTGCCCCATTCGCCCTCTCCTCTCTGGAAAGAAAGATGGCGGCCACATGGGAGCCTTGTGGACAGCAGGTATGAGCCGGGGGTGTGGGGGCGACTAAAACCTCATGGGAAGGGGGGCGTTCCGGTCCGTCCTTCACGCCCTACCGAGGTCACCAGTTGCCCCCCACGAGCGGCTCTCCAGCACGGCCACAGCCCCAGAAGCACAAGGGCTTAATGCAGAACCCAGCAGCTTGGAGCAGAAAAGTGAAAGGACTATGCGTTAATCCAGGCAATCATTTCTGCCCAGAGGGGAAAGGGTGTTGCTCCCTTCCGCCCTCCTCCCTCTGGAAAGAAAGATGGCGGCCACATGGGAGCCTTGTGGACAGCAGGTATGAGCCGGGGGTGTGGGGGCGACTAAAACTTCATGGGAAGGGGGGCGTTCCGGTCCGTCCTTCACGCCCTACCGAGGTCACCAGTTGCCCCCCACGAGCGGCTCTCCAGCACAGCCACGGCCCCAGAAGCACAAGGACTTAATGCAGAACCCAGCAGCTTGGAGCAGAAAAGTGAACGGACTATGCATTGATCCAGGCCATCAAGTCTGCCGGAGGGGAAAGGGTGTTGCCCCATTCGCCCTCTCCTCTCTGGAAAGAAAGATGGCGGCCACATGGGAGCCTTGTGGACAGCAGGTATGAGCCGGGGGAGTGGGGGCGACTAAAACCTCATGGGTCGGGGGGCGTTCCGGTCCGTCCTTCATGCCCTACCGAGGTCACCAGTTGCCCCCCACGAGCGGCTCTCCAGCACGGCCATGGCCCCAGAAGCACAAGGACTTAATGCAGAACCCAGCAGCTTGGAGCAGAAAAGTGAATGGACTATGCGTTGATCCAGCCCATCAAGTCTGCCGGAGGGGAAAGGGTGTTGCCCCATTCGCCCTCTCCTCTCTGGAAAGAAAGATGGCGGCCACATGGGAGCCTTGTGGACAGCAGGTATGAGCCGGGAGTGTGGGGGCGACTAAAACCTCATGGGAAGGGGGGCGTTTCGCTCCGCCCTTCACGCCCTACCGAGGCCACCAGTTGCCCCCCACGAACGGCTCTCCAGCACGGCCACGACTCCAGAACACAGAAACCAATTTCTTAACTATCTGACTTTCAGTAGAAATACTTCCAGGGTCAATAAGTAAAATAGCAGAAATCCAAAACCAACATTTAATTCTTGAACCCAGCTGGAGAAAGCAAATCACTTCACAATGCTTTTTCAGCATGTCTGATTTGGGGGGGGGGGGGTAAACTCTAAATAATAGTGGTGAATCTTTTATTGAAACAATCTAATCAAAGCGGATAGAGTGTTAACTAGAATTCATCTGCCTCACAGGGACGGGGAGGGGTGGGGGGTGGGGTTTTATTGGGGTTCTTCATGGGAAAAAATAAGTATTGGTAAAGGGAAATGTGTTTGATATTTGCATGACTGAGACATAAACCTGAAAGCTTTGTAACCTTTCCCACAGTGATTCAATAAATAAATTAAAAAAAAAAAAATCTGAAAAAAATAAACAAAAGCTTTTTGTTTGTTTTCCAGATGGGTACAAGTCTTGTGCATGTAGTGGATATGACTTCCACTGATTTTCAAACTAGATGTTTTGGTGTTTGTCTCTTAGGTACAGGTCTTGAAAAGTGGGGGAGTCTATGAGTCCATGCCGGCTCAAATCCTTCACTCCTCAGGGACTTCTGGGTTTTGCGTTGGTTCTGACCATGAATGTGGGTTTGTGTAGATATAGTAATCCAGTTATTCTTGTGGGTCTTCTCTCTATTGGCCCAATGCATAGGCACCATGAGAAATTTATTATAGTCTTGTTTTCCTTCTCTCCAGAGAAAGTTTCATAATATAGCAGTAGATTCTGAGTGTTTTGGGGATGAGGTGAGTTTTAAATCCTGTTTCATTATGCTTTTGAACAAGATCATGGCATTTGCATTTAGGGATACAGTGAGGAAAAGTTAACAGCTGAAAGAAAAGAAATATAATTTCCTTATTTATCTGATCAGCTGATTATGGATATTTTCTCAATTGTGGAATTGTAAGCTCTAAAATTTATGCAGAGTTGAAGGATAGAATGAGATAGGAAACCAGGACTTTGTCATTTTAGTTTTTAAGCTGAAATCTAGCTTAAATATAAAGGCTTCAGTGTTTCCTATGAAGTGAATATCTTGATAATTAAAGCCTCCTGTGAGTGATTTTTTTTTTTTGTGAGTGACATTTAGGCAGTAAGATAAATAACTGAATCATCAGAAGTAAATAACTAGCCTTCTGTTCATGGTGACCTTACTTGAAGTAGGGAGTGATGCCAGAAGTGGATCTGTAGTGGGTATGAGTGGCCCTCCAGGGGCTACCAAAACACAAAAAATTTGCTGAACACAGTTAGATTAACAGTGAAATTTCCCAAGACTTTGTTTAAATTTTACGTGTATGTGCTATGTGATCTAGGTCCAGAGTTCATTTTTAAATTTGTGTGTCCCATCCTTGCCACTAATTCCTTCAGATATGTCCATTCATGCAAAGTAGATTTTTTTCTCACAGTTATAAAAGCTAGGGAAAAGGAGGAGGTTATAAAAGAAAAAAAACTCTTATTAATGGACCTTCAGAGAATACATCTATTTTCTCATTCTAATTATCAGCAACCATCTACATCTGAATATCACATTCAAAACTGAAAAGTAAAAATAGAAAATGGTGAATAACTGCCGTTTTACTGTAAAAATAGGTGCATTTTGGATTTATGTAGTTTCATATTTTTCAACATCAATTTTTCTATTCCATTTGTTATATAGATTATAAAATATTAAAAGCATTTTACTTTATAAGATGAGAAGAATCAACTTTTAATATTAGAATATAATACAGTACATATCTTAAAACATTAACAAGAATTGTAAAATTTGTGCTGAGATATTTAGACTTATTCAGTTACATAAAATGTTTTATTTATTTTTTTATTTTTATAGAGACTGCTAAATGATGACCAGGAGCCCAGGGGCTACTCCTATAATTGCTCATTACTACAGACTAAGATAGGAATAGTTTAAAACATGAAACGCAAAATTAATTGTCCATGTCTTATTTTGTGATAGAAATATTTTCTTTAATAAAGAATGAAAAAAAACATGTATTTTCCCCCCAGTATTAATATGTGTTCAGGCTTATATCAATGTGGAGAAAAATATAGTGCTTTATAACTTTTTTTCTGCAATTTCTTTTAGATGTTGGATGGACAAGTCCTGAGTGTAATGAAACACAACAGTTCATCAGAAAAGTATTTTCAGATGGCTTTAGAGTTAGCCATCTTTTAAGTAATATATTTGGAAGGGAACTTCGAGAGTTATAAGTTGACAATGAAAGCATTCTCCAATAAGTGGATGATATTCTTATCTGCAGTCTAACTCAAGAGGACTTTGGTTGCCACAACGTTAAGATATTAAACTAATGAAGATATAAAATCTCTTCTACTAGAAAACAAATTATTAAATGAAAGTTAAAGATATAGACTCACTCTTGAGGGCTAGTCATTGTCCAGTGGTTGTAGGAAGTGAAGGGAAGCCTTTCTTAAACTCAGCAATTCAAACTAACAAGCAACTGAGGACATGGGAATAATAGGATTTTACAGATTTTTGATCATCAATAATGATGTTACCTGTATGTCTCTTTATACAGATGATACACAAAAATAAAACCAAAAAAAACAATGGTGAACATTTCTTCTGCAGTAAAAGCACCATGCAAAAGAAGGAAAACAATGCTCATGCTGCCATCATTATTTTCTTAAATACTCCACCCTCCCTGATTGGAGAAAGCCCTCTTTTTTTGCCCTCCAAGGGCTATCAAAATTATAATATAAGTATAATTGAAATTTGAAATTATATGCTGTTGTCTAATATCTCTGAACTCTTTCAGACTTTAGTAATTTTACAACCCCAATAGTATGAGACTAATATCCAAGGCCAGGAAAAACAGGGTCCAGGAATACTGGTCAATGGTTGGAGGCTTCCCACATGTTTTGGGGTGGGCAAAGGGCAGTTAGGACAGAGAAAGGACCAGTATGATAATAATAATTAGAAATGATCATTGTGGACAAGAACTGAATGTTGAAGGCTGGTAAAGGGTTATAACCTTTCAGATCTGTATTGCAAACCATAATGGCCAAAAGAAAAGAGACGGAGAAAGAAAGAGAAGAAGGAGAGGGAGAGAGTGAGAGTGAGAGAGAGAGAAAGAGAGAGAAGAAAAGTGCCTGCTAAAGAGGTAGGCAAGGGGTTGGGGGAGGATGGGAGGGAACTGGGGACGTTCGTGGTGGGAAATGTACACTGGTGAAAGGACAAGTGCTGGAACATCATATAAATGAAACCCAGTCATGAATAACTTTGAAACTGTATATTTCACTGTGATTCAATACAAAAATTAATTAAAAAGGAAATTTTACAACTGCAGAGCTATTGCCCAATTAACAACTAAGTTAGCATGAGATTTCACTCCTTTACATTGGTTGGTCTACGTCTCTTTGATAGCTAAAGTTTCTCTAGCAGATAGACCTTTGCCCATGACCCATGTACCTCTTCAAATTTTAAGGTGGCATAGTCTATGGACAAGATATGCTGTAGTTGTATAGACAGAGAGGTGTCCCTGGAAGTGATATTTTTTGAAAAGAAAGATGCCATTTAAAAAAGTGGTCAAGTCTCTATCCCTGATGGAGCATGAAGGCATAAAGATATCACCCAGATGCAGAAACTGAGGCACATAGAAAAGGGTGGAAGGGTGGATACCCTCAGGAAAGAAGATCAAAGAAGAACAAAAGGTCATGTCAAGATTATAAAAAAGACATTAATAACCCAAGGCTCTTCCCTTTGGTGACAACCTAGTATCATTGTTCCAGATGGGTCAGTATGGGAAATAAAAACCCTACTCTAAAACCACCTTTTATTTTTATCTAAAAAAAATTTAAAAAATTAAAGCATAAAGATTTACAATACTGTTAATAAGAGGGTGTCATGCATGCAACTTTTCAATGCTGTGCCCTCCTCCATCAGAGAGTCTGCTTCCCTCCACCTTGTCTCAGGGTTCATTGTCATACAATGCTTGCCCTCATCATTGGTAGACACACTTCCAAAGACCGACTCTAAGGTTTTTTGCCTGTGTCCACTTGTCATTCCCTTGCTCTGTTTCATTATAACCCACACATAAAGGAGATCATTCTGTATTTGGACACACTTCATTCAGCATGTTACTGTCTAGTTCCATACACACAGCAGCAAATTGCATGATTGTGTAGCTTAGTATTATACCAATGTATATATGTACCACATTTTCTTTGGCCAACCATCTAGTCTTGGATACTCTAGTTTTTCTCAGATTTTAGTTATTGTGAATAATAATATATTGAGCATGTATTTTTGAAATAGTATTTTGGGACCCTTGGAGGTAGATGCTGAGAAGTTGAGTTGTTTGAAGTGATGGAAGTTTAATTCTTAGTTTTATTTTTCAACTTAAAAAATTTAAGTACCATAATTCATAATCGAGTTTTAGACATAAAATATTGTACCACCAGTGTCAATTTTCCTCCACTAACGTTTCCAGGTTGCCTCCCATATACCCCATCCACTCCAGTCTTCCCTCTTGACAGGCACCTTTCTAAATTTGGTTATTAAAGTTGAGTTTCTTGATGCCAGTGTTATAAAGGCAAGCAACAAGTATTCTCTGCTGCCCACATTACAATATGCAATGTGTTCCCTTTCTCTGTCTCTCTATCTTTCTCTCTGACCTCTCCTCTTTCTCTCTCCTCTCACTTTCCTTAAATGTCTCTAAATAAAACAAAACCAAGAAACCCCACCCTTCGACCCCTGCGATTAAGCCTACACTTATCAATAATAAAAGCAATGATTTTTTTTCCTTTTTTTTTTTGGTGGAGGGAGTATCTAACCTAGCATCTCATACATTTAAAGGGTGTGTTCTACTATTGAGCTGTATCTCTGATACAGCAGTGATTTGTAAAGACTCATACTGTTCAATATAAGTTTTTGATTTAATACTTTAATAAAACTTGCAAAGCAGACAAAAATTGTTTTGTCTTCCAAAATGAGTGCCAGAAATTTAGCAATCAACAATTAGCTGGAGTCCTGAGAGTCTGAGAATTTGCTGTAGCTAGGAATTAGAGCGCCGTATCTTCATTTCTCTTCTGTGCAGAAGCAAGTCCCTTTTTAGGAAACATGTTCACTACTCACGAGCAAAGGGAGACCCTTGAGCACATGGCTGGATATCAGGAAAATTATGAGTGCTATTAACTATAAATGATTAAACAGTTTTTTCTTCAGTTAAATTCAATTTTCTATTTAATATACACTGATTTTCCACTTGATTAATTACCACAGGTAATTATTGGCTATCTAATAATTTGTCACTTACACCAAGATTGCTTTATATTTTACTTTAGGATCAGGTTTATGTTAATAGGGCAAGAAGTCCTATCTTACCAGCAAAGTTCATGGATGTTTTATCTTTTGTGCTACCATAATCTAGTCATGTGGTGGACGGACAGGATCAATTTTCTGCAATAACAAATAAATCAAAATAGGGTCCTGGATGGTTTTGCTTATTGTGTAAGAGTATTTTTATTTCATTGCATAATTCATGAGAATTAAGCATAGTACTTTGAGAAGGTACATAATAAAAGGAGTATTTAGGATGATTTTCCTCATCATATATAGGATGAATTAGAAAGGAGAATGCATGAATTCAAGAGGAAACCATAGTAGTAGACCAATATAGAAAAATAACTACTTCTATGGACCTTATTACTCAGGTAAACCAAATTGTCATTACATCTCTCCCATTCAGTTTCTCTGGGTTTTGTATTTATTTTTTCTCTGTCTCTTCCAAAAATAGTGGCCCCTTTCTATACTTTAGAATTTTTCATGGGATGACTCAATGGGATTCTGATGAAGTATCAAATTGTTACTAAGGCTTTTCTGATTCTTTTAGTTAGTGGTTTTCATTCTTGTCTTTGATGCCTCCAGGACTTAGAATCTCAAAATAGAAGAAAAAGATG
Organism: Sorex fumeus; assembly: GCF_029834395.1. NCBI lineage: Eukaryota > Metazoa > Chordata > Mammalia > Eulipotyphla > Soricidae > Sorex > Sorex fumeus. The sequence goes on along the minus strand of NW_026606091.1, from coordinate 22,069,328 downwards.
TGTCGGGCCTTTGAATATTTGAGTTGTTCAGGGAGTTGTTATTCACATCCCTCAATTCCTTTAGGCACCCTTCATTCTGAGTTTTCTTTCATGGATTTTGTTTCCACGATATGGAACCAAATTGAATCTCTAATAGAGAGTTTGATCTTGGAATTCTGTTCCTAAGAAGGATGAATAAGAACATCAGGAAAGTTTATCCTATTGGTTTGTACATGCTGAAGGAGCCCCACTGTAGGGGATGGTGCCTCGATACAGCATTAGTTTAGGTCCTGGCACTGGGAAAGTAGTCTTGGTTGACACTAGTCTGCAGTCATGAGAGAAGAGAGAATTACCCTATTAAATGTAGTTAAGCTTCAAGTAGGGTTCAACCTGGGATGGGTGATTAGATTAACAACAGATGCTTTATTTACATCCTTGGAAATAATGTTTTTTTGGGGGGGAGGGGGGAGGGGATTCTAATTTGATATTACTCGAGAGAATATGGAAGAATTGGGGAAAGTAAATACATACTCCTGAGGGGATTTGCGTTTAGGAGTAGGCACTCTTCCCCTAAATATCTTTCTAAACTAGAAAACCCCTTGAGAGCGACAAGGTTTTACATTTTGTATTTTAAATGACAGAGAGATTAAAAAAGTATATAAGGCATAAAAATAAAAATAATGTACTGCATTTGAGTAATAAAACACTGTAAATGCTGTAAATACATTTGTTACCAGAACTCTCATCTCTACACTTAATTCTCAGGAGTCCTGTAAATATGGTGTGATTGCATTTCTGAGAGTCTTGGGACTACGTAGATATTGTAATTTGGTCATTTAGGAAAACAGACATCTGATAAGAGTCATGTTCATTTAGTTGAGTGACTTTTCTACATCATGAAAAGTTTCTCTCTATACATGTGTTTTGTATATCTATTGGGTATGTATTATGTTAATTGTCATCATTTTATAGTGAAATTAAGCTGGATAGAATGGGAATGATATAATAAGTAGGCTTTATTGAATTCAACTCTAATAATACATCCTATTATTATGAAGCATCATCTAGTGTTGCATTATTTTAGACGCTCAATAGGAAATGGAAAAGCAATTCATAATTAAATTAATGAGACCTAGTACCAGGCTGATCTTTTAGTAATTCATTTTATAGCTGACCTGCAAGATGGATATGAAATGCTGTATGATCTTTGACCTATATTATAGATTTAAATAAATTAATTGAAATTAATGCAATGCAAATGCAATGGAAAAGAATGGAAATGGAAATATTTTTATGTGTGACCTTTCTAATTAGGCAGTGAAATAGTCTATTAACAAGGTATCACATTGTTCCTATTACTTTGGTTGGGACCAGCCTAGAGCTAAAGGAAAGATTTTAGTTGAGGGCTTTGTTAAAAGCTGTGGTGCTTTATTGCTAACCCTTAGTTTGTATTCAAGGTATAAAAAGAAAAGGGACTGCGTAGTTTTTGCTCTTATCTGAGGTCCTTGAAGCAATTTATAAAATTAAAATTTTCTGTTTTCCCTGTCATTAATGTTGTACTTTTCAATCTGTCTACACATTTACTTCCTGTTTTTACTTGCTTGCATGTGATCACCCATTGATACTAATTGATAAATATTAGCTCTTCAGATAAAAGTATTAGTTTTTAATGCCATAACATTTATTAATTGAATAATTCAGTTTTAGGACTATGGCATTATCATGATACTCATGTAGTCAATACCCTAGTTAAGGTTTTCTAAACATCATATTAAATAAAAGCTGATTTCATTTTGAAAATTTCTTCAGTGAGACACAGAAGAAGTGTTAATGGGTGCAATACTGGGTGATTAGCTCATTCACTTAAAAAAAAGTCTGATTCTTTATGGGTTGGAGAAAAATCAGATAAAACTTCTTTGCATCAGTTTTCTTTTGTATTTCTTTGTAAGACATTTCAGCTATGAGAAAACTAAGATTACTATCCTGAAAATGTTATATCAGAGTTTCTTGGCAGTGCTCAGGGAGCCATATGTGGTTCTGGGGATAGAACCTGGGTAGGCAATATTTGAAGTCAGCATGTTATCTACTATAATCTTTTCAGCCTGTCCAGTTTGTCCTTTAGGTTAGTCTTTCTCAATCTTTTCCCATCTGTAACTCCCTTCTGACCTTGTAACCTTCCTTCAGGCTCCCTTGTTCTACCAGTAGCCCTCCAGAGGCTCTAGCCATAAGTCCTGCCCCAATTTATGTGATTTTCACCTGAGAGATTCTGCTTTACGTATGTCAATTTCTCCACCTCCAGTCACTGGGAATCATTATTCTCTCACCACTTTTGTAAATTAAACTGTTTATATTTAATATATAAGAGATAGTTTACAGTATTTTTCTTTGTCAGTTTTCTTTCACTTAGCACAGTGCTCTCAAAGTCCATCCATGTTTGTGGAAATGGCAGTATTTCCTTTTTATAATATATATACATGTACATAATACACATAGATATCTACATATATGCATACATTGTACATTCATGTATGTATATATATACCACAATACCTATAGAAAATAGATTAAGATAGATATAGATAGGGATAATATGTAAATATAGATAATGAAATATATGTATACCTATAAAGTATACCACTTCTTTGTCTTATTTTGATAGAAGCCTAGTTTGTTTTCATAGTTTGATTACTATGAATAATAATCCAATGATGTGACTGAAGCAAGTGATAGTAATGCGAGTAGGGCTCTGCCTTGCATAAGGCTAGTGCAGGTTCTATCCATGGCATGCCATATGGTCCCTCAGTACTGCCAGGAGTAATTCCTTAATGCAGGCAGAGCCAAGAGTAACCCCAGAGCACTGCCAGGAGTGACTCCCAAACAAAATAATAATAATAATGCAATGAATATGGGAATATAGATATTTCTTTGGGATGTGAATTTACACATATATCTAATAGTTGAATTGCTAAATCATATGGCAGTTGGGTTATTAAATTTTAAAAATTATTTAAAATTATTATAGTCATTTCCCATAATGACTATACCATTTCACATTTCATATTCTCACCAACAATCTATGAAGATTCTATTTTTCCCACATCCTCAGTGTTGTTCTTTATCTTTTTGATAATCTCCATCCAAACAGGTGAGGTGATCTCACTGTCTTTATTATCATTGTTCATCTTACCACAAATCATGCTGTAATGAAGAACTAAACATGTTCCCCTTTTATAGAGCTAATCAACACTACACTTCTTAACTAAAACATTTCAAAAATATTTGGCATCATGCCCCTTTCTCTATTTTAGTATCAAATTAATGATGAAGGGCTGGAGTGATAGCACAGTGGGTGGTGAGTTTGTCTTGCACGAGGCTGACCCAGGTTCAATTCCCAGCATCCCATATGGTCCCCTGAGCACTGCCAGGGATAATTCCTCAGTGCAGAGCCAGGAGTAACACCTGTGCATTGCCGGGTGTGACCCAAAAAGAAAAAAAAAGAAAAGAAAAAAAAAACAAATTCATAATGAAAAAATAAGAAAAATATTTGAAAAAACTAAAACCAGCCAGTACAATTGATATTGAGCAATTATTTATTAGTATTTATTATTATTATTTTGGTTTTAGGGCTGTGCCCAGTGGTGCTCAGAGATTACTCTTGCAAGTGCTCAGGAAACTGTCTGTGGTGTTAGGGATAGAATTTAGTGGCGTAAATGCCTTACCTTCTGTGCTTTCTCTGGATCCAATTATGACTAATTACATAGGAATAAGATATAGATAGATTCTGGTATGATAAATTATTTTCCTTTCTGTCTTCTAGGACTGATTTTATGGCTTAGTACCTTAAAAAGCTATATTCATATATAATTCACATTTCATTCCCTACTACCTGATGGATGAATTGAACATATTTCTTTTTTCTGATCGTTCTTTTACCTAATCCAAGTGTTCATTTTTTTCAATGCACTTAAAAGCATTTTTAAAAAGCATTTTAAATTAAAAAAACTGCTTAGAAATTTACTATGCTTCAGACTAAATTTTCAAATTATTTTGAGATAAAAGAGCATCCTCAACATATTTATTTTTATTCTCTATTAATAATTATCTTTCCTGAGAATGTTTGCATTATTCATATTTCAGAGAAATTTCTGTAGTTTTTTTTTTACTTGAGATCTGTGGACTTATGCATCTCTTTCTCCACATATATATATAATAAATTTAACTTGTACTCTTAAAAAATCAAATACATAAACCTCCATCATAAATATTTTTAAAGTCCTTCAAGATTTTTTTTCCACAACTTAAAGGTATTTTTTTCTCCATCTTTCTCTCTATTACAGACATTAAAATGGTTAGAAGAAGCTTATTATATCCTAACATCACTTACCTCTGCCATGTCAGAAGTGACAAAATGAGATATCATTCTTGAATCAATGAAGGACAATCATGATCCCTTCACTACGAAAAAGAAGTCATAGAAATTATGACTGAAATACAGAAAGATTTATTACACTGAAATACAGAATGATTTATGTCACATATTTTCAATATAAAATAAAATATTATAATAAATTATTTAATATTTTGCTTCACTAGTTACTAAGCAAATTACTAGCTATTTTCCCTTCAGCTCACCAAATTTATTTATAATTAGTATTTTTTCCACTGCAAATATAAACTTGAAATCCTTTAAGATTTCTAATGACAAGGTAACAGCAGTGTAAAACAAAGAGTTCAAGCTTTATAACACTGAATCTAATAAGAGGTTATGAAAATAAAAATATTGAGGCTAGATAAAAGTTTTTCATAATCATATACAGCAATAACACAAATAATCTCTGGTGAAGGTAATTACATGAATTAAAAAATCTTTTTTATTACATGAACTAAAATCTTAAGTAGTTTTCATTTAAATAATCATCATGAGCTCATGAAAAATCGGCTAAAATGAACATTTTATAACAGAATAAGTTTATACATATAAAAATAATGATAAAGTCTTTGAGATGGGTATAATGGGTAAGGCCTTGCACATGACTAACTTGAATTTGATTTTCCACACCCCATATGGTCCTCCAAGCCCCACGAGGAATGATCCCTGAGCACAGAGCCAGGAGTAAGCTCTGAACAACTACTCTGTGTGGCACAAAGCCAAAATAAATAAATAAATAAATAATTATATAAACATTAAGAATTTTCTCTCAGAATCTGAAATACGCTTAATATTTTATCTACTTATAAACAACATAATGTAAGTTAAATATTTTGGATATTTAAATTTTAAATGTGTAAACGTGCTCAAACATACATAAATGCACTAAGATTTTGGGAAAACCTAAAGTGGAAAAAATTAGAAAATTTGAATTACAGAGGATTCCCTTCAAGTTTCTCACTTCATTTTGTGTTGATTAAAGCAGGCATGCTGATAGAATGGTGGTATTCATGTTGGAGGATTGACTAGTGAACTCTTTGAATGTGTTCATTAATCTCACCAAATAGATTTAACCAGGCCAACTTCAATCTACAATTTGTATTGTAGTAAAGTAAGTAATAAAAACTCCATCCTGTACCTTAGACGTTCTTACAGTCTCTCACCATAAGCCTCTTTGCCCAACTCTTTGGCTCTTGTTCTGTCTCCCATCTATCTTGGAGGCTAAGGCACAACTGGAAGTGGTCAGGATTTACTCCTGGCTCTGTGCTCAGGAGTCTCTCTTTAGAAGTGCTTGTGTGGGGGGGAACATATGCAACAGTGGGGATAGAAACACTAAGGAGTGACTCTTGAGCACAGAGCCAGGAGTAAGTCCTGGCCACTAACAGTTGTGCCTTAGCCTCATGGACTAGCTTTTCAAGTCCTGTTTCCCAGCCTTAACAGATGTCCCAAGGCACTGTGTCTGAAGTTGAGCCTGTTTGGTCCTTGAATGGAGGTGGGAGAAGGGCAAACAGTAGGTTGTCTGAAAACCCTTCTGCCACAGATCATACTCAAGTGTTCTCCTGACCCTCTGAAAAGCCAACACTGGGTTTCTAAAGGCCTTACACATTTTCTTCCCTGTGTAATTACTTTATTCCTCTCTTGGAGAAACTGATCCTTTTGTCATTCATCATGTAGCATTTCTCTTTTAGCAAATATTGATCTGGGAATAGCAGAGATCTCTGTCCCAACAAAACCGACATTAGTTTGTCTTCATAGATACCAGGGACTTCCACATCTCGTCTTGTCCCCATAGACTAGCCTTCCTCTGGTTGATCATTTTTTTAAAATAATTTGAACTTGTGCTTAGAGTAGTCCAGTCTTTTTTAAAAAAATCAAAGCTCTGCTTTCACTCAGTGAGGGCAAATCTCCAAGGTGCCTCTATTCCACTGTCCTGAAACTACTTGTCTGGGTGACTTTCAGGAGCTTTTCATTTGCCCAGACTCCACCTAATAAAGTTCTAAGATACGTGTATACATATATTAGTATATAGATATATGCTTTATTAGTATATATGTATATACACATATATACAATATAAATAAAAATATCTCTGAAAGTTTATCAGATACTTTCTTCTTGCTGATTCATTTCTCACAATTTTCCATTAACTTACTTTCCCAACTACACTAACCCCAACCTTTTTTTTGAAATCTCTTTCAATTTCTTAGGTTGCTAGTACCTGAATAAATATGTTTTTCTTCTTATATTTCTTGGGTCTTGGTTTGGGTATCACTGTGAGAATCTTGCCTCTGCTCCAAGAAAGTTTTAAGTTCATAAATGCTAGTAGTTAAGGAGTTAATAAACTAGGTAATAAATTGGAATTTAAGTTCCCAAAGCCTTAAAACCCACTGTTTTATAGACAAATGGTATGTCATCAGATATCCTTGGGTTTATATAATAATTCTTATCCTTTGCATATGAAATAATATAAATGTCTTTTGCAATGATTCACTGTCCTTCCTTAATGGTTAAATAATTTACCTGGCTGAAGGTCTAGGCACTGTTTTTTTTTTAATAGGAAAAAAAATTTAATTTAGGAAAAATTGTAAACTTAGAAAACCTAACTTTTTTTTTCCATTTTTTAAAATTTTTTTTTGTTAGTGAAACAGCATGAGGTACAGTTGTAGATTTACAATTTTTTGTGCTTGGGTTTGATTATGCAATGATCAGATACCCATCCCTCCACCAGTGCCCATTTTCCACCACCATGGATAATATCCCCCCCACCCCCATCCCCCTATCCCCCCCTGCCTCTGTGGCAGGGCAATCCCCTGTGTTCTCTCTCTCCTTTTGGGTGTTGTGGTCTGCAAAAGAGGCATTGAGTGGCAAACATGTTCAGTCCATAGTCCACTTTCGACATGCATCTCCCCTCCTGGGAGGATCCTCCAAACACCCTTTATTTGGTGTTCCCTTATCTATCTGAGCTGCCCTTTCCTCTAGAATGCCCAACTGGCCACTAAGCTATGTAGTAATCCTCCTGGTGCTGATCTCAGCTATTCTTGGGTATTAATCTCATATTTTGTTACTTTATATCCCCCAGATGAATGCAATCTTTCTATGTCTATCCCTCTCTTTCTGACTCATTTCGCTTAGCATGATACTTTCCATGTTCTACCACTTGTATGTAAATTTCATGACTTCATCTTTTCTAACAGCTACATAGTACTCCATTGTGTAGGTGTACCAAAGTTTCTTTAACCAGTCATCTGTTCTTGGGCATTCAGGTTTCTTCCAGTTTCTGGCTATTGTAAAGAGTGCTGCAATGAACAAACAAGTGCAGATGTCACTTCGACTATACATTTTTGCCTCTCTGGGATATATTCCCAGGAGTGGTATTGCTGGGTCAAATGGGAGCTCAATTTCTAATTTTTTGAGAATCGTCCATACTATTTTCCAGAAGGGCTGAACTAGTCGACATTCCCACCAACAGTGAAGGAGTGTCCCTTTCTCGCCACATCCGCGCCAGCATCGGGTGCTTTTGTTCTTTTGAATGTGGGCCAGTTTCTGAGGTGTGAGATGGTATCTCATTGTGGTTTTGATCTGCATCTCCCTGATGATTAATGATGTAGAGCATTTTCTCATGTGCTTTTTTGCCATTCGGATTTCTTCTTTGAGAAAGTTTCTGTTCATTTCATTGCCCCATTTTTGGATGGGGTTGGATGTTTTCTTCTTGTGGAGTTCAACCAGTATTTTGTATATCCTGGATATCAACCCCTTGTCAGATGTGTATTTGGCGAATATCCTTTCTCATTCTGTAGACTGTCTTTGTATTTTGGTCACTGTTTCTTTGGAGGTGCAGAAGCTTCTTAGTTTAAGATAGTCCCATTTATCTATCTCTGTTTTCACTTGCTCAGACAGTGGTGTGGCATCTTTGAAGATACCATTAGCTTCAATGTCATGGAGGGTTTTGCCAACTTTGTCTTCAATGTACCTTATGGTTTCTGGTCTGATGTTGAGGTCTTTAATCCATTTTGATCTTACTTTTGTACATGGTGCTAGGCAGAGTTCTGAGCCCATTTTTTTGCATGTAGCCGTCCAGTGATGCCAGCACAATTTGTTAAAGAGGCTTTCCTTACTCCACTTCACATTACTTGCACCTTTATCAAAGATTAGATGATCATATGATTGAGGGGAGATGTCAGTGTATTCAACCTTTTCCACTGGTCTGCAGTTCTGCCTTTGTTCCAGTACCATGCTGTTTTAATTATTACTGCTTTGTAGTACAGTTTGAAGTTAGGGAGGTTGATTCCTCCCATTTTCTTTTTCCCAAGAATTGCTTTAGCTATTCGTGGGGGGCTTATTGTTCCATATAAATTTCAGGAGTGTTTGCTCCATTTCTTTGAAGAGTGTCATGGGTATCCTTATAGGGATTGCATTGAATTTATACAATGCTTTCGGTAGTATTTCCATTTTGACAATGTTAAGTCTCCCGACCCATGAGCTGTTTTTTCCCCCTTTTCCTAGAGTTCCAAACCTACACTTAGAACTAGAAGTGATGTTAAATATGCAGTGTTTGGGGAATTTTTCTTGGAGAGAAAAGAGTGACTCTAACAATTCTGTTAATTAGGACCTGTGGAGCAGATCCTTCCTTTTTCAATCCCCAGATATAAATTTTTTAGGTTGAGGACATCTGGTAATATATTGTCTACATTCAATGTACTTATAGTTTATATGTATGAGTTGTGAAGGAAAAATGTCCTTTAGTGATGTAGTACATTTTATAATTTTAATCTGTACAATGAAAGTCACCGCAGGAAGAATATAAATAAATTAACATATAAATAAACAATGTATCTTTTATATTTACTCATTTACCAAATCTTTACTGGCATTTGATGTAATCAAGGCATTCTCCTGTGTATTCTGGAAAACCAATTGTCTTATCACTTATTTTTTTTTGCTTTTTTTGGGTGACACCTGGCGATGCACAGGGGTTACTCCTGGCTCTGCTCTCAGGAGTTACCCCTGGCAGTGCTCAGGGGACCATATGGGATGCTGGGAATCGAACCCAGATTGGTCGCGTGCAAGGTAAAAGCCCTACCCGCTGTTCTATCTCTCCAGTCCCTTATCACTTATTTTTAAGTATTAAGGAGTTACATTATCATGGAGACATACAGAAACACACACATGATACACATGATCATAGGAAAGAGATACAGGAGAGAGGAAGAGAAAGAGAGGAGAGAGAGAGAGAAGTGAACAGTTAAATAGAAATCGGAATGTGATCAATCTTATTAATCGAGGAAAAACAGCATGAAAAATTAATAGCTTGAGAAGTCGGGGAAACATTTGAGAGGTAATTTTGATTTAAGCTTTCAGAGCAAATTTATGGAGAATAAATTTTGAATATATATAAAACTGAAAGGAAAAGTCATTAGCAAAAGCACACAGAATGTTTGGGATCTGGAAAGTTATCTGACAACAGAAAAAGGGGAGAACATATAATGGATATTGATATTGGAGGAAACAGGTGGAACTTGTGTGTGGCGATTTTCACATATCATCATGAGAGTTTCAGATGTACCTTAAGGCTATAAACATGATTGAAAAGCTTTAAAGGATAAGAAACATTTTCTACTTGTCCAAAGAGAAATATTCTGTTAAATATTAATGTATCAGAAGCTGAGGATTAGTCATGAAGTTGTAAAAAAGTTTCGAAGGAAGTCTAAATAAATCAACATTTTTCCCCATAAAAGTTGAGATGAGAGTCAGTAAAAGTAGGGATAAATATGGAGAACTTAAATATAAAGGCCCTCCCGTTGATCATCGATTTGCTCGAGCGGGCCCAGTAACGTCTCCATTGGAGACTTTGTTGTTACTGTGTTTGGCATATCAAATATGTCATGGGGAGCTTACCAGGCTCTGTCGTGCGGGCGAGATACTCTCGGTAGCTTGCCGGGCTCTCCAAGAGGGGTGGAGGAATCGAACTTGGGTCGGTCATGTTGGCTGCGTGCAAGGCAAACACCCTACTGCTGTGCTATCGCTCCAGCCCAATGTTTCTGTATAGGGACACAATGTTACTGAATCACACTCACCACTACAATTTAATTCAAAATGTGTGACTTTCCACTCTACCACATTGACATTCTTGTGAATTGTGAGTGCATTTTAAGAAAATCTAATTTTCAAGCTAATCTTAAATTTTGGAGCATTTGTTACTAACATTTTTTATTTTTATGTTCTAATATGCTTTTTAAAAATGTTAATTAGTAGTGTAAATTTTGAAAGTGTTTCCAGGAGGATACAAAATGCTTATTGCTATTTCCAAAACTGTTGAAAATTTACCAAAAACCACATTGTAACTCTATTAATCCTGATTTCACTTAAAAGAAAAAAATCTAAAGGAATGATGCTTCAATTCGACTCAGATGCTGTTTGGGGTCACATTAAACAAGTGTGATTTTAAAAACTGCTAAGAAAATAAATCTGCTAACTGGCTGAAAGGAGACAAGCTTCACTTCTTTCTTAAGAGCTAGCATAGATTGTCAGGCCATAGAAAACTGATTTAACTTCCCCTAAAAATTCCCTTTTAGCCTCTTTGCTACAGTATTTTATCCTCCTTTACTTTCCACTAAATCAACTTCAGGCATATGTTATATTCAAATTTAATCATGGCACTAGAGTATTATTTCTACACAGAGTCCTATCAACATTTGATGCATAATAACTGAGCACCCTTAGTGGTTTGGTTTTGTTAGCTCTCCAAACACTTTCCTTAGACATTAAAATATTTATGATACAAGAAATCGTGTTTCAAAATGACATATGAAACTCCTAAAGCAGAATTCCAGTTTTCTAGCAATGTCTGGGTATTTCAATTATATCAGAGAAAACGGTAGCTAATTTCAGGCACCCTTGGTAATTTGGAGAGTCCATGAAGGAACAAGATGTGACTGAAGCAAAGAGGCTGGGTCTACACAAAGACAAAGCCTCTCAACCTTCCCTAGTAAGAATGAAATCCTTAGTGAGATTTTATGACTAACTTTATTTTATTCTTCTCCTGGTAGATGAAGCTACCCCATGACGTTGCTCAAAAATGATGCTGAGTACCTATTATGAAGTCACAGCACAAACCCATGATTTTGATTTCAAACCAGTTATTCTCTGATTTTTGGAACAGCCTGTTTCTAGCAAAGAGAGGAATGACAGCAGAACCCTTTAGTTCTTGGATTTTTAGTGATCTCCACATTTACAATCCATTCGTTCATTCACTCATCTCCCTCAGGTGCAGACACTGTACAAATAGAGATCTGTAACAACAATTTCCTTGATTCTAAGAAACTCACAGTAAAGAAGTAAAACAAAGACATTGAAGTATAATTAAAGGTTTATATTTGGGGGGCGTCCTCTGCTTTTAGGATTAGTGTAATGGCCTCATAACTTGAGTTTGGGAGAACTTCCTTCTTTTGAAGCTTTTGGAAGAGCTTGAGAAGATAAATAACAAGTCATCTTTGAAGGTTGCTAGAACTCACTATTGAAATCTTCTTCATTTGGGTCTTTGTGGGGACTTGATTGCTTTTTCAATTTCCTTGCTTTAATTGACTTGCTTGGATTTTCTATTTCTTCCTGGTTTAGTCCTGAGAGATTATAGGATTCTAAGAATTTGTCCATTTCTTCTGGATTCTCCAATTTACTGGCCTGAGGTTGTTCTTAGTAGTATTTTATGATATTTTGTATTCCTGCTTTGCTTCTCCCCATTTTGCTTCTGAATCTATTCATTAGGGTTTTCTCTGTCTCTGTCTCTGTCTCTCTCTTTTCTTACTGTGTCTGTCAAAAAATATTTTTATCCTTTAGAGAATCAGTTCTTGGCTTTATTAATCTTAGTAATTGTTTTGTTTATTGTTGTTTTTCTAGTCTAATATTTATTATTTTATTCTTTCTACTGATTTTGAGTTTCATTTGTTTTATGATCATGTTAGGTGTGCAGTTTGACCATTTTAATATATCCTGATATGTACCTATATTGTCTTAGATTTTTTTGTGTCTCTATATCCAATGTATTCTAATAGTCTATATCTTTGTTAGTGTTTGTTGCAGTAATTTTTATTTTATCTTAGAAATTATCATTGATTTGATAGCTGTAAATAGAAACAATATTCTACTTAATATATCATATCTAGTTTTTTTGCCTTCTATTTATGGTTATTTTCTATCTATATAGCACTGTAATTTTAACAGCTGATTAAAGTGGGCTCAATTTTCACTAACTCATTGACATTTGTTTTGTGTTTCAACATGTGGTCTATTTTGGAGAATATTTCATGTGCACTTGAAAAGAATGTCTTTTTAATTGGGGGCGATAGAAAGACCTATAAATGTGAAGTGCAGCTGGTCTAACTCTTTTCTTTAACATTCTTGTTTTCTTATTGAGTTTCTTTCTAATTGATTTATCTAATAAGAAAGGGCTATGAAATTACCCCAATATTATTGTGTTCCTGTTGAATATCTCTGTTGGCCTATTAATAATTGTTTTGTGCATCTTGATTCTCTTTTTCTTAGTGAAATATGTTAACGATTGTTACATTCTCTTCATGGATTGATACATTCATGATTATATAATGTTCATCCCTGCCTCCCATCATGTTTTATCTGATGTAAGTATGGCTGTCCTTTCTATTTCAATCTACGATTTCCTTGCATAATTGCTTTTGAAACTTTTGCTTTGAGCCTGTGTTTTCATTATAAATCATGTTGTGTCTCCTAAAACACCAGATAGTTGTTTTTAATTTTTTGGTTTGGGGGCCACACCTGGCAATATATGTTCACTTCTTACTCCTAGTTGTGCACTCAGGAATAATTACTGCTGGTTCTCAGGAGACCTTATGGGATGTTGGGGATTGAACCCTGGTCAGCTTTGTGCAAGACAAGAACCTTACCAGCTGAACTAGGGCTCTGGTATTTTGGTTTTGCTTCATAATGCATCCTGCCTCTCTGTGTCCTTTAATTGGTGAGTATAGGTTACTGAAATTGAGAGGGAGGGAGAGAGAGAGAGAGAGAGAGAGAGAGAGAGAGAGAGAGAGAGAGAGAGACTGGTTGTGGGAAATGTTTACTGGTGAAAGAATGGGAGTTGGAACATTGTATGACTAGACACTGATCATGATCAACTTTGCAACTGTGTATCTCATGGTGAGACAATAAAAAATGTAAAAAAACTTTATTATCATTTTAATATATAATTACAATATGTCTGTTATTTTGTACTTCTAATTTTCTTCTCCTGCTTAAACATCTGTCTTTACATAGTAATCAGGTTTCATTTGCCTCTTATTTGTTTCTTCTAAATAATTTGACTTTAAGATGACCATGATCTTTATGTCTAAGGCTCTAATCTTGTAGCCTACTTTAAGTAGATACTATGTAAGTCTTGAGTTCATTCCCAGTCACCATTATTATTAAATATCTCTTTTATATACTACATTTTTTAGATGTACTTTTTATTCCAAGTGGGCTTTTTTTTTTTTTTAATGTAGGAGTACTGCTGTTTATTCAGCCACTGATTAGCTGACTGAATTGGTCATGAACTCCAACCTTACTTTTTTTCCCATTATTTTATAATTTTATTTATTGAACCACTGTGAGAGCAGTTACAAAGTTTTCGGGTTTAAGTCTTGGTCATACAATGAAACACCCGTATCTTCACCAGTGTCCATTCTCCTCCACCAAAAACCCCAGTATACCCCCATCCCACACCCTCCCACCTGTGGAGAAGATGATTTCCACATTACTCTCTCTCTACTTTGATCACATTCAATATTTTGACACCAGACCCACCATTATTATTTGGGATTTTACCCCACACTCAGATCTGCTGAAAAGGCAACAGTTGACAATTTGTTTTCTATTGCTAGCTAAGAATAACATATGATGTTGCATGGCTGTAGTAGTGGCCACGTGGTTTTGAAATTCCAAAGTTTTAACACTAAAATCTTGAGGGATTTCTGTCAAAACCTACTGGGTTCTGAGATTTGTTCCTGAGTCTCTGGGTTCATGACAATTAAGAGCTTGATCAGGAGCCAGAGAGGCTGTTCGTGGGTGATGACTCAGGGTCTCGTTGGGACGGGGAGGAAAAGGCAGCTCCACCCCCATCCTGTGAGGCCCCACATGTCTCGTCACTGAGGGCCCAAACTGTCCAGTGGCCTCTGGCAGATAGCAGCCACCGAGCTGCCAAGGGGGAGCAGGCGGAGGGACAGCACCATTTTCCCCCCTGGGGTGGCCCAGCGACAGTAACCTACTGTGGGGTCCGAACACATTTCTGCCAAAAGCCACTGGTTTTGAGATTTGTCTGAGTCTCTGGGATCATGGCTATTAAGCAGCTTGATCAGGAGCCAGAGAAGCCATTCGTGGGCGACGACTTGGGGTCTTGTTGGGGTGCGGAGGAAAGGGCCGACTCCACCCCCATCCTGTGAGGTTCCACATGTCTCATCACTGAGGCCTAAACCTGACTGACCAGTGGCCTCTGGAGGATGGTGGTCACTGGGCCACCAGGAGGAACAGGCCAAGGCATGAAACCTTTTCCCACTTGGGTTGGCCCAGTGCCAGTAACTTACTGCAGGGACCAGATGCATTTCTGCCAAAAGCAGTTGGGTTTCGAGATTTGTTTCTGAGCCTCTGGGATCATGTCCATTAAGCAGTTCAATCAGGAACCAAAGAGGCCTTGCCTTCAATTATTTAGCTGAGCCGGAGGTGGTTTGTGGGTATGTCTCCCACATACCTAACTTTTGGCTATTTACTTTCCTGGTAAACTTTGCCCCAAGTTTTTGGGGTCTGGCCAAAGGCACAGCAGCAATTTGGGGGTTTTTGGAAGTCTGATGCACCATCAGGCTGCTGAGGTACTCACCTCACAGGTACAGATTGACCTGCTGGCGGCACCATACCCCCTTTTTTTTCTTAAAGAGAATACCTTCAAGTATTTCTTGAAGAGATTACTTAATGGGGATGAACACTTTTAACTCCTGTTTATTGGAAAAATATCTTGATCCTTTGTTCAATTTTTAATGGTTACCTAGTTTAATGAGCTAACCACTATACGATCATGGCGAGCTACCGGGACGAGCTATTATTGGTTCAAGTATTCCCTAGTTTAATAGATCATTTTTGGTTAGGAATTATCTAGTTTAGTGGGTTATTCTTAGTTGGAGATCTTTTCCATTCATTACTTATATATATATCATACAAATCTCTTGACCGTAGTAGTGTATGTGGAGACATCTGCTGATTGTTTTATGGACATTGCTTTGTATGTGATTTTCTTAATCCTCATGTTTTTAGTATTCCTCATTCTTTATTTTGTCATTTTAAGTATGGGCAGGAGCGATAGCACAGCGGGTAGGGCATTTGCCTTGCACGCAGCCAACATGGCCGACGAGAGTTCGATTCCTCCGCCCCTCTCGGAGAGCCCGGCAAGCTACTGAGAGTATCTTACCCACACGGCAGAGTCTGGCAAGCTCCCCGTGGCATATTCGGTATGCCAAACACAGTAACAACAAAGTCTCACGATGGAGACATTACTGGGCCCGCTTGAGCAAATCGATGAACAACAGGAGGACAGTGACAAGTATTATATGTTTCGATGTGCATCTGTTTGGGTTTATTTTGTTTGAAATACTTCACCATTCCTGGACCCTTTCTAGAGCTCAGTGGTAGCCCTGTGCCAAGTTTAAAAACATCTGACTGATAATTAGATTTTCATATTGCAAATGTCCTGTTGATTGCTTGATGGCTAAGATCATGGAGACGTGGGCAGTTACAGGGGAATTTGTATAGGATGAATTTAAGAGGAAACTGAGGATTTAGTCCC
The DNA here is from genome assembly GCF_029834395.1 of Sorex fumeus. Classification (NCBI taxonomy): domain Eukaryota; kingdom Metazoa; phylum Chordata; class Mammalia; order Eulipotyphla; family Soricidae; genus Sorex; species Sorex fumeus. The sequence goes on along the minus strand of NW_026606091.1, from coordinate 22,053,084 downwards.
AGGTGGTAACAGGGTACACCTCCAGGTGACAGGGAGCCAACTTGGATTGGCTGTGGGATAATAAGGGAGCAAATAGGCAGTGGGGTACCCTCACAACTGTGCGTTGGCAGGTAAGTAGGGTGTTTTTGTATATAGGGGTGTTACTTACACTTCTTCACCAGTGTACATTTTCCACCACCATATCCCATTTCCCTCATACCACCACCCCCAACCCCTGCCCGCCTCTGTGTTTACAATAAAAATACTGAAAAATTATTATGTATATCCCTTTATCTATTTCTAACACTCAGTAATTGTCCATAGTGATCATTTCTAATTTTTATTGGTCCCTTCTCTATCCTAACTTCTCTTCACCGTCCACTTGTGGCAAGCTTCTAATCATTGACCAGTCTTCCTGTCTTCTGTTTTTCCTGGCCGTGGTTATTAGTCTCATACTAGTTTTTATACCCACAAATGAATGGAGTCATTCTATTTCTGTCCCTCTCCTTCTGATTCAAGAACTCTCTTCTTGATGCAGTCCGTTGCCCTGTAATGAGGTTTCTTTTATGACAAGCCTCTGTCTCATAACTCCAATATATCTGTATTGTTGTCTCTCATATCTTATTGCAGAGGATTTTGAGTTGCAGTCTTTTTTTCAGGTTGGCTTCTGTGTAGAGTGATTAGTTTTGGTGTGTATTTGATGAGATCACAGGAGGATGTAAATAGGTTCTCCCAATTCAGTCTTCTTGGTATCTCGTCTTCAATACAAATTGAAAGTTTTAATACAACAGATGCAAACAAAAGACTGAAGGAGATCACTTAAGGAACTTGCCATTATGCATAGTTATACTTTAAATAACTGCATTTCATTTAATTGCTAACACATACTGAAAATTTACAAGTAATGACTCTCATTTGTGAATCAATTTTATACTTGGAATATTACACATATTTAATCCCTCAAATCTTACGGTACACTTGTAAGGTATCTATTAAGACGATTTATCTATGAGTGAATTATACCATTGAGGAGAAAAATTGCAATTTTCTTAAAAATTAGACACTAACTGTTGAAGCCTAATAGTTATTTGATGAAATTATACATTTTTGACTACTAGTGATACATTAGAGTGCTCCACAACTTTGAATCAATTTTAATTATTTTTCTTGCAAAACTATTATTTAATCATTTTCAAATTTGTTGTCATTGGATTGTAGTATATTCACTTATGTGATGTCTAAATTATCTCTCATTTTAATTCCTAATTTTGTCTCTTCTTTCTTTTGTCTGCATGGTGATGGAGGTATATCTTGATAAGGGAAGTGCATGTCTTACATGCAGGAGGTCTGAATTTGATACCTGACAGTGGATGTTCCTACAGAGCTGAGAGCAGTCCCTGAGCACCACCGGTGTGACTCAAACAAGAAGAAAATTGCTTTCTTAATTGCTCTAAAATTTCATGTTTGTTACTTTTAAAAAGACCTTCCTGGGGCCAGAGTCATAGCACAGCACAGAGGACGTTTGCCTTGCACTCTGCCGACCAGGGTTGATCCCGGTACCCCTTATGATTCACCCGTGCCACCACCAGGACTAATTCCACAGTTCAGAGCCAGGATTAACCGCTGAGCACTGCTGGGTGTAACCCTTCCCCCTCCAAAATAAATAAATAAATAAAAAGGTCTTCCAAATTAAATACAAATTCTGATGCTTTTAAATGACTCTATTTTATTAATTTGTGTATTTATTTCAACTTCTTTCTCTAACTTTTCCTTTGTTTATCTTTTAATAAGTTCTTGACTAGATGTATTAGTTCCTTTGTTTATTTTTAGCAGTGAAGGAATGTAATGCTGCAAATGAAGGAATGTAAAGCTATAAAGGTAAAGGTAAAGGCCCTCCCGTTGATCGTCGATTTGCTCGAGTGGGCCCAGTAACGTCTCCATTGGAGACTTTGTTGTTACTGTGTCTGGCATATCGAATACTCTCGGTAGCTTGCCGGGCTCTCTGAGAGGGGTGGAGGAATCGAACTCGGGTTGGCCATGTTGGCCGCGTGTAAGGCGAACGCCCTACCCACTGTGCTGTAAAGCTATAAATAGCTATAGAAATAGAATTTTAGTCACAGCATATAAATTTAATTGTACATTGGTTGGATAACTAAGCAGTTTATAAATGATGATTTATACTCTCTGTATAATGAATTAATTGCATGGAGTTTTATTTTGTTTTTTGTTAAAATTTAAGTATTTACATATAAAATTTTGATATTATTTGTTTACTTTTTTATTATAAGTTCTAGCTTCAAAACTTTGTGGTCAGATGCTATTTTCATCATATTATTTAAAAAACATACTAATTGTGTACACAATTTCAACAAATCCAATAATTTTTTTAATAACTATCAAGACATTTGAATAAATCGTATCCTTACCATACTGCAAAATAGTTGTGTTGGAAAAGAGAACTATGTCAAATCTTCAAGAATTTGTGTTTTTCCCACATGTTCCAGCAATTGTTTTAAATAAACTCTATGTATATACCCATGCATATTGTTAATTGATGCATTTGTAAGATGTAGACAGAAAGAGTGCCTCCTTTAGATATAATTTAAGTATTAGGGAATAAACCAAACAAAAATCAATTCTTAGACTCAAGTTGCTGAACTCAGAAGAAGAGAAAGTGGGAAGAGTGTCCAGTGAATTGGTGGAGGAATAATAGTACTGTGATGATGGAGTCTCGCACTGGACCATTACATAACGAAATTGACCACATCATATTCAATCGATGGTTTTGCCTGATCAATGCCACTGTTGTTCCAAAATACCAAACAGGATCAGACCACCGTCTCCTTAATGCAAAATTCTACTTCACGGAGCGGGGAGAAAGGACTGCAAAGTTACGAAGAGAATTCCCAGAACGACCACCAACTGGGAGCTCTTTGGCACTATTGCAGTAACATGAGAAGATACCATTGTTGACAATATTCACGAGTTATATGATCCACTGTTCAGCACCTCCATGATTGTGTGAGGAATGCTGAGAGAGAGATAGCCACAAAAAGACTCCTGTCTCTAAAACTCTTGAGCTCATTCGCCAACGTACCTTGGTGCAAGTATCAGGCTACTGAAAGCAAAAGTCTGAGCTCATGAAGCAGCGCAGAGAAGCGATAAAAGAAGACCTTAAAGAGAGAAGATGGCAGATGTGGCAGAAGCCTGGAAAAGCATTCGTAATGCCCGCCTATCCTTCGCCAACTACAAGACCAAGATGACTGCCTTCCAACATCCTGATGGATCTATCACATCTTCCAGAAGGGCAATGGAGAAGATTATCCATGTCTTCTACTCAGATCTCTTCGATAGCCATGTCCACCTGCCCACATACCAATCCTCAGGATGGATATGTCGTTCCCAACATTCTCCCTTTTGAATTCTGACATGCCATTTTATTGGTAAAAAAATGAACAGCACCTGACCCAAACAAGGTCAGACCCGAACACCTGAAGAATGTGCCATCAGTACTCATCAATATGCTAGCTTGGCTCTTCACATGCTACCTGTCTGAATGCAAGGTTCCATCCCAGTGGAAAACCTACGAAACCAGCAGAACTGCTCTACTGTACAAGAAGGGAGACATCAATGACAATGGCAGCTATCGTTCAATCTGCCTGTTGTCTGTCATCTACAAGCTGTTCACTTGAGTCATCCTGAATAGAATTGGCAGAAAACTAGATGAAGGACATTCATGTGAGCAAGCCGGTTTCTGAAAAAGATTCAGCACGATTAACCATATCCACATCATAACTAAGCTCACTGAGGATTCTCGGGAGTTTAAGATGCTGCTCTGTCTAACATTCATTGATTTAAAGAAGGCCTTTGATTCTATTGTGACGGAAGTGGTCATCGAAGCCCTAGCCAAATAGGGCGTTCAAACTCAATACATCAGAATCTTGCGTGAGCTGTGTTACGGATTCACTACCAGGATCTCACCATTCTACAAGGAAGTGATCATCCATGTTAGGAGAGGGGTTCAGCAGGGTGATACTATTTCACTGAAACTCTTCAGTGCCATCCTCAAGAATGTCATGGGACAACTGGAATAGGAAGGAATGGGAGTGAAGATAGACGGTCGGCAACTACAACCACCTCCACTTCACTGATGACATCGTTCTAATAACACCAAACATTAGCCAAGCAGCACAAATGCTGTCTGACTTCGACCGTGAGTATGCAAAGTTTGGACTGCAGCTGCATCTCACGAAGACAATGTTTATGAGAAATGGTCTTGTTCCTTACATTCCATTCGCTCTCAATGAAACGAACATCTCCAAATGCAACAGTTACGTGTACCTAGGTCGAGAAGTCAACATGACAAATGACCTGGTACCTGAGTTGTGCAGGAGAAAGAGAGAGGCTTGGAACGCTTTTAAGAGCATTGAAGAAATAACTAAGAGGATGAAGAACCTCCAGCTCCAGGCACATCTCTTCGATTCCACTGTTCTTCCTGCTAACATAGGCCTCAGAGACCTGGGCCCTACGAAAACAGAATGAGAATGCTATTCGAGTCTCCCAAAGAGGAATCGAAAGAACTATCCTGGGAGTATCATGCTTCACTCAAGTGAGAAAAAGAATTCGAAGTTCTGACCTTCATCGATGATTGAGAATCAGGGATGTGGTCTCATTTGCCAAGGCATCGAAAATCAGATGTGCTGGACACGTAATTTGATTTGGAGATGACTACTGGACTAGAGCCATTACCGACTGGATTCCATGGGACGTCAAATGATTGCATGGCTGCCTACCTACAAGATAGTCAGACTTCTTTGTCAAGACCCTGAACGATCAGTTTGAGGCTCTTCGTGTTCCTATAGTGAGCAGACGTCATTGGGCTACACTAGCACACAACAGGGATGAATGGAGATGTTACTGGTGCCTGCTCGAGCAAATTGGTGAGTAACGGGATGTCAAGTGATCAAGTGATAGGTATAGTGTGGTAACAGTCTATGATATTTTTTGAATTACTAAAAATTAAAATCTTAATTAAGAAGATGATTTGTGAGAAGTTGTAGCAGCAGTAGGAAACAAAAATGCTATTCCCTGGCCCCTTTAAAACTTCCTTTTCTGAATACTTTATTCAGTACATTCAGTGTATGAAAACAATCCATCATTTTTTTCCTGGAAATAAGCACTTTTAGGCAGTTTTGTTCTAAATTTGATTTCAACAAGTGGTAGTTTAATTTCCCGCTTGAATATGTGAATCATATTACCTTTCATATCAACTAATATCTGAAAAAAGTCATCTTAGCAATATTAATTATATGAGATGGATGACATTTTTTCCATATTTGAATTATGTTCCATCAATTGGGTTATCTTGCTTGAATGATTAAGAATGAGAAAGAAATTTTAGTTTGATTTATGCTAATAAAGGCATGCTGTGGGATACCTCTTATTTAAGTGAGTTTTAAGCATAAGTTAAAGAAAACATATTTCTCTATATTTCAACTTAAAAATGATGTTATTTAGAATAATAGTTTCCAGTATGAACAAAAATAATTTGCTGTACAACCAATGTGATGATTTTTCTGAGTTATATTAAGAAAAATAGTAGAATACATTAAAATATCTTAAAGAAAAATTATTTATAAATTTAATTGTGTATTAAAATTATTTGTTAATAAAATAAAAATATAGAAGAGAAAAATAATGTGCTCATAATAGGGCACATTAAAAGAAAACATTCACACACAGATAAACATTATTGAGTCTGTAAGCTTCCTATTTTAATTATATGTTTACATATCTAACGGTTGGTAAGTATTAGAACAATTTAATATATGATAATTTGTTCATCCATTTAGTTCTCTCTTGTTTTAAATGCTGGAAATATTCCTGTCTTGTTTTAAGTGCTGGTAATTAAGTCCACACACTGGTAGTCTTTCTTTTTTTTTTGAGGTGGGGGGATTGAGACTGGGAGCCACAATTGCAGTACTCAGGGCTTACTCCTGACTCTGGACTCAGAGATAAATCCTGGTGATGCTCAGTGGACCATATGGTTCTTCAGGAGTTGAACCGGTTTGGATGAATGCAACATAAGCACCTTACCTTCTGTACTATTTCTAGGGTACCTGTCAGTATTCTTTTTAAAGACATAAGATAGAATTAAGAAATATTGCTCATACATTCAAGACCAGCCCCTTACCTTGGAGACACATTTCTCCACTGCTCGGTATTGTTCAGTCAGGGTCCTAAGTCTGTCCAATTTGTTTTGGTCCAATTAGAGCCAATGGGGCAGCCTGTTCCAGAGAGAAGTTATCATACACTCCAGACTCTCCGCTCAGTAGTTGTCAGTTTACTTTAGTTTTTATTCACCACACAGAGTCTTTCATAATTTCTAGGGAGGAAAGAGAAGGACAAAGTTGCATAAAGCTTTGACAGTGCAATAACTACGTAGAATTAGTATATAACTTAATGATACAAGTATCATCAGTACATCATAATTCCTGAATGCTTTTTTTGGGGTGCAAGTTGAAGCTAGTATTTATTTTATGGTACTTCGCACTTTTGTGAATGATTCTTCTGTTTAAAGAACAGACAATAAAATGTTTATAAGGGATACAGTATTTAAAATGCATTGTTCATTTTTTGGGGGTGGGCACAACCAGTGGTGCTCAGGGACTATTCCTGTCTCTGTGCTCAGGGGGTCACACCTGGCAGTACTTTGGGGAGCACATGTTGTACCAGGGATCATACCAGAATTGGCTTTGCGCAAGGTAAGTGCCTTGTCCTCTGTACAATCTCTTTACCCCCTAAAAAGCATTGTTTTGAAATATCTGCCTCTGTGTTATTCTTCCATGTTACAAAGTTCTTCAAGATCTAAGCTTTACATTCTAGTTTTAATTTTATTTTTTTAAACTTCTTAATTGAATCACTGTGAGATATACCCTTACAAAACTGTTCATGATTGGTTTTCTGTCATACAGTATTCCAACAATCATCCCTCCACCAGTGTACATTTCCCAGCACCAGGGTTCCCATGTTCCCTCCCATCACCCCTCACTCCCCACCCCCTTGCCTGCCTCTATGACATGCGCTTTTCTTCTCTGTCTCTGTCTCTCTGTCTCTGTCTGTCTGTCTGTCTGTCTCTCTCTCTTTTTCTCTTCCCACTCTCTCTCCTTTTGGGCATTGTGGTTCGCAATAGTGATATTAAAAGATTATCAAGAATATCCCTTTACCTACTTTTAATCCTCAGGTCTTGTCCAGGGTGATCATTCCCAGCTATTATTGTCATACTGGTTTCTTCTCTGTCTTAGCTACCCTTAACCCCACACACTCTTGTGGTTAGTTTCAACCATTGACCAGTCCTCCTAACACCCGTTTTCCCTGGCCATGGTAATTATTCTTCTAATATATATATATATATATATATTTATATACCACAAATGAATGCAGTCATTCTATATCTGTCCCTTTCATTCTGATTTATCTTAATTTCAAAGTTCTAAGAGCAATTAAGTTTGAATATCAACATTTTATAAAGAAATATATATTTGAAACAGCACAGAAATAATTTAATTTGACCACTGAAAGACAATGTGAAAAATACTCTTTACTAAAAGTAACTCTTACTTTTTATTTATGAGAGAGAGATGTAATAGTCATAGGATGACTATAACAGCATCATATATGATGATCTGTAATAATGATGAGAAATATAAAACCAGGACTAAAGGAGATAATACCTCCAGGGGAAAAGTTTCATAAAGAGAAACATGTAAAACAACTTGCACTCCTCAGCTTCCTGGAAAGAAAGGAAAGCTGATTTCTAAGTCTTTCTAATCACAAGTTAGCTGATACCTCTGTGGGAATAATCACTGTGGCTCACTCCAAGAAACCCTGAAGATAAAAGCCTAAAATTTTAAGTTCAGTTCCTATCGGAGTACTAAAGACATCTGGTAAAACACATGCACATCTTACCTGGAGAAAAGCCTTTAATCTAAGCTTCAGAATTTTCTATAGATATGATTCCCAGAGAAAAATGAATCACAAACATCTCAAAATAAATCAGAAAATAACTCACCCATGAGTGAATGATTAGAAATCATAAATAGTGGATTTTCTACAGAGAAACTATTATTACCAGATAAATGTCATATAGAAATTGGTATGTTTACAAGGTATAAATTAGTATGTTTGTGCAATAAAGAAACAGACAAGAAATGAAAACAGAAATGAGTGTACGTAAGGAAAAATATTGCAGATTTATTTTCTTTGTTCACAATTATGGTTCTTTATTCTTAGTTTCTGGGCCATACTTGGCTGTGCTCAGGGCTTGCTCTTTCTTGCTCTGCTCAGGGATGAATCCTGTTATGCTCAGAGGGGACCAGAGATCGAACAGGGTTCAGCCTGTGCAAAGCAAGCACCTTATCTGGTGTCTCTCTATTTCCCTTTATTCCAACTTTGTAGAGATTCAGTGGATTAGACATGTAAAATCTTACTGTCTGGTTCATAGTAAGAGATTAGGTAATATTTTTCAAAATGTTGTCTTTAATATTCCATTGTATTTAGAATAGTGCAATTCATTTTAATATCATAGTCTCTTGCTAATTGCTCTAAACTTCCATGTTTTATTAATGTTTTTTCTATCGTGTCTAAAATATGATTTGGTGATTTGTACTTACAATCTTGAGTCTCTGTGTTAACACTGTAAAGTATGTGATTCATTGATACACAGCCTACTTCTTTGGGTCAGCATGTACATGTTTAATAGATAATATTTTCACTAGACTGGTGACTATTAGTGATTTTGCCGACTGTAGTGTTCATATGAAAACTCTGCTTGTGATATCTAAGTGATTTATATGTTTCTACTATGAATTTTAGAAAATACATCTTTTCTCTCACACTTAAATTTTAATGGGATTCTACTATACTTTATATTAATAGTCCCCCTTCTGTTTTCTTTGAACTTATATTGCATTTCTTTGCCCTACTTTCTTTTTACTTCTATAAACTAACTTGACCTAATGTTTTAAATTTTTCTTTACTCTTTGTTGGATCTTATGGGCTCGTCTAGTTTTCTGTAATTAGAATGACCTTGAGTATATGCTTTAAATTTCCACTTCCTCTCTCTTTTGTCTGCCCTTAAAGATCTACCTTTCAACATCTAAACATAACTGTTGGTAGGAATGTCATCTGTTTAGCCTTATGGAAATCAGTATGAAGACTTCTTTGTAAACTAGGAACTTCCATATAACTCAGTGATTACACTTCTTGGCACTAATCTCAATAGCATAAAAACAATCTGAAAAGATGTAAACTCTTCAATGTTTATTGCAGCTTTTAGTACAATAACAAGTTTATGGGAGCAATCTAAAAACCAGTGAAAAGGATAGGGGCTAGAGCAGCAGTGTTACAGTGGGTAGAGTATGGGCCTTGAACTACTAGGAGTGATCTCTGAGTTCTTTGGGAGAGACAGGGTACTCCTGAGAGAACCATATTAACTGAAATAAATCAGACGGAAAAAGGGAATATCAGATAATCTCACTGTATGTATTGAGACAAAACAAAGGAATTGGTAGTAAATAATAAATGGCTCACAGTTACAAAACAGATTACCAGATACCCAACATGAGTGGAGAATGGTGGGGGACACATGGATAAGTGGATTAGAAGTAAACAAATACATTGGGAGAGGGTATTTGGAATTCTGATGGTGGTGGATTGTGATAGTTGTACATCCAGACAAGAAACAACAAAACAGTTGTAAACAAGCTACTTTAAATGCAATAAGTAAGTAAAGGCCCTCCCGTTGATCATCGATTTGCTCGAGCGGGCCCAGTAACGTCTCCATTGGAGACTTTGTTGTTACTGTGTTTGGCATATCGAATACGTCACGGGGAGCTTGCCAGGCTCTGCCGTGCAGGCGAGATACTCTTGGTAGCTTGCTGGGATCTCCGAGAGGGGCGGAGGAATTGAACTCGGGTCGGCCATGTTGGCTGCACGCAAGGCAAACGCCCTACCGCTGTGCTATAAGTTAACCAAGTAATTCCTTTTTTTCTTATAGCAAAACTACCAAAATACCTCTTTCTACAGGGATTTTTCCTACTTACTTTCCCTTCCATATTAGTGTCATCAGTTGATAGGGATCATTTCTTTACTCTTCTGGGTTATTCCCAGGTTTAACAGACAAATCAATACTAGCAGGAAAAAAAGACCAGTTTACGAATAGCCTTGTGGATAATTTATATGGCCCTAAACTCTAAAGTAAATGTGAGAAATGGAATGTTTGTTTTCTGACCTAAGGAACATAGGGCATAAAGAAGAGAAGGATGTTCACATGATAAGAGGGGATGTCTTTAACATAAAACCTTCCTTCTTTGAGGGACATATGCTACAACCAGAGGTACTTTGGAGCAACTCCTATTGGTGCTAGGCAGCCCACATGTAGTACTGGGAATTGAATCAGCGCCAGCCGCATACAAGGCAAGCTCATTACTTTCTATTCTATCTCTATCACTGTCACTGTCACTGTCCTCCCATTGTTCATCGATTTGCTTGACCAGGCCCAGTAACATTGTGAGACTTGTTACTGTGTTTGGCGTATCAAATATGTCATGGATAGCTTGCCAGGCTTTGACGTGCAGGCGAGATACTCCTGGTAGCTTGTCTGGCTCTCTGAGAGGGGCGGAAGAAGCTAACTCTGGTCAACTGTGTAGGCTACATGCAAGGCAAACACCCTACCCACTGTGCTCTCACTCCAGCCCCAAGAGATAGACAGTTCTATCTCTACAGTTCCCAAATCTGACCTCTTAAATCTAGATAATTTACATTCTCTATTCCAAATATCTCATAGTGTCAATGTGTTAGACCATATACCAAAATGACACATATTAAACAATTTCTATATTTCTCAGTGTCTACACTTCTATACATCTTGAAAAAATTTGTCTTCACATTTAATCAACTATAATGTCTTCTGGATTATACTTCCAATTGCTGTAAATCTTCTTTATATCCACTTCTCATACTTGTTTCATCTAGTATCACAAGAGATATGTGGTGAGTCTGTCCTGTCATTCCCTATAAATTTGTCACAGAGAACCTAAAGTTATTTTTAATAAATGACAACTCAATTTTACCACCCCTTTGTATAAAATGCTTCATATGTTTGCTAGTTTCCATAAAATAAATCTAAATACCTTATAAAATCTTAAAAATCTTGCCTACATTATTATTTTTGCTCTTGTCAATCATACATTGTGTCTATTCTCCAATATAGTTGGAGTCAAAATAATTATCTGACCATCATAAACTTTAAGGTTAATTTGTTCAAGAATGAGTATATGAGTAATCAGACTGATCATGGCAATAAGGACTGGGGAATATGGATTATGTAAATAAAGCTTATGAATATAATTTACCTGAGATATGAACCTATTTATGCATTATAATTAATAAAATCATGGGCTAACTTGGAAAAATTAAGTGACTCAGAAGGGAAAAATTGTGACTATGTTAAAATGTCTCTGATAATCATATTTTTGAGCAAAATATCATCAATTTCAGGACTTCCACCACTAAGCCAAATACTGAAATGATTTATTCCACGAGTACTTTTGAAGTTACATGCAAATATTCTACAAACAGCTTATTTTCGCTCCTTTTAGCTGGTTAAAAATCCATAAACAATTGCTTGCATTTGTCACAATTAATGTATTGGAAATGTGTGTGTTAGACATGCTACTTCTAATGAAATACCATTTATTTTACTTTCTGTGAAGAAATATTCATCTGGAGAGATGCTATTTTGTCAAAAGGGCATTTTCACCCAGAAACCTTATAATATTGGACTGATAAACCTGATAAATCTTGTCTTCTCCTTCTTTAAACTATTGATGCCATGCAATTCTCAGGTGTTTATTTTCTGGGTACATATTCTTATGATTTTACATCAGAATATTATTGAATTCCTAAAAGACCACCTATCGTATCTTTTTAATTAGTTAATAACACATTAAGTGTTATTGTTTTTGTCCCAACCCCCCTGAAAGTCAATTTAATCTATTTTACATTAGTTCTAGATATGTATTATAATAGGATTGAAAGCAATTCACAAATAACAAATGATAGAAGACTTCAAGTTACTGCTTGTGATCATAAGAAATTGTACCTGAAAACTGCAAAATCATATGATATGATTCTCAGTCAATAGAACAATACAATATAATGATAAAAGAGAAATTAAATGGTAAGTACTTGGATCATCAAAATCTCTGTCTGGTTCTAAGTTGAATTCATCATTCTTACAGAGAGATCAAGTTGGGCAATAGTTGTAAGAATTCTGGATTTATTGACTTCTCTGCTATGACCGTAAAGCAAAGACAGTCCTATACTGTTGCACATCAAGGCAATAGTGTATATGTATATGTAAGTATGTGTTATGGCTGAATTGCATGCCCTACCCCACCCCCAATATTTATATATGGAAGCTTTAACCACCCATCTGAATGCAAGTTTTAACAAGACAATAAAGTTTAATTAATACTGGAGGTGGGGCCCTTATGTGATAGAGTTGGTATGTTTATTTTTATTTTTGGTTTTTGGGCAACACCTGGCAGTGCTCGGTGGTTGATTCCTGACTCTGAACTCAAGGATTACTCATGATTGGCTCAGTGGATCATATGTATGCCCGGAATCAAACCCTGGTTGACCAATTGCAAGGCAAATGCCTAACCCACTATATTATCACTTTGGCCCCAGAATTGATGTCTTTATAAGAGAAAGACACACACACACACACACACACACACACAATATGTTTGCACATACAGAGAAAAGGTATTGTGAGGAAATAGTGAGAACTATATCTTATTTGTCACCTTGATTTTGGACTTGAAGTTAGAGAATGTAGTTAAGCAATTTTCAATAGTCTAAGTAACCCAGTCTGTAATTTCTTGTTAATAACAGCCCCATCCAACTAATATAGCATGTGTGTTAGAAGAGAGGGGAGAGAGGAAGAGAAACTAAAATGAAATACATTGAGTGATTTTATAGGATTGTGATTTGATTGACAGAAAGAAAGTTACCAATAGACTCCATTTTTTAAAAAGTGTACTTTCTACAGAAACAAATATTTTGGAAATTGGCCTAAAGAGTTCCATAAAGAAGGACAGAATACAATATATTTCCAGGATTGTCAGGGTCCCTAAATTTTCTTTATCTTCCTACCAGCTACCACTCCATGAATTAGATAGATTGAAGATTCTGTCACATGTGAGAAGCTTTATCTTGCCCTTCTGAAATGTTCCTGATATTCTGCTGTTTAGAAAAATTCCTGTTAATTGCAGGTAACCTTTCTATTCATACTGAAGAAAGCCAATCGGTGCTTGAGTTGATTTAGCTAGTACCAACAGCTGATAAATTCAACAAAGTTTTCATGAATTTGAACTTGTGAGGATAAATTTTTAAAAATCTAGCACCTTTTAATCCACAGAGAATTAAGCAAAATCTATAAAATTTTAAAAAGAAAGTGATAACAATGAATTAAAATTAATTAAGAGTTTTTTATCTCTTTGCTTAGTTCACATTTAATTTCAATGTTTGAAAGCCCAATAACATAGTAATATGAAGTATCTTATAGCCTCAGTAATTAGAAAGTCTCAGACAAATCATCTAAGAAAAAAACAAAGGTACTTTAATAAATTCTACTCCCCTGACCTCAAAGTAGCTAAGTTGTGTTGATTTATTAGTGATTCCTTTTAAATTGGGGTGTTGGTAAAAGGAATCCAAAAAACATTGTGAAGGAGATACCAGACAAATATGTTTTTGTTGTTTTTTCTGCTACACCTGGAGATGCTCAGGGGTAACTCCTAGGATCTCAGTACTCAGGAATCACTCCTAGGGGTGCTTGAGGGACAATATGGGATACTGGAGTCTGAACTGGGTCTTCTGAATCAAGGCAAGCACTCTACCTGCAGTACTATAACTCCAGCAGATTTTTTTATAAACTGCTGCACTTCAATATTGAGAATTTTTATTTTTATAAAAATCTATGGGAGTTAACATTGGATACAAAATTTTGCTAAGCCAGAGAATATGAAAGAATGTAATGAATAGACAAGTTTTCCAGATAGAAAAGTGGGGAAGTATAAGTATAAAACAATACCTTTGCAACTCAAACAACACACAATTAAATGCCAACAGGATTTATAAAGAGCAAACATAGAAACTTAGAGACAGGGGAGATTGATATAGAACCAATGATGATTTGGGCAGTGCCATTTAGCATTTTTCCATGAGTCAGAGAAGCCCATATTGTTTAGCCTAATAATCTACAGTTGAAAAGTAGGTCCATACTTGATGCTTGTAAAACATTGCTTTGAGTATATATCAGAAGATTTGTAGCATAGCAGAAAGAGTGCAAAAAACTAGAGTAGATAAATAAAAGCCATGTTCTGGACCCTTGGAACAAAAAAAAAATATAAGCGTATCTGTGATAAGTTGTTATCTGTTAACTTTGCCAATTTGGGCCATTCAGTGTCAAGGGAAGCATGTGAGACATCCGATTCTGCATTAGTTCTAAACATGTTCGTCTAAATTTTGTCTAAATTTGGTCTGTTGTCCATTCAAATTTCTTTTTTGAGAAAGTTTCTGTTCAATTCCTTTCCCCATTTTTGATAGAGTTGGATTTTTTCCACTCTAAAGTTCTACTGGTGTCCTGTAAAACTTTGATATTAACCCTTTGTCAGATGGTTATTGCCTAAGTAATTTATCCCATTTGGTGGGCTGTCTTTGTATTTTAGAAACTATTTCTTTCAAGGTGCAGAAGCTTAGTTTCATCTAATTCAATTTGTTTATCTTTGCTTCCACTTACTTGGTCAGTGGTGTTTTATCTTTGAAGATGTGTTGAGCTTGAATGTCATGGAGGGTTTTACCTACATTTTCTTCCATGTACCTCATGGATTCAGGCCTGAAATTGAGGTCCTTACCCATTTTGGTCTGACTTTTGTGCATGCATTAGAAAAATGCCTGAGTTCATTTCTTTTTACATATAGCTGCCTAGTTTTCCTTGCACCACTTGTTGAAGAGGTTTTTCTTGCTCCACGTAATACTTCTTGCTCCCTTATCAAAGATTTAATTCATATATTTGAGGGCCTAAGTCAGAATATTCAACTCTATTCCATTGATCTGTAGATACCATGCTGTTTTAATTACTACTGCTTTGTGATACAGTTTGAAGTTGGGGATGGTGATACCTCCCATCTTCTTTTCTTCAAGGATTACTTTAACTATTCGTGGAGGTTTATTGGTGCATATATATTTCAGGAATGTTTGGTCTATTTCATTGAAAAAATGGTCTACATCTCTAATCATCAGGGAGATGCAAATCAAAACAATAATATGATATCATCTGATCCCACAGAGACTGGAACACATCCAAAAGAACAAGAGCAACCAGAGCTGGTGCCTCTGCAGGGAGAAAAGGACTCTATTCTTGGTGAAATGCCGACTAGTCCAGCATTTTGGAAAACAATATAGATATTCCTCAAGAAACTAGAAATTGAACTCACATCTGACCCAGCAATACCACTTCTGGGAATATACCCTGAAGACTCAAAAACACACAACAGAAAAGTCATCTTGCACTTTGATGTTCATTGCAGCACTACTCACAATAGCTAGAATTTGGAAACAACCCGAGTGCCCAAGAACAGATGATTGCATAAAGAAACTATGGTACATCTACACAATGAAATACTATGTAGTTGTTAGGAAGAATGAAGTCATGAAATTTTCTTGTAGATTAACATGGAGGATATCATGATGAGTGAAATGAGTCAGAAGCAGAAGGATAGGTATAAAATGACTACATTCATTTGTGGGATATAAAATGGATATATAATATACATAATATTATGGAGCGATAGCACAGTGGGTAGGGCGTTTGCCTTGCACGCAGCCAACATGGCCGACCCGAGTTCAATTCCTCCGCCCCTCTTGGAGAGCCCGGCAAGCTACTGAGAGTATTCAATATGCCAGATACAGTAACAACAAAGTCTCCAATGGAGATGTTACTGGGACCGCTCGAGCAAATCGATAATATTATGGGACTAATATCCAAGGTGAGGATAAACAGGAGCCAGAAGAACAAGTAACTTTTTGGAAACTTGCCTCAAGAGTGTGTGGGAAGTGAAAGATACAGGTAAAGGTATATACCTGATAACCTTTCATCATCTTTATGCAAATCATAAGGCCCAGAAGTAAGAGAAAGAAAGAGAAGAGAGAGGAAAGTGGGAGAGCAGGGAGAGAGAGAGAGAGAGAGAGAGAGAGAGAGAGAGAGAGAGAGAGAAAGAGAGAAGAAAAGTGCTTGCCATAGTGGCAGGCATTGGGACGGGGTGAGGGTCCAGGAGAGAAACTGGGATCATTGTTGGTGGGAAAAGTACACTGGTGAAGGAATGAGTGTTGGAACATTCTATGACTGAAATTAAATCATGAACAAGTTTGTAAATGCATAGTAATCGTGATTCAATTTTAAAAAAGAAGTAAGTGGAAAATAAATAAACAAATTTGGTCTGTATGAAAATGCCTCCAAGATTTAGTTCTGCCTTGGAAATGAGAGACTGCGTTCCTTACCAAAGCAGCAGTAATGTCAGAAATAAGATAGAAGGTACATTTAAAAATATTTAGAGTATTTGTAGGGACAAAAATTTCTATTTTTATGTCAGCTAATAGATATTAACAGTAAGTAATAGCTTAGACTCAATTCTGATTCAGCCACTAATTAGCTGAAACTTTAAAACATTTTTCGTGTGTCCTGATTTCTTCATCTGATAATGTGGTAAATAGTAGTACTTCTATATAGTTCGTATTTCATTTCTGAGGATTCAATAAAGTTTCTATATAAAATGCTTAGAATTTTTCCTAACATACAATCAGCTCTTACAAATGACTAAATAATAGCGCTGGTGATAGCACTAGCATTGTTGGAAAGAGTCAACATTAATAGGACTAGCAATCTCCCGCCCTTAGCACATACTCATAACGCTGACTGACATCCTCCACGGGGTTCTGATATGATACGGTCAAACCGTGAAGAGGGCCATAATGTTTTTGACCTACATAACTGCAGTCGGCTTGCTCATGATAATTGATCCTTCTTATGCTGCCCTTGGACAAGCACGTCATCTGTGCCTCTGGAGATTCTGGGGTTAGTATCTGAGAATTGAATTAATATACCCCCATGGAGTGGTTCTATCCTGAGTTACAGTTCTATTGCACCACATATTGCCAAGAAATTACAGCCTGGCTGTCCACATCTTGTCGTATCAGATCTGCAACCCTGGGCATTGCTCGGCTTTTACAGAACCGTGTTTCATTGCACGCTGCAATCTGGCCTCAGAATCAAGAGTCCCCAAGCCTGCTCTTCTCATTCAATATTACTATGTGGCAAAGAAAATAGCATAAAATGTCTGAGTTGAGGGCAGCCAGCTGTTTATTACTACATTATGGATTTCTGGAAAAAGAGACTTCAGAGCTGCCCCCATCCCCCCTTTTCCTCAGACATAAAACTTGATGAGATATTAACATTTAAATTACAGCACTCTTTATTTTTATTCTGTTCTAGAGGTTTTGAAACACATTAGACTGCTTCAAACTCCCTTCCAGGGGAAGCTTAACAACACCTCCAGCTTTTCTGTGGGTCTGTTTCAACCTGGGAAACTGCTGTTACTCCCTAAGTACACAGAAGGGAATTGCTGTAATTGCTGAAGCCCCAGGCTCTTGTTTGTCTAAAATCCCCAGAAGAACAATTTTCCAACTCTTTTGGCCAGACAACTCGAACCAAGGAAAAGGTAAAATCTTAGTTCCATCTTTCTCCTGAGCTCCCTGGGTGTCTAGTCCTTGTGTGTTTGTTTCCTGGCTATCCACCTATCTTCAACATCAGCACAGAACAGTCTTTAATTAGCAACTCAAAGAGTCACAGCATCCCTTTTCGTGGGCCCCTGAAAGGCTGTATTTGGTATCAATAAGATAATAGCGTTTTCTACTAAAAACTCCCACTCCCCTTGTCACGGCCACCAAGATAATTCTCTGCCAGCCAGCTAAAAGGCTCATCTTCTCTGTAACTATTCCTTAAACTTCCTTTCACCCCACTCTCAGAATGCTTGAAGAGCTGCTGCTTCTCAAAGAATTGTTTGTGAAGCTCTAATAGATATCAATTAGCTTGTATCTATATTTGTTCCATCTGCTTGTTGTGAAGGTACGATTATTTCATTCACATTTGTGTAGCTGGGAATCAGAAGGTCAACACATAGGCCACGACCATTTAAATTGGTTGCTTGAATAAAACCAACTAAAAGTAATAGATTTCATGTGGAGTCTAAAAACAAATGAAAAGCCAAGTTCATAGATATATTAGAGTGATGGCTCCTAGAGATGGAAACGAGGAACAGATAAAAGAAATGGAGGGTGTCAAAAGGCACAGACTTACTGCTATAAAAGAAATAGTTCATGAGGATATAAAGCATTTCACAGTGACTATAGTTAATTAATATTGTATCAGCTATTTGAAAGATGATAAGAGCATAGTCTTTAAATGTTTTCATTAAGAAAAAAAATTTAACTCTGACAGATGCTAACTAGACTTGTCGTAATTTTATAATGCAAATAGGAAATCATTATCTTTGTATTCCTGAAACATATCATGTTACTTGTCAATTATACTTAAATAACAAATTACCTAGTGAAAAATTAAATTGGTAGAGTTTTGTCTTTATCACCAAATAATAAGGATTCACCTGAGTACATTATCAAAATATTGACTTAAGTGCATTAAAATCAATAACAGCTGTCACACAGATTATTACTTGTGCCAGACTCTATCAAAGGTACTTACCACAAACTTATAGAGATGATGCATATTATGTATATTTTTTAAATGGGGAAAACATAGAAAAATTTTGAGATAATGAGTTTAGTAAGAATATTAGAGTTTGACAGAAAATAGTATCACTAGAATTTATCTGTATGGTTTATCTATCTATCTATCTATCTATCTATCTGCTATTGTCTGTCAGATCTATTTTTCCATCAAGACAGAGAGATTGATTTAAGGAGTTGGTTTATGGAACTGTAAGGGCTAGAAAATCTGAAATCTATACATGAACTGACATATTGAAAATTCAATGAAGTAGTGTTCAGTGTTCAGGGGACATGGGGAGTAACCTGGTTTCTGGAGTTACTTGACTCAGTTGATAGTTGAGTGCTCAGGTTTGACCATGCAAGTGAGACTAAGTATTGCTAGTAAATAGGTTCATCCCTGGAAGTGCAAGAATTGGGGCATGCTATGCTGAGAATTGAACCTGAGCCCTAGATGAAAAGCTAT
Source organism: Sorex fumeus (assembly GCF_029834395.1). Lineage (NCBI taxonomy): Eukaryota > Metazoa > Chordata > Mammalia > Eulipotyphla > Soricidae > Sorex > Sorex fumeus. The sequence continues at coordinate 22,033,730 of NW_026606091.1, read as the reverse complement.
ACTCTAGACCTTTGAATTATGTACCCAACATAACTTTTATTGTATAACGTTGACTCTGCTTTGTTTTGGGGTCATAACCGGTGCTGCTCAGGGATTACTTATTCCTGGCTCTGTGCTCAGGGATCACTCCTGGCACTACTCAGGAAATCATATGTGGATTGCTATTGTGGAGAGCTAGTACAAGGCTGACTGCACTCTCTTTTAGAAATTGGTAATAAAAACTAATACAAGGTTTTTATATTGTATTTGTAAGGAATATTACTTGTCTTTATCATAGCTCTGGAGATCTTGAACTCATTGGATGAAGTCATCTTGAGAAGTCAGACTTGACTGAATGGTCACTATGAAGGGTAAAGTCTACTTATTTAAATAATAATTTTGTAACCAACTACAAAATATTTCTCAGCAACATTTAGACAAGTGTTTTACTGAACAGGTAGAAGTCTAAAGCATATATTCTCAGTCTACAATGTTATGACCTCCAGTAATTCATCTGATCCACCATGAACTATGTCTTTTTTCTAAGCCACATGCCCTGAAAACTTAGCATATATGCACAGTAATTTTTTTCCACTTTAGTCCATGTTCCGTATACTGTGTTCTAAAAGCAAAGAAGCAGAAGACAGAATGTAGCTGGAGCACTCAAAGTGAGAACTACGAACTAAGATGCAAGCTAGAAAAAGATGTCCAATGTCACCTCAATAGTTCTGTGCTTTTACTTCCACTGAACATGATGTGAAGATGAATGTGCTCAGCATACTATTCAGTGTTCCAGGTATCAGTTATTTTGTGGCAAGGAGAAAGTAGTAAGGCCTTTGCACATTTTGAGCAAATGCTTTAAAGAAAAACACAGTTGTGTTTATCTTTGAAAGTTCTTTAAAAAGGATATAAAAAGTCTTTTCAAATATTGGTTATTTAAACTCCTAATTTGACTCTTTTTTGAATTCTCTCTCCTACTAGATACATTATCTATCACTGTCCAAATGGGAGTTAATTGAGGACAGAAACTGCTTCTTATGTAAGAGGTATACTGTGTCACGCTTAAGGATTTAGATTTTTAGGACCAAAATGCGTTACCTGATGTGTTCAGAACTTGGTTTGCAGTCTTCACAAAAACATACTCTAACAATGATAGCACCCTATATAATATAAAGACATACTCTAACAATGATAGCACTCTATTCTATATAATTCTCATGTTATTTTGTTTTGGGGTAACAGAGATCACAGGGATCACAGTCCTCCTGTTGTTCATCGATTTGCTCAAGTGGGCCCAGTAACATCTCCATCATGAGACTTGTTGTTACTGTGTTTGGCATATTGAATACGTCACAGGGAGCTTGCCAGGCTCTGCCGTGTGGGCAAAATACTCTCAGTAACTTGCTGGGCTCTCCGAGAAGGGTGGAGGAATCGAACTCAGGTCGGTCATATTGGCCGCTTGTAAGGCAAATGCCCTACCGCTGTGCCGGGCGTGGTTACATTCAACTATATTTAGAACTTCTTCCTGGTTCTGAGTTTAGGTCTAACTCCTGGCAGGGCTTGGGGGGATCATATGAGGGCAGGAAATTGAACCCATTCGACCACATGCAAGGTAAGCCCCTGACCCACTACTATCTTTCTAGTCCCCTATAGCCTCTATTTTATATTGACTCTTTTGACATGCTTCTAATTGCTTTGAACCCTTTGTGCCTAATCATCAAGATATTAGCTCTGCCAAATGACTTGCTGTTTAGCAAGGAAACCTGGGAAAAGTCTTTAAAATTAGCTACTCAGCATTAAAGATTTAAAAACAAAAGTAATTCTCAAAATTACAGAGAAAGTTGAATTCAAAAAAGATGGATTAATTAGTTCAGGAATGGTTCCTTTCTGCTTGCCTAATGATAAAGCAAACCAAAGTGAGTTCTCTTCTGTTTTTGCACCAAAAATGATGGGTATTAAAGCATTCAAATGCAAATGTAGCAGCTAAAGCTGTTTAGGTGAAATACTTCTTGGTACATTACTGAAAGCATTATCTTTCAGGTTACTGAAATGACAAGTACCTTTTGTGTGTGTTTTGAGGGGGTTGTGTGTATGCACTTTAAAAAACATTATTTTTGAAACATAATTCTCATAACATAAAGTTTACCCATTTAGAATATACATTTAAGTGGATTATAACATTGAAACAGATTTGTGCAGCCATTTTACAGATGAGGAAATGGGCCGTGCTGTGAAATCTGAATTAAATCACCTATCAGTATGTGGAAGAGAAAAGAATAACCCTTATTCTTATATTCTTTCTAAATTTCAGTTGTTGTTTCACTTAGATGTTATTGTGTTTCTATAACTGTGGAAATCTTTTAAAGATGACACTACAGGTATTTCTTTAAGACCAGACTAGCTAAATAGAAAAATCACATTATATTTTCTATCATGACATGTGGGTTGCTGAGTGGATCTAGATAAATTTATAAAATAGCATGCCATTTGCTACACTTAGGATTTTTACTACAATTGAGCCCTGAGTCCCATTCTGTGGTGTAAGGTGGTCAGTGGTCTCAGGGAGTGGACGCAATACATTCAGCTCTCTAGCTGGATCCCAAGACTCCTAGTGAGAAGATGCCTTCATTTCTTTTGTGCCTTTGGTAATTACTGAAGTGACTTGCATATTGAGGCTATTTTGCTGATATTTTCTCATGAGGATTAGTATGTAGGAATTTACTACATTTCTGCTCATAGTTTCAAAGAACTACAATGAAATCCTTCACAAGAATACTCTGTTCACACTTTTTTGGCATTTAATATAGGGGATAACTTGGTTGCATATACAGCTCTGCTGATAGTGTTATGGTAGAAATGGGGACTGGGGGTCCCAGATAATCTGATTAACCTAAATCTTATCTACATGAGGCAAAAACCTTTTTTGCAGCAAGAATGGCTCAGGGACAAGATAAGTAAAACAACAAAGATAAATAGGTAACTCATCTTTGTCCCCACATCAGTGTCCAGGAATATGGTAGGAAAAGCATCAGTTTCACCCACATGCATGGCTGGAGGACAAAAAAAATCCAAATTGCCAAAGATGCTCAGACACTTGCAGTGTGACACAGGTTACAGAGCTCCTAAAACAGATCGTGGGCCATCAAGAGTACTGGGTACCATGGGAGAAGACCAGACTGGGACAGGACCAGCAGAAAATAGGCCCAGAGAGACAAGAATACTAGACACTGTTCATGGGAAAGAGAGAGACACTTGGTTTTCATTCACAGGTGAACAAAAACATTCTACTTAAATTTTAAAATAAAGACATAGTTGCAAAATATTTGGGGGTTATCCACACAGCAAAGCCTGGCAAGCTACCCTGACATATTCGATATGCCAGGAACAGTAACAAGTCTCACAATGTTACTGGGCCCGCTTGAGCAAATCAATGAACAACGGGAGGACAGTGAGACAGTGACAGTGACAGTGATTTGGGTGTTGTGTTACATATTGTTTCTCCAAAGATCTACCTTGGTGCTAGTCAAATTCACTGTTAGACTTGCCAAACTATGTATATCTTTTATTAATGTGTATATTTTAGTGTCACAATGGAGACATTACTGGGCTCGCTTGAGCAAATCGATGAACAATGTGAGGACAGTGACAGTGAATGTATATATTTTAATCAAACCTGAATACTTTATAAAAATTGATAGTGATGATTATAAATAAGTAGAACCTGAGTGTATAAATTACATTATACTTCCTATGAAAAGAAATAGAAGCTGGTGTATAATATTTTCCTTATGGGGCACTAGCTATACTTTTCTAACCTAGCATTGTTATCTGATACTGGAGTTTTCCCCCCTGAAGCCAAGAAGAATCGAAAGGATCATGACCAACTTACTGTGCTGTTTTTCTTATTGGTTTTGGTTTGATGGTGAAGATATAACAACATAACTTTGACCTTAAACTTGCCTTTGAAAATGATGAACACTTGAACATTGAAGAATGTGTTAAAGATAAGCCAAATGTTCCAGGATCTTGTAGAATTGCAAGTGAGAAAGGCAGATGTAATTTTGCCCTAACTTTTCTGTCTCTCATAGTTAGAGTTAGTTATGCCCTTTATCTGCAGGTTTCTATCTGTCCTAATAAAACTTTACATAAGAGATGAGACAAACATGAGACTGGGTAGAAAGAAAGTAGAAGGCAATTGAAGTATTCACCTTGCAGAGCTCCTGCTGTATTTCATATTGCTTAGTCTAACACAAGGCCAAATGCTTTTATTCCTGTCACATCAACTAAATCATAGCACACAAGATTAGACATTTCAATCACAGGTTTCAATCCACCTAGATGTAACATTAGTCATATATTTATACACAGTAGTTTATAAGAGATTAATTTTCTACGTCAAGTTCTATGTACATGAAGCATTAATGTCAATGGATTACAGGATATCGCCAACAGAAATAAGTATGTACAGCACAGTAAACATGCTACTCTTGAACCAACTCATTATTTTTTTGATGAAATATTATTAGTATTATCTTGGCGAGTAGATTCACTTACAGGCAAAATTTATACCACACAATATATCTGGTAGAATACTCAAGCTTATTTCAAAGTAAAACAGTTTGAGTTTTATGTGATGTGTATATAATAGTAAGTCACTTTTAAACTTAATTCATAAATATAAGGTACTGACTCTATAGTACTACAAATAAATTAAAATGATGTCCTTTCATAATGATTGCCTATAGTTTTGTGACTTGAACATTATACTTTCTAGACATCTTCATAATCTATGGCAGTAAGAACTGGAAAATTCAATGTGCCTATGCATCAAACTTAACAAACAAAGGGAAACATTTTTTTGGGGGTGATGAGGGAGGTGGGAGTCATACCTAGCAGTGCTCGGGGCTTACTCCCAGTTCTGCACTTAAGAATTGCTTCTGGCAGTGCTCCCAGAACCAAGTGGGATAGTAGGATTCGAACCCACGTTGGTTGAGTGCAAAGAAAGCTCCCTACCTTCTGTATTATCTCTCAGGCCCCAAGAAAGCCATTTTAATGGTGGACTTAAAAACAAAATTTGATTTTGCCAATGAGAAAACTGGAGGTAAATATTAATTATAAGAATATTTTGAGAGTAGTCAAGGAGGAAAGTTTTATTCTACAATTTTTTAAATTTCATTATTTGCCTACAGAGTAATGCTTTAGGTCATCAACTTTTATATATGGAAAAGGTCTCTAACCCTGTAACCTGTGACTTTAGCTTGTGAAAATTCTGGAACGCTCATATGCTATTTTAGATGACACTTTCATTGTCAGTTGGATAGAATACAACCAGAACCTGCTTTTTCTAGAACTACATTTCTGCCAGTGTGGCATGGGAAGCTTCATCAACTACTTTAAGTAACTTGGTCATTGGGCATCTTATCTCCCAAATCCAATCAAGAAAATAATTTAAAATATAGCTGATGCTCCTGCCATGCAAATGTTTTTATGTATTAGAAGAAGTTTCTATTTCTGGTAGAGGTTAGAAGGTGTATAGTAGCCACTTATTGAATAAGGAGATACAGGATGTCTTCTTTTTACAGAGAGAAGGAGCTATAATATGATGATTTTAGCCTCTGATTATTTCTGTGCATGTAAAAGACACATGAATTAATCAGCCCAAATGGACTGAGATTGCTGTAATGTCTGGATAGAAAGAAGCAAAAAGCAAAAAAAGGGTTGAACAGATATTGAGGAGGAGATCTCTTGTTCTTCAAAATGAAAAAAAGAAAGGTGCAGGTGTTGGTATTCTTAAGATACCTGGTCTTGGCTTTTAAGATCAAATGCTATTTCTGTGAAGTGACTATATAAAACACTAGAGTTGGAAAGGGCTGTGTTTCAGGATTCAGAATTGCATGTGAAGTTCAAATCATGGAACAAACAATACAAAATGGTCATCTTATCTAAAACAATAAACAGATTGAATGGAATACCTATTAAAATTCAAATGACAGAACAAATAATAGTAAAATTTATGTAGAACCACCAGAGACCTTGAATATGTAAAGGTAAAGGTAAAGGCCCTCCCGTTGATTGTCGATTTGCTCGAGCGGGCCCAGTAACGTCTCCATTGGAGACTTTGTTGTTACTGTGTTTGGCATATTGAATACTCTTGGTAGCTTGCCGGGCTCTCCGAGAGGGGCGGAGGAATCAAACTTGGGTCGGCCATGTTGGCCGCTTGTAAGGCGAATGCCCTACCGCTGTGCTATCACTCCAGCTTGAATATGTAATTTTAAGAAAACTTTAAGAAAAAGGTAGTCGTAGTGTCACCTTATTTCAAACTCTGATACAAGCAGCAGTAACAAAAGCATTATGTATTTCACTAAGAGAATCACCTGGATCAACGATATAGAACTAAGAGCTCAGAAATATATCCACACAATATATTCACATCTAATATAAAACAAACAAATCATACCTATATATTGGGGAAAGTAATATTTTTGTAATCAATAGAGTTAGAAAAACAGGACAGTCATATGCAAAAGAATAAAACCAGCCACCTTTTAGCTTTACACATAACTGCCACCCCTACCCCCCGCCCCCCATGCACACACACATGGAAGGTTTGGAGGAAAGCCTGGTCATAAAATATAGAGAAGAAAAACAGGTGTTGCATTCTATAAGAGATATTTGAAACTATCTTTGGAAATTCAACCCTAAAGGTAGAAAATCACTGTATTACTGTGTTAATGTCATCTGTTATTCATCGATTTGCTTGAGCGGGCAACAGTAATGTCTGCATTCGTCCTAGCCCTGAGATTTTAGCAGCCTCTCCTTACTCGTCTTTCCCAATAGTGCCACATAGGAGGCTCTTTCAGGGTCAGGGGAATGAGACAAATTATTGTAAATGTATTTGGCGTATCGAATACGCCATGGGAGCTTGCCAGGATCTGCAGTGCGGGCAGAATACTCTCGGTAGCTTGCCGGGATCTCCAAGAAGGAGAACTAGATTATTTTGTTTTATAGTCTCTGGATCTTAGCCGTTGATGGGATTTCATGGTGTTGGGGACAGTTTGTGGGTGTAGCTGCCTAGCTACTGGAAAATGGGGGATCTGGGTGGAGGAGGCCCAGTCCTGATCTGAGCAGGCTTGGAGATCCCAGCCACCGATCCTGCACACCTGGGTTCCTCTGATGGCTCCTTCATGCTTGAGGCTCATCCAAGTGTGTGGTAGGGAAATGAATGCAAAAATAAGCAAATGGATTATATCAAATTAAAAAACTCAAGAATGAAAGATTTCCAGAATGGAAAGGCATTCTACTGAATGGAAACAGTATTTTTATATCATATATCTGGTTAAGGGTTAATATCCAAGTCCTATAAATAAACTCATACAATTCAGCTGCAGCAACAACAAAAACAATAAAACTTTTTCAGAAAATTTGAATAGGCATTTATCCAAAGAGAACATATAGATAACTCACAGATATATGAAAAAGTACTCATCACCACTGAATTTTTTGAAAAATAAATCAAATCCACAATAAGATATCATCTCATATTTGTGAATCATATTTACATCAAAACACTGTTAAGGAGAGTTAGTTAGGGTGCGAAGGAATGAAATTTCCCTTCATTGTTGGTGGGAATAAAAACATCTGAAAACATTTTGGAAAACAGTAGGAAGCTTCTTTAAAAAACAAACAAACATACAAGCCCAAAATAAACCCCTAAAAATAGAACTACTGACTGATCCAAAAATTCCACTTCTGAGTAACTTGCAAATAACATGAAATCATTAACTCAAAGAATTAATGCACCCAAATGTTTATTACTGAATTATTCATGATAACTAGGATCTAGAAACAAGACTTATTAATAGATGACTTGATAAAGAAGGCAGATATATGAACACAATGAACATAATATGAACACAGTATAAAAAGATATAAAAATGATTTACAGCAAAATGGAACACTTGTTTGGATTATACAGTGCAAAATAGATCAGACAAAAATGTAATATTAGATAATTTCACCACATATTACAAACACATAAACAAATGGAAAACAAAATAAGAATAAACTGGTGAACTTTTATAAAAGAATTGAAGTTACCAGAGAAGAGTTTGGGATTTGGGAGCAAAGAAGAAAGTGAAGCCAGAGGATGTCTGAGGTTTATATTTTGTTTTATATTATTTCAGGTAGATTTTGGAGGGACCATACCTGATGATGCTCAAGGGTTATGATGCCTCCACACTGACTGGCAGTGCTTGGCATTGAACCTGAGTGGGTCACATGCAAGGTAAAAGGTCTACCCCCTGTACTATTACCTGGGCCCCTCTATTTTATTTTTTGTTTAATAAGATTTGAAACTGAAAATTCAAAAGATTATTCTTGGTAAAGTACCTCAAGTTTCCTGAAACACTATTATGGGCACTTATAAATTATGGTACCTAAATAAAAATTTAAAAAATAAAAAAAATCCAATGGCCAGGCTTGAGAAAAATTCATCTAAATGATATGATGAGGATTGTTGGCTGAACATAAGGAAGACCTCCTTTGTGGCCTGGGGTCTGTTTTTCCCTGGAAGTTTCAAAAGCAAGGAGCTGAGGATCAAAGGGAAAGTTGTGTCCATGGGAATGAAAGTTCCTTGGGGGCAATTGTTTGCACATGCTTGTTTGTGCAGGACATGTACTGAAAAATGAACTGAATAAATGGAAGAAAGTTTGTTTATGGCACCTGTGCAGAAGCTCTTGATTGACAGTTTTACAGATGAGAGCAGAGAGTCTGTAAACAAGGAATCTCTTGGTATCTTGCATTTCAGATAAGACAGAGTACTACTGTGGAGCTCTTCAGAGGGACTTAGCAGGAGTAAGAAGGTCAGGGGAGACTTCCCAGGAGGCATCGGGGGCAGGGGAAGACAGACTTGAGCAGGTGCTTAGGCCATTTGGGTCCCCAAGCATGGCAATAAAGTTCAGAATGAACCAGCCAGAGTCTCAGTTTTCTTATTAATAGAAGGAAGATAATGGAATTAAAAGGATGAGAGTGGCATTAACTCTCACATGTTAACTGTAAGTTTTAAATGACATAGTGATAATAAAGTGTTCAGCACAGAATGTGGGATGTACACAGAAACTGTTTCTTTTCACCCCCAGTAACCACCCACATGGTTCAAAAATTCAGTGTTTACATAAAGTCTTTTGTTGCTCTATAGGTAAATGTGCTGAGATGATTATGACAGTTATTTGACCTACAGAATATGAGTGACAGTGAAAGTAAACTCAAGTACTGTCAGTTTGAATCAATACATATCAGGGGTAATGATCCGGTGACTTCTGGGTAATGAGAGAAAGTTATGATGTTGTGACAATATTATGGCTTCTTGGAATTTTTATTGCTTTCTTCATGCATTAATATAATAACAAGAAACATGAATCATTTGCTTCTGGACTGTAAGAAGCTACAGGCTGGGATATTGATCATTTTATGTCAGACAGTCATTTCTGAAAGGAAAACAACCAGGACAGTGCTATGGCATTTACTGACAAACATTTTAAATGTTTAGCTTTCCATAATAGGTGATTTTCCTCTGGATTCTTTTGGCTTCTTTCTGAGAAAAGCATGTCATATTAGAAGACAAGATACAAAGTCATTAAAATTTGACAGTTAAATTTTTAAAAAAATAAATAAATAATTTATTTATTGAATTTATTTATTTATTGAATCACTTTGAAAACAGTTACAAAGCTTTCAGGTTTAAATCTCGGTCATACAATGATCAAAAACCCATCCCTTCACCTGTGCACAATTTCCACCACCAAGAATTCCAATGTACCCCCACCCCAACCCTCCCCTTGCCTGTGAAGCATATTATTTCCACTTAACTCTCTGTCTACTTTGATTGCATTCGTTATTTCAACAAAAGATGCACCATTATTATTTGTATTTATTTCTGAACAATCAGACCTGCTGAAAAGACATTGTGAAATAATTTGTTCTTTATTGCTGGTTATGAAAAGCATATGACATTGCTGCACAACCTTGGATTTCTGGTATTTTACTAATTTAAGTCTGGAGGGATTTCTGCTAAAAAGCCTCTGGGTTCTGAATTGGGTCCTTGTGCCTATGGGGCCATGGCTGTGCAGAAAGCTGCTCGTGGGGGTAACTCATGGTCTCAGTAGAGCAGGAAGGACGGGCCAGTTCCATGCCCCCATCCCATAAGACCTCAGTTGCCCCGTCACCACCAGCTCATACCTGGCTGTCCAATAGGTGGTGGCCATTGTGCAGCCGGGGGGGAGGGTGTGAGAAAGGCGGAAGGAACAGACACTCTTTCCCACTCGGTGGGGCATGGCGCCATAGCTTAATGCATAGATCAGTCACATTTCTTCCAAAAGCCAATGGGTTCTGAATTGGGTCTGTGTGCCTCTGGGGGCCATGGCCTTTCCAGAGAGCCGCTTGTGGAGTGCAACTCGTGGTCTCAGTGGTTGACGGTTTAATTTTTTTAATGAAAAATTTTGAAAAAGATAATATTTATTTCCACAAGCATTTCTGTGTCTATGTGTTAAGTGTTTACATTTTAAAAAATTGAATCACCTTGAGACACACAGTCAGAAAGCTTCCATGGTTGGGTTTCAGTCATACAATGTTTCAACACCCTTCCCTCCACTGTGTACACTTCCCACCACCAATGTACCCAGTATCCATCCTGCAACCACCTCCCACCCACAACCTCCCATAATGGCAGGCATATTTTTGTTTTTCAGTTTCTCTCTTGCTCTCTCTTTTTGGAAATTATGGTTTGCAATACAATACTGAGAGGTCATCATGTTTGGTCCTTACCCATAAAGTGCTTTAACATTTTAACACCAAGAAAATGAATATCACAATTCTCTGTCATCAAGAGATTCGTGTTTAGTGGTACACAGAGCCAAATAAATGAATAATTAGAAGACACTATGATAAATTTTAAGCTTAATGATAGATGACAGTTTGAATTTTATAGGAGCTCAGAGGAGTGAATCTTAACATCAACTTGAAGAATCATGGCAGATGGTAATTTTTGAATGTTGAGGGTTGAATAGTAATTACCTCCACATAAAGGAAAAAGAACATTAGCAAATTTATGGTGAGAAGTAGCTTGGTGTTGGAAGAGGAGAGGCAGCTGGAAGTTTACTATTGTATATTTTGCAAAGTATCAAGTGTTAGGACAAATGTGGAGGAGGAATTTAGGCAACTGTTATCCTTTCATGGACCTTGTCTTACCTGAACTTTAGTCAAGCCAGGATAAAAATTTAAGGGTTTTGAAAAGAATTAACACATGGTTACATTTGTTTATATTTTGTAATGTATTAAGCTAAAATATAACGAATATGTATTTGAATGAATAGATTGGGAATTCAGCTCAGGAATAATTTTCCCTGTGACCATCTCTAGCCATTTATGGCCAATGTTCCCTTTCTCCATTTTGGAGAGTACCATCAAGAAACGTCCTACATTCTCTTTCATTCAGAGATATCTAACATTCTTTTGTGACTGGGGGACAAGTTAGGAATTTACAATTTACACATCCATAGTTAGTTGTTGAAGTTTAGTGTAGTATTAAGGAATAATATGAAAAATTAACTGAAAGGCTATTATAATTTGCTCCCTTATCATCACTGGCTTTTAAAACTTGACTTTATTATTAAGTTTAACAAAACAATGTATCACAATTGACTTAGTGCAGAGTACAAGGAACAATTTAATTCTAATCTAAACTCAGATATTAAAAATATTTGTATAAAGTATAAAACTGCTGTTCTTCTAGATGGAAATTTTTGTTTCAGAGGACATTTTTAATAAAGATATATTATTTATGTAAGCCTTCAATGATCTACTCTGAAATATATTAGTAACTGGTATAGAAGATCTTTGAATTTTAAGTACATTTGACACAATACATAAGACCTATAGAAAAGGTGCTCTTTGGTTTATTCATAACTTTATAAGTTTATTTACTTGTTTTTATTTTTTTATTTATTTGGGGTATTTGGGGGGGTACAAACACAGCTATGCTCAGAGCTTACTTCTGGCTCTGTACTCAGAGATAACTCCTGGTGGGCTCAGGGAACCATATGGGGTTCCAGGGGTCAAACCCAGGTCAGCAGTATGCAAGGTCTTACTTGTTATACTATCTCTCTGACCCTACATTCATGACTTTTAAAAGTATAAGCTTTTGAGTAAAATAAAATCATTGTGTCACAATCATGTGCTAAAATTTTCCATTTGATTCAAAGTGTCATCATGATGATTCATTATTAATTTGCTTAGTACATGATTGCTTACAAATAGTTATGATACTTATATTCTTCTGAAGTTGTTTTTTTAACACATTGTGACCTCAAAGAGAAAAGACACATTTTCTTCTTTGAAACACTTCTTAATATTAAATTAGTGCTATGGATTCACCAACACTTAGGTGTAGTGCGAATTTGAATAATTTACATCATTTCTTGTTGCAAAGCATCATATACTACAGAGCAAAACCAAATGTTTAAATGTAAGTAAAAATGCAGTATGGCTAACAAAAACGTCTTTGGAGAAATGATTGGGTAGGATCATCTGAAGTGGTTATAGAATTATAATTTTCCTTCTTCCTCGTCTCTATTTTTCCCCAATAAACTGAGACATGTAAGTAAGTAAATTTGAGCATATTAATCTCTTTGAAACCATTGCGTTTTAATTGAGGATAAAATTCAAAATGTTAACATAGCTTTCATAGTTCTTTGAGATAGTCTCTTATTCATTGCCTTTAAAGAAGTGTCTTCAAGCAAAGGAGATACCTCAATGGGTTAAGTGTTTCCTATGCATACAAGAAGCCTGGGTTTTAATCCCTGTCATTTATGGTTCCTCCAATCACTTCTGGGAACTTCTTCAAAGACTGAGCCCCAAGTACCACTAGGTATGGTCCCAAAACAAAAACAAAGCATACACATTTTTTTCTGTTCAGAATAGGCCCAAAGTCTTCACATAACTCATTTCTCCTTTTGAAGTATCTGGAATTATTTTCTTGAACTTTTACATCTGGATGAATTTATATTTGTCCTTCAAGTCTCAGATCAAATGTATTTTATTCAGTGAAACTATTAACTCCCCAAAGTAAATTAGATCTATGTTAATCTGTTTCTTTGTACCACTACATGTTATTTTATCATATCAATGTACATATTTATAGACTCACTGATGCATCCAAATGTTTCTCCAGTTGGTTGAGAGATCTTTAGCAAAACAGGACACATCTATTTGGTTCTTCAAAGGAGAATAGCAAGGGGAGAGTAACTAATAAATGGTCAGTATTCAACATGTTCTTATTCAATTGACTTCTTTATGATTATATTGCATAATGCATATTATCAATGCTTAATTTACTTTTCTTGTAACAATCCATTACTAGGAAAAAAACTGGAAAACTTCTAGACTGAGAGAAAAAAATTCTTAATTCTTAATTTTTAATTCCATGAAATGCTGCCTGTCCCACTGACCTAGGAAATGACTTGATAAACTTTTCCTTATTTCTTGGACTTCTCTGAACCCTTGTAAAAGACATAAAAAGTCTTTGCCTCAAATACTGTTTTCTTCAGGTGATCCTTCTCTGAAAATCTAGGCAGCCATGAGCTACCCTTTGGTTTTATATCTATAAGGCTAATATCTCTTCAGATACAGATTCTTTTTAAATTCTTTAAGAAATCCACATTTCCAGTACTCCGGAGACATTGTTGGCCAGTGGCCAACTGTACCATGAATCTTATATTGTGTAATGAAAGATGAAGTAAAAAAGAACCTTAAGGCAATACACAAGAATATACTCATTTGTAGACAACCCACCCATGGAATAAACCTGCTTATTTTTAAAAAGTTCATGTATTAAGATAACCTCAGTGTACAAACTATGTTTCAGGTGTACATTTCTCACTGCAGCAACTATATATATATATAACATCATATCCACTTTCTAAATCCAACTCACTGGTATCCTCAACTTGGTTTAGATTCCTTTCTCTCACCTTCTGCTCTGATAACTACCATTCTGTAACCAGTGTAAGAAATTTTATTTTCTTTTACTTTTTTTTCATTTTCTTTGTTTCTTTACACTCTACAAGTGAGTTAAATCATGCTGCATTTTATTTCACATAATAATACCTGCATGTTACCCCGTGGTGTTGCAAATTCATCTAACCCCACATTGCCAAGATTCATCTCATTATGACTGATTAATATTCCACAGTGTATATTTACTATACTACAACTTTATCCAGTAATTGGGCATATTTGAATTGTTTACATGACTTGACTGCTATAATAATGCTATAATGAACACAGGAGTACATATATATTTTTGCATCAGTATTATTATGTACTTTAGATAAATACCAAAAGAGGGATATTGGATACAATGATTGGTCTATTTCTGATAATTTGAGAGAGCTTCATATTGTTTTCTTTTGTAGGTATGGCAATTTACACTCCCACTAACTGTACAGTAAGTTTCCTTTCTTTTTACCACCCTGTCAACATTGTTTCTTGACTTCTATGATACCCATTTAATTGGTGTAAGGTAAAGTATCATTGTGTTTTGATTTGTGTTTTCTGAATAATAATTACTGATTACATCAGATGGGCTGGACACATAATGAGATTTGGAGACGACCACTGGACTAGAGCCATTACTGACTGAATTCCATGGGATGTCAAAAGACTGCATGGCCCCCCACCTATGAGATGGTCAGACTTCTTCGTTAAGACCCTAAATGATCAGTTTGAGGGTCTTTATGTTCCTAGAACGAGCAGACGCCATTGGGCTACACTAGCATACAACAGGGACAAATGGAGACATTTTTGGCACCCACTCCAGCAAATTGATGACTAACGGGATGTCAAGTGATCAAGTGAATAAGTGATGCAGCATATCTGCTAATGCATTTAGTGACATCTTTATGTCATCTTTCACAAAACTTTCTTTAGATCTTTTGCAAATTTTTAAAGTCAAGTTGTGTTATATTGTTGAATTGTTCCTACATTTCAGATATGAAACCTTTGCCTGATATATAGGTTGAAATGTCTTTTCCCATTCAATAGATCAATTTTGGTTTCATGGACAATTTCTTTTGCTGTGCAGAATCTTTTTAATTTGGTTTAGTCCCACTTATATATATTTTCTTTTTCTCTCTTTTTCTTTTTTGCTGTTAGAGATGAACGAGAAAGACACTATTATGGCCAATGTAGAAGAGCTTAGGGGTTATATTTTCATCTCTACATTTTATTGTTTAAGGACTTAGATTGAAGCAGTTAGTTAACTTTGATTTAATTTCAATATGTAGTATAATAATTTTATTTATTCTTTCTTCTCCTTCTCCTCCTCCTTCTTTGTATTATTCTTGCATTGAGTTATTAGCAGTAGAATCTCATGAATCTTTGTATTTCTGTGTATTTGTGTGATCTTTTTTGTTTTTTAAAAAACTATGTTATCCAGGAGTTTTTGATCAACTATGTTGACCAAATATAGCCTTTATTTTATCTACATTGTATATATTTTTATATTTATTTTTTACATAGCAGTAGGGCTTTTGCCTTGCATGCAGCCAACATGGCTGACCTGAGTTCGATTCCTCCGCCCCTCTCGGAGAGCCCGGCAAGCTACCGAGAGTATCTCGCCCACACGGCAGAGCCTGGCAAGCTCCCTGTGACGTATTCGATATGCCAAACACAGTAACAACAAGGCCTCCAATGGAGACGTTACTGGGCCTGCTCGAGCAAATTGATGATCAACGGGAGGGCCTTTACTTTACTTTTACTTATTTATTTCTACCCTGGTTTTTATTATTTCTTTTGCTCAACCAATTTTGTTTTTATTTTTTAAGGTTCTTTAGGCATTAAATTTGTTTATTTGGAGTTGTACTTTTTCTTTATAACCCATGTTGTTATAAACTTTTCTCCTAGTATTGCCTTTGCTCTATCACAAGATTTTGCTATTTATGTTTATTGTCATAATTCTACAATCAAAATTTTTTAATTTCTCTTGTTTTCTTTAGTAACCTATTCCTTGTTCAGTAGTATGTTCTTTAATTTTCATTTATTTATAATATTTCTTTCTTTCTTTTTGTAATCTATTTCTAACCTCATACATTTGTGATCAGAAATGCTGGTTCAGTTGATTTTAATCTTAAATTTCTTGAGGTTTATTTGTTATACTATTAGGTTTTGTGTGTGTACGTGTGTGTGTAGTGTGTGTATTGTGTGTGTGTGATTACCATAAGGATTATGCATAGTTTTATTTCTATTTTTTTTTCATAGGGCTGGAGTGTTAGGTTAGCACAACTTTTCCCTTTCCTGGGAAGTGTTCTGCATTTTAGAGATCTTCCATTTTTCTTATTGAACTTCATTGTTTTCGAGTTACGGTTTCTTCCTTGGTGAGAGTCCCTTTAATCTCCTACCTATGTGGGTGCTGCTTATTTATTTATTTATTTATTTATCTTTGGAGCACTATTCATCTGATTTTAAGTCTACTTTACTTTCCCATTAAGTTTACTTTTATGTAGGTCAATCCATATGAAGGTCTAGATTTGTTGTGATCCTCAGATATGAATATAAGAATTCCTTGTTTCTCCACACCATTTTAGACCTGCATTTTCTTGAAGGAACTTATCTTTTTTTCAATTTGCAAAATTTTATTTTATTCAAATTCTGTGGTTTACAAAGTTATTCATGGTTAGAGTATAGACATCCAATGTTCCAGCACTGATCTGGCCACCAGTGTTAACTTCTCTCTACCAGTGTTCTCAGATTCCTTACCCTCCCTTCCCACCCCCAACATACCATCTTAACAGTCATCTTTTTTTTTAAATTTATTTTTATTAGTGAAACACCATGAGGTACAGTTATAGACTTATAAATTTTTGTGATTGGGTTTCAGTTATACAATGATCAAGTACCCATCCCTCCACCAGTGCCCATCCTCCCCCACCACGGGTCCCAGCATCCCTCCCACCTCCCATCCCCCCCCCCCCCCCCGTCCCACCCTGCCTCTGTGGCAGGGCATTCCCCCTTGTTTTCTCTCTTTTCATTTGGGTACTGTGTTTTGCAAGAGAGGCCTTGAGTGGCAATCATGTTTGGTATATAGACTACTTTTAGCATGCCTCTCCCACCCTGGGAGGGTCTCACAACATCCTTTATTTGGTGCTCTCTTCTCTATCTGAGTTTCCTTTTCATCTAGCACATGTGGCTGGCCTTCAAGTCATGGAGCAAAATTCCTGGTACTAATCTCAGCCATTCCTGGGTATTAGTCTCCCGTTTTGTTGCTTTATGTTCCCCAGATGAATGCAATCTTTCTGTGTCTATCCCGCTCTTTCTGACTCATTTCGCTTAACATGATACTTTCCATGTAGTACTACTTGTATGTAAATTTCATAACTTCATCTTTTCTAACAGCTACTTAGTACTCCATTGTGTAAATGTACCAAAGTTTCTTTAACCAGTCATCTGTTCTTGGACACTCAGGTTTTTTCCAGATTCTGGCTATTGTAAAGCGTGCTGCAATGAACAAACAATTGCGATGTCACTTCGACTATACCTTTTTGCCTCTCTGGGATATATTCCCAGGAGTGCTATAGCTGGGTCAAATGGGAGATCAAATTCTAATTTTTTGAGAATCGTCCATACTGTTTTCCAAAAGGGTTGGACCAGCCAGCATTCCCACCAGCAGTGAAGGAGTGTCCCTTTCTTGCCACATCCGCGTTCTTGTGGATGTGGGCCAGTCTCTGTGGTGTGAAATGATATCTCATTGTTGTTTTGATCTGCATCTCTCTGATGATTAGTGATATAGAGCATTTTCTCATGTGCCTTTTTGTCATTTGGATTTCTTCTTTGTGAAAGTTTCTGTTCATTTCCTTGCCCTGTTTTTTGATGGGGTTGGGTGCTTTCTTCTTGTGGAGTTCAACCAGTACCTTGTATATCCTTGATATCAACCCCTTGTTGGATGTGTATTTGGTTAGGCTGTCTTTGTATTTTGGTCACTGTTTCTTTTGAGGTTGACAGTCATCTTTTTCTCTACCTCTCACCCTACTTTATTTAAATACTGTGATTCACAAAGTTGTTCATGATATATTTGTTACAGACATTCAATATTCCAACACTAATCCCACTGCCACTTCTTACTTTCCTTGCACCATGTCTCCATTTTCTCAACCACCCCTTAAGCCTGCACCTGTAGCGGGCCAAAAATAATTTATTTTATATTGCTGGTTACCACTAAATGGCTAATGAAATTAATAAACATACATCTGTCAAAAGATCACTTGATTTCCTGTTACTCATTAATTTGCTAGAGCGGGTGCCAGTAATGTCTCCATTTGTCCCTGTTGCGTGCTAGTGTAGCCCAATGGTGTCTGCTTGTTCCAGGAACATGAAGAGCCTCAAACCATTCGTTCAGGATCTTGATGAAGAAGCCTGACCATCTCGTAGGTGGGTGGCTAGGTGTTCTTTTGACATTCCGTGGAATCCAGTCGGTAACAGCTCTAGTCCAGCAGTCGTCTCCAAATCGCATTACGTGTCCTGCCCATCTGATTTTTGACATCTTGGCAAATAAGACAGTGTTCCTGATTCTTGATCATTGATGGAGGTCGTAACTACAGATTCCTTCTCTCACTTGAGTGAAGCATGATACTCCAAGCATAGATCTTCCAATTCCTCTTTGGGTGATCCAAATAACATTCTCATCCTGTTTTCGTAGGGCCCAGGTCTCTGAGGCGTATGTTAGTGCAGGGAGAATGGTGGAGTCGAAGAAATGTGCCTGGAGCCATAGGTTCTTTGTCCTCTTAGCTATTTCTTTGATGCAGTTGAAGGTGTTCCACGCTGCTCTCTTCCTCCTGTGCAGCTAAGGTGCCAGGTCATTCATCATGCTGAGTTCTCTACCTAGGTACACATAACTGCTGCATTCGGAGATGTTCATTCCATCGAGGGCAAATGGAACATCAGGAACTAGTCCGTTTTTCACAAACATTGTCTTCGTGAGATTCAGTTGCAGTTATATCTTTCCACACTCATGGTCGAAGTTGACCAGTATTTGTGCCGCTTGGCTAATGTTTGGTCTTATTAGAACAATGTCATCAGTGAAAATTGTTGTATCTCATTCCAGGGACATTAAGTCCTTGCCTACGGTTTACTAAGCTGTTGCTGCTAGTTGAGCCTTCTATTGTTATAGTTTTTGTTAGTAGAGCTTAGTCAGTTTCTATGTTACATTCCCATTCAATCTGATATGCTACTGGGGTGTTGGTATTGTAGAGTTTGAAGATGTCATGCTGCTACATGCTCCAGAAAATCCAGAACATTTAACTGGGCAGTGAGCTTGCATGGTGGTAGATGTGGAACTCAAGTGTGACTGGGGGGACTTCCAGAAGTCCAGGGAGTGGTAAGGGGAGGTAATTCACCCTGATATGGAAAAGGTCAGGAGATTTGAGTCAAAAGGAAAAACTGGCGTACCTAAAATTTTCAGCAGTTTGGCATTTTTGTGGAACTCAGTCTTGATGTGGTGAGCAACAACTGTGGGTATGGAGACAGCTCAGTTGGGGTGTGAGTGCAGTTGCTGGGGCTTTGGCAGGGCATAGAGTTGGCCCATCCCCCTACTGGAGGACTCAATTGGGGACCAGTGTATCTAAGAAATGTTTGCAGCTAGTTGATCCCTTCTGAGATTTAATTATGAGTCTCTGGAGCAGTACTGATAGATGAGATAATGGCGGTAGCAGTGGAGTATGGGTGTTAGGAATTTATTCTTAAAGATAACTCCGAATCCTGTTTTCCTAATCCCACTTCTGAGCATCTTCTTTATATTTTTTGGTTTCAGGAAGTGAGAAAGCCCTTCTGAAAATGATGTATCCGTCCTTCTTCTCTAAATAAGTTCTTTGATCTTGTATTTATGTCTTGGTTTGGATTTTCATATTGAATCATCTATTTTCCACGTTCTTTCTAATTAATTTGCTAGACTAAATTAGTGCCAGATAAATAATGAGTTTCCAAATTAGTTGACACCATTTAATTAATTTTCTATCCAGAGCTTTCTGCAGACAATTTTAAGTTTATAGCAAAAAATGATGGTGGATTTTTCCTTATTTTAACATGTCATTTTTAATTATAAGATTTTAATATGGAGGCTTCTTTCTTAATTCAAAGCATATACAACAGAATTCAGGTCGGGCAAAGACTACAATAATATTTTATATATTTAAATTCCTTTGAAGTTTTTTGATTTTTATCTTATATTGTTTTGGGTTACTTTTTTTTTCTTTTTCTAGGTTTTTGTCTTTTTGTCTTTTGGGGGGAGTTTGGCTAGCTTCCTATACTCAGGGATTACTCCTGGCCTTGTGCTCAGGAATTATTCTTGGCAGAGCTTGGGGGACAGATGTGGAACAGGCATGAAACCCAGATTGGCTATGTACAAAGACAGACGTCCTACTTGCTATACTCTCTCTCTACCCCGCTGGATTACTTCTTAACTCTTAAGCTATAATATTTTAAATATTCATGACAACTTCTCTAATTAATAGAATCATAAACTCACAAAATATCTAGCATTTGCCTTTTGCATGAACGCAAATGGAGGTTCTCTTGTGAAACTTTCTTCAGTATGTATTATGCTCATTTCTTTTTCATTTTCCCTAAATGGATTCTTACATGCTAGATATTTCTATAGAGCTCTGGGTGGCACCATGAATTGATAGAGATTGTACTTTACAATAAAACTGGGTATTCTACTTAATAAAAGATCCATGATATGAGCATGTAATATCCACAGAGAACTCTGATTTTTTTCCTGCATAGTATGGTGATTTGTAGTTATAATTACCTTCCTATTAAATTCACAGTATTATTTGGACTATTCATATTCTGTGTCAGTTGTATCCGCATTGATAGTAATGACATTAATGCTTTCCATTATTTTATAATAATTTAGAATATTCTGAATACTAAATCTCAGACAAATTATTTTTTAAGCAATCTCTAAACAAACATTACTATTATGTGGGCTTTGAAATAAGTCTTAGCGTAGCCAAATTGACATCGCACTATTCACCACAACCTAACAGGTAATAGAATAAAGATGGAGAATTTGGAAAAATGAAGCAGTAGAAAATGCATGCATATTATGAGCAATCATTCAGTGGGATAAATAAGGGAGAATAAAAGAGAATTTGTTTATTATTTTATGTGCTGGAGCAGAAGTATGTGGGATTATAAGTAATACTTAAAAACACAAGCCCTTGAAAACATTGGTGGTTTATGTAATACAGAAAGAAAATGGAGAGTGAAAGTAAGTACAAGTACTGTAAATAATTCAAGGTAATGCTCTCAGATGATGGGAAGACTTTAGTACAACTGCTAGTTAATATTTAATAGAGTTCTTTTAAAAGGTATGTTTTTAAAATCTGTATTCAAGACTTTGAGTTTTTAACTTTGTATTTTAGTATTATAATTTAGACTGAGTATAAAGTCAATGTAATTTTATTTGATACTACTCTGTATATAACACAGTAATAAGTAGGTAAATGGATTTAAAAATTAAAGGTCCAGGTGCTCCAGAAGGGAAAATTAGATTTCTCTGATTAAAATTGGAAGAATTTTAGCCTTAAAGTTAAAAGTTTAGCAAAGAATTAATACGAATTAGTTAAGAGAAACAATGTCTCGGAGTAGATAGACTCTATAAAATTTTTCTTTTGGAAGGTGCAGGAATCACACCCAACTGTGTTCAGGACTTATTCTTGACTTTGTGTGCAGTCCCTATATATATGACCAAATTTTCAAAAAAAATTTTTTATATGGCAGATACAAAATCATTTTACCAGATGTAAAATAATGAAATAGAAAATAATAAAGCATTCTAAGATAGCCTACAACATACTCCCTCAAATATGAGCCAATAATTTATATAGAATGATGCTACTTATGAAATTATTTCTCATTCCTTTTATTCATAATGAGAATGTGTAAATTCCAAGATGTCTTAAAATTATAGAATTAAAACTCCAAGGCCTCAACTTGGATCAACTGAAAGTTGATCTCAGGCCATTTATTAGTATAACATACAAAATATTTTGTTTGAGAACTGAGCATATTGTTTGAGAGAAAAAATCTTGCCTCCTGATATTTTTCATGGTGAAACATATTTAGGTTCAGATAAGAAAAAATGTATTGAGATTCCTATAGTCAACGCTTGTTGGCATTCTGAAGAGACTCTGAGACATAATGGGGAAAATTGGTGAGAGACTCATCTCCAGTTTCCATGGAAATTAATGTGTTTGCCAGGAAGTGATATAGTATAAAATACCAGCTAAATTTTATCTAATGCAATAACTTTGCTTTTAGAAACATAATATGGGTGTTAAAGTTAAAAACTAAATAGAAATTGAAGTCTAAAGTTGAAAAGAACTGACATGAATCATCATAGTGGTAATTATTTTAATAACAAATATAGGTTCAAGGGAAATCTTGTGCAAAAATTACAGATATATTTGGTGAGACTATTAATGTAAGATCACTTCCCATTTATTCTAAATACAGAGGAGATTAAATCAATTATTATGCATGAGCAGTAACTAAAGACCATAATGAGAACAGAATCAAACCATTTAAACAAACACACTTTGGACTCAAAACTAAATGAAAGCAATCCCTTCCTTAATGAATTTACTTAATTCCGTAATGTAGGCATTAACTACCATTGATGTTTAGTTGTCACCTCAAATTATATTGCTGGTGGCTAAAGGAAGCTGTTGAGGTTCCTATTCCTATTCATTGCCACTCATGAAAATAATCCTCTGAAGTTCTTCCCAAACTTGTATGTGAATTCTGAGCAACTAAAGACTTGTTTTAAAAATGAATATTCTAAGGACTGGAGCAATAGCATAGGGGGTAGTGGTTGCACGTGGCTGACCTGGGTTTGAGCTCCAGCATCCCGTATGGTTCTGAGTACTGCCAGTATTCATTTCTGAATCCAGAGCCAGGAGTAACTCCTGAGCACTGCCGGGTGTGACCCCCTCCTCCAAAAAAGTACAGTTGGTAGGGCACTAGCTTTGCTCATGGCCAACCTGAGTTTGGTTGACCATGAGCAACCCATATGGTCAAAAGCCATGTCAGGTATGATCCCTGGTCACAGAGCCAGGAGAAAGTCTTTTTAGCAGAGCTGGGTGTAGTCCCTAACTGGAGCACTGGAGCACTGTACTTCTGTTGTTCATCGATTTGCTTGAGCGGGTACCAGTAATGTCTCCATTGTGAGACTTGTTACTGTTTTTGGCATATCGAATATACCATGGGTAGCTTGCCAGACTTTGCCGTGCGGGAGGAATATTCTTGGTAGCTTGCCAGTTTCTTCAAGAGGAATGAAGGAATCGAACCCGGGTCGAAACCCAGTCAACTGTGTACAAGGCAAATGCCCTACCTGCTGTGCTATCACTCCAGCCATAGTCCCTAAATGAAACAAAATAAATATTCTGGGGAATAGACCTAGGGTAGGAATTGGTATTTTGCATCTATAACAATGGTCAAGACCCAGAGACTATAAAACCAAGCTCCCAGAAGAGAACAACGTAGTCTCCTGCCCCCACGCCTGGCTGTCCCCACTGGGGCCCCTTAGAGGGGGGCGGGTTGAGTTTCCCTCCCTGCCCCGAGCAGAGTCCCAGCAGCTGAAGACCTCTGAAACTCAGCCACAGCCATGCTTAAGACCACTCTCCACATGCTCAGAGGATCCTCACACATGAAGGAACCGGCAGATGAACCCAGGTGTGCGGGACCCGGGACTGAGATCTCCAAGTCTGCTTGGAATGGGACCAGGTCTTCTCCTAGATCCCCCATCGTACCCACCAACTGTCCCTGGTGCCATGTAATCCCATCAACAACCAAGATCCAGAGACTATAAAATCAAGCTCCCTCTTATTGTCTAGTTCTTGCTCTCGGAGAATCTGGCAGGCTATCGAGAGTATCCCGCCCACACAGCAGAGTTTGGTAAGCTCCCCGTGGCTTATTCAATATGCCAAAAACCAGTAACAATGATGGGTCTCATTCCCCTGACCCTGAAAGAGCCCCAATGTGGCACTTGTTAAAATCTCAGGGCTAGGATGAATGGAGACATTACTGGTGTCTGCTAGAGGAAATCGATGAACAACAGGGATGACAGTGATACAGTGATACAGTGAACATACTTCTATGTAAGTTTCAAGAAAAAGAGCTCTGAGGCATGCAGATCTTGAGTTTTTAGTGGCCGAGAGTTGTATCCCCAGGCCGGATGGCAAAGGACAGGGGAATGAAACTGGAAGAAACTGGGTCTCGGGTCCCTGGGTAGTTGGCTGTCAGTTTATTTCTCTCTCCTCACCTGCATAGTCGACTTTCTAGTCCCCAAAGACCTCAAAGCCCCAAAGTTCCCATTCTCTTCCTCTAGTCTTTAATATCTAGTTGTCAACATTCTAGTCCTTGATTTTCTAGTCCTCAAAGACTTCAAAGTCCCAAAGTCCTTTCATTGGGATCTTGCTTTTGTAATGCTAGGAACTAAGAGTAACTGAGGCTTAGGCCAAGTAAGTATGGATTTCCAGGAGTAAATATTAAATTGGAGTCAATTAACTCCCATGTTACAAAGCATAGCATGAACTGTCTTCCTGTGTCTATAAAATAGGTAAATAAACATTGCTAAATAAACCGTGAACATGACATAGAGGAAAGAGAAAAGCAATATATGATTATTAGTGCTTGATGGAATTGGGCATGCCTCAGGGACACTGTTGTGGGAGTAGTTGAATAAACCTTAAACTCCCTGCAGGAGGAGCAAGGACAACCCAATGTTATCCAACACTTAGATTAAACTAATTATGCTTCATCTACAAACTACATTTTGGGTAGAAAGAATTTAATTAATTTAAAATAATTTTAGATTAAATTAAAAAACATAGATTTCAAGATGTCACTCAGAACTAGAGATTTTTCCAGAAATCCCAATGCAGTACAATAGAATTAGAAAAGTTTCTTATTTAATTCAGGAGGAAATAGAAGTTCTAAAAAGTATAGAGATGGTACATAATAGATGGGGGACTCTGGTAATAAGATTTTGGCAAATAATAAGCCAAGAAGTTACCCAGTACTTAACTCAAAGACATGAGAGCCACGCCCCTTTGAAATGCAACTCCTGAGCTCTTTGGAACTGTAGAAACAGAAACACCACTCAGAGAAGGTGGAACCCCAAAGAAAAGCAGAGTTTCTGGAGAATCTAAAGATCATATATGATAATGCAGTACCATTGGTCTATTATCTTTGCTCCTGCTTGCTTGACCAGTGATGCTGAATTCTTAAAGTTGCCTCTAGCTTCAATGTCCTGGAAGTTTTCTACCTGTTTTCCTCAATGTAACATGAATTCAGATCTGATTTCAATTTTGTAACTCTGGTCTGTAATCCATTTTGATTTGACTTTTGTTCATAGTGTTAGAAAGGACAACCAACACTCCCCAGGGGGAAATGCAATGAAATTCATTGATTAGTTGCAGGTTATTGGGTTTACCATTTGTTTGGATGGATATCTCTATTTAACTAGCTTCCTTATGGTATATAACAGAATGTGTGCAAAAAGTGTACTCCCAGTAAGAACTATGGCCTGGTGTACTAGCAATTGGTATATACCTCCTAGCAAGTACCACATCCAGGAGTATGTGTGACCTCAGTCAACACCACAGGTAAAACAACAGCAATGAAAGAAAGAGGAGTGGAGAAAATAAAAACAATTGACTTTCTCATGGGACAATCTTACCTAGATGTTTTAATTAGGAATACTGACTAAATAATTTAAGATGATAATCAACAGATATGGATTTAGTCATCAGCTTCTTCCTAAATCTCTTGATTCATTGTGTGATTATGACTCATCCTATTATGTCTTGAATAAACATATCTATGTTTTTAATATACTACTAGATTTGTTTTATAATATGATATTTATTGAGAATTCTGTATCTTTTACAAGACTAATTATTCACTTAAAAATAAAACAATAGGGTTGGATGATAGCACAGCGGATAGGGTGTTTGCTTTGCACTCAGTCAACCTGGGTTCGATTCTCAGCATCCCATATGGTCCCCCGAGATCTGCTAGGAGTAATTCCTGAGTGCAGAGCCAGGTGTAACATCTGTGCATCTCTGAGTGTGACCCAAAAATAAAAAGAAAAGAATAAAGTTTGTTAATAAATAAATAAATAGAACAAGAGTTTCTTGTATTACCACTATGCTGGTCCCATGAATGAAGTATCTTTTAATCTTTCCATCAAGGAATTATTTAATCATGATAAACTTCTTTCTTTTATGCCTATTCATTTATTTATTCAATGGAAATTGGTACTTATTTTTTTGGCTTTTTGGGTCACTCCTGGCTCTGCACTCAGTAATTACTCCTGGCGGTGCTCAGGGGACTATATGGGATGCTGGGAATCTAACCCAGGTTGCCCAAGTGCAAGGCAAAAATCCTACCGGCTGTACTATCATCCAACCATCTTGTTTTATTTTTAAGTGAATAATTAGTTTTATACTCTGTACTCCAGCCCCAGGAATAGGAACTTTTTAAAGAATAAATTAAATATATTTTTGATGCACTCTTTCCACTTATCTATATTTCATAGATAAATTTCAATACCTAATTTTCTCTTAAGTTCAAAATTTTTAATCTTATATTGGAATTTGTCTTTTATGAGTATATTAATTTTTCCTACATTTAGAGATTTTCTTCATAATTATATTTTTTACTTTCTCTTTTCTTTCTAAGACTCACCATTTTTTTTTGCTTACCTTTTTGGGGAGTTTTGTAGTCTATTATTTCTACCATGTGTCTAGTTTACTTTCCATCAGTTTCATGTTTTTCCATTATCTCTTCTCTCGTCAAAGTTTCTTTTATCACATTGTTTTCTATATTAATTTGAACACAATTTTTAAAATTTTCAATTTTTATTTTTTAGAATTTAGTCTTTTAGGTTAATTTCTATATATTATAATGAACTTTTATCCATGAATATTGAAGAATTTTAATATTTTAAGTAAGAAATTTAGAAGTCAGACAAGTGCATCAGCAGCCTGATGGTGCCTTCAGACTTCCAGATACCCCCAAATTGCTGCTGTGCCTTTGGCCAGACTCCAAAAACTTGGGGCAAAGTTTACCAAGAAAGTAAATGGCAAAAAGTTGTAGAAGACACACCCACAAACCACTTCCGGCTCAGGTATATAATTGCAGGCAAGGCCTCTTTGGTTCCTGATCGAACTGCTTAACGGCCATGATTCCAGAGACTCAGAGACAAATCTCGGAACCCAGAGGCCTTTGGCAGAGATGTGCCCGGTCCCCGCAATGGGTTACTGGTGCTGGATAACCCCAAGGGGGAAAGGGTATTGTCCCTCTGCCTGCTCCCCCTTGGCAGCTTGGTGGCCGTTATCTTCCAGAGGATATTGGATAGTCAGGTTTAGGCCCACGATGACAAGATACATGGGGCTTCATGGGATGAGGGGGAGCTGGCCCTTTCCTCCCCACCCCAATGAGACCCCAAGTTGCCCACTGCCCATGAATAGCCTCTCTGGTTCCTGATCAAGCTTCTTAACAGCCATGATCTCAGAAATTCATAGACAAATATTGAAACCTAGTGGCTTTTGGCAGAAATGCGTCTGGATCCTGAAGTAGGTTACTGTCGCCTGGCCACCCCAAGGATGAAAGGGTGCTGTTCCTCCACTTGCTCCCCCTTGGCAGCTCGGTAGCCGCCATCCAACAGAGGCTTTTGGACAGTCAGGTTTGAGCCCACAGTGACAAGACACAGTGACAAGACACACAGGATGGGATGGAGCTGGCCCTTTCCTCCCTGCCCCAACAAGACCCTGAGTCACTGCCCATGAACGGCCTCTCTCAGAAGGTTTGGGCAGAAATCCCTCCAGATTTAATTGTTAAAATTGGAATTTCAAAATCATATGTTATTTATAACCAGGAATAGAAAACAAATTGTCTACTGTTGCCTTTTCGGCAGATTTGACTGTTGGGGTAAAATCTCAAATAATAATGGTGGGTCTGTTGTCAAAATGTGTAATCAAAGTAGAGAGAGAATAATGTGGAAATCATCTGCCCCATCGATAGGGGGAAGGTGTGGAATGGGGGGTGTACTGGGGTTTTTGGTGGTGGAGAATGGGCCCTGGTGAAAGTACGGGTGTTTCATTGTATGACCGATACTTAAACCGGAAAGCTTTGTAACTGCTCTTGTGGTGATTCTCAAAATAAAATTATAAAAAAAGGGGAAAAAATGTAAGGTGGAGTTCATGCCCATTTCAATCAGCCTAATCAATGGCTGAATAAATAGCAATACTCCTACAAAAAAATTTTAAAAATATTAAAAAATGAAAGTTAGAAGTCATAGTTTTATGCATATATTTGCAATAATAACAACAGTTTATAATAATAATAATAGTATACAGTTTGACTTAGTGTTTGCCTGTTTTTAAAATTCTCTTTTCAGGTTTTTGTGTAATTTGTTTAATTATTTATCCTCTGAAGAGTATATATTTTATTCTGTTTTTTTTTTATTGAATCACCTTGAGATACACAGTTACAAAGTTATTCATGTTTGGGTTTCAGTCATAAAATGTTCCATCACCCATCCCTTTGCCAGTGTACATTTCCCTTTACCAGTGTACATTTCCTTCAACCAATGTCCCCAACTCTTGTCCCTCCTCTTCCTCAGAGAAGTTACATGTTTTAAAGGGGCTGCTACCTATGATTCTAGGGATGGTATTTAAATTCAGAACCTCACACATGTTAAGCATATTCACTACACTTGAGTCACATCCTTTACTTCTATAATCTGCTTTTTATGTTATGTATTATTAGCATAAGATAAGGCCTATAAAATTTCTGCTTTTGAAATATATAATGTCCAGAGGTGGGAGAGATAGGACAGTGGGTAGGGAGCTTGTCAACACAGATTTGATTTCTGGAACAATGTTGGGTCCTCGGATAGTGAAGAGCCAGGAATAAGCCCCAAGTACCATTGTGTGTGACCCCCAAACAAAAAGTCAAAATAAGTAAATAAATACTCACTTTTTTTCTAATACAGTATATTATTTTATGAGTGGATATTATAATACAGAACTGATAATATCCCACCACTTAGATATTGGTGGATAAAATATAAGATGTTGGAAGCTTTAAAAAAAGCATGTTTCTGCTGAAAATAGACTATAGACCAAATATAATTGCCACTCAGTGCCTCTTTTGCAAACCACAACACCCAAAAGGAGAGAGAGAACAAAAGGGTATGCCCTGCCACAGAGGCAGGGTGGGATGGAGGGGATGGGGGGTGGGAGGGATGGGGAGTGGGAGGGATACTGGGATCTGTGGTGGTGGGAAATGGGCACTGGTGGAGGGATGGGTATTTGATCATTGTATAATTGAAATCCAAGCACAAAAATTTGTAAGTCTACAACTGTACCTCATGGTGTCTCACTAATAAAAATAAAAAAATAAATAAATAAAAGTATGTTTCTTGGGAACAATAGGGACCTAGAATTCCTAGAAATGTTACTCTTGTTAAACATTGGCTGATGGTTTGATTAAGAAAGAAGCCCCTCTTCCCCAATGACCTATACATGTATCTTAAGCCTAAATTAAGAAAGTGCCTGCTCTTTCCAGCAAGGTATCCTGCAAGAGACATCCTTTTCGAATAAAAAAAAGCTTTCTTAGTAGACTATAGAGCGTACATGATGGCCACTTAATACCTGTATTGCAAACCACAACACCCAGAGAGAGTAAAAGGGAACGTGCCTGCCACAGAGGTGGGGAGAAGGGGGGTAGGGGGATATGATGAGAGGGATACTGGGAACATTGGTGGTAGAGAATGGGCACTGGTGGAGGGATGGGTACTTGATCACTGTATGACTGAAACATAAGCACGAAAGTTTGTAAGTTGTAACTGTACCTCACAGTGACTCATTAAAAAAAAAAAAGCCTTTCTTGCTCACAGTGGAGTCCAGTACGGTTTCTGGTAGCCTATCAGATATAAGAAAAACAAATAATATATGTGCATGCTTTATGCATATGCATATATACAAATACGTGTATATATACACATTATAATTCATCACTATTATTTTCTCAATCCACTTATTTTAGTTTGACTTTAAATCTTTAAAAATTCTCACTAAATTTATACCATGACATCTTTTATTTTCAGACATTTCCTTACATTTTCTTTACACATAATCCTTTTTTTTGTGTTGCTTTCACTGTTATGATAGTTACAACAAGATGAATTGTGCCTGTTATAATTTTAAAATCCCCCACTTTACAAAACACTGCTTTTAGTATCTTATCTAAGGTTTTCTGATGAAATATTGACATTCTCATCTTTTCTAATATTTGCATTTTTCTGGTATCTCTTGATTTGTCCTATTATTTTAAAACTCTTCTATGCACTTGGTCTGAAACAAGTTTCTTATGAACAGCACATTGCACTGTTTTGTTTTGTAACTTAATTTGACAGCTTTTCTCTTTTTATGGAAGAATTCAGCCAGAGAATTCAGTTTTTAACATGAACCCAAGCACAGTCAGGAGACGGCCTGTGCATATTTAAGCAGATTGTGTTCCAAAGATATGGAAATTGTTGAGGCAGGAGAACTAACTAGCTTCTTCTATAGAAAGGTTTTTATACAGGGAATGCTCCACAAATTCCAATTAATTTGATTAAGAGAGTCACCAGAGATCCCTTTGTAACATTTCAAAAAGCATTCTATGGGGAAGAAACAAAAAGCTAAACAGGACAGAAAGCTAAGGTAAGAGTTAGAAGAAACAAGTGAACAACCAGATATTCTAAGTTACCACAGAGCCAATTAAGAAGCAGAAGATGCAGCAAGATGTCCCAGGAATAATCTATTAGAGGCCAAGTGTGGACAACTAGCAAGAGCACTGGCACAGCTGCTCTATCCCCAGGGTCTGAACTGAGAAACGCAAAAATAAGCATCCTCTGACAACGCATCAATTTATTGAGGAACATTTCAGGCTTAAAAAAATACTACAAAATGCCGAAAAGGAGGTGGATCTAGGTTTTATGAGATTGGAAGCTATTGGGAGGAGACACTGAAGAAAATATTTGCTCGATAAGTAAAGGCCCTCCCATTGATCATCGATTTGCTTGAGCGGGCCCAGTAACGTCTCCATTGGAGACTTTGTTGTTACTGTGTTTGGCATATCGAATACGTCACAGGGGGCTTGCCAGGCTCTGCCTTGTGGGCGAGATACTCTCGGTAGCTTGCCGGGCTCTCCGAGAGGGGCGGAGGAATCGAACTCGGGTCGGCCATGTTGGCTGCGTGCAAGGCAGACGCCCTACCCACTGTGCTGACAAAATATATTATTTATTGTGTTAAAGAGGATTAAATGGTTCCTTAGAAATTCAGGTCTTTTCCCCCTCACTCTTTAATCTCTTTGCACAAGTGACCAAAAAAAATCTTACTTAGAAACATTTTCTGGTTACATCCAACTCTTCTTGATGTTGAGTTCTCAGCAAATTTCAGCTCTGGCAGGAGACTGGTAAAGAGAGATCCTGAAGTTTCAACTCAATTAGTTTCAGGCCAAGTCTGCCTCTGATCAAAATGTTTGTTTCTCTAGTGGTAAGACTAAAGGGACATATGTGCTTAATTAAGTTTAACCCAGACAGCCAGGTACAGGTATATAGAACAAAATCCTAAAATAAAGGGCTCCTAGCAGGATGCAACTGCGAAACTGTAAACTCAGCTTGATGCATCCAGAATGTCAGGTAATTTGAGGACTCAAGTATCACTATATGATTTCTGAACTTCTGAAGTTGGTTAAAACATAATCTACTGACTAAGAAAGAAGCAGTAGAAAAAATCTAACTCAGGGAAAATTTAGTGGGCAGCAAGATGAGGGAAATGCTAGCATTTGACAGCATCATTTACTTTCCCCCATGTGGTCTATAAAGAAAGAGATTGGAGTAAAGGGATAATCTAGTGGACCTACTCGAGAGTAATCCTACACCTGAGACCATAAGAAGCCAAACATTTTCACTTTTGTGGTAAACAAATTGTAAATCTGTTTCAAAATTCTGAAGGAATTAGAAGGAGTTAGAATGTAGTACAAAGACTGCTGATCCCAGAAGAATGGGCTAGTCACCAATCTACTAATAGTCAATAAGAAAGATTCTTTTTATTAGCGAATCACCGTGAGGCACAGTTACAGGCTTACAAACTTCATTTTGCATTTCAGTCATACAATTATCAAGTACCCATCCCTCCACCAGTGTCCATTTTCCACCACCAATGGTCCCAGCATCCCACCTACCACCCCCACACCATCCCCCCCACTACCCCGCCTCTGTATCAGGGCATTCTCTTTTGCGCTCTCCTCCTTTTGGGTGTTGTGATTTGCAAGAGAGGTATTAAGTGGCCATTATGTTTGGTCTATAGTCTACTTTCAGCGTGTTACTCCCATCCTGAATGCGTCCTCCTAGCACCTTTTACTTGGTGATCCCTTCTCTATCTGAACTGCCTTTTCCCCCAGCATGGGAGGCTGGCTTCTAAGCTGTGGGGTAGTCCTCCTGGTATTTATCTCTACTATTCTTGGGTGTTTGTCTCCCATTCTGTTACTTTATATTCCACAAATGAGTGCAATCTTTCTATGTCTTTCTCTCTCTTTCTGACTCATTTCACTTAGCAGGATACTTTTCATGTTGATCTACTTATATGCAAGTTTCATGACTTCATCTTTTCTAACAGCTGCATAGTATTTCATTGTGTAGATGTACCAAAGTTTCTTTAACCAGTCATCTGTTCTTGGACGCTTGGGTTTTTTTCCAGATTCTGGCTATTGTAAACAGTACTGCAACAAACACACTAGTGCAGATGTCATTTATCCTATATTTTTTGCATCTCTAGGGTATATTCCCAGAAGTGTTATTGCTGGGTCAAATGGGAGCTCAATTTCTAATTTTTTTAGGAACGTCCATATTGTTTTCCAAAAGGGCTGAACCAGTCAGCATTCCCACTAGCAGTGGAGAGTTCCTTTATTCCCATATCCATGCCAACACGGTTGCTTTTGTTCTTTTGAATGTGGGCCAGTCTCTGTGGTGTGAGATGATATCTCATTGTTGTTTTGATCTTCATCTCCCTGATGAGTAATGATGTAGAGCATTTTTGTATGTGCTTTTTGGCCATTTGGATTTCTTCTTTGAGAAAATTTCTGTTCATTTCATTGCCTCATTTTCTGCTAGGTTGGATATTTTCATTTTGTAAAGTTCAACCAGTGCTTGTATATCCTTGATATCAACCCCATATCAGATGGGTATTGGGTGAATATCATTTTTCATTCTGTAGACTATCTTTGAATTCTGGCCACTGTATTTTTGAGGTGCAGAAGCTTCTCAGTTTAAGGTAGTTCCATCTGTTTATCTCTGCTTCCACTTGCTTGGCCAGTGGACTGTCCTCTTTAAAGATACTTTTAGCTTTGTCATGGAGGGTTTCGGATGTGAGGAGTTCAGCTCAGAAGAATCAGATTAAGATCTCAAAGGTTCAGTGCCCCAGGATAAGATAATGTGAAGTCATTCTAAAGTTGTTAGTTGAAATTTTAATTTAACTAGAACTGGGGGACACAAAACTTTTTGATGAACATAATTTGGATTTAAGACCATAGAGCAAATTCAAATTTTCTGGTGTAACAACTTCCCAAATAGTTTTTAAAGCTCTGTCAAACTTCTAAGAGCCCATCAACCTCTGTCTCTGATTTGCTAGAGAGATCAGAAACATTCATATGCTGTTGTGAACTGCATCAGCTGGGTTTGGATGAGCATAAAAATGTGTAAGGTGCTAAGAGCTCAGCTACCTCAGATCTACAGAGAGAATTGGTATCGACTCTATTAATCACACCCAGAATTAGGCTTATTGACCTGAATGTGAATTCTGAGTATGTAGCATGAGTCCTTTGGGAGAGCTAATGTATTTGATTAGTCTCATCCATACATGCTTACTTTATGCAATTAAGGGCTCGCTCTTTTTCCATTTCTGATTTATATTTGATTCTCTGCTAGAGACTTGAATTTTATTTGGGAAAAGTTTTGACAGCCTGCCAATCTGCCAGAATCCTTTTTCTGAATAATAGATTTCATGCCACTCATTTTTTTCTGTCTCCGCTGCTACTTTCGACACTCATCCCCCTAAGGCATCCTTATAGGTACCTCTTAAAAGAAGAGTTTTTGAAACTTTTAAAGGCCTGTTGACCCCTACTATTGTGCCATTTAAATTTCTTCTCACTTATAATCCTGTATCAAAACTCTGTATCACTAAGTTTACATGTAGCTACTTGTACACATCTGTAGATTCACAAACATTTTATAAAGGAAGCATAAAGTATAGAGAATTAAGAAAGTCAGAAGAAATTCTGCTTTGTTTTAATTTTAATATAATATGCATAGATAAAATCCTTATTAAAAATCCTTTATGTTTCTTACTGAAATTAGAAAGCCAATGAAAACTGGCTTAATATCTAAGAGAATTTTAAGTAATAGAGATCATGACCTCATTGATTGTATTTCAATTTTAATCTGTCCTCTATGTGAGGAATTTGGTTTCCATTAATCTTACTGCTATGGCACATATTCTAATTAAGGTGGAAGTGTGAAAATTTTCATTGTTTATCATACATATTTTCTTCAAAAGGATCAATTACAAATATTATCAGTTATAAATTATTTTTGTATTATTATTGCTATAAAGGGGCACAAAATATATATGTAAACGTGACATTGATTATTTGGAGCATTTCCGTATTTTTCAAATAATTGCCACAAGCTATAAAATTAAGGCATATAAAAAATAAATGTTTGTAAAACGAAATAAGCAGTTTATTTATTGTTTTAGGTTTATTTATTGAATCACCGTGAGAAAAGTTACAAAGATTTCAGGTTTAAGTCTCGGTCATACAATAATCAAACACCCCTCCCCTCACTAGTAATTATTTTTCACCACCAAGAACCCAGCTATACCCCTCCACTCACACCCCTCCTGATGCCTATGAGGCAGATGATTTCTACTTAACTCTCTCTCTACTTTGAATACATTCATTATTTCGACAAAAGATGCACCATTATTGTTTGGAATTTCCCCCCAACAATCAGAACTAAGCAGACAGTTTAATAAATTTGCCTTCATGTTTTATATTGTATCATTTTCATCTAGAAATTTATCTAGAAATATTGTTATGTCTGGATATGAGATATGCATATAAATATGGTGATCAAAATTCATAAGAGCTCAGATACCATTAGTGTCATACACACAGTTCTTTTTCTAATATAATAAGGTGGAGTCTATTAAAACTTATTTATGCTCAGTGGATGCACAAGGGAGAAAAAACATCTCCAACTCAAACTTGAACACCTATATTCATACATTTTTAAGTACGTACATATCCAAGCTCTGATTGTAGAAATGTTTTTTAAAGAACATTTTCTCCTCCATTAATTATGTCAATTGCTTCCCTAGCAATTTACATTTATGAACCTTGGTTTCCAATGTATTTTTATAATGACAATATAAATGAATGAACAGAGCCTTTTCAGTCTTCCCTTTATAGGAAAATGTGTAAGGGCACCTTTTAAGTGTTCCCATTGTTCTTTCAGTGTGTACTTCCTTTGAGAATAATTGCCTTAACTTTGCCTACTCTGGGATACCCTTGAAAATAAAAAACCAAGGTTTTATCTCAAAGGTAAATGTTCTGCAAACCTAAGACAGTTATTACTGAACTATCCAATTCCCTTGCTTAAATCCATGACCTTCATTGCTATCACTCTTGGATAACAGCTTTTAAAATCTCTATCTTAGTGACAGTGACTAAACTTTCAAAAATAGTTTGTTTAAGCCACTACAAATAAGTCACACAACACTTCTATATGTTACTGGAAATGTAGGACAGAGATGCTCAAGACAATCAGAAATTATCAACAAGTTCCCTCCTATATTTTGCATTATTTCAGGTGGTATCTTGCAAATAGTTCTCAAAACAAGAAAATATGTTAGTTATACCATACTTTAACATTACCGAATTCTCTTACATAATGTGGCAATTGGAGTATTATATTTCAGTTCCACTTCTTTGTCCTGGGCCAGAATTCTTTCATGATGTGATTTTTTTTTTTTGAATGAGGTAGAAGATGATGGATGCAATGTAAATTACCATTCTTAGACCATCCATCTATTACTTGTTCTGGGTCTCTGCCAAGTCTCCTGGCCAAGGCTGCATACCAAGATACTCTTCAAACATAAAATATATGCAAATTTTAGTAATTTTATCTGTAACTGTAATTCATTCTTCTCATGGATTCATTTTAACATAAATTTTCAATTAGAATAGAGCCAGTCACCACAGGACATCTGACCAAAAATTATGTATCAAATCTAGAAAATTGTCTCTCATTGACTCAATCAGTCTTTAAACCTTCTTACAGAACTGGGAGAAGTTTTATCTTATTTCCTTAACTGCATTTTCTAACTTAAAATGGAAGTTTAATACCAAAGATCTGCATATTTTCCTACCATTTGCCAGTTCTGACTAGGGTTGTAACTTATTTACTTAAATAAAACAATATGCTAATCTTGTAATTAAATATGGCAGGCTTGAAAATTTTTTAATTTTCCTTTTATTATATTAACACACTAAGTGATATTACAGGACTGAAAACCAAGTTTTACATTTATCTAACCAAAGGTAGAAGAAAAAATGAGATTGTAGAGCAAATCCCTAATTTAGGGAGGATATAAAAAAATACTAATTTATAAAAACTGGGGAAACTCCTGTCATTATTTGCTTTCAGACAAGAATATTAATAAAAAGTGAACATATTTACACTGAAATTGGATTTATAAAGTTTTAGGACAGAAGACAGAAGTCTAATCCTAGGACTCCAAAAGGCAAAGACCAAACTAGGAAATGAGTTGAAAACACAAGAAGCAATAAAGGTCCATAATCCTTTTTCTTTTCTCTAAAATACAGATAACTAGATATTTTTTTCTATCTATATAGACTCCTAGAAAGGGAAGCACATTATAGAGGAGTGAAGGAGACTATATCATGCTGCTCTGGATTTTTCAGAGGAAAATCAGCAAGTTTATAACATGTCTATCTCCTGTATGCATAGTCTTTCTTGGCACATTGGGGGAAGGATACTATAGAGAGAAGTTTGCTTGCAAATATGTTTTTCAAAGGAAGCCTCCATCCTGATATATCTTTTTCCTATAATATTAACTTTTCTAATTATATTTTATATTGTTATATGTTTTGCTCCTTTATACCACACACTCAAAGAAGTTCATGTATAAACATGTCTTAATAATATTGCTGACAATCAACTTGCTATATACTACAACTAACCAAAAAATGTCATGAAAGTAAACAGAAAAACAGTATACTGTAAAAAAATCTTTGAGAGTGACCAGGAGGGCCCCCGACGGCTCTCCCCCTAGCGTGTTTGGGGTGGACCCGGGGTGCTCCCCCCAGCCTGGGTGGCCCGGGCCATGGGAATGACAGTGGATGAAATGATGGCCAAGCCGGTTGATTGATAAGATGCCGTTTATTCCATTCTCCCCACGCGCCTGCCCCAGTCTCTCTGAGCCTCCCATTCTAGCCTCACACTGCTCCTCATTCCCGTCTCTGGTCTCTCCCGCTCCTCTCTCCATTCCATCTCGCAGCTTGGGCTCTCTCTCTCTCTCTCTTTCTCTTTCTCTCTCTCTCTCTCTCTCTCTCTCTCTCCATGTGCTTGCTCCTATATTTTTCTCTATATTATTCTCTCTGTTTCCCTTGGTAGCCTCTCCACGGTCCATCATGCTGCCCTGCTCTCTCTCTCTCTCTCTCTCTCTCTCTCTCTCTCCAGCTCTCTTTCCTCTCCAACTCCCCTGCACTCTGGGCTGACACTGTACCCAGTCAGGTAGCAAAATCAACATAAGAAAGCCCTTCCTGAGGGCCCACAAAGTTCAAAGGGAACACCACCTATAAGGCATCTCAAAGCCCTTCCTGACTGCCCAAATACCTCCTGAGGTGTTTTTCTCCTTTCCTCTGTCCAATAACTATCAACATATCAATACTATTTATTTTTGTATGGACACAGTTAGAGATAACATTGAGACTTAACATTGTAGGCCATAACATAACATTGTAGGGCAGCTCTCCAGGGTGTTCTTGCCACAGTCTCAGACTGCAGTGCTCAGGCCAGATTAATCATTCCTAAAACTAGCAACGTACAAATCTAGTCATTGCTTTTTGGATCATGACAGAATTTGTCCATGACCAAGTTCTTAACTTATAGTTAAGCATTATGGCACTTTGGCCAGGCCCATCTCGATGCCAGGGTAGCACATAGCTTACCGCTTGCCCTGGTTCCATCCAGTTTCTCCTTGGGACCCTGCTTTTAGGGGCAGTAGGAAGTAAAAGCAGCTGAGATTTAGGTGAGAGAACAGATGCTCCGGAGGGAAATATCATTGAGAGTCACATTACAAAACCATGTCTTCTTATGTCTATACAAAAATGACATTGCTCTGAATAAACTATGCAAAGGACTTAGGGAGAAGAGAAAAACAATATTTACAAGTCAACAGAGCACAAAGAGAGAAGTTACAAATAAACACAGAGGAATGGGAACACTGTGATGAGAGCAACCCAATAAACCTAAATTACCTGAGGCTATGCAGGAAGGACAAAACAGTGTTATCCTACAGTATATTGTATGTAGGGAACCAATACTTGTATGAAAATAAATTTTCATGAGAACAAAGAAGTGTCATTGACAACAGTTCTAAATAGTTTAAGGTGAAGATCTATCAAGCCAGAAATCTCTGTTCAGTGAAACTATCCTTAGGAATAAAGTTGAAATAAAGAATTCTTAGGTTAAGAGGAAAAACTAGGAGAATTCATAGCCAAATAGCCTTTATAAAACAAAAGTGTAGTCATTAATAATTGAGGGTCCAAGAGAAAGGGAGAACACTGTAGACTGATAGATGATGGTTTTAATATGCAAAGGAACTTACATAAAAAGTTTGGTTTGGGTTATAAGTCAGACGCGTTATCCATTGCACTAGCACAGCGGTAGGGCGTTTGCCTTGCACGCAGCCAACATGGCCGACCCGAGTTTGATTCCTCCGCCCCTCTCGGAGAGCCCGGCAAGCTACCGAGAGTATCTCGCCCGCACGGCAGAGCCTGGCAAGCTCCCCGTGACGTACTCAATATGCCAAATACAGTAACAATAAGTCTCATGATGGAGACGTTACTGGGCCCGCTCGAGCAAATTGATGATCAACGGGAGGGCCTTTACCTTTACCTTTACCTTTGGGTTATAAGACAACCAGATCTTTGCACCTACCTGCCAGAATTGTAAAGGTTTAGATACAAAAATCTTAACAGGATTGAGCAATAACACATTACTCTCACAAGAGAGCATTCTAGAAATGGCTGTTAGTATGGGAAAGGAGGAAGACTATATTTTAAAGACAAGGGAAGGGGTAAGAGGACTGATCAATCAGGTCCAGTTAAGAGAACAACCAGCAGTCAGATCCTTTTGACAATGTCTTCCAACATTCATTTAATGAATACAAATTTATTCAGTGTGTACTATTTATCAGGCACTATTCAATTGGCACAGCACTGGATAAGAAATTTATTATGGTTTTATAATAAATAAACCTGGTTTCCACAAGGTCAATATAGCCAGTGAAAGCAAGGATTACATGATTAAATTATGTCAAGCAAAGAAATGTTGCTATATAGTATTAAAGATATATAATAATTATGAGATTATATTGTTTATAGACATAGAGTGTATAGACTCATCAGTTTACTTTTGAACTATTAAGTTTAGGGAAAATGTTTATAGACACATAAACATAAATATATATGTTGAATAAATATATAGAGAAACAAAATTTCATTCCAAGGAGGTGGTATTTTTATATTACCAATATAGAAGGTGGAATAGTGTTTTTTAAGTAAAAGGAGTTTCATAGTGAGAAAAATGGGCTTCAAAATCAACTCTGCTGTTTCCCAACTATGGTCCCCCAAGTACTACCAAGGATGACCCCTGCACCCAAAGCCAGCATGGCCAGGTGTGGTCAAACACCCCCAAATAAATAAAAATTAATAATGAAAATAATTAAAAATAAATATTATCCTGGGGCTGGGAGGTGGTATAGCAGGTAGGAAACGACTTGCCTGTGACAGTTCTGGGTTGGATCCCTGACACCATCTATGGCCCCCCCAAGCACTTCTAGGAGTGATTTGTAAGCACAGAAATAGAAGTAAACCCTTAGTACTGCCTGATATAATCAAAATTTTAAGAAAAGGAAATACATTTCTTATATCATTAATGAAATAAAAAATTGACCTATTTCTTTTAAAATATAGATATATATTATTTATCTGGGCTGGAGCTATAGCACAGCGGTAGGGCGTTCGCCTTACAAGTGGCCAACATGGCCGACCCGAGTTCGATTCCTCCGCCCCTCTCAGAGAGCCCGGCAAGCTACCGAGAGTATTCGATATGCCAGACACAGTAACAACAAAGTCTCCAATGGAGACGTTACTGGGCCCGCTCGAGCAAATCGACGATCAACGGGAGGGCCTTTATATTATTTATAGAATTATAATAATTATATGTACAAATTAAGTTATTATAGTTTTCTTCTAATATTTAAACCCAAGTGATTTCTCATGTTATCTTAGTCTCCATGAAGCATCCACTTTATGGTTGTATAATTTATAGAATGTAACTGTATCTGAATTTATTAATCATTTCATTATTTTTATATATTTAGATGTGTCAGATTTGTTTTGATTACCATGATATTTGCTGATTACTTATATTTATATAATCAGTTTTGCATTGTCTCAGTTTTGAGATATGTCACTTTTCATCAATTGTGATTGATATTTTTAGTGAGAAGTCTACAGTTATGCAAACACACAAAATTTATTATTCATTTCATCTCTCTGATATAGATACCTCAGTAACCAGTGATTAAATTCTGGCATTAGTCTTACAGTCAGTGTATGCTTATTGCAATGTTTCCATTTCATAGCATAACTAGTGATTATCTTTAATTACAATAATGATCACTTTATATGGCAGAGGCCAAAAGGATGATTTATAAACCATCTTTCATAATATTTAGTAACATCATGCTTCAACTGAGTTATGAATTTGAATTTGAGTTACATAGAATTCAAATGGATTTATTTAATGTATTTTCACCTCTTAGTCATCTTATTCCACTGAAAATATTTATTGTTTTGATCTTGAAACTGTCGATGATAATAAGAGGGTGGCATAGCATTAGTAAAATGTTAAAATTAGAGAAAACATTGCAAACATGTCACATTGGCTTTCAAACATTTTTTTGATTGGTCTATTACCTGATCATTTATAGATCATTGATAGGTGACTATAAATTTTTCATAAAATTTAATTATTGAAGTGGAGACATCAGTACCACTACATATTTGCTATAAAATGATTACTTTGTTGAGTATACATACTATCTCATTTAATCCCACAAAACATGCTGAGTCTCTATTGTATATGTAAAGAGATCAAATGTGAGAGAAGACTGAGGTCATGTTTGTTTCCCCCAGATGTAGACCCAGTCTAAGGTGAAAGTCACTTCTAAACCAAAGCTCTAAAACTGCTCTTTCTTACAGAAAAATTCTCTTTGGGAGTCCTATGGAGGGAGGTTTAGCCTATTTTATATAGTAAATGAAAGTAACAGTCTAGTACATTTATTCACTCATTTAAATTTTATTTTTGTTTGTTTTGGCGATATACCTAGTGGTGCTCAGGGCTTACTCCTGGCGCTGTACACAGGATCATGCCTAACAGTGCTTAAGGGACCAGTTTATCACTCATTTTTAAAGCAATGTTTTTGGAGGGGCCATAGTGGGATAAACATTATGCATCGCATATAACTTGGTTTAGTTAGACAGTCTTGCTCTGTTGTCACCAAGGGAAGCAATTACAGATGCCTGGAAAGGGACCACACCATTCTTCTTTTTTTGGGACAAGATCTTAATAGAGACATGAAAATCAAAGGCTGTTTTAGCAAGGAGTGTTGAATAGATAGGGGTGTTTAGTGTGAGATTACTGAAAGTCTAGAATACATCAAAGTTTCAAATTTTCTGATAGGTCTGCTCTCAGAAGATGGGGGTTTATTGTTTCTCATAATGACATTACCAGACATCAGGAAAAGCAAAGTCTAGATGGGAGTTTTGTGGATTTGAGACTAATTCACAGAAAGGTGGGGGCATTTCAGAGAGAGAGGTGATCTTCTCCTCTCTTAGTTTATTTCTTTCAATGAGAAAGGAAAGTGATTACTCTTGTAGGAAAGAAGGTTAAACAAAATGCTAAACCAGACTGCCTAGCCAGATCTACACTGCCAGTCTCTAGTTTTTTTTCCATAGGGAGGAGAATGTTCCTATATTTGATATATCACAATAAGAAAAATGATCAAAGGAAAGATCACAAATTCCTTTCCTCCTGTGATTTCTTCAGAAAAATTCAAATTGGGGCGGGAGCACTAGTACAACAGGTAGGGCCTTGCACATGATCCATCTGGTTTGATCCCCAGGACCCCATATGGTCCCCCAAGCAAGGCAGAAATACAGAGCCTGGAATAACCTCTAAGAACCACCTGGTTTGACCCCCAAAATAAACAACCCTCCCCACCACCACCCCCAAAAATAAAGTATAGAAGAAAAGAAGAAAAACCCCAAACTTCCATAGAGTCTTCAGACTCTTTATCAAGATGTATTTGATTATCTCTCTGACCCCATCTGATATTTTACTGAAAAAAATGGCCAAAGACTATGTATTCTTAGGTTAGATATTTGAGCATGGGCGGGGGGGGGGGGGATTCTATTTCTAGTATTATTGGAGAACCTTATCAAAAAATAACTTCACTTACATTATAGAGGCTTGAGGAGGAGGTTGTTTTTGGATGACAGGTGGAGTTGCCTCGGGCTACTCCTGGCTCCATGCTTTGGGATCACTCCTGGGGATATGCCAGGAACCAGGGTGGTAGTGTACAAGGCAAATGTCCCACTGGCTGTACTCAGCTGGCCCAGGACAAATTCTTTTAAAAAGCATAGCATTCTTCTTCAAGAAGTGAATTCATTTTTAAAAGATCCTTTTATGCCTTTCTCCAGGGTGTTACATTTCTGGTGAGTTTTACATGAAAGAGCCACTCCAATGACCTTTGCCCCAAGCAGTTTTGTTCCTTCTTGAAGAAAATAATTATGTGGACTCATGCAGGAAAGGTCTGGTTAAATTTATCTAAAAAATGTTTAGTCTCTTTGGATGATACTAGAAAATGTGTATCTATCTCCTGGCCCCAATACTCAAGAAAAAATTTATTTTTTGACTTTTTGGGTCACACCTGGTGATGCTCAGGGGTTACTCCTGGCTTTTCATTCAGGAATTACTCCTGGCAGTGCTCAGGGGACCATATAGGATGCATAGTCCATGTACAAGGCAAATACCTTATCTGCTGTACTCAGGCCCCTTAAGAAGTTTTTATCCTGAAAGAACTACTTTGGATTTTGGTTTGTTGTTCTTGTGTTTTCCTGGTTTACTAAAATTCTACTCTACAGCTTGTTTATATGAATCCTGTGGGTGACAGTACCTGCTAGCTTAAAATTTACTGCATTCAATCTGCCTTATGATGTGACCATTTATTTTGACATAACTAGAAGATGGCTTGTTAGTATTAAGTTCACTAGAACAGCTTTCTTACCTTTCTCAAATGCTCCTTTCAATACCAGCTAATGTCTATGATGGCAGTATAGTCAATTCATTCTTGGGGCCTATTGTAGTCTTTCCTTCTGCATCTAATGAGATGC
Source organism: Sorex fumeus (assembly GCF_029834395.1). Taxonomy (NCBI): domain Eukaryota; kingdom Metazoa; phylum Chordata; class Mammalia; order Eulipotyphla; family Soricidae; genus Sorex; species Sorex fumeus. The sequence goes on along the minus strand of NW_026606091.1, from coordinate 21,989,816 downwards.
AGCATTGTTTCCACTTGTGTATTTTAAACAACAAACAACTAGCTTCAGTGTCTGCAAAATTCTCTGATAGTCTTCTTAGCTATGCAATTCATACTTTCCAGGAGTTAAAGTTCAAATAAAGTAAAACTTGTAGTCTGGTACTTAAACAAAAAATGGTATATATCTCTTGGCTCTCAACAGCATAGTCCATTGAGACAGAATCTCTTCACTTTTTGTTGCAGAACTCATATCTGCTAAAAATGAAGTAGCTCCCCTGAGCTGTTGCAAAGAAGACTGCTTATTAACATGTATATCCCTTGAAAAGAGGGCAGCTGGGCTTGAAAAACAGGTAAAAATAAATTTGAATCCAAATGACATTAAAAGAGGCATTGCGTTTGCTCTTTAGCATGCGGGGGGGGGGGGGGTGTGGAATCCACAAATCTGTTATATAAGCAGCTAAATAAATCTAAACTAATTGTAACCACCATGCTATATTTGTATTAACACTCTAGACTTCAAGTTTAGTTTCGCAAATGTGAACTGCTTAAATCTTTTTTAGAGAAGCCCAGGAATATAACAGAGTTCATTTGACAGCAAGCCATTAGAGGTATACTGGTCATTTAAAAGTAAAGTTACTTTTCATATGTATAGCTGCCTGAGTGTTTGCATTTGCAAATGGATTCAAGTCTTCAATGAAAGTGTGCTACCCTAAGCAGAGATGGGAGAAAAAGCCCAGGCTGTTTTTTAAAATCTTAAAAACTTTGAGAATCTGGAATATAATTTGAAACTCTAACCATTAAGGAGGTGAGGTATGCTATAACCAGTTGCCAAACACTGTTTACAGCAGAAGGACAGTTGCAGCCTGCATGGAGACTTGTTAGAAAGTCAAAGACTGTATCAAGAAGGTTATTTAGGGACTGCAGAGTTAAAGGATTTGTGTGAGGATTTGTGTGAGGACCTGGTTTCCAATATGGGATCCACAGTTTGCCAATAGAGCGAAGTTTTTTTTCACACCTTTAATATTCTTCTTTGCTTTAGACTATAGATCCACTACAATGTGTCTTGGTATAGGTTTCTTTGCATTTAAATAGCCAAGCATTCCGTTAGCTCCATTAATTTGTATAGTGAGTATCTTTTCTGTTTTTGGAACACTTTAAATTTGTTCTCAATTCCCTTCTTTTCCTCTTTTGTAATGCCCATGATCCTTGTGTTGCCCTTTCTAATATAGTGATATATTCTCATAAAATTAATTGTAAAATATCTTATTTCTTTCTTTTCTGCCACCTGAATCATTTGAACATTATATCTTATAGTTCATAGTTTCAATTTTCCATTCAGTCTGTTCTATTTCTTTGACTTTTTCTGGCATTCTTGTTCTCAATTTCAGAACTTTTCACATCTAGATTCCTTGTTATTTCATTGCATAAAGTTCCTATTATTTTCTTATTTACCAGTTTTATTTATGAGCTCATTATTTTTTTCTGAGTTTTGTTGTCTATCTCTGATGAGCTTTTTTGAGATGTCTTATTTTTGACTTTCAGTTTAAGTTTTTTTCCTCTTTGAGTTTTTGAGTTTCTTTATTGCAGTTTTGGACTCTACATCATAGGGATATGTTACCTTCCGTGAGTTTGAGGTTGGATACCGGAAAGTTGTTTTACCCTTTTGATTTCATATTTCCTTGAGGTTTTGAGTTGCCATGTAATATATTTTTGTTATTGTTGTTTACTTATTTTCTACTTTAAATATACTTGGTTTAGAGTTTGGGACATTCTGGTGGGCATGAGTGTTTTTGACATTCTACAGCAAGGTTATATATAAATTTCACACTACTTCGAACATGTTGCCTTACATACAACAATATGTTTTAAATAGTATTAAATTTCTTTGATTTTCTTTTTTTTTCAAAAACATTATCTGGATCAGTAAATGAGTGGGTTGAATTGCTTTTATTTTCTAGCAGGTGATTCCATGGCTTATTTTATTTTGTTAAGCTTTTTTGGCCTTTTCTGACTTTTGTTGGGACTGAGGTGATTTATCACCATCCATAAGAAAAGTATAAGGAGTCCAGTTATTGTTGAGAGCATGGTTGGGGAGAGGCCAGGTTCAAACTGATGGCAAATACAGATTTCTCTCCTCTCCTTTCTGTGGTGCCAAATCAGAGATTAATCCATTTTCTACCATCGGTACCAGTCCTGTTGAGCAGAAAACGGAATGAAAGTTAGGGCATTTTCCATATTGTTCTCATCCAGTACCAAAATGCATGGTGCACCCAGCTCATTTGTATGAGCTTCACCTGAATCAAAGGTATACACCTATACAGTTTTTCTCTCCCTTATCCTGAGTTCCTGGCTGAACCAGTTACCCCATTTGTGTCCCTTATTGCATACCACAGAATCCAGTTGTTCAGTGTAGCATAAGTGTGCTCATGTCCTTATTTTTGCCATCTGTGAGATACAAGGGATATCTTAGCCTTCCCTAAGTCGTGGATATATATGTTCTGTCCTTTGGGTTCTTAGATGTTTCTTTTGAGAATATATGAGGAAAGGTCTTTTACTGGCATCTTGGTCCATTATTTCTTGGGTATTTTTAAATGTATATGTGTATAGACACTTAAAGCAAGCATTACATAGAACCTGATAGTTGCCCAAGTTTTCCCCTTTATAGTTTCTTCTACTATATTAGTGGGAAGTATTGGCACAAGGTGCTTAAATCTTGGTAGTCTTGCTGAGCTGGCAAAGGGCTGGTGTTATATATAAGGCTTTTTTACATTGCATTTAGGTAAAAAAAAATTCAATTAAAAAACCTGAAGTAAAAAATTGGAAATCATAGAAAGGAAAATACAAATGGCATTTAAATAGCAAGCCCACAATAGATGTTTTTAAATGATTGTGAAGTGTTTTTGGCAATAAATTTAGCTGTAAATATGTTAAGTAATAAATGTGTGAATAAAATATGTATATTTGATAAATATTAAGATGCAAATTAATGCAGCAAATAAGAGACCAAAATGTTTACATTTCAATATGTAATGAAAAAAAGTGAGAAAATTTTGACATATAGAATCTACTGTTGAAAAGTATAGTATTGAAAATACCTAGACAAATTGAGCCATAATTATAATTTTTTAAAAATATTAATTCCATCTATTTTATACAGATGTTTGCAAAGGCAAATAAGTGGAAAGTAATTTATGACAGGTTAGTATTAAAATGACTTAAACATCCAGCAGATTATTTACATAAACCCATGTATCTAGGATTTTAGAAAGATATATAAAGATATGGGAAACTGCTCATTAAGCAATATTAAATAAAATTAAAGTTTAAAAAAGTCAGTTATATTTTTAAAATAATTTATATATATCCATACAAGACTAAAACTAGTTATCTGTATTTATATCTGGAACATAGGATTACTGTTTATTATGTATATGCACACTTTTTTTATGTCTTCTGAATTTTGATAATGAGCATATATCTACAAATGACCATAAAGGCCACAAATTTGGAATATTAATAGTCGACATTACTGAACACAAATTACAGAGCAGGTAAATCCTAAGAAATTTATATGGGCTATATAGCACAGCGGGTAGGGCATTCGCCTTACAAGCGGCCAACATGGCCGACCCAAGTTCGATTCCTCCGCCCCTCTCGGAGAGCCCGGCAAGCTACCGAGAGTATTCGATATGCCAAACACAGTAACAACAAAGTCTCCAATGGAGACGTTACTGGGCCCGCTCGAGCAAATTGACGATCAACGGGAGGGCCTTTACCTTTACCTTTACCTTTACCTTTACCTTTACCATCTCATTCACTAAACAGATATAAGAGACAGATATTATTATCATGTCCTCTCCTTTATTTCAGGTGAAGAAATACCATGTGAAAGAATTAAGTGCATTGTTTAAGTTTAAGAACTAAAACATGAACAAGGTTGGATTTGGATTTTAATAACTTGATATTCATATATAAATACTTAGCAAAAATCCCTGATTTGAAATTAAGTAAATTCACTTTAGTCATTTTTTAGAACTGGAGGCTAATCATGCAACATATCTTCAGAGCTGACAGTAAGCCTGTTGTTATCTTTGGAGGCCAGAGGAGAATAATCTAAAGTGACATGGTTGCCTCAAACTGTTCTGACTTGAAATTCGTTAAGAGAGATTCAGAAGCCAATTTGCTCAGGCACTTCACATATGAGACCCTGTTCTGTCAAAGTGCTATCAAATCTATCAAATCATACCATGCCTCTCAACAGTTTATTCTAGGAGACACCTGCCAAAATAATGGACTGGCAATATGGCATCTTCCCAACCCATAAGTGTTTACTTCTTACACAGATACTAAGTTTAAATTTTTCGCATTTCAAGTGTGATGACTACTCCAGTCAGAGAGTCTGGGGGTGGGAGTTTCAATCCTGTGCACATTTCTCATGAGTCTTTTTATTTGATGAAAAGATATTGTGTCTCCCTTGAGTGTAAATGTTAGAATGTCTCATGTATATGGCAGATCTGTTTTTCCTTTTTGATTGCCTGATTATACAGTTAACAATTGTGAATACTAGAACATACTTTAGTGTTTAACTGAGGGAATCTAAATTTGAACCATTGAAATGTTATAATTAATTAATGTTTTTAAAATGAATATGCTCAGGTCAATTAAAAATCAAAAGAAAGCCTCATATAAAAAAACTGGCAAGTTACTAAGAAGTAGTTTTTCAACTAATAAATTGAAAAAAACTATAAAATGCATCATATTTCCTTACTTAATTTAAAAATATTCACTGAAAATATTCTGTGTTAGATGCTGGGGAGACAAAGATGAATAACTCAGGTACTTCCCCAGGCAAGTACCCCGAGTGTCCCTATAAGGACACAAGAATGTAAGTTAATTTAAGAAACCACATGGCCTTAATCTTGTTTAGAATGAAGGGAATTATAAACACCTACAAACACATAGTTAGAAGAAAAAATCCTAGCACAGAGGTAGGGCATTTGCCTTGCAAGCAGCCAACATGGCCGACCCGAGTTCGATTCCTCCGCCCCTCTCTGAGAGCCCGGCAAGCTACCGAGAGTATCTCACCCGCACGGCAGAGCCTGGCAAGCTCCCCGTGACGTATTCGATATGCCAAACACAGTAACAACAAAGTCTCACGATGGAGATGTTACTGGGCCCACTCGAGCAAATTGATGAACAACGGGAAGACAGTGACAGTGACAGTGACAGAAATGAAGAAGAAGGGTTACCTAAATAGTTGGGGTCCTAAGGAAAGTTTGTATGTCCTCTTTCTTTCCATGCATAAATATCCATGCACAAACTGATTATCAGAGGTAATGGGTATGCTAAATAACTTGAGTGTAGTAATCATTTAGCAAAGTATACATATATCAAATCATCATCTTGTATATTAAGAATATACATTTCAGTTTATCAATTACACCTCAGAAAATCTGGTGAAAAATTATTAGAATTTTCAATGAGACAAAGGTACCAAACATCACCTGTCAAAACCTTCCATCAGATTTGCAAAGGAAGCTTCATGTTATACTTCAGTCCTTTTGATATTCTGCAGTTGTTCCATTAAAAAATACATGAGGGGCCAGAGCAATAGTACAGAGGCTAACGTCTTTTCCTTGGCTTAATCTTCAGCGTCTGGTAGAGTCATCCAAAGCCTCTCCAGAAGTGATTTCTGAGTGCAGAACTGAGAATAAGAACTGAACACCTCAGGGTGTATCGTGAAAACAAATAAAAATACATTGGATGTTAATGTATTTGAAAATGAGTTAAAATTCAGTACTCTTTAATTTTCTTTGACATAACTTGGCTAGATCATATTAATCAATTTTCTGAACAGAATCAGGAAAAGCAGTATGCTTTTGTGCTGCTTACTCCATGGTCTGTGGCCAAAATGAATAAAGGCTTTTAATTTTTGAGTGTGAAAGATACTTAAAGTCAAACTTTATGATACAAAAAAAGTTAAAAAATAAATATGTACTAATGCATGCAAAATTTTATTTTCCTCTCTGTATTAAATGTAATTTTTTCCCTAAAGCTGTCAATGAATGATGAAATAGTCTCATTAGGATATATATTTTAGAATCAAGAATACAATATTTGTATTTATGCTCATTATATATGGTGTGATGCCTTCTTAACACTGAAATAGAAAAATAACTGTATTAAGATATACTGGAAATATGATTATAATTCATTGATAAAATTCATATTGATTCATCATTTTATCTTTACACTTTCAAATTTTTCTAACTTTCCATTGCTATTTACAGTTGTTCAAATAAATGTTTATCAAGTTTAAAACGTTTACATTCCCTTAAAACCCATCTTAATTTTTATCTCATACTTTCATAGTGTTACTTTTACTTTATCATAGTATCTGATTCTTTATTCAGAGCTCATGTTTTATTTCAATTGTAAACCAATCTTTGTTCTCTATCACTTGATTGCTTCATTTAATTTATTGCACAGAGCACAGAATCTTGTATTTTCTGCTTTCTTCTTATAGAAGTAGCACTGTCTGTAGCACTGTCCTCCCCTTCATTGATTTGCTCGAGCGAGCACCAGTAACGTCTCACAACAAATTGTGAGACTTCTTGTTACTGTATTTGGCATATTGAATACGTCACGGGTAGCTTGCCAGGCTTTGCTGTGCAGGCAAGATACTCTCGGTAGCTTGCCGGGCACTCCGAGAGGGGTGGAGGAATCAAAATTGGGTCAGCCATGTTGGTTGCATGCAAGGTAAGCGCCCAACCCGCTGTGCTGTAGCTCCAGCCCTCTTATAGAAGTAAATCATTTAAATATGGTATTTTCCTAAGAATATTTTTAGCAACTTCACTTTTGGGCATCTACATTAGAACTTAAAAACATTGATTCAAAAGGACATATCCACATCATTATTCATTGGTACACTTACTATAATAGCTAAGATATGGAACCAATGTAGGAGTCTAATGATAAATGAATGGATTATGAAGATGTGGTTTATATATACAATGGAATACAATGGAATACAATGCAGCTGCAAGGAATTATGAAATCGAACAATTTGCTGCAACCTAGTTGTAACTGGAAGGTATGTTGAGTGAAGTAAGCTAGAGAAGAAAAACAAACATGGGATGATCTCATTTATATAGAATATATAGAATAACTGGATAAAGAAATGTTTTGCAGTAAAGGAGGGGTGCCTAAATCACCCTTCACCTCAGAATTTAGAGAGGAGGACAGAGAAGGAAAGAAATCAAGGAAGGAAGGAAGAAGGAAATAAAGAGAAGTAATGGCAGAATAGAGTTCATGGTTTCAGTTATACTGGTGATGTGGGAGAATGGTATAGCCATCTAAAACATAGACAAAATAACACTGAAAACATGAGATCTAAACTGTAGCCACTGGAGCTTTGCAATGTTCTTGTCAAGAAGACTAAGGGTGGGGGTGGGGGTATGAGGATGGCGACAAAATATGGGAATACTGGTGAAAAGAGGGAAGTTGATACTGGTGATGGGATTGGTGTTGAATGCTTATAATTCAACTATCAATAACTTTGTAAATCATAGTTACTTAATTAAGTAAAAAATTAATTAAAAATAAGAATTTATAAAGGAAATATATTTTTCTTGATTTCCCTCTATGTTCAAACAAGTTCATACAAGTTAATCTTAACCAGCTCTGGAGTCCAGTAATCTGTGTGGGAAGTGGAGTGGAGACTAGGACAAGGGCAACCTCTTTTTATATTATTATTACTTTTTCATTATTTTTTTTGGATCACACCCGGCAGTGCACAGGGGTTATTCTTGGCTTTGCACTCAGGAATTACTCCTTGTGGTGCTCGAGGGACCATGTGGGGAATCGAACTGGGGTCAGCTGTGGCAAGGCAAATGTCCTACATACTGTGCTATTACTCCAGCCCCCAAGGGCAACCTCTTATGAGGCTTTGTCTTGGTGGCTCCTTGGTGATTTCCTCATGTCTCTGGAAAAAAGAGATATTTTATGGCTCACAATGCCAAAGATTTGGTTTAGAACAGTGTAGCAGATCTGGTTTGCCAATTTTCTTGTTTTCCCTTTGACTGGATGGTGCTACAAAATATATTTATAAATTTCCTAATTTTTAAACCATCTTTGCATCTATGAGATGGATTATATGGGCCAAATTGACCTTGCAAGATATTCGAATATTCAGTTTAGATCTATTTTCTGGTATCTCATTTGTAAATGTTCCTTCTACATTCCTAAATGACGATTTATTTGTGCTGATATTTTGTTTTCAATGTTTTTCTAGTTTCAGAAAGTAAATTGGATAGTCTTTCATCTTTTGCAGTGCTTCAAAGAAAATTATATAGAATTAGAATCACCTGATCTTTGAAAATATAAAATAAATTATCTAAAAACTATCAAAGAATCTCTGATTCCAGTTATTGCATTATTATTTTTTATTTTATTTGATGATATTGAGACATATAGTAGACAGAGCTAATAGAACCAATAAATAAATTTAGTGCAAAATAACATACATATTTAATAATTTGGTAGGTCATCTATAATTTTCCACTTTGATTTTGGAATGGTATATTATTATAAGCATATTGTAACTCTAATAAAAAGTTAAATATATTAAGGAAAGTTATAAATTCTTTTAATAACACAGATGTGCTTTCAAGTCTTCAAAATAACTGCTCCCATAAATTCTCAAGTTCATATAATATACATGGCACACACATACACTTTTAATCAAGGGGATAAATATGTTTTTGCAGAATTTGGCATACAAATAGTCTCTTCATGTAATCAATCATCAAGAAACCCACTAAATCATGATTACATAAAATTATTCATCCTAAACATGATGAATATTGTTAAATTGCCAATATTAGAACAGCGGAGTAAAAATCCCAACTCTTTCTTTTTTCGATCATAAGTCTTAGAAACACATTTGCAATATATCTGGAAGGAAATTTACATAACTTTTCGATGGAGAGTCTTTGAAGTATAAGATTAAATAGAGAATACTCTTCCCACATGCATTCCTCAGAGAAGAGATAGATATTTTAGATGCAAATTGTTAAAAAGTGTCTCATTCCACAAATTCATTTATAAATGTATGGCAATACTAATCAAAATTTAAATTTATATAGAAGTGGAAATGTTAAAAAAAAAAGAAGTCTAGACAAGGAGGAAGAAGTTTTCCTACCAATTTTTATTATTACTATGTGACTAATTAAGACTTCAGTATTAGTACAGGAAACACAAAGGAATCAAGGATTGAGAAACTGATTTATGAATGCTTGCATACATAACATATACAAGAACCTTTAAATAAATGATGCGGGAGCAATTAGATATCTGTAAAACAAACAAACAAACAAAAAACCCCATGAGATTGAGCATCACACCCTATGAGGAAAAATGGATTTATGTATGGAACCTCAAATGGAATTTCAAATTTTTTTTTCCATTTAAAAATTTATTTTTGAATCACTGTGATATAAAGCCTTACAAAGATGTTCATGATTGGGTTTCAGTCATCCAGTGTTCTAACACCCATCCCTCCACCAGAGTACATTTCCTAGCACCTGTGTCTTCAGTTTCCCTCACATCACTCCCCACCCCCCACTTCCTCAATGGCAGGCATTTTTCTCTGTCTCTGTCTCTGTCTCGCTGTCTGTCTGTCTGTCTGTCTGTCTGTCTCTGAAAGTAATACTAATTTTAGCCTATATGCTATAAAAAACTTCCTCACTCAACAGAGTGTGTGTGTGTGTGTGTGTGTGTGTGTGTGTGTGTGTGTGTGGTGTTGGTGGTGGTGGGGAGGTGTTAGTATTTCAGGTCACACATGGCATCCAGTAATGCTCAGGGCTTACTTCTGACTGCACTCAGGGATCACAGTGGTGTTCAGGGGACATATATAGTGCCAGGCATTGAATCAGAGTCAGCAACACGTAAGGCAAGCACTATACTCTCTGGCCCCAATACTGTTTTTTTCAATACTCACTACAGTTTTCTATTTTGTCTTTTAAGCCTTTGAATTTTGGATTTCCTTCCTTTATTAAGCAAGCTAATTCATTCCAGGGCACACATATTTGTTTTAGTTCTCAGGGATTGAACCTAGGCTCTTAACATGTGTAAAGGAAATGCTCTACTACTAATCACATTCTACCTGCAAATATGAAAATAAAGAAACATGTATTTTTATCAGAAATTTATTTCTCCTTGTGTCGTGATAAGGCTATATTATGATAAAAAAGTGATGAATAATTTTATTTTTTTAACTTTTAACATTTTTTCTATACATTTGTGGTATTTCTGTTGCCAATTGTGTTAAAGGAGATATAATGAAACTTTTAAATGTATGGTCACTGAAATAATTTTGTTAGATATGTGAATAAAAGCAATATGAAGGCTGATATTATTCTGAACACTTTTAACTTAAAAGGATTCTATTTTAAAACAATAAAAAGTTTAAAAAAGAGTAGGAAAGGACAAAGTAGACACTATTGGCTCAAAGAGTGCAGATGCCAAAAATGTCATCATTTTTTTCTTTCTTCTGCTTACTTTTGCAAGTGTTCTTTGTTCCTTCAGATAAAACAATCACCTGATATAGAACCACTGACTCTATATATGTCTAAACTAGCAGCCCAAAATGCAGAAGAGGAGAAAGCATTTCCTCCATCGATTTATACTAGGAATACCTAAGTGAAGTGTTCTGATTTTTATCTGCACCCATTTGAAAAGCAAGAGTAGTCAAAAGCTACTTCTGGGAATGGTCAGAACTCAGTCACATGTCCACTTTGTGGCTATGACAGAGGCAGTGATATGCCACAGTGTTAAGAGTAGGAGCTGGGAAGAAGCTGTGCCCTAGGGGTTGAAGAGTTTGTCTCTGGAATAACTAGGTGAAAAAATATCAAGAGCTGTCAAGGGATGTAGGGAAGGTTACTGTGTAGGATTAAATTTAGGTGTAGCAAAGGAATGTGGAAGGAGACGCGTAATTTGGGTTGGAGTTGCAATGATAGAGCACTAGTCTTGCACATCTGAATTCAATCCTGGAACCACCAAAACAAAACGGAAGAAGAGGAAGAGGAAGAGGATGAGGAAGAAGTAGTCAAGAAAGCAAGAGAGTAGAAAGGCACCCACAGAGTATTGCCAAGACAGGAGAGGGCTGGGTTCTCCCAGGGATCAACGGATGCTCAGTGTCTAACTCTTCTGTGTTGCCCAAATTCTGTGAATCTTGAGCAGAGGTAAAAGTGGCATCTCAGCCTTGGATTCCTAAATGCTGTTACAGAGCAAAGTGTATAACTTTATAATGTTTTGTACCATGGCAAGACAACAGGAAAGTAGTTATATTTTAAAGAAATGTAATCTCTGGCCTTGTAAAGTAGTTGACGATTACAAATTGCAAACTACACAGTGCTGCACCTCAAAGAAAAGCATCAACCCATGAAATTAAATTATGCTTTTAGAACGTGCTCTGTCTAATACTGACAGATATTAATTGAATAAATAATTGTCTGAATTTTAAAAAAGACTCTATCTTTTTTGTTCAACAAGCTGGTTAAAAATTCCTAAACTAGCTTTTACATGGACCAAAAATACCTTTATTTTCCTTCCTTAAATGAAGACTGGCACACAAACAACTGGAACCAAGACTATTTCAATTAAAGTTGAAATTATATAAAAGATTCAATTATATATTTCAATGATATGCACTTGAATTAGTGAACTGTGATGTTAAAATTAAATTATAGCTGTATTTCTCAAATTGTGATTTTCTTTCTCCAGGGAATCATGGTGATAGCAAGAGTTAGGCTAAGTCACAGTAGAACTTGAGAATTTTCTGGAGGAGCTACAATTATATTCATAAATACAGTAGAAGTGAGTTGGGGTAGCAGGTAACAATGAGAATTAGCTAATTCATTTAGCTAGTATTGTAAAATATATCTATGTTAAAATACATTTTTATTTGTGGTGGAAAACAAAACAAAAAAAATTGTGGTGGAAAAAAAAAGAATTTTGAGTTTTTTTTTAGATTTCTGTTAAAATTTTGAAAATTGTTTTATCTTCTCACTACATCATTATTGTTTCAAACATTCACAAATATAGGAGCAATAGAACACAAAACATTTGTCTTCCAGTTTAACTGCCATTCAACTTCTTCTCTTCAAAATTTTTTTCCCAGGAATTCTTTTATGATGAAATGTTTTAAAACAGAACAAAGATGCCAAACTTTAGCAAACACAAGGAATAAAACCATTTTGCAGTTAATCTGTAGCAAAAGGTAGAACTCACCCAGCTATTTATTCTCCTCTGTAGGAATGGCTACAAATTCTTGTTTTTAGTTTCCTGGCTTGAGTTACTTCTCTGGAGTAGAGGTGGGAATAAAAATCCAGTTGTTGCTTATGAAATGAATACAGATAGAATGTTAAAAAAAAACCTTTAATTTTTGCCATTTTATAAATAAAAAATACAAAAAAAGGTTAAAAAAGGGCTCTTTATCAGTTTGGTTCATGCACTTTGTTCACCTTTTATTGTATCATTAGTTATTATAAAAAATCATAGTTTGGGCTGAGTGATAGTATAGTGATAGCGCAATTACTTTGCATGGGTTTGATCCTCAACATCCTGTAAGGTTGCTGGAGCACCACCAGCTAGAATCTCTGAGCACAGAGCCAAGAACAAGCCCTGAGCACGCCCAGATGTGGCTCCCCACAAAAGATTTAAAAATTATGTTCTTTCTAAAATACATTTCACATACTTTTATACTTTTTCTTCCTATTGATGTTTTTCATGTAAAATATTTTTCAATTTTTTTCTTTATGACTGCTGGATTTTATGCCTTGTATACAAAGACTTCTCTGCTGCAAAGGTATTAAGGTTCCTATATCTTCTGTCACTGTCACTGTCCTCCCGTTGTTCATCGATTTGCTCAAGCAGGCCCAGTAACATCTCTATTGTGAGACTTGTTACTGTGTTTGGCATATCGAATACGTCACGGGAAGCTTGTCAGGCTTTGCCGTGTGGGCAGGATACTCTCAGTAGCTTGCCAGGCTCTCCGAGAGGGGCGGAGGAATCGAACCTGGGTAGGTCGGGTAGGCCGCGAGTAAGGTGAATGCCCTACTGCTGCTATCGCTACATCTTCTAACCATTATTATTTATTTCTTAGTACTTGAGTCAAAATTGTGCAAGCTAATCATTGGTATACAATAAGGATATGAAAGCTGAGATTTCTGTGACATTGAAGAAATGCAGTACAGGATCAGGTAGGCCTGTGCACTCAGACAGATGGCAGGGTACAGGCAGGCCTCATAGGCCCAGACAGAGGGAGAACACAGGCAGGGCTTTGATGTCCAGGCAGGGATAGTTATTGAGCACAGGAGTCTTGCTCATGCACATGTAGTCGTGGTCAGAGACTAGGGAAGCTGGGACAGGACATAGGAACTTCGCAGATACAATAGAGAGGCCCAGCAACAGGTACAGAGAACACAAGGACCTCTCCCATGCACATGCGGCTGTGGCTGAAGACTGAGGGAAGTTAAGACAAGACATCAGGGAACCATCGGAGTTCAGACTGGGAAAAGCTCAGGAACACCACTTCAGACGAGGAAAGCCTACATGGTCTAGAGAGTGACAAGGGGACAGTGTTGAATATTGACCCTATGTGCTTTAGACTTCATCAATGAATTGAACCTTTTCCTCCTTCCAGAGAAGCTTACAGTGCTCTTATGAGCACACCTAATCCCCTGAGCCCTGAGTTTACCTTTCCTTTGTGCTTTACCTCTCATAGTCACAATTCAGAGTAGGTAACTTATTAGTCAAGCACTTGTCTCTTTTTTGTGTCCTCTGCTTTCTTGTCCCTGTAAGGAAGTTCTCTATCCACAACAAATATTTCCAATAAACACTGCTGTTCATTAAAGTCCACTCCTTTAAGGATTATTAAGTTACAGATTATCATGAAATATCACAGCACGGCAGAGCATGGCTAGCTACCCGTGACGTATTCGATATGCCAAACACAGTAACAACAAATCTCACAATGGAGACGTTACTGGGCCCGCTCGAGCAAATCGATGAACAACGGGAGGACAGTGACAGTGACAGTGACAGTTAGAGACTAGTAGTCTGAGATATACTTTATTTCCATGAGTTAAAGACAGTACGTCCACTAGTACAGTGAAAATTACGGCATGTAATCACTTTCAGGGGTGCCATTATAGTGAAAGAATTAAAAATCCATAGTGACAGCTTAGGCAGAATGAACTTCAGAGTTCAGGCAAACTGAACTCTTTTATGTAGAATTGATTTTAAAAAGATTTAAAATTATTTCCTGCTTTGAATGTTTTTATATGTACATACATTTTATCTTCCCGACTTTACAGGTTTCTTAATATCAATACCAAAGTTGTATCCATGATCTTTAATCCTTTCTCTGTTGTTCATCCAGGTAGATAAATAGATATTATAATAATTATCATATTATGTATTGTCTGTTAGGACTTCAAAGTTGGGGTTTGAAGTTCTTCTATGAACTCCAGTATGAGGATTTTTTTCAGTATGTGTTAAAGCTGGAATAGAGAAAGATGCTATTCATATATGAATTGTTTTATTTTTCATAATTCTTTTGTATGATATTTTTGTCATTTTTTTAACTATACCTGACAGTACTCAGGGCTTACTCCTGAGGGCTCTGCACTCAGGGGCATCACTATTGACAGACTCGGGGAACCATATAGAATCACTTAATCACTTAATCACTTAATCCCCGTTATTCATCGATTTATTCGAGCGGGTGCCAGTAACGTCTCCATTCATCCCGGTTGCGTGCTAGCGTAGCCCAATGGTATCTGTTCGTTTTAGGAACATGCAGAGCCTCAAACCGATCATTTAGGGTCTTGACGAAGAAGTCTGACCATCTTATAGGTGGGCGTCCACGTGATCTTTTGATGTCTCGTGGAATCCAATCAGTAATGGCTCTAGTCCAGCGGTTGTCCATAAACCTCATTACGTGTCCAGCCCATCTGATTTTTGATGTCTTGGCAAATGAGACAGCGTCCCTGATTCTTGAGCGTTGACGAAGATCAGAACTCCGGATTCTATCTCTCATTTGAGTGAATCGTGATATTCCAAGCATAGTTCTTTCGATTCCTCTTTGAGAGACCCGAATAGTGTTCTCATCCTATTTTCGTAGGGTCCAGGTCTCTGAGGCATATGTTAATGCAGGAAGAATAGTGGAATCAAAGAGATGTGCTCGTAGCTGGAGGTTCTTTGTCCTTTTAGTTATTTCTTCAATTTGAATTGAATTTTGATTCTATATATATATATTCTATATATTCTATAAGATCATATAGAATACCAGAGATTAAATACAAGTTGACTGTTTGAAAGGCAAGTGCCTTGCATAATGTACTTTATCTCTCTGGACCCCTCTTTAGATTATACTTATGAAAAATGTTCTCTTCTAATTCTTCTCCCTTATTTCCAGTGGCCTTTTTTTGATTAGTAGTCAAATCGTCTATAAATAAACATAACATCTTATTTCAAGCAAATGTATGCTTTAATTTTTTTTTTCTTATTTAAGGCAGGATAGATGGTACAAAGGTTAAAATTCTTACTGTGCATGTTAGCTAATTCTGGTTTGGTCTCTGTCACTATATTTTGTTCCTGAGCCCATACCCCTCCAAAAATAAATGAATAAAGTAAAAATTTAAATTTTCTTGTTTAACCTAGTATTATCAGAACACTATTTTCTTTTGTAAGTTTTGCTAATTTAGTTAAAATGCTTTAAGCATTGCCACACTAAGTATCATGATATAACATTTTTATATTAAGGAAAAACCCTATTTAATTTCTATACAGAATGGAAATTAAATTTCATAAAATAATTTTGGCATTGATTTATCTGACATAATTTTCTGTTTTGATTTATTTAAACTAATTAGTTTTCTTGGTCATGTTTTTTTAATCACATGTATTTGTTCTGTTGTAGGAGTGATTTATTTTGAATAGATAAAATCATTCATCATTGTTTTTCCTTTATTTTCCTTGCAGGTTTTATACACATTTTAGGAAAAAGATAGTAGCAGGTATGCTGAGATAACTAAAAATTAGAACAGTATTTCTTGTGTTTTCACACATGAAGAACATTTTGGCTAAATAACTATTTTCTGTCAAAACTTTTTAGATGCTGCTGTTTTGTTTATATGTTTCTATATTTAGTTTTTGCTTCTGAGTGAAGGAGAGGAATTTCATTTTGTAGTTTATTACCCTTTTTTTCTTAATTAATATTTGTAGGGTTTTAAAAAACGAAGACTAATTGATCTCTCCAAATGTAAGTAGATACCTGTTCTCTTTTGATTAATTTTTCTAAGTACTTAATATGACTTAGATGTTAGAATTAAGGTTTCTTTCCTTCCCACAGTTTGGACTGACATGTGAATCTGAAATTTTATCTTGGAACGTCATTTCTTTTTCCATTTTTTCTGATTACATGCTTAGAAAATAGCAAAGCAACAACAAATTGAATTGGCTTCAGTTTCTGGCCTTTAATTATGACATGTTAATTTTGAATATTACTGCTTCTTTGTGACATTGGTCTACATTCACTTTGGAATTGTGCCTCATGTTGCTGATTTGATTTTTTACTTGTTTGATTTATTGGAGAGAATGTCCAGTCACAATGGTAAAAATCTTGACTAACTGGAAAAAAATCTTTTCATATAGAGAAATCTGTTTGTAGCAGGCATAAACTCCATGTTTTGTTCCATGTGGTGGCTTTATTGTAAATGTTTTCACTACTAAAGTTTACAATTTTCCTCATTTTAATACTGTTTATTCATTAGTCATTTTTAGTGACAAGATTAGTTTTATAGTCTTTTGTTTTCATAATGGAATAATTTCCAAAAGTTAAAATATATGTTTTTAATAATAAAAGTAAAGCTCAATTAGCAAAATACTTTTAGAATATAATTATAATTCTATATATTTAGAATATTTGGTAATTTATTTTCTATTTTTCTAATCTCACAAAAATCACTAATATACAGACTACTTGTTGAAACATTAAAATACAGATGTTAAATACTTATCTATGAAAATCAAATTAAATTAAATTAAATTTATAGGACTATTTCCATACTTGGGGAAAAAGACTGTGTCTTTTAAGACTGTAGCAAAACTTTTTCCTCAATTTTCTATTGCATTATATTATTGTAGCACTGTAGCACTATCCTCCCATTGTTCATCAATTTGCTCAAGTGGGCACCAGTAACGTCTCCATTGTGAGACTTTTTGTTATTGTCTCTGGCATATCGAATATGACATGAAGAGCTTGCCAGGCTCTGCTGTGCGGGTGGGATACTCTCGGTAGCTTGCCATGCTCTCCGAGAAGGATGGAGGTATCGAACCCTGGTGAGCCACATGCAAGGCAAACTCCCTACCCGCTGTGCTATTGCTCCAGCCCCTTTTACATTATTGTAGAAAAAGTAAAATCTTGCCTTATGACTTAAAAGAAGTACAGCAAGATGATTGTATTTTATTTTATTCTATTTTAGAAATTTATTTTAATATAACAAACTCCAATATTGAAATCTCTAAGTATAAAACTAATTTTTTCATGTGGAAATTTTTATATCTGATCCTGGAATGGTTAAGTCCTTGTTTAAGAATTTATTAAGCTGCTTGATGCAAATTGAGCATTCTGTGTTATTATTTTTGTTTGTGAGTTTAGTTGTAACTTTCCCATCTAATTTGGTATGCTCCTACTAGAATTTCAGTGTTGAGGAATTAGTGTCATGTGGTTGCATATGTGCGGTCCAGAGACTTTAGGACCTATGTCTGGGCCAATGCGTTGACATGACAGTATCTGTGGAAGGTAGGTGTGGCTGCCTGGGCTTCCAAAAGTACAGGGATTGGGGAAGGGCACCCATCCTGACTCCAAGAAACACAGAGTTCTCAGCCTGGGTACTGGGGTACCTGAAATTGCTTACAGTTCGGTGTCTCTGCAGAGAATATTCATGAAGTGGTCGAGCTGAACACTTGGTGTTGCTGTAGAGGTGGGGTGTGGGTGCAGATGCCAGACATTTGGGAAGATATTTGATTTGGCCCGCCTGCCTCCAGAGGGTGCCCTGGAATTTTCAGCTGTGGGAGCCAGTGTTTCCATGAATGTTGGCTGCATGGCCTGCATCTCCTGGGAGATTTTGTTGGGAATTGGTAAAGCAAGGCTGGTGGGTGAGTCAACATGGCAACAACTGTGTCAAGATCATTGTATTTTAAAGAAATAATTAATTCCACTTTATAATTCCTTCCTTGAATTTTAACATCAATATTATCAATACTGCCAGTCTACCGAATGTAATCTGCCCACACGGCAGAGTCTAACTCCCCGTGGCGTACCCAATATGCCAAATACCAGTAACTATGAAGGGTCTCATTCTCCTAACTCTGAAAGAGCCTTGAATATGGCACTTTTTAAAAAAATTCAGGGCTAGGACGAAGGAGACGTTACTGGGGCCTGCTCGAGGCAATCAATGAATAACAGGATGGTTGTGATTGTGATTGATTGATTATCAATACTATAGTCAATTAGCTTTATTTAGCTGTCTGTAAAGAAGCAGAGCTAGTTACGTTAAAGTTATGTTCTCTAGTAGTGTCAATGGAACAAGTTTTGAAGATACTTTTTCCTCCCACCTCTACTCAATTTCAATTATTATTCTTCCAAAAATGTTCTTAAGCCATTATAAGATTATGTATATATTTTGAGTGACTTTTTTTGTGGGAAAACAGTTCATACCTGACTGTGGTCAGGGCTTACTCCTCTAGCCTGTGTTCAGGAATCACTCCTATCATTTTTCAGGGGACCATGTGTGATGCTGGGGATTGAACTGGGGTTTGATACATGCAAGGCAAATGTCTTAAGCTCTCATAGCTTATATCTCCAGCTATGAATGACATTTTTTTGAATCCTATCATTATTTAATATTTAATTATAATACTCAAAAGAAGTTTAAAATTTTGATATTCTTAAATTTTTTTCTTTCTATTTCTGTATGGATGAAATCCTTAAATCTTGTGCTTTAAAGTGATGATCTCACACTGTTGTGGAAATTTTTAATGAAAACTAGCAAAAATTTGAGGACTCAGATTTATTATGCCATTGGACCCAGCAGAGTTTGTGCTCAAAAGACTGGGCTCTGTACAAGAGTTAAAGTTTCATTTCATAGATTATCTGATAGGAGATGGTATTTGCAGACAGCTGGTGGGAGAGTACAGAAGCAGAAATTCTCAAACATGTCGTCTACATAGCATGAGTGAGGTTGCCTCAATTACCTGGACACACGTGGAATACATCCTTGCTCTTACATAGTGAGAAGACTGCAATCATCTCAAGGACATCCCAAATGCATTCCGCGGTTAAGTCATATCTAACACAGATGCTTCTTGGTAACTCCTGCTCTCTGGTGTAATCTGTTTGAAATATGGGCAGGGTCTATTTTCTTCATCAAGTCAGGGGATATTAAGAGTCCACAGTGCTTCCTATTACCCTACAATAAGACTGGTTATCGTGGGCTTTCTGGTCTCTAAGTCTTGCTAAAACAGGTATAATCTGTGGTTAGACTTGAATAGCAAGTGAATAATAGCAACAGCATGATTTGGCAAGAATTTGCAAAACATCTCTTTTGGTCTCCTTTCACTTCTACAGGATGGGACTGGAACTGAGAAGAAACCCTAGGTTTTCCAGACTCAAACAGAAAAAGGCAATTCATTCTTGAGGAAAAGTTAAAAGAAACTCTGGTATTTTGAGTGCATTTTCATGAAAACCAGTGTACTCTAAAGCAAAACTAGAGGAAAAAATTCTTTGGCTAAGCTAAGTATTCATTATATAGAAAAGAACTATCAAAGAACCAAATAGAGACTAAAAATTCCAATTTTGGAAGTAAAGAACTGTCCCTTTACAAAAGGAGTTGAGCAGAAATGACAACCTTCCTTCTGTGGAAGCATATAATTAGCATAAAACACTCACCTCCTATAATTAACACATTGTGCTATTTACCACTTAGCCAGAAGCCCACACTGAGATTTCTGGCAAGCCAACTGAGTTCCTCTGTACAATGAACACTCAGCGATTATACTGCATGGAAGGATTATTTAACTTGATATTTTTTTTAAAAAAATATTCTCTCCACATTGAAAAAGAAACCATTAGTGTGTAGAAGGTATAATTACTCTAAGTGGATAAGCTCCAGAGTCTGATATAGAGATTTTAATTTTTGGAATATATAACAGCTCGGTGAAATGAAAAGAGCATCCTTTACAACAAATATTCATGACTGCTTCTCCCATGCTCCCACTACATGTGTGTTGGAGCTGCATCATTCTCGTAAACAACTGGTTTTAAGCCAGAGATAGATAATTTGTATAGCCTGACCAGGTTCTTCTTGACTCAATTAATTTTTATCTAAAAAGAATGCATGTAAATTGTGTTGAAATTAAAAAAATGACCGATAGAAATGATCCCACTCACTCTTTCCACACCCATGAAAGAAAGTACTATACAAATATGTCTTATACTAAGCCAAAATGAGGCTTCTCAAATCTTATCTCCTTCCATAGCTTAGGTAGTGAGCAGCATGAAAGTAGGCCTCTATTATAGGAAAAAATTCATATCAAATCCCACAGTTGAAAAACACACCAAAACTGAACACTAAAACTTTCCACCCACAGAAAACTTTAAAAAGAAAGAAAAATCAGTTTTGTTCTAGGCTAGAAAGTAATACTAAAAATTGTGTTTTTTTTTTTATTAATTGTAGGCACCGTGATTTACAGCATTGTTAATGATAGAGTTTCATGCATACAGATTCCCAATACTACACCCTCCACCAGAGTGTCTCCCTCAAACCACCGCCAAAATAAAAGAAATCTTTAATGATCTCTTTTTTTTGCTTTCATTTATTTATTTTTTTCACATTTTTAAAAATGGATTTATTAAAAACACGGTAATTTACAACATTGTTCATTCTACAATTTTTTTTTAATTTTTTTAATTTTTTTATTTTTTTTCATTTTTTATTAGTGAAAAACCATGAGGTACAGTTATAGGCTTACAAATTTTGTGCTTGGGTTTCAGTTATACAATGATCAAGTGCCCATCCCTCCACCAGTGCCCGTCATCCATCCCCATGGGTCCCAGCATCCCCCCCCACCCTCATCCTCTCCCCCCCCCCCCCCCCCCGTCCCATCCTGCCTCTGTTGCAGGGTATTCCCCCTTGTTCTCTCTCTCTTCTTTTGGGTACTGTGTTTTGCAAGAGAGGCTTTGAGTGGCAATCATGTTTGGTCTATCGACTACTTTTAGCATGCTTCTCCCACCCTGGGAGGACCCTGACAACACCCTTCATTTGGTACTCTCTTCTCTATTATTTTTAGGGCTGGAGCGATAGCACAGCGGTAGGGCTTTTGCCTTGCACGCAGCCAACATGGCAGACCCGAGTTCGATTCCCCTGCCCCTCTCAGAGAGCCCGGCAAGCTACCGAGAGTATCTTGCCCGCACGGCAGAGCCTGGCAAGTTCCCCGTGTCGATATTCGATATGCCAGACACAGTAACAACAAAGTCTCCAATGGAGACGTTACTGGGCCTGCTCGAGCAAATCAATGATCAATGGGAGGGCCTTTACTTTACTTTACTTTATTTTTATTATTAGTAATAAAAAATCTAATCAAATCCAGGGCCCAACGCATGTGAGAGAAAGGATCTACTGCTGAACCACATCTTCATCCACTAATGAAAAGATTTTTCATGCATATGTGGTCATTAGTAGGTCTTTGATGAATTCTGTTCAGTTCTTCTGCCCACTTTTATTTTTACTTTTTGGGTAGAAATCTTTAATGATCTCTTAACTTACTTTCTGCAGAAGCCTCTTCACACCTGATGTTTATTTTAATCCCATAAGTTTTTTTTTCATTTTTTATAATTTTATCATTGAATCACCATGATAGCAGTTACAAAGCTTTCGGGTCTAAGTCTCGGTCATACAAGGAAACACCCGTACCTTCACCAGTGCCCACTTCTCCATACCCAACAACCCCAGTGTACCCCCATCCCACACCCTCCCCCTACCTGTGGGGCAGATGATTTCCACATTACTCTCTATAAGATGAAATTTAACTATGATTTTAGTGAAACTTTGCTATACTAGAATATCTATGGCTATATAGAAGATTGATCAAATTTAAGATTTTTTTCTCCCCCCTCCCCATTTTTTCTACTAAGATCACTATATAAAAGATCACCAGTGGTGGCCCAAGTTGATAAATGCTATGAAGGGGCAATGAAATTTTAGCTCTATCACCAGCTACCTTCCATTGGGGTGCTCAGACCTCAAAATCAGGCTCTTGAGATTCATATGAACCAAGGGCTACTTTGGGTGGAGGTGGAGATTGGATGAGGAAGATGACTAAATGCACAGTGCTTTCTGGGAATCCAACACCTAACTTCACTGACCATCATAACACTGCACTGTTGTTAAAACAATGAAATAAGAGTCTTATGGCTGGGGAGTTAGATCAGGAGACCGGGTGTCAGACTCTCTGTGTATAAAGACTCCAAATTTAATCTCCAGCACTGCACTGCACCCTGAGCCCAGCAGGGTGGAGCTCTGGTAGTCCTTCTTGTCCACTGGGGAATTATATCTCCTGTCTAAGAATTGAACTGTCCTTCTTCTTTGGCCTAATATCTCAGGAAATATTGGGGACACTTAGCACTGTTTGGGAGCCAAGCTACATATATATTTTCTTTGTTCTTATGCATCTTGTTTTTTAAATAGTTACAGACTTTTTACTTTATAAATAGATATCAACTAATCTGAAACAATTCATTAAATGGAACTTTTTGCTTAGGAATGAGATGAAAAAAATATCATGATGCCAAGAATGAGAATGTTAGGAAATTAGGAAACTCCTGGTCTCTGGGATTGAAGTAAATCAAATCTTAACTTTAAGTTTATTGATTGGCTTAAAAATTTAGTAATTGTTCTAAATTTAGGATTGTCTTCTTTTCAAAAACACATCTCAGTTTTTATTCAAAGCATGTTCTCTGTCTTAAATTTTTCCTATGGTAAAAAGATACAGAAAACAGGGTTTCTTGTTAATAAAATAATGCATATTCCAGTTGCTATTACTTAGACTTATGCAGCTTTTTGATTTTGCAAAACTTATTAAAATGCCACTTTGTTGGGAAATTATGAGCAAATAAATTAGGTGTTCAGAGCCATAGCTTGAGAAGGAACAAAATATTGCTAGTTAGAGAATGTTTTCATCTCCATCCATCACTTTGTACTCTATTCCAAGACTTAGAAAAATGCTTATTATACCTAGTGCAGAATACAAAAGCATTCTTAGTAAGTGGTTTTGTACTATTAAAGTTTATTCTTTCCATTTAAAATTTTTTTAATTTTCACTTGTTACTTAAGATATTTAAGACTAAGTTATTTGTTTTTCTTTAAATAACAAGAATTTAATTTTTATAGCTTTATATAAATCACTAGGGTAAATTATTTATTTATTTATTTATTTTTTGGCTTGGGGATGCTCAGAAGTTCTCAGAGCTTATTTCCAGCTCTGAGTTCAGAGATCAGTCCTGGCAAGGCTCAGGGGACCATATGTAAGGCCTGTGATATAACTTCTGCCCAAAGGCCTGTGCAAGGCAAGCACCTTACCAGCTGTACTACTTTTCTGGACCCTCTCCAATCCTTTCTTTTTTTTTTCTTTTTGAGTCACACCCATTAATGCACAGGGGTTCCTCCTGGGTCATGCACGCAGGAATTACTCCTGGCGGTGCCCAGGGTACCATATGGGATACTGGGAATTAAACCTGGGTCGGTAGCCTGCTGTGCTATTGCTCCAGCCCTCTTCAATTCTTTTTAATTAAAAACCAAAACAAAACAAACAAACCCCCAAAACTGTTACGAAATGCAAATTCAGGTTTTCAGCAGTTTGAAGCTAATCTTAAAGAGATGAGTTGAAACAAGAAAACAGATTTGTTCAAGTGTTAGCTACCTAAGAAGATGGTGGACTCATGTTCTTCCTCCCCTCCTCTTCCTTGCCCTTTCCACCCACCACCAAGACTTCCCAGGTGGTCAAAAAACAAAAAACAAAAACAAAAACAAAAAAACACCTGGCGAGGCCAAAGTGATAGTATAGTGGATAGGGTGTTTGCCTTGCTTGCGGGCGACTGGGGTTCAATCCCCGGCATCCCATATGGTCTCTTCAAGCACTGCCAGTAGTAATTCCTGAGTGCAGAGCCAGGAGTAACCCCTGAGTATCACCAAGTGTGACCCACAAAGCAAAAACAAACAAAACAAAACAAAAAACACGGCGGGGGTCAGTGGTGGACTCTGGTACCAGTCCAGCCTCTCTTGCCCACCCCCCTCCCCATACCTCAGCATCCTTGGGAATGTTTCAGTATGCCTTCATTGCTTCCTGGGAGGGTCCACTGTTTCTCCCTCTCTAGAGGCCACTCAGCTAGCCCTGGGGAGAAAGGTGGGTTTAAAACACTCAATTCAATGGGAGGAGAGAAGATGGTGGCACTCACCGTTGCAGGGATGAAAGCTGGCAAAGTGGCAGCAGAGCTCTCAGTGCTCTGAGCAGTGGGGCCAATAGGGTCATAACATTTCTGTGTGAATGACTCTAAGTGCCCTTTGAGATATTTTGTCTCAAAAAGAATGCCTTTAAGTGGAACCAAACTGGCACCCATGGTGGAACGCTGCCCAGAGTGAGACTTGTGAAGATGGCAGCAGTGCCCAGGTGGCCTTTGAAGCGGGAGCACCTCTTGGTGCTGTGGGCAGCTGGCTGCTGTGGCAGCAGTAGTTTAGCATGAATCAAAGGTGCTTTTCATGTTCAATTTGTCACCTCTGCTGAGCACGGGTCCTGGGCTTAAGGAGTCTCCCGGGTTCCCACCATGCGAGGCTGGCTTAGGCAACTCACCACTGGCAGGGAGTACCCACTGGGACCAGCCCTTGCCCACAGCATATTATGGAGGAAAGCTTCCCTGAGCCCCAACTCTCTGGAGACTAATGATGGGGGCATGTGTCTCTTGGGCAGGTTCTGCTGGATTGGTGGCCACTTGGAGGGCCCAAGCCACAAATTGTAGAAGCCTTAGACTCAGTCCAGATCTCTGCCTGGGTTGTGGCTGCCACTGGATCCCAGAAGACATAGTGCCATAGCGGGTCAACCTGGACAGGGGGTGAGAGGGTGGGGGATAAGGGCACCAGCAGCCTGATGGTGACCTCTGCTTTCATGACCTCCAAATTGCTGCTTTGCTTTGTTTTCATACTTCAACAACTCAAGACAAGTTTCCCTAGAAATTAAACTGTCAAAAGTTAGCTACAGTGGGAACCATGCCCACAAACCTCCAACTCAGCCATACAAGCTCATTTATCCGCCTTGCTTCAGAGACCCATAAATGAATCTCGAAAGAGACCCAAAACCATAGTTTATTTCAGACACGTGCAAGGCTGAATAGACAGGGCAAATCTGAGGGGGGCGGGTTTGCCAAGTGCCACCCAAGCAGAGCCTTTAGCAGCTGTTTGCTCCCATCATTCAAATTGTCGTTGCCATGTCCCTGGCAGGAGTCCACCTCTTTGGACTGACCTCACCTAGATATTAATATGCTAAAAATTTGGGTATGCAGGTTTTGTGACAGAAATCCCTAGACTTTCTCAGGTTTGGGCTAGGCTACCTCCTTCCCTGAGTCTTGGAAGCCCCATCAATCACCCCAAAGCTTCTGCCTAGTTAAAAAAAGCTACTCCAGTTGTATCTTCCTGATATAAATATTGAACACCCTGGACAAATATGTTGATCTCTTAGCACCTGTATGTATAATTTTCAACTTGGAGGAAGATACTCACCTAATTTATTTTCCTGCTCTGATACAGAAAATAGGAAGAGAATCTCTCTTTATATTTTTACAAATATATATATGTATATATATTATCCTGTATATATTTTACAAATAGACTCTTGCTCTAATACAGGTGCTAAGAGATCATCATATTTGTCCAGGGTGTTCAATAAT
Organism: Sorex fumeus; assembly: GCF_029834395.1. Taxonomy (NCBI): domain Eukaryota; kingdom Metazoa; phylum Chordata; class Mammalia; order Eulipotyphla; family Soricidae; genus Sorex; species Sorex fumeus. The sequence goes on along the minus strand of NW_026606091.1, from coordinate 21,963,776 downwards.
GCACAAAAGGAGAGAGAGAAAGAGAGGAAGAAGAAAGGTACCTACCATTGAAGCAGTTGGGTGGACAAGGGGTTGGAGGACATGGAAGGAAACTGGAGACATTGTTGGTGAGAAATGGACACTGGTGCAGTGATTGGTATTGGAACATTGTATGACTGAAACCCAATCATGAACAGCTTTGTAGGGGTCTATCTCACAGTGATTAAAATAATAATAATAATAGAAGTAAAAGGAAAGCAGGTATTTTTTTGCTTGTTTCCTCATTTTGCTTTTCGGCCTCAGTGCTTGGGGATTACATCTGCCTCTGCACTCAGGAACTCCTGTCAGTCTCTGTGAAAGATGTGGGTGCAGGATGCATGCAAAGCAAATGCTCTACTTGCTGCACAATTGCTAGGGCCCCTGTAAATGCAGTTTTATAACAGAAAAAGGAAGCATATATTTGGAAGGGGAGGGTAGAAGGGTGAAAAATGCACTAAGAGCTCTTTCCCCAGGTACACTTTCTTTTCAACTGCAAATAAAGCTATCTGATTAAGGCTTCCACATTCTCACCCTTGAGGAAAAGATAAAGAGGGCACTCTCAACAGACCAACCATCCTTCTGGTTCCTAATAAATTAAACTCTTGTTTTCTCTGGCCTTGCATCACTATTTTTATTTACTCTTCTCAGAGAGAAAAGAATCTTTTGAGAAGAATTAGAATAACTGCCTGAATTTTATTGGAAGCATAGCAGATGCTGCTAAATAGTGCATTGCTTCGTATTGTACATCACCATTACTTAAAACATTGCACATTTATTATGTCTCCTAAGGGATGAACTCTACTTTCTAAATGTGTCAGAGTGTTTTCTGAATTCTATATTTTGTCATGTTGAGTCTTAAAATAGAGTGACCTGTAGGTATAGGAAAATATGAATTAAGAGAAATTTGCACACAGTATACACACACTGGCATATTTAAAGTATAGGGTGAAAGGTAGCAACAGGGCCAGTGTTTGGGCAGGCACTATAGAGATGGGGTCAAGGACTCTAGATACTGGCAATCTTATACCAGCCCATTCATCTCACCTGGAGAACCAAGGGCAAGATTTTCGTATTCTCTTGTCTGTAAAACTGGGGGTGAGAATTAAACAGAGGTTTAAGTAAACAGAGGTTTCTTACTGTCTTTAATACTTGGGTCACAGAAGTTCTCATTAATGCTGTTTTCTACTCTAAAGCTGGTGGGAAATCTGTTAGGGTTTTTCAGGAGGTGAGTTCAGAGCTAAGTCTATTAGAAAACTGTAGCAGGAAATATGGATTAGTTGGGAGAAAGAGTAGATGCAGAATGCTTAGAGCAAGAGTCTGTTTGTAAACTGTTGAGGAAATATTAAAAAAAAGTCAGCATTTCCCCCCAAATTCCAAATTCTTCTTACAAAGCAGTAATTAAAGAAAAAAACATTACATAAATATTAAAACAGAAGTAGAATTATGCACACTATAATTGGCTAAAGAGATTTCAAGATAAAATGAAAACTCTTCCTTTATGGAAGCAGATAACCCATTATATACATGTTTTCAAAATCAATAGTACCAGCTCTCAAGAAAGAAACCTTGATAGAACCACTTGTCACATACAGTTATTCCTAATTTCACCAAGGTCGTTGAGGTGACCATGTTAGTTTATCAACTACATAAACAGAAAGGGAATCTTCTCATATCTTTATGATACAGGAGAGATTTTCAACTTAGAGCAAGATACCTAATTTAGCTTCCTGCCCTGATACAGAAAATAGGAAGAGAATCTCTCTTCATATTTGTACATATATATATATATATATATATATATATATAATCCTGTATATATTTTACAAAAAAACTCTTGCTCTAAGCATTCTGCATCTACTTTAAAGAGATGGTTACCAATTTCTTAAGGAAGACATTCCTCATGTACATAATTGCATTTCAAAAAGAAAAGAGCATACTCAAATGTTTTTCAAGGTCAATGTACTAAGGAAAAAAAAGAGAGAAGGAAAAAATCTTTCCCAGAACTTTCAAAGGGAAGAATGAACCTCCTAACCTTAAATTTTTCTTTGTCCTTAATAGAGCAGCCAGGTTATGAGTAATTCACATCCTCCTCTGAATCACTTTTGGGAGTATTCAATTGAAATGATGCTGGCTCTTAGAATTTTCCATCTTTCCCCTATAGAGATCCTAACCCGCATGCTAACCTACATCAATGTGCCTAAAAATCCAGAGTGTGTTTATTGCTCAAAGGAACTTCTATACACAATGTTTGGCCTTATTTTTCCCCTAAAAGGTAAATTATTTCATGCTTCTCTGAATTTACTTCTTTGTTCATCAATTATTTCTGTGTTCAGATCCATTGAGAATGTTCTGATATTATTCCAGGGAAATTCCTAAGAATTTATGAACCTAAGAAATCATGATATAAGCAATTTCCAGATGCTTGGTTTAAATTAAATGTGTCTGGTTCTTTTAACCATTGTTCTGGAATCCAAAACCCCTGAATCCTCTGAGTCTCAAAGCAGTTTAACCAGCTTATGAGATGGTCAAGGATAAAGGCTTTCATTTCAAAAGGGAGAGAGGGAGATATCCAGAGACTTTATAAATTAATGATGGGAACAGCATTAGTCTTAACTCAAATCACACATAAACATGGCACATTTATCTTTCATGTCTCAGTTTAAATGCCATTTTTTAATGAAAATGTGCACTTAACCATAGTCTTGTTTAGCAACTTCTATTTCACACTCCCCACAGTACTCAACCTTTTGAAACACTCAGCTTTGATCAGGGAAGCACAAGTGTAATGACACCCTCTCCAGCCAATACTCAGTCCCCCAGGGCTGACAAAGCTTTTTTTTTTTTTTGCTGGGGGGACCATATGGGATGCAGGGAATTGAACCCGGGTCGGTCGTGTGCAAGGCAAACACCCTACCTGCTGTGCTATCACTCCAGCCTCAAAGCTTTCCTGATATTGCTGTATCTCCAGTATTTAGCATCATTCCTAATGTTCAATAGACATTTTTAGTAGGAGGAAGGAAGGAAGAGCAAAACAAAAGAAAGTGAACATAAAGAGGAGCACTGTGTGTAGCACTCTCCTCCTGTCAAAAATTATTTGTTGAAACTCTTTTTTTTTGCTTTTTGGGTCACACCCAGCAATGCGCACAGGGGTTACTCCTGGATCTGCACTCAGGAATTACCCCTGGCAGTGCTCAGGGGACCATATGGGATGCTGGGAATCGAACCCGGGTCGGCGGCATGCAAAGCAAACGCTCTACCTGCTGTGCTATTGCTCCAGCCCCTGTTGAAACTCTTAATGACTATAGTAATCAGATGGACCCAAGGCTTTTCTTCTAAAGCACTACATTTTTAATGATTGTAACAATATGCTCTTGAATAGCAAATTGCAAAGGAATAACCCTGATAATAGTATCTGTCTACCTGCCAAAATAGCTGAAAAATGAGAGAAATAGCCTAATCAGCAATTAAGTAAATCCATTAATCTTTATATAAAACCCATTATTATTCTTTCACAATAAAAAGCATAGAAGTAATGAAATGAATGCAAGGACTGGTCTCAAGAAAATAATGGACAGAATAACTTGGGCAAAAAGGAAATCATTCTCTACAGCACTGAAAAGCAACAGTGAAACACAAACAACCTGCTTTAAAGAGTATGAATTACACTGAATCATTCTTTCCAAGATTCACTGTCAATTGATCAGAGGTAGCCCCACTGTCCATTTTTTTCTTAGACTATAAGCTCTGGTAAAACAGTCAGCACAACTTCTTCGATCAAAAGCCACTTTAATCAGAGAAACTATCAGCTCTGCTTCTGTTTCTGAACATGTGAGTAGAACAGCGTTTTGCTTTTAACACTTGTGCCATCCACTGGATCTGCAGCATGCATGAATCTCTATGTGAATGCACAAGTCCAATAGGCCAGTGGGCTTTGATTTATTGAACCAGGGCTAGTGATGACCATATTATATCTCAAATGCAAACTATTGATCAGGAGTCCTGGTGAGTGAGCACGATTGGTCTCCTGTGAAATGATTGCTGTCCTTTGCAAAAGCAAATAAGCCACATGCTCACTTAAACTGCAGGGTCATTACATTCACTTTCATCACCACTGTATAAATTATTTAGGTGAGAGAGATTAATTGGCTCATTTTTTTAAAAAAAAAAGAGAAAGAAAAGCTATAGATTTATAGTCTTTGCTTGTTAATTTAAGGTGTCATAGCAACCCAGGATGTCCAAAACACTGAACTTTTCTAATTTCTTTTCTCCAGCAATAGCAATTAGAAACACATCTGAGATATAAATCCAGTATGTGCCAACAATGAGTCAGCAGACCACTCTAGAATGTCTTGAGAAGGGATTTATTAGGGTGCTCTAGTTACTGGGAGGAGAATGGAAGACTTTTCCATTGGATGTAAAGGAGATCACAGAGTATCACATAGCCCTCCATCAGTCCCAAAGAGACTTAACAGACTGTAAACTTCTTGAGGGTAAGAACTGTCTTTATTCAGTTTTGTTTCTTCCCTTGCTTCAAATCTAAAACTTTACAGTATATTATCTCTAAATATTCCTGGGCAAATTCTTCATTGTTAAGAACTTGAGCATGCAGCTAATATCTACTACCCATTACGGACCATAAGTTCATTAACTTACACCATAAACTCTTGAGAATTGCCCTCCAAATAGACAATCTCTTTATAAGTAAATTTATTTCACTTAATAATTGAATTTGATGTTTGAAATGAAAGGTGGTCTCTCTTTTTTTTTGTCTTTTTGTGTTAATAATTGACCATCATTTTAGAAATATTTAAATTATTTTTGAGCATCTTCCCCAACAGTGCTGAAGATATGAAGTTCCGTGGAGAGTACCCAGGCCACATGCTGGCGCTCTGGTTCATAGAGAAGCCTGATTCTTATTCTTGTACCCGATTTTTGAAGCCCATAACCATTCTCATGAGTGGAGGTTTGATTCCTGGTCCCATTGTTTGCTTGTTACCACTGAGGGGAAACTTGACACCTGACCTTGCTTTTACCTTATCTATTTACTAAATCACCCAGACTTGTGTGGTGGGAAAGAGATGGCAATGACCACAGAAGGAAATCTACTCTTTCCCTTTCTGTTCACCTCTGTCTGCAGGGTAAGTGCTTGGGAAATTCAGGACTGATGAAAGTCTGTGGTGAGCCCTTATACAGCATGGATACTTCTATCAGCCCCACATGGCAGCTGATGTCCACTCCAGGTAAAGGGTAAAATAAAACTGAAGTAGGGCGGCATGAATGAAAAGAAAAATGAAGACAGAGGAAAAGATAGACAGTTGGGAAAAAAAATAACACTGTGACTAAATAAATTGGGAACAAAGGGATAGATTTCAAGTAGACTAGGAGACTCTAAGAAAGTAGTAATATAGGAAACAAAGTTTGAATTTGAGTCTCTGCTTTTAATATATCAGTTTTCATTCATACATTGGCAAAGTAGGCAATGAAATTCAAGGTTAGGGAATTAGGAGAGAAAAGGTAATTATATGTATTTAGGATGAATTAGCATGATTGATTTTGGGATGAGTACATGATTCAAGATGACAAAATCATATTACTTTTTTAGAAAAAGAAAAGAAATGGGGAGGGAAAAGTAAATGGCTAACTTTTCTGTGCAATGAGATGTCTAGTTTAAGAAAAGGAACCTGACATAAGCATGAAGACAAGGGGGAGAGAGAAATCCTGATGATTTGAGTTCCTAGGAAATTACTACATCTGCTTTCATGATTACTTGAACAATGTAATAATTTTTTTCTACACCTAAGTCAATTTGAAGAGAATTTCTGTAATTTGTAAACCAAGAAACATGATTAAAAAGTCAGAACTAGGCCATATATTTTATTTTAATTTCACATGTGCTGTAGAATTTGTTGCCTCACTCCATTTAACATTTATTTATTTATCTAAAAAATGAATCTGCACAATTCTGAGCATTGTGACAATATCTAAAGATTAATTGAATATTGAATGGAAGACAGGATTCAATGAATGGAGTATGAAGATTTTGAAGTCAGTCTCAATTAGTAGTAAACACAAATCCCAATTTCTGAATGGGAAGAATTCCAAATATTTTATTGCAAACTGATTTCTTAACAGTTGGAAGAGATTTCTCTGTATGAGCCTCAGTGAAAATAGAAGAGGTGAGGATGTGCAGGGGAAATGGGAAAAGTTTATTCCACATATAATGCAATAAATTAGATCAAAATAAAAACAATGTGAGCACAACAATCAGGAGTTACTCCTGGCTCTGCACCCAGGAATCACTCCTGGAGATTCTAAGGGGAACCATATGGGTTGCTGAGGATCAAACTGATATCAGCTGTGTGCAAGGCAAGCTACTTACCTGTTGTACTATCTCTCCGGCCCCTGTGATTTATGAAGTGTTTGATGTATAAAGAAAACTTGGACATCCAAGTAGTAATGGAGAACTTACTCAGCATTATGACTGTTAGGAGAAAGGGCAGTTCTCTGAGCAATTATTGCACACACAGTTGAGTTCCCAAGTCTAGATTTTTAGATTTTTCTCAATCAGACATTTCAGAATGATGCACATGCACCAAATAGATAAATTTAAATGCTTATTATCTGTGTAGCAAGGACAAACTTTTTATGACAATATGATTGCAAAGTTTTGTATTCTGAAATAAGATATAAACTTAAAGACATAAAGGTGTCATATATTCACTCATTTATTTGGTGTGTGTGTGAGTGTGTGTGTGTGTATTCACGTATGTATTGAAAAGTAACAAACAAAGCGTTATTGAATCACAGGAGCCTTCAACAGAGGCTTTCAATACTTTCAAGCATTCCTTATTACTTCCAGGAATAGAGTATATATTTAACGATTTTTACTTTTTTTTTTCAATTTATATATAGGTAGCACTGTAGCATTGTTCTCCTGTTGTTATCGATTTGCTTGAGTGGGCACCAGTAACATCTCCATTGTGAGATTTGTTGTTACTGTTTTTGGCATATTGAATACGCAATACAACTATGAGAAAGAAAAAATGAATTCATGATTTTCTAGACATTTACAGGAAAAAGTATGAAGAATGAGCATTATTTACCATCTGCTAAGGAAGAACAGAACAAGGCAAAGATTTAAAAACAATCTCATATAATTTATTGCTCAGAATCCTAACAGAAGTGATAATATGATTATAATAAACATCTCAAATAATAATAGAAAATACTATATTGTTTATAATGTATGAACTGCTGTGTGAACTGTGGATGCAACCACTGGAAACTTCATAAGTCTAAGAATTGGTGCTATCATGGCTTGTACTACAGGAAGCCACTGGAGTAGATGTTTGTCTACTCCACATAGCTTGTCAGAGATACAGAACTATTAGATTCAGGAGCCAGGGTTGAATTAGTGTTGTATTAATTTAAAAACGTTAGACATAGACAAGATAGACAAGATCAAAGTAAAAACTGAATATAATGCTTTGCAATTTTGCTAAAGATTGAGTTCTGAAAGAAAGCTAATTAATCATATTTGAATTTGGAGTATGGTGCAGACTTGAGGGAAAAGAGGGCTAGAGAAAAGAAGAATGTAAAGGAAACAAAACCAATGATCAGATAGGTCCAACCACGTCTTTGTAAATGGTAGAATATCATCTTTAATTTTATAGATAAATAGAATTTATATAGATCACATCTTCATTCATTGTGGATGGACACTTATTGTTTTCTGTTCTTGCCTATTATAAATAATACTACAGTAAATATGGGGATACATATATCTTTTAAAATTAATCTTCTAGTATTTTTTGATAAATATCCAAAGGAGATAACTAAGTCATGTAGAATTCCTATTTTTAATTTTTTGAGTCTAAAATATTGGAGCGATAGCACAGCAGGTAGAGCGTTTACCTTGCATGCAGCCGACCAGGGTTTGATTTCTCTGTGCCTCTTGGAGAGCCCGGCAAGCTATCGAGAGTATCCTGCCCGCACAGAAGAGCCTGGCAAGCTACTGTGGCATATTCAATATGACAAAAACAGTAAAAACAAGTCTCACAATGGAGATATTACTGGTGCCCGCTCGAGCAAATCGTCGAACAACGGGAGGACAGTGCTACAGTGCTTCTTACAGTGCAATACTCAATATTTCATGTTGCATTCCATAATGGTTAAATCAATTTTCATTTCCACCAATAGTGTGCAAGCGTTTTCTTCTCTATCCATCCTTTCCAACACTGTCTCTTGTTTTGATCTGCTTTTCCCTAGTAAAAAGAAATGATGAACATACTTTCAAGCACCTAGTGACCCATCTGTTTTCTTTGGAGAAGTATATATATTTAGATCCTCTGCTCATTTTTAGTAAGTGAATTAAGTTCTTTTGCATATGTTTGTTATCAGTTTCTTGTTGGCAGTGTGATGTGAGAATACATTTTTTTTTCATATTCAGTAAGATGCCTTTTAATTTTGGTGCAAATTCTTTACTTATGCAGAAGTTTTATACTTTGATATAGTCCTGTCCTTGTCACTTTAGTTTGTTTTTTTTTCTGTTTTTGTATTTTCCCTGCAATTGATGTCAAGTTCCCTAAACATCTCTAAGACTGATGTCAAAAAACATATTATCTATGTTTTTGACTCTATACATTTTTTTGTGCTAGTGAGTAAGGCATCAGGTATGTATGCTCTGCATGAGTGAGTGGGATTCTAGTTTGCGTCCATGCATTGTAGAGCTCACTGAGCATTGTTGGAACAGCCCTGGAGGTCTCCTGAGCTTTGCTGGGGATGGTCCTATTGGTCCCCTGCACTACAGGACCCACAGATGCAAGAGCCTTCATGCTGAATTGTCTGACCATGTAGGCTAAATGCCACAAGGGTGTGTGATTCTTAAGCACTTTCAACCTTTTAAGTTGAAAGTTCAATTATTAGAATAATCTTCCATTACTCCACTGATCTTTTGAATTATTTTTTCTTTTATTTAGTAATGGAGAGCTTGGCAAGCTACCGAGAGTATCTCGCCCACACGGCAAAGTCTGGCAAGCTACCCATTATTCGGTATGCCAAAAACAGTAACAAGTCTCACAATTTGTTGTGAGACGTTACTGGTGCCCGCTCAAGCAAATCGATAAACAATGGGAAGACAGTGCTACAATGCTACCTACAACACTTGAATATCAAAATAATCATTTATTGAATTAAAGTTGAGTTAAAAATAGTATATAAAATATTCCTTCCCCAGCATAACATCCTTATATCTTAAAGCTATTTATACATCTTAACAGGTTTTTTTAAATTACTATTATTGTAAGTTGCTAAATATGAATGAGCACTGTCCCTAAAATAGCTTAAAGCGCAGAGACGGTGTTTTCCACAAAAGCAAGTTGGCCTGGAATCTACCATAAGGATATTTTATAAGCATGTTAGTTGTCTTAAATGTAAATCAGTTCAATAAATGTTAATTGTATGATTAATGTAGGCACTCTAACAGATCTTGAGACAACAATAATGAATGCCTTATATACCCTCAAATAATTAAGGTCTTGCATATTATAAAATAGATTAATAAATTTGATGATCAAAATACAAATGAAGCATAATAGAAGAGTTATTAATTACGTCCATAGATCAGAATTAGCGATAACTTCATTAAGAAGTTAACAGTTTACATGATATCTCCAGTACCTAATTAAATAAAACAAAGCAAAAAATAGAAGATACTAGGTAAAACTGTTATTTTAATAAAAAAAAAACAAGTTGGGGGCTTTTCATTTGGTGATTTTTGTATGAATATCTGTAGAAAGATAAAGGTAACACTTCTGATAATACCGTTGATGGATATTATATTTTGTCTACTCAGCTCTCCTATCCCTGCTCATTAATTTTCCTTTTAGCGTCTGTCTTTCTTTCTGATTTATATCAACTCTGTAGCTTTGAAGGTAAGCTACAGAACAGGAATGAGCTCTAATTTGTTTAAGTCAATTAACAAAACCTCTTTCCCAGAGAGCAATTGGTTTGTTCCCCAAATCTGTGATAAGCAGTAAAGTAAGTAAAGGTCCTCCCGTTGATCATCGATTTGCTCGAGCGGGCCCAGTAAAGTCTCCACTGGAGACTTTACTGTGTTTGGCATATCGAATACGTCATGGGGAGCTTGCCAGGCTTTGCCGTGTGGGCGAGATCCTCTCGGTAGCTTGCCGGGCTCATCAAGAGGGGCAGAGGAATAAAACTCGGGTCGGCCATATTGGCTGCGTGCAAGGCAAACGCCCTACTGCTGTGCTATTGCTCCAGCCCACGGAGGGGCATGGGTGAGGGGCTGTGATGTGGACTTGAGCATGCCCTGAGTGGCTGGTCTTCAGAGCCTTCGCGTCTGGGTTCCATATAGGCTGCAGACTTATGCTCAGTGATCAGAGGGACTCAGTAGACCTTAGATATCCTCCCTCAAAATGTCAGTTTCATGTGCCCGTTCCCCAGGAAGCAGAGAATGCACTTCCAATGAACCAGGGCTGACCATATCCCATTCTTCTATTTCTTCTATCAAGATTTGATTGGATTTTTTTAAGGCTTTCCTGTTCCTCTAAATGTTGTCGTTCCCAAGCACGCACTTGAACAATTTCTAAGACCAAGGCCAACTTCATGATTCAGGGAGTTGTTGTGTCCTGTGATAAACAAGAGTATGGTATTTCTTTTTTTTCTTTTTTTTTTATTGGTGAAACACCATGAGGTACAGTTGTAGATCCACAAATTTTTGTGCTTGGGTCTCTACTATACAATGATCAAATACCCATCCCTCCACCAGTGCCCATTTCCACCACCATGGATAATATCCCTCCCACCCCCATCCCTCCCATCTCACCCTGCCTCTGTGGCAGGGCAATCCCCTGTGTTCTCTCTCTCCTTTTGGTGTTGTGGTCTGCAAAAGAGGCATTGAGTGGCAAACATGTTCAGTCCATAGTCTACTTTCAACATGCATCTCCCCTCCTGGGAGGATCCTCCAAACACCCTTTATTTGGTGCTCCCTTCTCTATCTGAGCTGTCCTTTCCCCTAGAATACCCGGCTGGCCTCTAAGCTATGGAGTAATCCTCCTGGTGCTGATCTCAGCTATTCTTGGGTATTAATCTCATATTTTGTTACTTTATATCCCCCAGATGAATGCAATCTTTCTATGTCTATCCCTCTCTTTCTGACTCATTTCGCTAAGCATGATACTTTCCATGTTGTACCACTTGTATGTAAATTTCATGACTTCATCTTTTCTAACAGCTACATAGTACTCCATTGTGTAGATGTACCAAAGTTTCTTTAACCAGTCATCTGTTCTTGGGCATTCAGGTTTCTTCCAGTTTCTGGCTATTGTAAAGAGTGCTGCAATGAACGAACAAGTGCAGATGTCACTTCGACTATACATTTTTGCCTCTCTGGGATATATTCCCAGGAGTGGTATTGCTGGGTCAAATGGGAGCTCAATTTCTAATTTTTTGAGAATAGTCCAAGAGTATGGTATTTCTTGACCCTTAGATATAGCTTCAGAAAAGGGTACAGATATATGTTAGTGCAAATGAAGCACAAAGAGAATTTTGAAGAGGGGAATTTGGGGAAACCCTGTTTATTCTTTTTTATAAATTTATTGAGTAAAGGTTTTGTATTTACAATGGTGTTGATATTTATGATCTTGTTATACATTGGTAACTGCATTTTACCAGCATTCAAGTGTTCAAGACTCCCACCCTATGCCCCAGTGACATTTATAATTATTTATAATTATTTATTTACCTGATTTTATGGCCACACTCTGCTGTTCTTAGGCCTTATTCCTGCCTCTGTGTTCAGGAAATCAGCCTTATGGCAAGCAAATGCTAATCTGGTATTTTCTCCCTTGCCCACTTTCTTACTTACAAAGCTAAAATTTTAGATGATCTTTCTTAGAATTTTTAAACATATGTTATAGGATTGATATACCCACTTGATTGCCAAAATGAGGATAAAGCTAAGAAAGTGGAGTGGATTGGTACTCCCCCACCTCCACGAATTCCAAGGAAATGAAGATAAAGCCACTGAACTAAGTTAAATCTAAATCTACCTGACCAGGCATGAATACTTTTTAATTTTATTAATTTTTGGCTTTGGGGCCACAACTGCAGTGCTCAGGGCTTACTCCTGGTAGGTTCAGGGATCCATATGGGGTGCCAGGAATCACTGCGTCAGCTGCATGCAAGCTGCACCACTGTCCTGTCTCCAGGCATGAACAATTTTATGGAGCAATGAGAGCAACACAAATCTGGACCTCAGTATCTGAGCTGTATATTTGCATAGATATTAATGCTTCTGAAGATTGACAGAGGTTATTTTGTAAAACTTTCCTCTACTTAGGTTTGTTGGATGCTTCCTCACAATTAGGTAATCATATTTTTGGCAGGAATATTACTGAATTATGTGTTGCATATACCAAGTGGCTGGAGTGATAGCACAGCGGGTAGGGTGTTTGCCATGCACGTGGCTGACCAGGGTTAGATTCCTCTGTCCCTCTCAGACAGTCGGGCAAGGTACTGAGAGTATCCCGCCCGCACGGCAGAGCCTGGCAAGCTCCCCGTGGTGTATTCGATATGCCAAAAACAGTAACAACAAGTCTCACAATGGAGACGTTACTGGTGCTTGCTTGAGCAAATCGATGAACAGTGCTACAGAGGACAGTGCTACAGTGCTATATATATGTATTGTATGTATATCTTTTCTGGACACTGTTAATTGGCAGCACAAACAGACTACTCCAGATTACCATCTGTTTCTCATTCAATGCAAAAGACTAAGAAATGTAAAAATTATATTCAAATTCTAGAAATTTTAGTGACAGATATTCTTCATAGTCTTCAAGCATAGCTCCAGTCCACAGCCATCAAAAGGAGCTTGCAGCTTATTTCATTTGCACATTTGCATAATAGTTACCCTTCAATTCATCAGGCACCGCACTGCACTTAGCTTATCTTGCATGTAAAGTTAATATGTACATTTTCTTTTAAGAACTCCTGGCTCAAAAACCCTCATGTGCTGATTTGGATGTTGGAAAGTTCATCCTCTCATTCCTTATTGGAACACTGCTTCCTAACTTGGTCATTCCTTAATTACCTTCTGACATTCAAGGTCAGATCTTTATTCCTTCCTACCTTCCCATCTTCAATCTTTGGAAGCTCTAAGACTAGATAGATCATAAATGATTGGAGAAGATCCTGAGAGAATGAGATAAGATGGAGGATGGAGGATAGCAGACTCCTCCTAAGGCTACCTGAAGGAGACTACTAATTTATGGTAGGAAAACCCCTTTCTGCATTTTTATACAAAGATTTTCTCTGTTGTTTAAGCCAGAAAGAGAGAAATAAAGCTTAAATGAAGGCTGGACAAGTTATAGTTCAGTATCCAATCATTATAATGCCTGCACATATTTAAAATTTTACTCCCCATTCAAAATCATGTCTACAAGTATCATGACAACTTGATGGGGCAAGCTATGGAAGTGGCCAAATGTAGGCAGGACCTCATAATTCAAGGCTTTGCCATACATTTGAGGAGGAAAATGGAAGGAAAAGTGGAAGCAGGCAGTCTAAAAGTAGAAAGAGATGAAACAAAAGCAGCTTGACAGACCTTTTTGGCCTCACTTCCATGTTCTGGAAATGTCTTTGCTGACTTCTCTTTTTTCTAAATAAATGCTTCACTCTAACCCCAACATGGTAATCAAGCATAGCTACAGCACACAGCATACACCATGCACAGGAAATTTCTTTCTTTACTTTCTTAAATAACTGCTTATTTAAACATACCATGTTCTCCATGAAATCTTTCTCCAGGAAGAGCAAACATCAGGGACGGGACTTTACATGTTCCCAGTTTGAACTCATAGGCTGTGTGTGCATATGTCCCAATGCTACAATATAACAGTATACCTATTTGTTTCCCTATGAACAGTCCCATAATGTAAAATGCGTTCTGATATTTCCAAGAGAATTTTTTTGCTCATTTGTTTACTTTGTTTTGGGGTCATACTCAGTGACTCAGATTATTCCTGTCTTTGTTCTCAAGGATCACCCCTAAGGACCATATGTGCTACCTGAGATCGAACTGGAGTCAGTCACATGCAAATCATGCCCTTAACCACCATGTTATCTCTCTGACTTCTGAAATGATAAAATATTAACCCAAAATTTAATTTATGAGTCAGGCATTAACAAATTACAATAATCTGTAGATCTCTGGGGTGAAAAAGATTAGAAGCTAAAGTTTGGGTTTTAAGACCAGTGACAGATGTGAGACCTCAGAGAGAGGCAACTTCTGTAGGCTGCCATTGTTTATCTGGAAAATGATAAATTAAATCATAGAAATTTACACTATGATTTGGTGTTTAAAATTTTTTGTTATTACAGAAACAAAATTTTTACTGCACATTAAAGCATGTCTTACCTTTCGATTTCTGGCACTTAAGAAATTAAAATCACATGCTCGATCAAACATTAGAATACTTTCTCAAAGAAAATTTACATTTATATTTTGCACAAGATTTTTGATTTATTTTAGTTTGTTTTTGCTATGCTAATTTAAACTTTTGTAAAACTTTTACTGAAAAATAATCCAATTAACTAGAACTCGGAGAGATAGCACAGCGGGTAGGGCGTTTGTCTTGCACACAGCCAGCATGGCCGACCGAGTTTGATTCCTCCGCCCCTCTTGGAAAGCCTGGTAAACTACCAAGAGTATCTCTCCCGCATGGCAAAGCCTGGCAAGCTCCCCGTGACGTATTGGATATGCCAAACACAGTAACAAGTCTCACAATGGTGATGTTACTGGGCCAGCTAGAGCAAATCAATGAACAACGGGAGGACAGTGACAGTGACTAGAACTCATTTCATTGCTAAGAGGCAGAATAGGTCCTTAATTTCATCTCTCATTATGAATTCCAACAACTTAGTTTATATTCATTTATCTACAGTACATTAGTTGCCTTTTTCCACACATGAGAAGTTTAAATCTAGCATATTTAGATTAAAGCAAATTCAGAGATCAAAAGAAGTATTTGCCTTTTTTAATCATCAAACAATGCTATTTAAAGCAAAGGGACATCAAGTACATTAATGCCTGTTTTCTTTCTAACTAGTTATCCTGAAAATGAACTTACAATCATACAGAACACTATATTTTTATGCTTTTAAATATTTCCCAAGAAATCATTTCAGTCCAGGATCTCACACACAAAAAATATAAGATAGTGAAGTAAAAATGAGAAAGACTAGTGAGTATAAGTATTACTTAATTCACACTTGAATTGGAAGAGTAGAATGTTCATTATACAATGTTAAAAATTCTTTCAATGGGTATATTCAAGAATATATATTTTGGGTTTTGAAATTCTGTATAGAAGATTTCTGGCTACAAGCTTATGCTATACACGAAAACATTACTGATACTTAATTCATAGAGCATGAGAAAGCTTTGTTATTGCAAAAATAAAGACAACTCATTAACTTATATAATGATAGAACCACATAACTGGAATAAAATTCATTAATTTCTATTTTTCTGATATATCTTTTACTTATTTCAACAAATAAGAAGTAAGTATCTTAAATGCCCTAAACTAGGGCTATTATAGAAAAGTATAGAAAAAATGCAGTTGCCAGATTTTATTCAGTGTTTCATCTATCTATTCTATTTTTGATATTTAGATAACATATTACAGGATGTTAATGTTAAAACTTTTGACATACAAAGTATTACATCTTCACCACCACCTTTTATACTCTACCACTGTGCATATATCATTACTACCCTACTTCTTCATTCTTTGTATCCTTGATTCCTCATTCATTTTGGTAATTTGAATTTACCAAATGCAAATTTACCTGTCGCTGCACCCAGGAATTACTCCTGGTAGTGAACCATAGACCTTATGGGATGCCAGGGATCAAACCTATGTTGGCTGCATGCAAGGCAACCACCATACCCACTGTACTATTTCCCTAGCCCAGTCATTTGATGTTGTCTTTTCTCTTGTTTTATTTCTCTATACACCACAAATGAACTAGATTATCACATATTTGCTATTTTCCCTCTGACTTATTTCACTTTACAGTGCCCTTCAGTCCTATCCAATTTAACAACTAATAGTAAGATTTATCTCTTCTTATGGCTCTATAGCATTCCATTCTGTATATATGTTAAATTTTAAACCCATTCATCTGAATTTCCATATCCTCACTATTATATTATGAATAGGATGCATAAACTTCTTTAAAATAATATTTTTGTATTCTTAGAATAGATGCTGAGAAATGTGATTGCTGGATTATATGGAACTCTACTTGTACCTCTTCAAGATGTCTCTATTGTGTTTTCCATAGAGGTTAAATAAGATGAGATTCTAACAGTGAAAGAGAACTCCATTTTTGGAATATGCCCATCTTTATTGGTTCTTTTTCTTTTCTTTTCTTTTCTTTTTTGCTTTTTTTGGGTCACACCCAGCGATGCACAGGAGTTACTCCTGGTTCATGCACTCAGGAATTTCTCCTGGCGGTGCTCGGGGGGACCATATGGGATGCTGGGAATCAAACCTGGGTCTGCCGCGTGCAAGGAAACCGCCCTACCTGCTGTGCTATTGTCCAGCCCCTATTGGTTATTTTCAATCTTTATGATATATAATGTTCTGTGACTTGATATTATTTTGATTAGCATTTCCCTAATAACAAGTAATAAATACTTTGTAATGTGTAAAGACGGAGCCCATGTTCTCTTTAGGAAACTATTGTTTCACCTTTTCCATCGTATTTTTGATGAGCTTATTGGATTTTTGTCGTTGAGTCTTGCTAGTAGTGCTTCATATATCTTGGATAGTGGTCTTTCTTTTTTCTTTTCTTTTTTTTTTTTTGATGCATTGTGTGAAAATTTTTTTCTCCTATTCTTTAGGGTATTTTCATTTTAGTCTGTATTTCTTTTAACATGCAAAAATTATTAGCTTAATGTAATATCATTTGTTTATATTTATTTAATTTGTATTTAGTCCATACCTAGTAGTGCTCAGGGTTTACTCCTGGTTCTGTACTCAGGAATCACTCCTGGTAGGCTCAGGTAACCATACTTAGTGCCAGAAAGAGAATGCAGGTTCGCTGCCTGCAAAATAAGCACGCTACCCTCTGTATTATGGCTCCAGCACTAGAGTTTGTCTATTTTTATCTTAATTGTTTTTATCATGGGCTGGAGCGATAGCACAGGGAGTAGGGTGTTTGCCTTGCATGCAGCCAACATGGCTGACCCGAGTTCGATTCCTCCGCCCCTCTCAGAGAGCCCAGCAAACTACTGAGAGTATCTCGCCCGCACGGCAGAGCTTGGCAAGCTACCCGTGATGTATTCGATATGCCAATCACAGTAACAAGTCTCACGATGGAGATGTTACTGGGTCAGCTTGAGAAAATCGATGAACAATGGGAGGACCGTGACCGTGACCGTCTTTATCATTGGAACTGAATCATTCTGGAAAGTTCTGCTTATATTTTCTTCAAAATATTTTATAGATTCTGGTCTAATACCAAAATATTGATTCCCCTGTTTTAGTCAACCTTTTGTGTGGTGTGAGACATGGATCCACTACCTTTTTTGTGCATCTGACATTTTATAAAGCTTTGACAAGATTCAATATCCATTCATAACATAAATTCTCAACAAAATAGGGATTAAAGGAGTATATTTCAAAATAATAACAACAACAAGCCTGTAGTCACATCATATTCATTGTTATAAATTGAAAGCCTTCATTTTAAGATCAGGCAAAAGACCTAATTATTTTTTAAAGAATATCTTGGTTGGTTTTTGTACTAGTGTTCTTTGACTTCATAGAGCTTATTAGAAAAGAATCCCATTTCTTTGATTTTTTTAAGAACTTTAGGAGCATAGGTAATTAGTTTTATTTGAAGGTTTGATATAACTCAATAGTTTATCCTTCTGAATCTGAACTTTTGTTCTTGAAAAGATTTTTAATTACCGTTTCAATTTTCTTGTTTTTAATTAGTCTCTTCAAGTTTTCTACTTACTCCTGATTCTGTCTCTGGAAATTGTATATAAAAGTATATCTATTGTTTATAAGGATAATTCTAAGGTTATTTTTTAATAGTGAGAAATAAAATTAATCGATGACATTAATGTTATGTAAGTATCTACGGTGTTGATTATTTTAAACTTTCTCTAACTTCTGTTAATCATTTACATAATTCAAAAAGCTCACAGTAACTATGGATTCACTAGTATGTGAAAAAGGAGTGCTATATTTTACAGGGTCATCTTTTCAGTATGCCACCCTGCTATTAATCTATGAAAAAATTGCTATGAGCTTTTACACTGTTTATTTTTTGTGCTGTGTTTGTTTTAACCCTCAGCTCTTTCTAACCAGCTGCAGTTATTGCTTTTGCTGTTCTTATTTACTGATCTCTTCAACAAATGGATCTGTCAGCATCCATTTTCATCAACAATATCCCTATTCAAAAATTCTTTCTGAATTCAGCCTTCAATGTTTGAAGGTATTTCCTTAAGACAATTTTAGTGAAAAGTCATAATTCATCACCATCTAAAGAGGCATTGCATCTTCCTTTTGTTTCCATATATGAAGATCAAAAGTGGCTACACAGGCAAATTTACAAGTATGCTTTTTTTTTTTTTAACCAGAGCAATAGTACAGTGGATAGGATGTTTGCCTTGCACACTGAAGACTCAGTGTGGCACTCCAGAGCCTGACCCAGAGTGATCCTTGAGCACAAAGCCAGGAGCAAGCCCTGAGCACTGCCAGGTATGCTCCCTACCCTCAGCCCCAAAGAAAACAAACCAAAACTGTTATTTTTCTTCCCAAAGTTCTCATTTTATAATTTTTGAATTTTTTTTTTTTGGGGGGGCATATCTTGCTGGGCAGGAGCGGGTAGGGTGCTTGCCTTGCACACGGCCCATGCGACTGACAACCCAAGCTCGATTCCTCCGCACCTCTGGGAGAGCCCGCCAAGCTACTGAAAGTATCTCACCCTCATGGCAAAGCCTGGCAAGCTACCCGTGAGGTATTCAACATGCCAAACACAGTAACAACAAGTCTCACGAAGGAGACGTTACTGGGCCTGCTCGAATAAATGGATGAACAGCAGGACGATAGTGCTACAGTGCTATCTTGCTGTGCTCAGGGCTGATTCCTGATTCTGTGATCAAGGATCACTTCTGACTGGCCCAGAGCATTATGTGGAGTGCTACGGATGAAAAACAGGTCAGCCACGTGTAGGTGAGTGTTTACCTGCTGTACTATCTCTCTAACCCTTTTTAACATTTATTTTAAAAGTAGCATTATTTTCCTCCTAACAGCCAGTGAACTTATTGTCTATTTTTGTTTTTATAAAATTGTTACAATTAGGTGGAATTTCACAAATATCCTGTCTTACCACTGTTTTATTTTTTTGGTGGAGTGGGAGGTAAGTTTTGGTTCATGGACCTGCGCTCAGGAGTCATTCTTGGCAGTGTTCAGGGGACTTGAGACACTCAGGGGATCATTGGTGGTACGGAGGATGGAACCAGATTCATCACATGCAAAGTGAGCACACCACAAAGTACATCTCTTTGACCCTTACCTTACCGTTTCTTGTATGAGGTATGGGTCTTGAGAGCTAACTTTCATCCTCAAGTGGACAAGTTTTACTTTATGACTCAAATAAATTGCATATGATTATAATATGATTTTATAACACAGCAAACAGTCTAATTAGCAGTACAGCAGGGGATAGGTAGCAGTATTTAAAATGGAAACTTGAGAGACTGAGTAGCAGACAACTATGGATGCCTGGAATGTTCCCCTAGAGTTCTCTGTTCCCAGTGAAGGAAAGGGCCTTGACTTCCAGTGAAGGTGACACTGAAGACTCTTCCCTGGAACCAGGTGGGTGGAATTCCAACGGCATTTCAAATCTGGCCCAATTTGATGCCCAAATTTGCACTATTTCAGAAGTAAGGTGTCAAAATCATCTGTTTAATTTAGACAGGGCTTCTCACACACTTAGATCTCTGCTTTTGCCTTTCACACGTCTGCCTGTATTTATAATGAGTCATTCTGTTTACCAGCACCTTTACATTAACTGGATGTCACTCTGGCTCAATGGCCCTATGTTTTCATCAGTCCTGGGTCATTACAATGTCAGTGCATATAACATGTTGATCTATCAGGATCATTACAGTATCCGTATATATAACACCACTTTTCCAAGACCCTTAATAGCATTGTACTTTCTGCCCTTTTATTTATTTTTTTTTTTATTTATTTTTTTTTTTTTTATTTTATAAATTCATTTATTTTAGTTAGAATATTTCATTCATGTTCAGGAAGATTAGCAAATTATATTGTTTCTATTTCTTATATACATTGCTATTATTTTTCAGTAAAATATTTTAAATTCAATTATCTTGTAACACTACACAGTATTATTCTTATTTATATGTTTAACAAAACTAAATATATGCTAAATTTAAAAAGATCTTTAAATATTAATATATCCAAATATTTGTCTCTTGTTTTTTACTTAACAAAATAAATTATTGATTGATAAGTACTTTGACTCAAAATTTGATAGATTACACATTTTATACAGTAAAAATTATGTTAGTCACATTATTGTGGCTTCAATGCTTTGTTTTTTTTTTTTTTTTTTTTTTTTGCCTTTTTTTTTTTTTTTTTTTATAATTTATTTATTTATTGAATCACTGTGGGAAAAGTTACAGAGCTTTCGGGTTTAGGTCTCAGTCATGTAGATACCGAACACATTTCCCTTTACCAATACTCATTTTTAACCCCGAACCCCAATAGACCCCCACCTCCCACCCCTCCCAATTCTTGTGAGGTAGATGAGTTCTAGTTAATACTCTATCTACTTTGACTAGATAGATTATTTCGATAGAAGATGCACAATTATTGTTAAGAGTTTACGAACCACCCCCCCCCCCCCAATCAGACATGCTGAAACAGCGTTGTGAAATGATTTGCTTTCTACAACTTGGTTTAAGAATAAAATGATGTCGCGCGGCCGCGATAGCGGCCGCGCGGTTTTGAATTTCTGCTATTTTACTTATTGACCCTGGAAGAATTTCTATTAAAAGTTAGCTAGTTAAGAGATTGGTTTCTGTGTCCTGGAGTCGTGGCCGTGCCGGAGAGCCGCTCGTGGGGGGCAGCTGGCGACCCCGGTGGGGCGTGGGGGACGGCCCACAAAGCCCCCCTTCCCATGAGGTCCCCGCTGCTCCCCCCCCGAGCCCGGCTCAAACCCGCTTTCCACAAGGCTCCCGTGCGGCCGCCATCTTTCTTTCCAGAGAGGAACGGGCGGGCTGGTCAACGCCCTTCCCCCTCCGGGCAGGCTTGGTGGCGCGGATCAACACAAGTCCATTTGCTTTTCTGCTCCAAGCGGCTGGTTCTCTGTGCTAAGTCCTTGTGCCTCCGGGGCCGTGGCCGTGCCGGAGAGCCGCTCGTGGGGGGCAGCTGGCGACCCCGGTGGGGCATGGGGGACGGCCCACAAAGCCCCCCTTCCCATGAGGTCCCCGCTGCTCCCCCCCCGAGCCCGGCTCAAACCCGCTTTCCACAAGGCTCCCGTGCGGCCGCCATCTTTCTTTCCAGAGAGGAACGGGCGGGCTGGTCAACGCCCTTCCCCCTCCGGGCAGGCTTGGTGGCGCGGATCAACACAAGTCCATTTGCTTTTCTGCTCCAAGCGGCTGGTTCTCTGTGCTAAGTCCTTGTGCCTCCGGGGCCGTGGCCGTGCCGGAGAGCCGCTCGTGGGGGGCAGCTGGCGACCCCGGTGGGGCATGGGGGACGGCCCACAAAGCCCCCCTTCCCATGAGGTCCCCGCTGCTCCCCCCCCGAGCCCGGCTCAAACCCGCTTTCCACAAGGCTCCCGTGCGGCCGCCATCTTTCTTTCCAGAGAGGAACGGGCGGGCTGGTCAACGCCCTTCCCCCTCCGGGCAGGCTTGGTGGCGCGGATCAACACAAGTCCATTTGCTTTTCTGCTCCAAGCGGCTGGTTCTCTGTGCTAAGTCCTTGTGCCTCCGGGGCCGTGGCCGTGCCGGAGAGCCGCTCGTGGGGGGCAGCTGGCGACCCCGGTGGGGCGTGGGGGACGGCCCACAAAGCCCCCCTTCCCATGAGGTCCCCGCTGCTCCCCCCCCGAGCCCGGCTCAAACCCGCTTTCCACAAGGCTCCCGTGCGGCCGCCATCTTTCTTTCCAGAGACTTTCTGCCCTTTTAAATTTAAGCATGGTCTTTTAATTTTCTCTGGTCAGAAAAAGAGTGAGTGAAATTGACAAGTAGTAGGTTTGTGTGAAAGCTAATAAGGCATGTGAAAATTACCTAATTGTTAAAGGAACACTTGTTGAGGGAGTGAAAAGGCAAAGTCCTCCATTTCCCCAAAGCAGTCTTTGTTGGATTCATAGCATGTGCAAGAACTTTTTTTTTTTTCCTGTATTGGGATCGGAGAGGTGTTTCACCAGCGTAAATGATCTATTCTTACTACCAAGTATTATCTTTGTGATCATTCTATTTTTTTAGATACAATCCAGTGAATCTTATAAATTTGGGGAAATTTATTTTCTATCCAACAAAATGAAAGACTCTTAACCATATATGCAATTATCTATTTTGCACTAATCTTTTCCCCTGGTAATCTGATCCTTGAATAGTAAAGCACAAAAAGTGATAGGCTGGGTAGACATTTATACTTTGTATCCTGCTTATTTTGTCAACTCTTGAAAGCTCTGATATTTTCTATTGTTTTATTTTTTGTGCTACTTTGTTCTATACAACATAGATTTTAACATTTAATTTGGAAAAAAAATGGAAGGAAACTTGGAGGTGATTATTTTAAATGAAATAAATTAAAAGACAATTATCAGATGGTTTCACTCTTTTTTTCATTTAAAGATTATATTTATTAAAACACAGTGGTGTACAAAGTTATTCATAATAAAGATATTTTAGGCACTATATTTCCCAACACTAATTCTACCACCAGTGTCATTTTTCTTCCATCAATATCCTCAATATCTGGCCCCCCATCCCCTCGTCCCCACCAGCCTGCCCCCTTAGCAAGAACAAAACAAACTTATTTCATATTGTTTGCTTCAAAAAAAATCTGAGAAATGGCAAATGCAGTTATCAGAATCTAAATCAGAAAAATTCAATTTATAATGATTGATTATTATATAATTTTAACCTATGTATGCAAATACAAAAATTAAAATCATTTAATACAAAATAATTTACACCTACTCTTAGTTTCATAGATAAACTTTCAACTCTGATTGAAATACATTGCATTAGGTTTTGCAGTTGGATTTCATTGTGGTGTAATCCTATCTTCCCTGTTATTAATAAAAATATTTAAAAAATTGTTCACTAATATGTTTTAGAGTTTACCTGAAATAGACAAAGCCAACAACTGTAAAATTTAATAAGAGTGAAAAGAATTAAGAAAATTTATAATTCAAAATTGAGTAGGCCTGTAAATGTACAAAGTGTTTTCTCCTAAGAAAGGGAATATTGAAAAAGACTAATAAGACATAGCACATTCAATGTCAGTAAAGTAAGTAAAGTAAAGGCCCTCCCGTTGATCATCGATTTGCTCGAGCGGGCCCAGTAACATCTCCATTGGAGACTTTGTTGTTACTGTGTTTGGCATATCGAATACTCTCGGTAGCTTGCCGGGCTCTCCGAGAGGGGCGGAGGAATCGAACTCGGGTCGGCCATGTTGGCCGCTTGTAAGGCGAATGCCCTACCCGCTGTGCTATCGCTCCAATGTCATGAGATATTAATTTATTATTGAAAATTAATAATATTGTTTAGTAAGTGAGGAAGTAGACATACTTTTTCTTAATCTAGCAGAGTTCACCTATAAGCACCATGCCTGAATGCCATACTCAGTGCCGTGTATTGACTGGAATGTGAATAATTAAAGCCAATGAACCAACAATAAACAATGAAACAGACGCTGTTAGGCTGGTTGAAAAGCCTGGATGTTTCCCAAAGTAAAGGGAATGGAAGAAATAAATTGTGAGAGGGATCTTCTTGGTAGTGCACTGGAACTGGAACTTTAGTGGTGGGTTCAGTCAATCCTCTCTCTCTATATATAAAGATGTTAAATATGTCCCAGAAATTCTAGAGTATTATAAACTTTATATAACATCATAATATATAATATTATAACATTGATAAAGGGTGGGGAGAGAAAAAATGAACAAAGAAGAATCTTATTATTTCTGCTAGTCCTTCAATTTAATTATGAATATTCATATTTCTATCCAACATTTTGGAACCAGGAATCTGAGTATTAATTACTTAAGGCTTCTTGGCCTTCAATTTTTTCTCCTCAACTTGTCCTTCCCATGGCCACCAGTGGGGGCGCACTTCTCTGAACAGCAGCAGTCCCTGTTTCATTAAGTCCTGTGCAGCCATCATTTCTAGTGAAACCAGACTGAAAACAAATACGAAAGCATTCTTCACACATCAAAAAGAGACCAGAAGGGAAGAAGAATAAAACTGAAGCCAAAAGGTTAAGAGAGGAAAGATGTAGACCCACTTTTTCTGGGCTAGTACATGGAGTTCTCTGTCTGAGTGAACAATTTATAGACCTCTAGTGAGTCAGGTTTCTGTACTTCTGCCCCAAATCTTGATAATTTGATTCTTGATGTATTTGTCCTTGAATGTTTCATATTTTTTCTCCCTACTGCTCTAGGTCAAAAAGTCTCAAGTAAGACCTTCCTTTTCTCAATAATGAATTCCCAATTTGAAACTGCTGCTGTGACAGTGCTTAAAGTGTTTCTCTGCGCATACGCCATTCCTACAATCTCAGTGTCAAAAAAAGATAAATCTAATAGGTGAAATCACAGGTCAAAAGAGTAACGAAACCATGGTTTACACACACACACACACACACACACACACACACACACACACACACACATACTCTTACTTCTGCACAAATAGTAACAAATATCCTTTTTTTCCCCTCTTTTTGTTGTACAGCTATGTTATATCTACTTCCCAAACATTTTTATTTTCTCATTACCTACAGTTTTTTATACTCGGTGGTAAACACGAGTATGGAATTCAGTTAAAACATATACATGCAAAAAAAAAAAACAGAAAAAAATACATGTATACATCTATATGACAATATGTTTATGGTTTACATATATACACTTATACGTATGTGTTTCGATATACTCACATTCAGTTTCATAGTAACTCTATAAAAATGAGGCTGCATGATCCAGATAGTATTTGAATGTTAAAATGTGGTCAAGAAATAATAGTAGGGGCTGAAGAGGTAGTAGAATGGGTAGTGTGTTTGCCTTACATGGCCAAAAGGGTTGGAGTCCAGCACTCCATTTTGTGCCTTGAGCACTAACAGTAGTGATTCCTAAGTGCAGAGCCTGGAGTAACTCTGGCCATGAGCATTGCTAGGTATGGCCCAAAGTTCAAAAGAAAAAAAAAATTTTTAAAAATTATAGTAATATACAAGTACAATATTGCTATTTTAAGTTGTCTCATAAGTTTACAGGTTTAAGTGGAATTTTTGATTAGATAAAAGAATTCATTTTTTTCTGAAAAATATATGATCAAATGTATTCTGAAATATAAAAATCAGCTTGTTATTTTATCCCTTTAAGCAATCTTTTATATGTACTAAAATATAACTATAATATGTATTTTATATGTATAATATATAACAAATACATATTATAGATAAAAAAATAGACATAAATATATTCACAAGCATACTATTATGTAATTTTATATTTTAATTATTATTTTGTTTTACTCTATTATAATATTATCATGGTCATGGTCACTGTCCTCTCGTTGTTTGTCGATTTGCTCAAGCGAGCCCAGTAACGTCTCCATTGTGAGACTTGTTGTTACTGTGTTGGGCATGTTGAATATATCACGGGTAGCTTGCCAGGCTTTGCTATGTGGGCGAAATACTCTCGGTAGCTTGCCGAGCTCTCCGAGAGGGGCAGAGTAATCAAACCCAGATTGGCCGGGCCGACTGAGCACAAGGCAAACGCTCTACCACTGTGCTATACAGTAATAATCTTATAAATAAGATTATCGTTATTTTCTAATATATCTCATAATAATAATAATAATAATAATATAGCAATATTACTATAGGGCATGTTGTAAAATTGAATATATATCTTCAGTAAATATATTGAAAATATTTTATGCATAAGTATAGATAGATAGATAGATATTTCTGAAGTAAGCAAATAGCATTTAGCAAATTTTGAACCTTATAAAATTAAAGGTATTAGTGTATATCTAGTCTTATGGGTGGCAGGGCCTTCTTGCAGATGATTTTATCTCTTGATATCTCATTCTATGATTTCAGTTTTTTTTTCCTGAAAACACGGAACATTTTGCTGAACTAATTTTTCTGGGGTAGTTCTCCTTTGCCAGGATGAACTTGATAGGCACCATTAAATAACAACTAGGCTTTATTCATATTATTTTTTCAGAGGAAGAGTAGTAGAAGTAAAGAAATTGGTAGTTGAATTGAATCTGTTTTAACCAAATGCAGTGATGTTGCATGTACATGAACACCTATTGTCTATTATAATACTTACTGTCTATCACAATGAAATTTTTATATAGATTCTATGATAGTATCCATTAAAAGGGGACATTTAAAATTTTGTGCAATTTACTTGTTAATTGGGCTGGAACAATAGCACAGCGGGTAGGGCGTTTGCCTTGCACGCAGCCAACATGGCCTACCTGAGTTCGATTCCTCCGCCCCTCTCGGAGAGCCCGGCAAGCTACCGAGAATATCTCGCCCGCACTGCAAAGCCTGGCAAGCTACCCGTGACATGTTCGATATGCCAAACACAGTAACAAGTGTCACAAGGAGACGTTACTGGGCCCGCTCAAGCAAATGGATGAACAATGGGAGGACAGTGACAGTGACTTGTTAATTGGCTTCTGACTACAGAATCACATTTTCCCCCCACCATGGTTATTTGTAGAATATGTCTGTTGCCATCCCATCTGTTCTTCTTGGAGAGTAGGTAAAACTGATTTGCTAAGAAATAGACCAGGATAAATTTTTTAAAAACAAAATCCTCAGTAAATCAATGGGTTAATCATTGAAGAGAAATGTGTATTTCTTTTTAAACCTATTAATTTAACATGCAAATGAAAGCAGGGCATCAAAAGTGTACCCTTAATAGTATAAGAACTTTTAAGTTTGTTTCTGAGAAAGACACTGGTAACCTTTCAAATAAAGAAGCTGTTTTTCTTAGAAGAAAGAAGTTCTACACAATGATTAGAAAAATCTAAATGCAACTAAGCAGATATACTGCATAACTCAGTATTATACTCTTTTGGTCTAGTATACATTTTAGTTTTAACATAGAACTGCATTTGGATTTTAATTATATTTAGCCTTTTATTCTAGGTGCTTAACATACTTGAGGCAACTATTTAAGCATATTAAGTAGAATAATTAAAATTTAATGAAAATAAACATAACTTCTTGCAATCTACATGCTCTGCTAAATGTTTACATGGAATGAAACCAGAGTTAGTTAACTAGTTTAATACACACATCCTATGTACATACACACACACAGATCCCCCCTAAATCCACGAAAAGTGCTCATTCTGAATTTACTATGGTATCACACTAAAAATGTAGGTATGATGTAAACTAAAATTATGAATAGCATTATTTGATATCTAGAATACAGGTGACTGGTTCTAAGATAAAGCGAAGCCTATATTAAAAGCCTAATAAGAACAGTTTTTCTTTGTATAGATTATCTATTCTTAGGCACTCTGGTTGTTTCTAGATTGTGGCTATTGTGAATGGTGCTGCAATGAACATAAGAGTGCAGATGGTTTTTTTGCATCATGTTTCAGGGCCACTAGGGTACATTCCCAGAAATGATACTGTTGAGTTGTATGGAAGCACAATTTCTAGTTTTTTGAGGAATTTCCATGTTATTTTCCAGAAAGGCTTGACCAATCAGCATTCCCCTCAGCAGTAAATGAAAGTCCCCTCATTCCCACCTCAATCCTCCCGAATACATCTATGCCAGGATCTGTTCTTTTAGATATGTGCCAGTCTCTCGGATATGAGATATTGTTTTGATCTGCATCTCCTTGATGATTAGTGATGTAGGGCATTTTTTATATTATTTTTTGCTGTTTCTATTTATTATTTGAGGAAGTTTTTGTTCATTTCTTCACCAAATTTTTGATAGAATACTACATATCTGTTAGGAAAAATGAAGTCATGAAATTTGCTTATACATGGATGGTCATGGAAAATATAATGCTGGGTAAAATGAGTCAGAGGGAGAGATACCAACAAAGAATGATCACACTCATTTGTAGGAAATTAAAAAAAAAAAACCCTAGCATGAGAATAATACCCAAAGACATTAGAAACAATGGCCAGGAGGACTGGTTCATGATTGGGAAGTTGCCAGAAAGGGGTAAGGGGAAGAGCAGTTGGAACAGAGAAGGGGACACTATGACAATGATAGTTGGAAATGTTGACTCAGTACAAGAACTGTGTGCTGAAAGGAGATAAAGTGATATGGAAGAATGCCCTAGTAAATCCATCAAGGCCAGACTTTTATTGGGGGTGGGATACTTGATTACCATTTAATTCCTTTAATACTTACTGGCCTGTCCCTGTTCATGGACTGAAAGAATTAATATTGTCAAAGTAAAAATCTAGCCTATAGCACTGTACAGATTCAACTATAAAAATGCCCATAAAGAAATTTAAAAGACATATACCAAACATGTTGAAATTAATATGGAATAATAATCATTATGGCCACACTCCTCCCTGCAATAGACAATTCAGAAAGAGAGAAGATGGACAGATTCTCTTGCCCAACCTCAAGATATAATATATTAATAAAATAATGTGGTCCTGGAATTAGAATAGATTCTCAGAACAATGAAATAGAAGTCAGAGTCCAAAGACACACTGTCAGGTAAATGAACAGACAGTCTTTGATAAAGGAGCAAAAAGTATGCAGTGGAGGAAGGAATGTGTCACCAAGAAACGGTGTTGAGGAAATTGCTTGCTCACATGCAACAAAATGAAGAGACCACTCCCACCCATATAGCACCATGAACAAAAGAAAAATAAAAATTAAAGACCTCAATATCAGACGTGGATCTATCAATAAATTATATTAAAGCAAATATAGTTTAAATTTTTCACAACATTGATTGTAGAGCTATCTTTAATGATTAATGCTATTGGCCAAGCAAATGGAAGCTAAAATAAATAAATAAGATTATCTCAAACCAAAAGAGGATTCTGCACTACAAGGAAAATGATAATCATAGAAAGATACTCGAAGACTGGGAGAGAATATTTACCTACCACTCATCTGATAAAGGGTTGATATCCAAGATATATAAAGCACTGGTAGAACATTGCAAGAAAAAAATCAAACAACCCCATTAAAAGATGGGAGGAAAAGATGAACAGAAACTTTCTCAAAGAAGGCATACAGATGGAAAATCATATATAAAAAGTTGCTTTGTATCTCTTATCATTAGGGAAAAGAAAATCAAAACAACAATGAGATATCTCTACCAGTGAGACTGGAACATATCACAAATAGCAGAAACAAACAATAATGGCATAGATATGGAGGAAAAGGAACCCTAATTCATTGCTGGTGAGAATGTCTAGCCTTTTGGGAAAACCATATGGAATTGAGCTTCAATATGACCCAACAATTTCACTTCCTGGTATCTACCCCAAGGGACTCAAAACTCTATTCATAAAAGACATTTGCTCTCCATTGCTTATTACAGCAATATTCACAATAGCCAAAATTTAAAAGTGATCCCAGAGTCTAAGAACAGATGAATAGATAAAGTAACATGATACATATACACAATGAAATGCTACTTGGCTTTAACATTAAAAAAAAAACCCATGCAATTTTCTGCTTTGTAGATGGATCTGATATGATCTGCTATGATGGATCTGAAATGATTTTAACTCATATCATTACAAGTGAGGTTACTCAGAAGAAAAAACTTAAATTACAATAATTCATATTAAAAATGGGAGAACGAGTGTTTGGAACGATGGTACAGTGGGTAGGGTATTTACCTTGGATGCTGCCTGCCTGGGTTAGATCCTTGGCACTCTGAGCCCTGATTTCTGGCATTCCCTGAACCCTTTCAGAAGTGATTTCTTAGCGCATAGCGAGGATTGAGCCCTGGCCACCACCATGTGTAGCCTAGAGAGAGAGAGAGAGAGAGAGAGAGAGAGAGAGAGAGACAGACAGATAGACAGACAGACAGAGACAGAGACAGAGACAGAGACGGAGACAGAGAGAGAAGAGACGGAGACAGGGAGACAGAGAGAGACAGAGAGAAGAATCAAAGGGGATATTACAATTACAATTTTAAAAAATAACCCATATTTCTTTAAAGAGTGGGAGGAGAATAATACAAAATTTTGACTATCCATGTCACTTTTTAGTGTGTGAAAAACCTTTTAGATTCTTTTCCAGAATCTGAAACCATTGCTGACTTCATTTTGTAGAAAATATAACACATTGAGAAGTTAAGCTTTGAAGGCAGAGTTCAAATCAAAACATTTATTCACTTCTTGTAACTGAGAGATACTGAAGTAAATGTCAGAAATTTCAGAACTGGATAAAACAATACTATTCCTCTGGACATTCAGTACTTTAGTGGAAGAGTCTAAAGAACTACCATGAAAATAGGCAAAACAGATTTCAAGAACATGCCTTTTTGACATCAACATTTTTGTGAGTTTTATTGTCAGGTAATGGTTCAATATCAGATAATAAGTACTACATACTACATACTGGGTTACAGAGATAAGGAGAGGAAAAGAGGTTAACAGAAAGAGAGAAAGCTAAATTTAATTAGTTGCCAAATAAATATTCTTATGCTCCTGACTAACAAATCTGAAGGAACTATCTCTAATACTTGGTTTCTGAGATTGGAAAATGCACTGGCAGAAATGACTTCTATCACTTATTCTTCAAAAGATCATTCCTACTTAAACTAAATGTCAGTAGATTTCAGAGTTATACATACATTCATATGATTTAAATAATGCTATCATAATTTAATTTTGAGAAAATACATTGAGGGAATGGATAATGTTAAATATTTTAATGTTAATCAGACATATGGGAAGAAAGACAAATAATAGTGAAAAAGATACTTAATTGTGGATAATAGTAAATGATAGTTTACTATGTTTTTTGTTTTGTGGCAACACTCAGCGGTGTTCAGGACTTAAATTGTGCTCTGTGCTCAGGGATCACTCCTGGTAGTGCTCTGAAGATCATATGCTGGGCCAGGGATTGAACTGGGATTGATCTCTAGCAAGGAAATCACCTTACCCCTATAATATCAACCAAAAGTTTAAATCTTCAACAGGATATCAAATTACCACTGGAAATAATAAGTGAGATTGAGCAGAAAAGAAAGCATATATATCAAGCTGTTGGGTCATGGAGATAGTACAGCAGGTAAGGTGCTTGACTGGGTTGCAGTTTACCAGGCTTTGGTTTCATTCCTGTTAATCCATATGATCCCTTGAGCACCCCAGGAAAGATCCCTGACTGCATAGGCAGGGATAAACCCTGGACACCACAGTATGGTCCAACTCTAACCTGCAAAAGAAAAAAGAAATAAATCTGTTTAATTGGAAGTAATGAAAGTTAATTAGTTATCCTTCATTTCATATTCATTTTATAATAAAATGGTTGTGTTACTAAATTAAAACATAACAGTCAAATGCAAATAAATCTAAAGTGTATTAATTTAAAATAGTGGATTTAGAAAAATATTATACTGTACATTTTCTATCACATTGAGTGCCCTCTACAGAAATAAAAAGTAGGGTAGAATTTTTAAGTGTTTCTACATATCTAACAGCTTCTGACAGTTAACCAAAACAACTCTTGTTTGCTACAATATATATGAAACTAGGGGTAGAGGGTCACTGTCACTGTCACTGTCCTTCCGTTCATCGATTTTCTCGAGCGGGCACCAGTAACGTCTCCATTGTGAAACTTGTTGTTACTGTGTTTGGCATATCAAATACATCACGGGTAGCTTGCCAGGCTTTGCCGTGCGGGCGAGATACTCTCGGTAGCTTGCCGGGCTCTCTGAGAGGGGTGGAGGAATCAAACCTGGGTCAGCTGCGTGCAAGGCAAACACCCTACCCGCTGTGCTATCGCTCCAGCCCAGAGGGTCACATTAAGTGAAATAAATCAAAGGTTAAAGGTCAGATGAGCGCATTCACCTGCGGCATTTAAAGCTAGGGAGTAGAAACTGACCAATAAAAAAAAATCCTTAGATTCTAACAACAGAGCTTTGGTTGCCAAGTAGGGGGGAATAGTGGGTGATGAGAGAAAGGTCCTTTGGATGGAAGGCACTTGCTCCCTTCCATCTCACTATGTCACTGTAGTCTTTCCTTGGTATGAGAAAGTCAATACAGAGGATGTTTGAGAGAGAATGTCACCTTCTAGTTTCACAGCTCTTTACTCTTCAATCTCATAATGAATTATTTTCATTATATCCTCACCAGCAATATTACTTTATCTACATTTTATTTACTTTTTCAACGGTGCTCTTGATACAACAGTAGTCATGGCAGGGTTAATAAAAAGTATGAATCCAGGATATTGAACAAAAGATAGACAAATTTAGAATAAATTATATTTATAACAACACCTTTTACAAAATTACATTGACTTCTATATTGTTAGAAAATTTAAGCAATAATTCAAAGGTCATGTATGTATATAATTTGTATTTAAAATTACTTTATATCCTTCTATAATTAAAAAAAATGCTGAAAAAAATTCTTCTATTCTAAACATTGACTAGTTATAAACATTAAGTAACGTCATTCTAGATATTCTTGATGCATACAGAGTGATAACAACAAATATTTAAAATATAATCTCATGATCAATATACTATATAAAATGACATGTATATTAAATTTAACATAAGGAAAATATGAAGAGACGCTTACATAATTTTTAAACTTCAATATGTATTTTTAATGTTAGGAGATACTAGAACACTGATTCCATTTATATCTGTTTTGAGAGGTTGGAGTTCAATTATAAAGACCATCAATTTATTCACTACTATGAAAGTTGAGAATATTAGCACTCTGTAAATGTTCTCAAATCTTTATTATTTCTCGAGGCAAATGAAAATGTGTAATGTGTTGTGTGAACATAAATCTAATGATTGTTCAGTGTTGATTTTTTCTTTGTGCTGTATTCAGTCACTTTATTAACCTGTATCCTTTTTAGTATTTTTTATTAGTATTTGATCATCCATTGGCTTTTTGATCTTTAACTTGTTGCCTTCCATACTGTTCTTTAGTCTACAAGAATAGAATCTGCCTCATGGGATTTTATGTACCAAGCCAAGAGATTTAAGTCACTTGCATTGTACTTTATTCTTGGATTCGTTTACCACTCACTGTTCACTGCACTTATCATGTGTCTAGTATCTTACAGCTTACATGGAGCTAACACTTTGCAAATTCAAAACAGACGTAAGGATGATAACGCCTGGTTATTATTCAAGGAATTTGTGCTTACAAATAGGAATTTGTGCTTATTTGGTAGCTGTTAATATTACAGTTGGGCTGGAGCGATAACACAGCAGGTAGGGCATTTGCCTTGCAAGCAGCCAACATGGCAGACCCGAGTTCGATTCCTCCGCCCCTCTTGGAGAGCCCGACAAGCTACCGAGAGTATCTCGCCCGCACGGCAGAGCCTGGCAAGCTACCTGTGATGTACTCGATATGCCAAACACAGTAACAATTGTTCCAATGGAGACGTTACTGGGCCTACTCGAGCAAATCAATAAGCAATGGGACAGTAAAGGTAAAGGTAAAGGCCCTCCCGTTGTTCGTCGCTTTGCTCGAGCAGGCCCAGTAATGTCTCCATTGGAGACTTTGTTGTTACTGTGTCTGGCATATCGAAGACGTCACGGGGAGCTTGCCAGGCTCTGCCGTGCGGGCGAGATATTCTCGGTAGCTTGCCAGGCTCTCCGAGAGGGGCGGAGGAATCGAACTCGGGTCGCCCATGTTGGCTGCTTGCAAGGCAAATGCCCTACCGCTGTGCTACCACTCCATGTAAAAAAATCTCTTAGGTTTATAAAAACATAATTTCCACACTAATTATTCCATTAAAAAGTGGTAGTGACCCCAGAATGTTATTTTAAATTATGCCATCAGACAGCAGAATCTTTGCAAAGTTTGTCTCATAGAGTTCATTTGATGAGTTACCGACTTTCTGCACCTATGTGCAATAAAGCACAGAATTAACCCATCTTCTTTCTAAGTTTTTCATTAGGTAACTTATTCATAACACATATTTTTCAGATATATAGCATTATACTTAGACATCTATGATATCTGTATGTGACTATATTACAATAATCACAAATAGTTTAATTTCCATTCACTACTATATAATTACCTTTCCCCTCTGGTAACAGCCAGTCTGTTCTCTATTTTAAAGAATTTTTGTTTTGTTTTCTTTTTCCTTTTCTTTGTTACTTTATATTCTACATACCTCATTTATTTCATGTTGCACTTATTTCAATACCCTCAAGTTTCATCCATGTTGGTTCTGAATTATCTAATACTTTGAGAATTTTTCCTATTTTGTTCCATGCTTATGTTGTTCTAATTGCTGATTCCTAGTTTATTGTTTGACTATTCATATGTTATTTATTATGTAATTCTCTTAATGTGTATTCATTGTGTTTTTAGTTCTCAGCTATTATGGATAAAGATATACATTGATGTACAAGGGCTTGGGGATATATATTTGCATTTCCCACAAATTTTAAAATTACCATATATTTCCTCATTTAAGAACATAACGCCTAAAGATAATAAACAGAAGGGCCAGGAGGATCGCTTCATGACTTGGAAACTGGTCTCAAGTGCTGGGGAAAGGGCAGCTGGTATAGAGAAGGGACCACTAAGTAAATGATGGCTGGAGGAGTAGCTTGGGATTGGAGATGTATGCTGAAAATAGACTATGGACCAAACATAATGACTGCTTAGTACCCGTTTTGCAAACAATAACACCCAAAGAGAGAGAGATAGAGTAAGAGGGAATGTGCCTGCCACAGAGGCAGGGGGTGGGAAGAGGTGGGGGTGGCGGGAGGGGTATTGGGAGCATTGGTGGTGAAGAATGGATACCAGTGGAGGGATGGGTATTGGATCATTGTATGACTGAAAGGTAATCATGAAAGTTTGTAAGTCTGTAGCTGTATCTCACTGTGGTTCATTAAAAAAATTAATTAAAAATCATTTTAAGCACCCCAGTTCTTTTGAATTTTCATATAAATTTTAGAGTTTTTTTTATCTTATTTCCTCTAAATAGACTTCTACAATTATGAAGAACTGCATTTTATCAACTTAAATGTGAGGACAATGGACATCTTGACAATAATGAATCTTTAAATCAGTTACTGTGGTATACATTATGTTTATATATTTAAAAATTATTTTGGTAACATTTTATACATTGATTGTTAGGTTTTTAGAATATTTCATTCGATTTATTTCCAGTTGTTTGCTGTTTTGCATTTTTTGGGCACTATAATAAATAATATTGCTTTAAATGTGACTTTTAAGTTTCATTGTTTGGGAATTCAAACAAAATTGATTCTTACATTTTGACTTTGATTTTTATGACTTTGCTAAAGTACTTTTTTATGGAAACAGAAGATTACCTTTTACTTTCTGTGTTTGCTATTTTGGAGTAAGGCTAAGTTACATTTTCTAAACATTTCTATTTGACATTTGCTAGTAATAGTAGGGCTGGAGCGGTAGCACAGCGGGTAGGGCGTCTGCCTTGCACGCAGCCAACATGGCCGACCCGAGTTCGATTCCTCCGCCCCTCTCAGTGAGCTCGGCAAGCTACCGAGACTATTCGATATGCCAGACACAGTAACAACAAAGTCTCCAATGGAGACGTTACTGGGCCCGCTCGAGCAAATCGATGATCAACGGGAGGGCCTTTACTTTTTACTTTACTAGTAATACTGTCTAGGACAATGATGCAGAAAAATAATATTTAGATGACAAGAATAATTAATAGAGGTAAATGCCATTATTCAATTATTATTCATTATTAAAATGACATAATTATATATTTATTTTTGCTAATTTCTAAAAGTAGTTAATTTTTTCAACATATGTAACTTAGGTCTCAAGAGTTTAGATTATGTACTCTCATTTTATACCTTTAGGTAGAGTTTCAAGGCTTTAAATATTAGACAAAGTAGATAAGTTTATTATCTAGGGGAAAATTAGTAGTTTAACTATTAAGTAATCAGTCCCAAGACTAATATTGACTTAAATGAAAAAAATACTGAACAGAAATTTTTAAAAACTGCACATGGAAAGGCATGGACCAGAGTGTTGAAGTATGGTGGTTACATATTTCTAAGTTATATTAAGATATGAAGATATACAAATCACTTGTCTGCTTCTACAATTAGCAAGAAAATTTTACGTATGTTACATAGGCCCACTGATGGCATTTTAATAAATCTAATTAATTCAGAGCTTGGTTTGGAAACTTTGAATTGTCTTTCATACTGTGATGATAATTGTAATTTTAGTCTTTGAACATATTTGTATAATAATTATTTTATTTTTGATGTAGAAACTAACTCACAGTTGATTACTATAATGCCCAAAATTAATAATTAAGAAGTAAAAAATAGGACACAAACTTTGGGATCTATTTTTTTCTTTGATTAATTGCTAACAAAATTGACAAAAAAGTGTGTTAGTATTGAAATGAGGTTATGGGCTGAGGTTTGGAGTTTTATTTTATGAACAATATTATTTTAAGTTTTATTTCATTATACAGATTATAGTCAGTGTTAAAGAATATCTCTTGATCACTTAATATCCTGTTACTCATTGATTTGCTTGAGCAGGCACCAGTAATGTCTCAACTCATTCCTGTTGCGTGCTAATGTAGCCCAGTGGAATCTACTCCTTCTAGGAACATGAAGAGCCTCAAACCGATTGTTCAGGGTCTTGACGAAGAAGTCTGACTATCTCATAGGTGGGCGACCACGCGATCTTTTGACGTCCCATGGAATCCATGGCTCTAGTCCAGCAGTCGTCTCTAAATCTCATTACGTGTCCAGCCCATCTGATTTTTGATGCCTTGGCAAACGAGACAACGTCCCTGATTCTTGAGTGTTGACAGAGATCGGAACTCCGGATTCTTTCTCTCATTTGAGTGACGCGTGATACTCCAAGCATAGCTCTTTCGATTCCTCTTAGCTATTTCTTCAACGCTCTTCAAGGCATTCCAATCCGCTCTCTTCCTCCTGGGCAATTCAGGTGCCAGGTCATTCGTCATGTTGACTTCTTGACCTAGGTACACATAACTATTGCATTCAGAGATGGTCATTCCATTGAGAGTGAATGGAACGTCAGGAATGAGACCCCTTCTTATAAACATTGTCTTCCTGAGATTCAGCTATAGTTTGACATTTTCACACTCATCCTTCACACCCTACCAAGGTCATGAGTTGCCCCCCACGAGCTGCTCTCTTGCATGGCCATGGGTCCAGAGGCAATAGGACTTAGTCCAGAGCCTGGCATCTTGCAGCAGAAAAGTGAATCAACCATGTGTCATGCCTCCCTGGGAGGGGAAAGGGTGTTGCTCCCTTCCGCCTCCCCCCCCCCCCGCCCAGCAGCAAGGTGGCCGCTACCTCAGAGCTTATAGGAAAGCCAGGTATGAGCTGGTGGTGACAGGGCAACTGCAGTCTCATGGGAAGGGGGGGGTACCGGCTTGTCCTTCAAGCCCTACCGAGGTCACGAGTTACCCCCCACAAGTGGCTCTCCAACACAGCCATAACACCAAATGCACAGAATTCAATCTCGATCTGACTCTTTGCAGAAATCCAAAATCATTATATGACATTATATGATTCTCATACCAGCTATAGAAAACAAAGTATTTCATAATGCCTTTTCAGCAATTCTGATTGTTGGTGGGGGGGGGGAGAATTCTAAGCAATAATGATGCATCTTTTGTCAAAATAATGAATGTAATCAATGTAGAGAAGAGTTAAATAGAAATCATCTGCCTCACAGGCATTGGGAGGATTGGAGGGGGGTATATTGGGGTTCTTGGTGGTGAAAATGAGTACTGGTGAAGGGAAAGGTATTTGATCATTAAATGACCAAAACCTGAAAGCTTTGTAACTTTACCCACAGTGATCCAATAAATAAATATAAGAAGGAAAAAATAAATAAAATTATGAAAAAAAGAAATAAGGTGGAGTTCATGCCCAATTCAATCAGCTAATCAGTGACTGAATAAATAGCAGTACTCCTACAAAAAACAAAAAACAAAAAAATAAAAATAAAATTGCATTTGAGTTTATTAATGCTATATTGATGTATGTCAAACCAGCATTGGGGCAATGGACCTACTTTCTACAATTCAAAATTCATCACAGTGTTTACTATTAGAAGTTTCAAATTAAAAAAAATTAATTAAGGAATGGTGATTTCAAAAATTATTGATAGTTGAGTTTTATGCATTATAATATTTCAACAGGACTCCCCGCCAGGCTATTTTCACTCAGGGTGCCCCAGAGTGGGGTGGATAAGAGCTCTTCCCGCCCCAAGGAACCTGGCCCCAGCAGCCAACCTCCACTAACCAACCACTGCCACGCTCTCCAGGCCACTTTCAGGACACATCATAAGACACTTCCTACCCATTTTCCATAATTACCACACCATGTTTTATGGGGTTCAGACAGTAGACAACAAATCATAGAGTGAAATATAGATAGATAGATAGATAGATAGATAGATAGATAGATAGATAGATAGGCTGGAGCCATAGCACAGGGCTAGAGACATAGCACAGCAGGTAGGGCATTTGCCTTGCACGCAGCCAACGTGGCTGACCCAAGCTCAATTCCTCTGCCACTCTTGGAGAGCCTGGCAAGCTACTGAGAGTATCTCGCCCGCATGGCAAAGCCTGGCAAGCTACCCGTGATGTATTCGATATGCCAAACACAGTGACATGTCTCACAATGTTACTTGGCCCGCTTGAGCAACAATGAACTGGCAAGGAATGGGGTCAGGGTTGGGGTTGAGAATATACTATGGGCACACTGTTGGAAGGAAGTTGACATTGGTGGTAGAATTGGTGTTGAAATATTCAATGTATCACTGTATCACTGTTCTCCTGTTTTTCATCGGTTTGCTCGAGCAGGCCCAGTAACATCTCCATTGTGAAAATTGTTACTCTGAGAGTGGTGGAGAAATCGAACTCCAGTCTGCCATGTTGGCCGCTTGCAAGGCAAATGCCCTACCGATATGCTATCATATATATATATATATATATATATATATATATATATATATATGTCTTTCAGAGAGCCCGGCAAGCTACCTAGAATATCCCACTTACACGGGCAGAGCCTGGCAAGCTCCCTGTGATGTATTTGATATGCCAAAAACAGTGACTGTAACAGGTCTCATTCCCCTGATCCTAAAAGAGCCTCCAATCATTGGGAAAGATGAGTTAGAAGAGGCTGCTAAAATCTCAGGACTGGGACGAATAGAGATGTTACTGGCGCCTGCTTGAGTAAACCAACAAACAGTGGGATGACAGTGATACAGTGATACATTGAATATTTTGACACCAGTCCCACCTCCAGTGTCAACTTCCTTCCACCAGTGTGCCCATAGCATATGCTCAACCACAACCCTGACCCCATTCCTTGCCAGTCAACTTGATAGGCACATTACAAAGTTCCAGTGGTTGCAGCTTAGATCTCATGTTTTCAGTGTTGTTGTTTTGGACATATGACTGTCCGTTTTGAATCAAACTGAAAGGGGAATATCATCACTTGACGTAGAGAAACTATTATTGAATTTATCTGAATAAAAGTACTAAGGATCAATTGTGTGATACATGCTAGGAAGAAAAAATTGTGTAAATGCGTAGATGACATTCACTTTGAAGAAAAAAGTTAAATGTGCACACATATATGCACAAAAACAAAACATGTAGTTCATTAAAAAAATATCCATGCAAAGATGGAATAGGGCTTAAGGTGTACTCCTTGTGTAGGGCAAACCCCAGTTTGATTCTCAGCACCACACAGTTTGCTGAGTATCTCTGGTGTAGCCTTTTATGGTCCCCAAGCACCACAGGGGTGGCCAGACAATCCCCGGCACAGTAGGGTCCAAGCAGGTCTGTATCCTATCATTGAACATCCTACCAGAGTGTCCTGGGAGGGTTCTGTAGTCTTCTGAGTATGCTGGGGAACCCTCCCTCCTCCAGATCCTTATTTCTCATCTGAAGTATTTTGGTCTACATATTATTGTTTTTATTATAAATCTATAATTTCTATTATGTATAAAAATATTCATGTTGCTAAATGAATAGAGCTATTTCATTGAATGTTGGAATAATGAAGGCAGCAAAAGGAATCTCAATTGTGTTTATTTTCAATTATGAAAAAGAGTGTTTCAGGATAAGTAAAAGGAAGTCCTATTGTAAATCAATTGGAGTAAACCAAAGTCCTAAGATATTATTTAAGGCAAAATAAATAAATATTTTATTTAAGGTAGATTTGGACCAATAAAATAGTGATAAGTCATAAATCATTTTGCTAAGGAAAATAAGTTTATCCTAGTGTTTTTAAAAGATTTTTTAATTGAATCACCATAAATACAAAATTACAAAGTTGTTCATAATTGGGTTTCAATCATATAATATTCTAACACTCATCCCTTCCGATAGCACAGCACTAGGGTATTTGTCTTGCATGTGGCTGGCCTGGTGGAGCCATGTTTGATTCCTCCGCCCTCTCAGAGAGCCCGGCAAGCTACAGAAAGTATCTCGCCTGCATGGCAAAGCCTGGCAAGCTATCCATGACGTATTCTATATGCCAAACACAGTAACAACAAGTCTCACAATGGAGACTTTACTGGGCCTGCTCGAGCAAATCAGCAAACAATGGGAGGACAGTAATTTTTCCTAATAGCTGCATAATATTTCATTGTGTAGATAAACCATAGTGTCTTTATCCAGTCATCTGTTCTTGGACACTGGAGTTGTTTCCAGATTCTGGTTACTGTGAATGAACATAGAAGTGCAGATGATTCTGCTGTGTGTTTTTGAGCACCCAGAGTATATTTTCAGGAGTATCCAAGTGTTTTAAACTCATTTATGCTTATAAAGTAATATTTAATCACTAACCATTCCTTATTAATACTGTTAGAGAGTAACTGGGCAGAGACAAACAGGCATTTGCTTATTGTCATGCCAGGAGTCTATTTTCTTTATCTATGAAATGAGAATATTAATATATTCTGCATAGATTTTTGGGTAGATAATTAAACAAGGAAAACTATTCACAAACACTTTTGTGAATTTCTTTAGCTTTCATTTATAAATTGTACTCATAATCTTAAACTTCCCACTCATATAGTACTGAGAAATTCTCTGCACCAGGAGTAGAAGTTCAGTCACAACAAGGCAATGTTCCAGCATCTGTGAAATTTAGAGCTCAGGGAGAAAACATGCTAACAGATACCAAGTAACGCTGTCCATTATTTTTT
This sequence comes from Sorex fumeus, assembly GCF_029834395.1. Taxonomy (NCBI): domain Eukaryota; kingdom Metazoa; phylum Chordata; class Mammalia; order Eulipotyphla; family Soricidae; genus Sorex; species Sorex fumeus. Next base: position 21,922,044 of record NW_026606091.1, on the reverse strand, counting down.
GTTGTGGGGTTGCTGATAAAGACAGAGTTCTATTCTGGATTATAGAGGCAATCAAGTCTACATTGAAGAAGTGACACTTCAAATAAACTCTTATGGTTACCTTAGAATTAATTAGACATAGAGAGAACCAACTATAAGCAAAGGATAGGGATTGCTGAGCTTCTCTGAGGTGGAAAGAAGAAAGCCTGTATTATGAGAACAGATACAGGATTGCGATGCTTTCTGTCAGAAAATACAATGACAATCAGGTGAACAGGTGCTTACTTTAAACAGTATTGATGTAGGCAGGTAGATAGGGAAAGGCCCTTTGCAATGAAACAAAGTTTCATGGAAGAAGAATTCTAGGAATGACTCACCTTGTGGATACAGAAAACAAAGGCCTGATCCAAGACCATCCGCAGACCCTGAGGATATAGGCCTCCTCCCCATGAAATTCCTCTTTTTGGACCTCCCTGGTAACCTCCTTAGCAACGGACTTTTACCTGGGAAGAAGCTTCACATGGGGGCAGGCTGGAGAAACCCTATAAAGGCCACCTTGAACAAAGGAAGGGCGCTCATATGCTGCCTGAGCCCATGTGTGCTTACGCCCACGTGGCTGAGCACATGTCGTGCCCAAGCACATGTGGTGCCCGAGTGCATGTGTCGCTCGCATCTCCCCTCTTGAGATGTGTACTTCCATGCTTTCGTGTCTCTCTCTCTCTCTCTCTCTCTCTCTCTGTCCCTCCCTCTCCAAAAATCCTCCAAATAAAATCTATTTGTTTCACTGCTTGTCTACTCCTGAAATTCCTTTCTGCGAGGCGAGACAAGAACCCAGTAACCCTGGGTCCCGGGTGGCAGAGGCGGGTGGGGAGAAAGTGACCGTGTTTCTCCTCCCCGCTTCACATAAGTCACCCGTGGGGCCCACTGACATCAGTATCACTATGTAGATAACATTTCTTCAACATCTCTTTCTCTTTCCTGGAAATCATTTCCTGCTTAAGGTGCGCTGGGTCTGAACTTGTCACCCATCTTTGAACAATCGATTTCATCTGTGTGATCCATTTTCTAACCTCTGTGTTCAACAGTGTATATTTGTACATTTGCATCAAAACATAAATTTGGCACCATTTAATTCAGCTCAATAAAGTTGAAGCAAATCCCTTCCAAGCACATGTAATTGTTCTAGTTCTTTTATTTAAAAAAAGTTAAAGTACACACAAACATGTGCACAATATAAACATTGGTAATAAAATCTGAGTAAGTGGGAACTGATGTAGGCAGGTAGATAGGGAAAGGCTCTCTGCAATGAAACAAAGTCTCATAGAAGAAGAATTCTAGGACCGACCCACCCTGTGGACACAGAGAATAAAGACTTGATAAGACCATCCCCAGACCCTGAAGATATGGGCCTCCTCCCCATGAAATTCCTCCTTTCCGAGAACCCCCTTTCAATCCGGTTAACTCCAGAGACCCAGCCCCAAGGAGATTCCAGGACATTCCAAGTCAGAAGATTCTCGAACCCCCTTTTCAATCCGGTTGACTCCAGCGACCCAGCCCCAAGGAGATTCCAGAACATTCTGAGTCAGAAGGATCTATAAGAACCAGCTCGAGAGCCCACTTGGCGCTCTCTCCACCCTCGGAGAAGCCCGCATTCCCTCTGGACGCGTTACTCTCTCTTCTCTCCACCGCTTATCTGCTTATCCCTTTCTCTCCCTCTCCAAAAGCCTCAAAATAAAACCTGTTATTTCACTGCTCGTCTACTCCTGAAATTCTTTTCTGCGAGCGGGACAAGAACCCCAGAGACCTCAGGTAAGGCTTGGGACTGGTCTCTCCTTTCCTGCAAAGAGCGAATTCTCACCCCAACTCGAGTCCGTGGCTCCCTGAGCAATCGGGTGGTGGGGATTAACTCCCGTGCTGAGAAGATCAAGCGGACTTCAGGTGTGGCTTGACGGCCACCTTGTGGGGCTGGCGGGGCTTAGGCCCGTGCCAAGCAGGTGCTCACTGCAGACTTTACCGGTCCTAGCCTACCCAGGGTCCCGGGTGGCAGAGGCGGGTGGGGAGAAAGTGACCGTCTTTCTCCTCCCCACTTCACATAAGTCACCCGTGGGGCCTACCGACATCAGGAATAAAACAACATTGTGTGAAAGTAACCTCTGTATTGTGCCTGTTTCACTTCACATTTACCCAAGATCAGTATTATAATGGTAATGTTCTCAATTATTGGTAATCTCCACAAATGACTGTTAGGCCTATAATTTTAATAATATTTTTGATAATTAGTATTAAATGAGACACCCCACAAATCAAGTGAATGAAAGCATTTGCTCTGGCTATAACAAAACTGATCTAGCTTATATGTGGGGCTTTCTGTCAGAAAATATAATGACAATCAGGTGAACAGGTGCTTACTTTAAACAGTATCACTATGTAGATATCACTATGTAGAGTTCTGTATGTAAATTTGGCAATCAAAATTGATATTTATGATATTCAAGGTTTTCATATTTTACAGTTTAAGAAGGTAATTCGAGGTCCCCTTCCTCTGATTTTCAGGTCTCTGTTTGTATCCTGTGTACAAAGACATGTGTCCTGTCCCTTCACCTTTTCTCTCCCAGTGAATATCAATCACCTGTCCTGTTACCCCACTGACCTGTCAGTATCCACTGTCACACTCATCCTGTACCCCTCCCCACCAAATTCCTGCCCCACCTGCCCTGGGTTCTGCAGCTAGCATCTCAAAGTCCATTGTCCCTTTGGTTTTCCTTTGTTTACTTGTCTTATTGGGCTGGAACAATAGTAGAGTGGGTAGGGCATTTGCCCTGCATTAGGCTGAATCCTCTGTCTCTCTCAGAGAGCCTGGCAAGCTATGGAGAGTATCCTGCCCGCATGGCAGAGCCTGACAAGCTCCCCGAGGCATATTATATATGCCAAAAACAGTAACAAAAAGTCTCACAATGGAGACTTTACTGGTGCCCGCTCAAGCTGAACCAACTGGAGGACAGTGCTACAGTGCTACAGTGCTACTTGTCTTGTTATGGGTGAGAACTGCTGCTTCTCTTGTCATCATCTACCTAGATGTAGAGGAGGAATGAAAGAAAAAGTCACCCCACCTTCTTTTATATGTTAATATCTCCATCCTCTGCCTCCAGCTATTTCCATTCTCTTTCCAGTTGGCTACACCTTATGCAGGCAAGATCTAAAATGATCTTGTTAACTAACTTTAACTAGTTAACTAACTTTACCTGATTAACTTCCTTCTCATCCCTATCCACTTCTCCTATAAAACTTTTATCTTTCAAATGTAGCTCTGAAGCTGGCTGGATTAAGATGGTCTTGATGGCAAAAATATCATTAATATTTATTAAAAGAAGTAGCAAAAGGGTGGGAATGTAGCTCAGTTATAGAGTATATGCTTCACATGTACGAGGCCTTGTATTTGATTCCTGGCAACCCTCCAAAACCAACAAACAAAAGAAATAGAAAACATAGAAGATGTTGTTTCAGAACATATTGATTTCTTGGTAATTGGAAGTAAAAAAAATAATAATAATAACAAAGTATTTTGAAAGCATTTAAAAAATTTCCTATCTAAACTTTAAAATTGAACCAATCACTAAAGAGAAAGGGGAAAAAAAGACAAACCAGAAAGACAATAGTTTTCAAAGTAGATATTTAAAAAATATTTTTTAGAAAGAAAGAGATAATAGAACTAAAATTGGAATTATGTTTATAAAACCCATACCACCAAATTATAATTTAATACATTACTAAAATTTCAAATCTTCCTAGCAAAATACAATTCACCAGTACCAGTAAAAATAGCAAGCCGGGAACAGAGCCAGTACAGTGTGTAGGACATTTGCTTTGCATGGGCTGATGATCAGAGTTCAATATGGTATCCAGAATGACCATATGAGCCAGAAATGATCTCAGAAATGAACTCAGAAATGAGCCCAGAACCAAGAGAAAACCCTGAGCACTGGTGGGTGTGGCAACCAAGTCAAACTACCACCAACAACCCAAGTAATCTGCATAAGAATTCTCCTGCATTTGCTAAAGGGAGTGGAAACCTTGATGAAAAAAGGCTTTTCTTTTGCTAAATAACCTCCTTGCCCTGTCTTCTTCATGACTACAGATGAGGCAGAAGCAGCAGGGCAGGTCTCTGTGTCAGTTTCTTGATTCCCAGGTTGGTCAATACTTTCAAGAATGAAAATATTGAATAATAAAGATGCTCAGACTCAGAGTCGGAAAGTACAAAAGTTTATTGGGGAGTCGAAGAGAAAAGAAAAGGAGCTCCCCAAGTGGGGAGGAACTTAGTATAGGACTAAATTTACTGTGGCTCTTTTTGTGAGATTTTTATAGGAAAGCCTGTTCTTTGTGTTACAAAGAATGCAGGGTGGTCGGGCTGGTTTGTCTTCCTAGTCACCTGCCTTGGGTATTGTTCATTATCTTAGTCTTGTGACTTTTAGTTCTGGGACAGAAGAATATGGCCCTGGAGAAACTTCAGGAATGTTAAAGGAAGGACTTGGGGATGAGGTATGGCGGGTGGAGGGGAGAAATCGAACTGCTGGTGAAGGAAAACTGTGGGCTTTGCTCTTGTGAGCAAAGGAAAGCTGAGGCTTCCTCTTTCACTATAAAAACGTTCAGTTTTGTACAATGTCTCAGAAGGAAGTCTGTGCACCCCCACTGGTGACTTTTATGAGCATAGAGATGGTCACTTTTTCTAATCCACTTCTGCCACCCGGGGACTGGAGGGAAAGGCTAGGACTGATAGAGTCTGTGGCAGAGCACCTGCACTGTATATGCCAGAGCCCTACCAGTCCCATCAGGTGGCTGGCAAGCCATGCTTGACATCCACTTGGTCCTCTTGATGTGGGAGTGGATCCTCACCACTTGGATCTCTTGTGGATCCCAGACTCAGGCTGGAGCAAGGATTTGTCAGTTCTACGTCTCACCCAGGGTTTCCAGGTACTTTGTCCTGCATCGCAGAAAGAATTTCACGAGTAGACAAGCAGTGAAGTAATATTAGATTTTGTTTGGAGGGTTTTAGGCAGGAGAGAGAGAGAAAATGTGTGTGTGTGTGTGTGTGTGTGTGTGTGTGTGTGTGAGAGAGAGAGAGAGAGAGAGAGAGAGAGCACGTGACTTCATAGATTTTACAAGGAGGTTAAGTATATTAAAATTAATTAGTAAACCGTGATTTGATACAGGCTTATTCCTGAATAGAATTATTCCAGGAAATTCTAACTGGAAAAGCAAAATACTTCTGGAAGTCTAACTGCAAAAATTCAGTTTTCTCACATGTCTATATTGTCATAGTTTGTTTCTACCTCTGTTCAATGTATCATTACCTCTCTGAAATAAGTATCATAGCTGATTTTATATCTTATTTCTTTTTGTTGTCTTTCTGTATCTTGAAGTTCAAAAGTTATCTGACAGATTAGTTACATTATATATCTTTCCATGGGGGTCTCCACAGCTCATCGGCAATACATTTATTGCTCACCTTAAATCAGCATTGTATCAAGTGGAAACACAAACCCAATTCTTCAATGAATCAATTTTGGGAATCTGTAATCGAGAAGATCTACAGTGACACTCTTCATTGAACCCATTTGCTTCTCTTTATTCCCAAACATGCAGCAACTCATTTTTCTTTTTAATTATGTCAGAATATAGTAATTATAAAAGGACCTTATATTCTATACATTTAAAAACACTCAGAATCTCTTTTTTCTTATGGATAATCATAAAGTTAATTTCTTACAGATTCTCATTCTTTAAAATGTAAATCAAGACATATTTGAGGTAAAAATTATATATGATTTAATGAGAGGCTGAGTTAAAGCATAAAATGAAAATGCTAATGAGATACTTATACTTTTAATTAAAACATTGGAAGATACTTTCACTTTTCTTAGGTTTTGCTTTTTCATATTCACTAATATAGAAATTATGGGTTTAACTGGAAGTTTATTTTCCAACTATAAAATCCTTTCAGTTTTTTTCTTTACCATAATTTTCTTGGGAGAACAAAGGCAATACATTATGAGAACTTCCATAAGGCATTACTTAGTAAAATCTTGAAAGTAATTTACAGAGCACAAGGGATTTAGAGAAGTCTCCTAGTAAGAGTGTTAGACCAATATTAGGGAGAAGATTTCTCATTTATTTTGCTGCTAAATAAATGTATCAAAATTTTATATTTTGCATTCTCAGTCTAGTCACACATAAAATAAGAGCAATGGATGAAATCATTTTTATGAGACATATCAAGACTAGGATCCTAAATCATGTGCTTGTATCTATGACTTTCACTATTTATACTTGCTTTTGATAGAAATTTTCATTAAATAATATGGTGTTTGGGAGTTATATGAGCTAGCCATAAAGATGAGTAAGTAAACAAGCAATGCTTTGTGCTTCATCTTAGATTTAGAGAAACAAGACAGATATTCAGCAAATATTCCATTTTTTCCCTGCTGGCAATGACCATATCATTTGATCATAACTGTCATGCTGTGGAGAATCCTGAAACATGGGCTTGATGCCCCAGAACAAAAAACTCAAGAGTAACATTTGAAACTAATGTCTTTTGTCTCTCTGATTCTTAGTCATCACATTAAATGTGCAAATACTTCACACAGGGCTGGAGCGATAGCACAGCGGGTAGGGCGTTCGCCTTACAAGCGGCCAACATGGCCGACCCAAGTTCGATTCCTCCACCCCTCTCGGAGAGCCCAGCAAGCTACAGAGAATATTCGATATGCCAGACACAGTAACAACAAAATCTCCAATGGAGACGTTACTGGGCCCGCTCGAGCAAATCAATGATCAATGGGAGGGCCTTTACTTTACTTTTACTTTTACTTTTATTATTTTGTCATTTATTATTGCTGTCCACGTCTAAGCCACTCATAGCTTCCTTCTTGATTATTGAGATAAATTTTATTCTAACACTGAGTGTTTAAGTTAGTCCTGGTCAGCAGGATTTTAGGAGAGTTGTGGTTCCAAGCTGGGATGAAGTTATGCTTTGCAGAAAAATAACAAATCTGTCCCCAACTCCATTCTCAATCCAGGTCTTTGCCTTTCACTGCAGAAATATTTCTAGACGAGTTTTATTAAGGGTGGGTACAAGTTCTAGGGAGAATGCAAGCTACTAGAAGGAAAGAGAAGAACCCTTCAAATACAGAGGGATTAAGTAACCAAAGAAAGGTGTGGGAAACTATAACTCCAGAATAGTGCTGAGTCGCTTTGCTAGCTGATTATATAAGTGTTATTTATTTATTTAAAGCTTGTGCTACTTGCTATTTATTTATTTATTTATTTATTTTACTCTTGAGCTATGGGGTTGTGAGATTTTGGGGGGAGGGGGGTGGAGGGATGAGGGGAGGATGTGCAAACTCAGCAATATGAGGAACTTGCTCGTGATTCTATGCTCAGGGGTCATTTCTGGTGGTGTTCAAGGGATCAGTAGTAGTACCTGAGAGCAAACAGGGTTGTTGCTGTGCAAGACTAGGACCTTAAAAATTTGATTAAAAATGCTTAGAATTGGCCATAAACATATTCTTGCTTAGAAATAAAAATTTTGTATTATACTGATCTTTTTTTTCTCATTTGTTTCTGAAAATTTATATCTCTACATTCTCTACATTTAGTGTATTTAAAAGTAAGAGCAACGGGGTCCACCTTTCCAGGTTCAGATGGGAGCCGGAGCATTACCCTTTCCCACGCCCGGTGTGCGCCCCCTCTTCCCAAGGCTCCAGACCCCCTCCGCAGGGCAGCCAGAGGAGACTTTGGGGAACAACTGCACGAGTTCCACTGGACTTCCCATCTTCCTCTCTGGGGCCTGCCCTTCTGGGTTCCTGGATCGGATCCTCTCTGGGACCGGTTGGGGCGTGGCCTCCACTTAGGGGGCATGGCCTCCCCAAAAGTGGTGATGGCGTTCTCTGAGTACTGAGGCTGCTCACCCGGCCACAGTTATATTTCCCACTTCCAGCATTCTCGATTCTCATCCCAGTCTTTATCACCTAATTCTGTGGAAAAAAATCCTGGCCACGTCAACTACAATACAACAATAATCCACTGGCCTACTCCAATTCTAACAAAAGATCAGTATGCAAAGAACCTGTACAGGCCCAATATTAAACATCACCTCCTCCAAAGCTTCACTAGATGGCCGTCATAAGCCAAAGAATAATGCCTGAAAGGAAGGTCAGATTCTAGAAAGGGAGAAGGTTGACCACCATCAACCGACCTTATACTGAATCCTTTCCCAAGGTAACAGGGAACAGTGCTAGTGAATTCCAGGGTTCTATCTCTTGATAACCAAAAAATCATGAAGAAACAGTGTGAATCTCCACTACAAGAAGAGAATGAAGAAAAGAGTCCCTAATCCTCAACAGGGGTTATCCACAAATATGCTCTCTCCAATAAAGAATTCCGAGATGAAATGCAGAGGATGTTCAAGGAACTACTCAAAGAATCAATGGAGGAGATATCCAGAAATCTAAAGGAAGAAATGAAAGAAACAGTAGAACGGATAGTTCAGAAAATATAGGAAGAAATGAGAGCAGAAATAAAAAAAGCTACAAAAAGAAGTGTCACGAATAAAGAATTCAGTAGACAAAATTAAAAACTCAGTAGGTACCCTCAGCAGTAGGGTGAATACAGTTGAAGACAGGATCAGTGAGCTGGAAGATGAGCAATAGAAATCGCATAGGGAAAAACAAACAATGGGAAAAAAACCTCAAAATAGCTCTAAGGTGAATCGGAGACCTAGGGGATGACACCAAGAGGAACAACATTAAAATCATCAGAGTTCCAAAAGGACAGGACAATGAAAAAGCCACAGTCAAAGAAATCATTGCTTAAAAGTTTCTAGAGTTAAAGAATGCAGACATCCAGATTCAAGGAGCAAGAAGGGTGCCAGCTAAAAGAGAACCTAATAAAAACACTCCAAGACATATCATAGTCAGAATGATGGATGCTGTGGACAGAGACACAATACTGCAAGCAGCAAGGTCAAAGAAGGAAATCACATACAAAGGAGCACCCCTTAGATTTACAGCAGACCTATCAGAGGAAACCCTCCAAACCCAAAGACATTGGTGGGATATAGTGAAAAAAAAAATGAAATGAATTCCTCACCAAGAATACTTTATCCAACTAAACACTCACTCAAACTCGATGGAACTATACACCACTTTGTAGACAAACAACAGCTCAGAAACTTCATAGACTGAAAACCAAATCTAAAAGAAGGACTAAAGGGGCTCTTGTAAGATAAGAAGGAAAACACTTATAAACACAACCAACCCCTACAGAAAGATGGCAAAAAATCCCATGACAATAATCTCTCTCAATGTCAATGGTCTAAATGCACCAATCAAGAGACACAGAGTGGCAAAATGGATCCAGAAACTGAGACCAACATTCTGCTGTCTACAAGAAACTCATCTGGACAATCAGAGCAAACACAGACTCAAAATTAAAAGATGGAAAACAATTCTGTAAGCAAACAGCTCCCTCAAAAAAGCTGGGGTGGCCATACTAGTATCCAACAACATTAATTTCAGGTTTGAAAAGATTAGAAGGGAGAGCAAGGCCATTTTACTTACCAAGGGATACATACAACAGGAAGAAATCACACTCTTAAATGTATACGCATCTAATGAGGGAAAAGCTAAATACTTAAAACAACTGCTAACAGATTTTAAGGAGGACATTGCTAGCAACACAATAGTAGTTGGAGACTTCAACATCGCCTTATCACTTCTGGATAGATCAACAAGAACAGAACTCAACAAGAAAATATTGGCTTTGAAGGAAGAAATAGAAGAGAGAGGGCTAATAGGTCTATACAGGGCTTTACCCCCCAAAAAGTAAGAATACACATTCTTCTTCAGTACACACAGAACATTCTCCAAAATAGACCACGTGCTAGGCCACAAAACATACCTCAATAGAATCAGAAAGATAGAAGTAGTATCAACAATCTTTTCAGACCACAATGCTCTCAAGATAGAAGCAAATCACACAAAGACATCAAGAAACAAATCAAACACGTGGAACTTAAACAACTCAATGTTGAGTGGGTCAGGAAGGAAGTCAAAGACAAAATCAAAAGATACTTGGAAACAAATGAGAATGAAGACACGAGCTACCAGAACCTCTTAGCTAAAGCCGTGCTAAGAGGATAATTTATAGAGTTGCAAGCATTCCTAAGGAAAAAAGAAGGGGCCTACATAGATAACCTAATCACAGCTCAAGATCTTAGAAAAAGACCAACAAAAGAACCCAAAATTGGCTGAAGGAAAGAAATAATAAAATTTAGAGCAGAAATTAATGACATGGAAACCCAAAAAACAATTCAAAAGGTCAATAAAACCAAGAGCTGGTTCTTTGAGAAAATAAATAAGATTGAAAACCACTAGTAAGACTCACAAAGAAAGAGAAATAGAGAACACAAATAAACCAAATCAGAAATGAAGAAGGGGGCATCACAATAGAAACCAATGAAATTCAAAAGATCAACAGAGACTACTTTGAGAGTCCATATGCCATGAAACAAGAGAACCTAGAAGAAATGGATAAATTCCTGGATTCCTATAATTTCCCAAGATTGAACCAAGAAGACTTGGGATACCTGAATAGGCCCATTCATATCAAGGAAATTGAAGCAGTAATCAAAAGTCTTCCCAAAAACTAAAGCCCAGGCCCAGACGGATTCACTAGTGAATTCTTCCAAACATTTAAAGAAGACCTTTTGCCAGTTCTCCTCAAGCTTTTCCAGGAAATTGAAAAAAACAGGAACTCTCCCAAACAGCTTCTATGAGGCACATATCTCCTAATACCAAAAGCAAATAAAGACACCACCAACAAAGAAAACTATAGACCAATATCCCTGATGAACATAGATGAGAAGATCCTCAACAAAATATTAGCAAAAAGAATCCAACAACTCATCAAAAAGATCATACACCACGACCAAGTGGGGTTCATCCCAGCGATGCAAGGATGGTTCAACATTCAGAAATCAATCAACATAATCCATATCAACAAAAGTAAAGATTAAAAACCACATAATCATATCAATAGATGCAGAGAAAGCTTTTGACAAGATACAGCACTCGTTTATAATGAAAACTCTCACCAAAATGGATTTTGAAGGAACTTCCCTCAAGATAGTTAATCTACGACAAACCCATGGCAAGCATTATCCTCAATGAGAAAAAACTAAGGGCTTTCCCTTTAAGATCAGGGACAATACAAGGATGTCCACTATCACCACTTCTGTTCAATATAGTACTAGAAGTACTTGCAATAGCAGTTAGGCAAGAAAAAGACATTAAAGGCATCCAGATAGGAAAGGAAGAAATCAAACTCTCATTATTAGCAGATGATATGATACTATATCTCAAGAATCCTAAATCCTCTACTAAGAAACTCCTAGAAACAATAGATTTGTACAGTAAAGTCACAGGCTATAAAAATAGTGCCCAAAAATCCATGGCTTTTCTATATGCAAATATTGAGACAGAGGAAAATGACATGAAAAAAATAATCCCATTCACAATCATGCCCCAGAAAAATCAAATACATCAGAATCAGCCTAACTAAAGAGGTAAAGGACCTTGACAATGAAAACTACAAAATGCTACTCTATGAAATAAAAGAGGACATGAGGAAATGGAAGCATATCTCCTGCTCATGAATAGGAAGAATTAACATTATCAAAATGGCAATACTCTCCAAAGCATTATATAAGAATATTAAGAATAAAAGCAATGCGATCCCTATAAGAATATCCATGAAATTCTTCAAAGAAATAGATCAAGCACTCCTGAAATTCATATGGAACAACAAACCCCCACGAATAGCTAAAGCAATTCTTGGGAAAAAGACGTGGGGAGGCATTACCCACCCCGACCTCAAACTCTACTACAAAGTGGAAATAATTAAAACAGCTTGGTACTGGAACTAAGGCAGGTCTGCAGACTAATGGAACAGGGTGGAATATCCGTACACACAACCCCAAATGTATAAACATCTAATCTTTGATAAAGGAGCAAGAAATGTAAAGTGGAGCAAGGAAACCCTCTTCAACAAGTGGTGCTGACATAACTAGACAACCACATGAAAAAAATGGGCTTAGACCTCGACCTAAAACCATGCAAAAAAGTCATATCAAAATGGATTAAAGATCTCAACATCAGGCCAAAATCCATAAGATACATTGAAGACAAGGTCGGCAAAACCCTCCATGATATTGAGGCTAAGAGTATCTTCAAAGACAACACTCCACTGACCAACCAAGTGGAAAAAGAGATAAACAAATGGAACTACCTTAAATTAAGAAGCTTTTGCACCTCAAAAGATATAGTGTCTAGAATACAAAGACAATCTACAGAATTGGAAAGGATATTCACCCAATACCCATCTGATAAGGGGTTGATATCAAGGATATACAAAGCACTAGTTGAACTCCACAAGAAGAAAACATCCAACCCCATCAAAAAATGGGGTGACGAAATGAACAGAAACTTTCTCAATGAAGAAATCCGAATGGCTAAAAGGCACAAGAGAAAATGCTCTACATCATTAATCATCAGGGAGATGCAGATCAAAACAACAATGAGATAACACCTCACACAAAAGAGACTGGCTTACACCCTAAAGAATAAAAGCAACTGGTGTTGGTGCGGATGTGGCGAGAAAGGGACTCTCCTTCACTGCTGGTGGGAATGCTTACTGGTCCAGCCCTTTTGGAAAACAGTATGGACGACTCTCAAAAAATTAGAAATTGAGCTCCCATTTGATCCAGCAATACCACTCCTGGATATACTCCAGGAATATATCCTGGAGAGGCAAAAGAGTATAGCCAAAATGACATCTGCACTTCTATGTTCATTGCTGCACTGTTCACAGTAGCCAAAATCTGGGAAAAACCTGAGTGCCCTAGAACAGAAGACTGGTTAAAGAAACTTTGGTACATCTATACAATGGAGTACTATGTAGCTGTTAGAAAAGACTAAGTCATGAAATTTACATACAAATGGTACTACATGGAAAGTATCATGCTAAGCAAAATGAGTCAGAAAGAAAGGGATAGACATAGAAAGATTGCATTCATCTGGGGAACATAAAGTAGCAAAATAGGAGACTAACATCCAAGAATTAGTTGAGATAAGTACAAGGAGGTTCACTTCATGGATTTAACGTCAGCCTCACATGCTAGGGGAAAGGGCAGCTCAAACAGAGAAGGGAACACCAAGTAAAGGGTGCTGGGAGGATCATCCCAGGATGGGGTATGCATGCTGAAAGTAGACTACAGACCAAACATGATTGCCACTCAATGGCTCTTTTGCAAACCTCAGCAACCAAAAGGAGAGAGAAAACAAAAGGGAATGCCCTGCCACAGAGGTAGGATTGGATGGGGGGATGTGAGGGTTACTTGGATCATTGGGGTGGAGAATGGGCACTGGTGGAGGGATGGGTACTCGATCATTATATAATTGAAAACCAAGCACAAAAACTTGTAAGGTTAACAACTGTTCCTCATGGTGTTCCACTAATAAAAAAAAAGTAAGAGCACTATTTAGAATGTGAATATTTTTATTACTTCATTATTTTCCCCTTAGATTTGTGGACCAAATAATAGACCAAAGAATAATCTGCGAATTGTTCTCATTATTTTTCTTGTGATCATTGTTCTTTTACTTCTTGATAAGTAGCCTGAAAAAAACTGTTGCAAATGCCCACAAAGAAAATTTATAATGGCTTACATTACTGCAAAAATTTAAATAGTAAAATAAAAGTAAATGTGGATAGATAAGATGAATCATAATATAAGAAATCACATAGAGTGGCCCTGACTGAGATTCTATTTTTTTTTATTTTTTGGGGTCACACCTGGCGATGCACAGGGGTTATTCCTGTCTCTGCACTCAGCATTTACTCCTGGTGGTGCTCAGGTATAGGATGACATTGCTTTGTCCTTTCTCCCTTTCTTCACAAGGAACTTCGGTTTATCAGCTTACACCCATCACAGTGCTCCTGAGTCACCCATTCCTTCGTTTATCTGTAACCACTTCTCTCTGCTCTCTTCCCCAGCCAGTTAATCAGCTTTTTCCCCTAATCAGACTCTGTTAATTTGTAAGGTCAGATCCTTCTAGGACACTGAAATTGTATTGTCTCTCCTTATGTCTTTTGAATAGTTTACTTTAAAGCAATGTCCTTTTTGTACAGATATAGGAAGACCGTTAATATTATGCTTTGTATATTAGGATTTAATGGGCTTTGAATATTATTCACTCCTGGGCATCTGCTTTCTTGACTTGAGCCTCAGTTTCCCTTGGTTCCTAACACCCCAAAAGCAGGGTCCCAAAGAGGGACTGAATAGAACCATGGCAAGCAGTGAGCTACCCTGGCATCGAAATGGGTCAGGCCAAAGTGCCACAATTCTTAACTATTAGTTAAGAGCCTTATCATAGACAAATGCTGTCATGATCCAAAACGACAAGACTAGGACCCTGCTAGGGATAGGAAAGACTATCTGGCCTGAGCACTGTAGTCTGAGATCGAGATGGCCCTAGGAGAGCAATTCTATAAGTTTAATACATTTTTTACTGTATCCATACAAAATGATTTATATTATGAATGCTTATATGTTTGTTGGACAAGGAAAGGAGAAACACACCCATGTGATTCCACTTTAGGGTGGGTTGTCCTGCTGAGAGAGTATCTGTCCTATAAGCGGCTTTCCCCGACGGAAAGCATTCTACCCCTATTGGTTGTGACCACAGCTATGTGTTATTGTTACCCCAACCTCTCATGCTTTGGGATTTAACTGTACTATAAGAGTAGGCTGGGGGATCAGAATCCAGACTCTAGAGCAAGAGAAGAAAGGGAATCAGGATCAGTATCCAGATTTGAGAGGCAGAAGGAGGATGAAGGGGGATCAAGAAGGAGAATGAGGTAGCTTGGGGGAGGAAGAATGGGTAAGGGGAGGCAGAGGAGAGAGACAGGAATGAATGGAGAGAGGATTGGAATAAACTGCAACTAAGACCAACCAGCCTTGCCCTCATTCCTTCCTTCGCTTGCCCATCGCCATCGACTTCCCTGGGGTGAGGGAAGCGGTGTGAGATTACCGAACGCTGGCAATGGGACAGATAGGCCACCACTGCTGTTGTCCTTTTTTGGGTTTGCATACTCAGAGGACCATATGGAATTGAACCCGAGTTGGCCGTTTGCAAGGCAAATACCCTTTCAGCTGTGCTATCTCTCCAGCACCGAGATTCTATTTTTAAAATTAATGTTAGAACAAAACAATGTTGAATAAATCAGCATTATTCAAAGATCTGCTATATTTATGGTTCTGCTAAATAGGATTTTGAATCTCCTAAGGAATTAGTCACTTTATTTACATGACAAATGAATTAAGTATTATTATTATGATACTATAATTGAAGAAATTTGACTTGTAGTTTTACTTCTTGTTTAACTAAACTAAATTTGACTTTATATCTAGGAAATTGTAGAAACTATTACAAGACAGGTAACCTGACTTCAAAATCCATACTCTTAATTACTAAGTGTAAGTTTATTGTTAGGAAGTGTATTCAAATTTTAAAAAATTATAAGGAAGGGGCTGGAGTAATAGTACAGTGGGTAGGGCATTTGACTGTGTTTGATTCCAGGCACTCTCCAAGAGTGATCTGTGTGAACAGAGCCAGGAATAAGCCCTGAGCACAGCTGGGTTTGACTCCTTCCCAAAATAATAAACAAAATATTATAAGGAAAAATGATTGAAATTAGTGCATAGAAACTTTTGGACTGAAGGTCTGGAAAAACTGAAAATGTCTTTGTCACTTTGTTTTGTGGGATTTGTATTGGTACTAGATTTAGAGTGGAGAAATGTGTTAAAATATTTAAAGACTTGATAAATTAAAGAAGGATGTGTCTTGTGCAAAATAGTATGATTTAAGGACCGTATGAATTAATAATTATGTACTTAGAACTGAGTTAAAAATAGTTTTTGACATAGAATTGTGGTTCTCTGTCCAAGTACATGTCATTGAGTTAGATGTACATTTCTTCGAAGTTTTATCTTTACTATGGTAGGCTATAATAGTAGATTACATACCTTATTTGCTTATTTTTCTTCAATAAAACCCACATACATAGTCCACAAATGTATATATGCATGCATTTAAACAAATTCATATTCATAAGTGCTTGTAAATGTATATGTATGTAATAAAGTCTATCAAAAAAGAATAGGCAAACCTAATGGTGAAATGTCAGACCACACACCCAGAAAAATTGTAGGTTTTATAAAACATTCTAGGAGCTTGTGCATAAAATAGTCTAGGTAGGGTACTCAGAAAGTCTGTTAGCCAATGGTAAAGCAATATGAAAAATTAAAAATGATGTTAATTATTGGGGCTTTAGAGATAGTACAGCTGGTCAGATGTTTGCTTTGCATATCACCAACCTGGGTTTGATTTCTGGCATCCCATATAGTCCCCCAAGCACCAGCAGGAGTAATTACTGAGTGCAGAGCCTGTGAAGTTATCTGTGAAATATAAAGTAAAGTAAAGTAAAGTAAAGGCCCTCCCGTTGTTCACCGATTTGCTCGAGCAGGCCCAGTAACGTCTCCATTGGAGACTTTGTTGTTACTGTGTTTGGCATATCGAATACCTCACGGGGAGCTTGCCAGGCTCTGCCGTGCGGGCGAGATACTCTCGGTAGCTTGCTGGGCTCTCCAAGAGGGGCGGAGGAATCGAACTCGGGTCGGTCATGTTGGCTGCTGCAAGGCAAATGCCCTACCGCTGTGCTATAGAAATATTATTTTTTTTCACAGCATTGTACTGCACTGTAGCTCTGTCCTCCCGTTGTTCATTGATTTGCTCAAGGGGGCCCAGTAACATCTCCATTGTGAGACATGTTACTATGTTTGGCATATTGAATACATCATGGGGAGCTTGCCAGGCTTTTGCAATGCGGGTGAGATACTCTCAGTAGCTTGCCGGTTTCTCTGAGAAGGGCGGAGGAATTGAACCTGGGTCCTTTGGATCTGCCCTGCGCAAGGCAAATGCCCTACTGCTGTGCTATCGTTCCAGCCACTTCATAGTATTACTCTGCATAAATCATATGTTGCACATATTCTTCCATCGCTTGATTTTTAAAGTCAGTACTTTTTTTTAATATGTAACAATGCTTAAAATTTACCTGAGAGTTATTTATTTGCTGTATGACATCACAGTCCATAAATATGGTAGTTTCTATTTATATCCATCCTCTGTTGACACTGGAGTGTCAATAAAATGCAGTGTCCATCCTCTGTGGACACTGCATTTTATTTCAACTTTTAACTTTCACACTTTATTTTAAGCAATGTTACAATGATAGTCTTATATAGGTTTCTTTAAGTGACTATCTTTTTCTAGGTGTAGGTAAGTAATTCTCTGTATATTTTCGCAGACTCCACAGTTCTTCCTGCATTAACATACACCTCAAAACCCTGGTCTCTACGAAAACAGGACAAGAACTCTATTTGGGTCTCCCAAAGAGGGATTGAGGGAGCTATTCTTGGAGTATCATGCTTCACTCCAGTGAGAGAAGGAATACAGAGTTCCGACCTCCATTGATGATGGAGAATCAGGGACACTGTCTTTTTGCCAAGGGGTTGTAAATCAGATGGGCTGGACACATAATGCGATTTGGAGACAACCGCTGTACTAGAGCCATTATCGACTGGATTATATGGGACGTCAAAAGATTGCGTGGCCACCCACCTACGAGATGGTCAGACTTTTTTTGTCAAGACCCTGAATAAACGGTTTGAGGCTCTTCATGTTCCTGGAGTGAGCAGAAACCATTGGGTTACACTGGCACGTGACAGGGATGAATGGAGACGTTGCTGGTGCCCGCTTGAGCAAATCAATGAATAACAGGATGTCAAGTGATCAAGTAATTAAGTGATATTTTCAGATAAACATTCAGTACACAGAAGTTACCAATATTATTAAATTTATTGTTTATTATATGGTTGCTTTCACTTAGGAGATCTTTGATAAAATAATTGTAAAAATTTTAAGGTTTTTAATTACGATTTTTGTTTATTTTTTAAGGCAGCAAAATTTCATTTTTTCCCCATATGGATATACTATTATCCCTGAAGAATGGTGTAGTATGCTGTCTAGACTTTAGTTTTTAATAGCACCTTTCTGACTCTATTTTGTTTCATTAGATTATTTACTAAGTAAAGGCCCTCCCGTTGTTCATCGATTTGCTCAAGTGGGCCCAGTAACATCTCCATTGGAGATTTTGTTGTTACTGTGTTTGGCATATCGAATACATCATGGGTGGCTTGCCAGTCTCTGCCGTGTGGGCGAGATACTCTCGGTAGCTTGCCGGGCTTGCAAATGGCATAAGTATCTGGGTAAATCTCAAGTCTTTAGATGACTTTCATGTAAATTTTAGAATCAATGGGAAATAAGAGCACATAAGGTTTTTTTTTTGTTATTGGGATTTGATTACCTGCTGACATTAATAAGATTATAATTTCTACTATAAGATTATGGAAACTCCTTTAATTAATTACAAAATATTTAAATATTATATTATATTTCCCAGGCCATACACTGATGCTTAATTATCTTTTGTGACCAATATTTTAGGTTTTCGCATTGACTTTACTATTGATTTTCAATGTTATTTTATTATAAATGTGATGTTTAGAGATGGATATTAAAGGGACATTTCATGAGATTATATATCTAGCAGAACATTCAGAAATCTGATATTTTCGCAGTGCGTTCTT
Source organism: Sorex fumeus (assembly GCF_029834395.1). Lineage (NCBI taxonomy): Eukaryota > Metazoa > Chordata > Mammalia > Eulipotyphla > Soricidae > Sorex > Sorex fumeus. The sequence goes on along the minus strand of NW_026606091.1, from coordinate 21,903,239 downwards.
TTTTGTTTGTGTTTTCTCAAGGATTCCAAGTCAGTGCTTTTGTGTAAATTACCAGACATTTATGATTTTTATCCATTTTCTATTTAAAATAGGATACTAATAAAGCCCACTGGAAGGTTCTTGGTAAAAAAAACAATAACATGAAATAAAATATAAAACTGATTTGTTCACTTTTAAGAGTATAAAACCTTAAGAATCACTTTTATCTTTTTTTGTAGGGGGCATCTTAAGCAATTCTCAAGGCATCTGGGGATATTGACGGACTGGACCATGTGGTTCAAAGCTCAATCCAACAAGGTGACACTGCTCTGGTTGAGTGGTGCTGTGCGCCACCCGGGCCACTAAACTAAAGAAATCCACAGAGCTACTCCCAGTGGTGTTTGGCCGGTGAACCATGCAAAACTTCCCTATAAAATTAGTCTTTTTAAAGATACAACCACATAACCTCTGTAATGAAAATCCATGTTTCAAGACAAATTCAAACAAAAATAATCAAATATTTATTGAGCATCTTCTATGTACCACACAAGTACTGTGCTAGGAAATGCCCTGGAGATGCACCAGATGCTGTATCTGCCTTCGCAGTGCTTACAGGTTTTATATCAAAGTAATTGCTCCAAAACATCAAATCCTGAATAAATCATGGAAGCACTGCAGACAATTTACAATGTAAACACAGATTAATATATCATGCAGTGCATAACCAGGGCAAAATATAAGCATTGAAATAGCTCCTCTTTTGGGAAAAAGAGATGCATACTATCACTGGGTTTTATTTCAGAAATGAAACTGTATCAGTAGCAAATGTGCTGTCACAGTGACAGGTGTTCTGGGGTAGATGCTGCTGAGTCTGGAGCCAGGTTTCCAAAGAGATCACTTTTTCTGAAATAATTGAAAAGTCTGGGATACAGCACATCAAAGACATCTGGAGTTTACTGGGTATCTGCTAAATTAGACTACCCTGTCCATGGAGTGACACCATCAACACGTTAACCAGATAATAGCCACAGAATCAGGTTCCTTGTATTTCACAGAGTAAAAGTCATCTTCTATATGCTAGAAGTAGTTGAAAATCTAAGTGTCACTCTTAGAAGAGGTCAAACACGCATAAAAAGTTACAAAATTAATTCTCAAGATATGAAAATAACAGGATAAAATCCAACTTCCGTCTCTAGTTTTGAAATCAGAACAGGTATTAAAACAGGTCTAGAGCCTTGAAGTAGAAAAGGTCTTAATAAAATATTCATTTGATACAACTTAAATACTTCTATTATGTCAAGATTAAGTTTAATGCTAAAATTTATAAAATAGTATTAAATAGTCTTCTTTTTAATATAAGTTATTTTTATTTTCATAAAATTCAGAGGCAAAGGAAAGCATTATTTTGGATTATTCAGCATTGTTCCAGTTGGCATAATCTTTTCAGTTAAAAAGAGAAATAAATCTGTGAACACATATGAGGAGACAACAAAATTAATATTGTTAGTTCAGATAATTTTTGGAAATTTCTAGTCTAGAAACTGACATTGACCACTCTTAGGAAACATAAAGTAGGACAATAAAGTTACTGGTTAACAATATTAGTATACATAAATAAATTCATTTCCAAAATATGAAGTAAATTGTCATTTTATTTATATTGGTTTTTGGTCAGACCCAGCAATGTTTAGGGATTACTCCTGGCTCAGCACTGCATACAGTTCAGTGGATACTGATTACATCCGGAAGTGATGTCTGAACATGGGCTGGGAGTAAGCCATAAGTACATTTGAGTGTGTTGCAAAAATGAAACAAAAGAAAATTACTGTAATTCACATTAATACTTGTATAATATTCTTCGTTATTTACCTACCCACTCTCTCAGTGACAGTAATTGATCAATTTACTTTTTAGTTATTCACAAAGGTAAAGGTAAAGGTAAAGGCCCTCCCGTTGTTCGTCGATTTGCTTGAGCGGGCCCAGTAACATCTCCATTGGAGACTTTGTTGTTACTGTGTTTGGCATATCGAATACGTCACGGGGAGCTTGCCAGGCTCTGCTGTGCGGGCGAGATACTCTCAGTAGCTTGCCGGGCTCTCTGAGAGGGGCGGAGGAATCGAACTCTGGTCGGCCATGTTGGCTGCATGCAAGGCAAACGCCCTACCGCTGTGCTATTCTCTTTACAAGCGGCCAACATGGCCGACCCGAGTTCAATTCCTCCGCCCCTCTCGGAGAGCCCGGCAAGCTACCGAGAGTATTCAATATGCCAAACACAGTAACAACAAAGTCTCCAATGGAGACGTTACTGGGCCCGCTCGAGTTATTCACAAAATGTTGCATAATATATAAAACATTTATTACTAGTGGTCCATGGTTATATACATATGCTATATAAATTATTATTTTTTTGTGAAGTACAGCAATTTTTATTAAAAGAAATTGGGAGTAGACTGAGGATAAAGAAGTACATGTTTAAAAGAGAATATAGGCTTCTTCAGAGAGGGGAAAAAATCTAAATTATCTAGTCATTCAACAACAAACCGTTGTTTCGTTGTTCACTGATTTGCTCGAGCAGGCCCAGTAATGTCTCCATTTTGAGATGACTTGTTACCGTGTTTGGCACATGTGGGCGAGATATTCTCGGTAGCTTGCCAGGCTCTCTGAGAGGGGCGGAGGAATTGAACCTGGCTCAGCTGGGCCGGCTGTGCGCAAGGCAAATGCCCTACCGCTGTGCTATTGCTATGTTTATGACTTTTAACTTTTATGTTTGTGCCTTGATTATCTTTCTTCTTGCCCCATTGGAATGGGAAGGACACCTGCCCTTGATACGTGACTTAGCTATCTCTGTGGCAAAGCATTGAATAGGTGAGCTTTGCAGAGGTCTGCTAGTCACTTTCAATCACATTCCAGGAGAGGGGGACATTACTGCTTCTCCAGGTCACATGGGGTTTCTCTGGAAAATAGAGAAAAGTGATAGCAGGTATAGGAGCCAACTTTCTAATAATGATAGGATGAAGTGTGCTGAACTTATGTGAAAGGTGTCATGTTATAGTTGAAGAATTGTCTTGACAGTTTGGAAATAGTACTATCCAGATGAGAGGGAAACCAGACAAGTGGGGATTGCTACCTGCCGGGGGCAAAAGTCTATCTGGTTACTGCAGGGGGCATATGGCTAGTATGCCTTTGAGGCACTATGATAGTTAAAGATCTCTAGAAAGCATATGAAATTTTAAGCTTTTCAATAAAAATTGGTATTAGAATTTTGTTTCTTATGTCAAGACTTCCCAGAACCACCGTAAAAGTTGGCCTTTTTGTTTCTTCCCTAATTGACACTTTAAAAACACCCTGTTAGTATCCAAAGTAAGACAAACATCCTTTCTGTTGCACTGTAGTCATTCCAATGTAACAAGGAGTATATACTGACTTTTTGTTTTTAAATACATAAACATTCAAATATGCTGATTTTTCTGGCCAGAGCACATGCAAACTATTACACTCAAAAGAGGAGAGATGATTCATAAAGGGCTATGATTTCTCTCAGCTTCAACTAGAATGCTCTGAGAATGGGTAAGTGATTTTATGGACTTCCCTCAAAATCCTTGAAAAACATTTCCTTTTCTAGAGGAAAAAGTCCCTTGATCCCTTGATCAGCATTATCAGTAGAAAATAAAGACCTGAGACATTGTATGACAATAAAAAGTTTACAATTTCAGACCTAGGAAGAAAATGAGGCCTACTTTTGGAAATAGCAATAAATGAGATTAGAGAATTTAATGAAGAAGAAAAGAGCTGTTTTCCTGGGCATTGTAGAAAAGGTGCCCCTGGACTAGTAGTGTTAGAGTAAACTAGACCTTCTCATTTAAAAAGGGGATTATTTGGGAAAACAAGGAAAGTTTTTTTCTGGGGAACAGACAGAGTGTGGACAAAACAGGGAACAGAATGGGAGGTAGAGATTATATTGGAGGATCCTACGGGAACAGAAAGAAGGTATTTGAAGCAGTCATACACGTGAGAAAGCTTTGAATATTATGCTCTTAAACATAAAGAGAGAGTTACTTTGTCTGTGTCATCTAATTCAATTTTTTTGTAGCATAGTATTCTTAGTGCTCTTGCCATCCTATGATTTCTCTTTAAAGTCACCTTCTTCGACAAATGATTCAGTAGAGGGTACTCAGTTTTTTCAGGGTTCAGGATAATAAGTTGAGAAATTCTTGAACATTGGTCCTCTAGGTCTTCTATATGGGTGAACAATAAAATTTTAAGTGGTTTTGTGAAGATTTCTATCTTCTACTTTATATCTTTACATTCACATTTATTTGTACTCAGAGCTGTCCAATTCAATGTTGTATAATACATATCTTATTTATTTAATGTATACTAAAGCTTTATGGATATTTAGATTTTATGCATATTGTTTTGAATGTATTTCCTTAAATCAGGGTAATTTTATAGAGGAACAGAAGGGAAATAGAGGAAACTATTATTTACTGAATAACTGAAATTCACCCAATAAAAATCTAATTAGATATTAGATCTTAATAATAAAAATCTAGTTAGAAATCGTGAGTTCAAGCACCTTTGTCACATACTAAAGACCACAGTTCAGATTTATGGTCCCAATTGGTGAAAGACTATTATAGAACCAAAGATAGAATCAGGGATATTGACCTGTTTTGACATCTACCTTCTTACCTTATGCCATGGGTGATCTATGTTGATGGAAATCATGAAGGTAATTATAGCTGTTTATTATAATGAAACATTGTATAGTCAACCTAAAGGAGTTTATTTAAAATATTATCCAAATGAAAGATATGGGAAAAACTGCATCACTGTATCATTGTCATCCCACTGGTCATTGAATTACTCGAGCTGGTGCTAGTAACATCTCTATTCCTCCCAGCCCTGAGATTTTAGCAGACTCTTATTATTTGTCTTTTCCCAATGACTGGAGGCTCTTTCAGGGTCAGGGGAAGGAGACCAATTGTCATTACTGTATTTGGCCTATTGAATACGCCACAGGGAGCTTGCCAGACTCTGCTCGTGTGGGCGGGATACTCTCAGTAGCTTGCTGGGCTCTCCGAGAGGCATAAATGGGTAGGAAGTGTCTTATAATGTGTCACGCAAACTGGCCTCGCAGTCTGGAAAGCTGCCTGGAGCGTGGCGGTGATTGGGCAGTGGAGGTCACCTGCAGGGCCTGGTTCCCTTGGGGTGGGGAGGGCTCTCACCCACCCCACAATCCTGGCACAGAGTCCCAGGAAAAAGTAGAATGGAAAAAGACTTGCTTCCTTTTATGGTTCTCTACTTAATAGAAAATGTTTATTATGTAGAAAATGTAAGTTTAATAAGGGTGAAAAATATAATTATATAACCTGGCTAAAGGTTGTATAACTGACTAGTTAAGTACATCAGGAAGACTTAACTGTCATAAACATATAAACATATTATACAAGATGGAGGTATATGTGAACATATAAAGGAAGTACCATTTTTGTTTCTTTTTGGCTTACACCCGGCAGTGCTCAGGGATTCCAGGATGTTGAGAATTAAACCAGGGTTAGCAGCCTGCAGGCCAAGCACTCTATCCATAAGACTATCTCTCCAGCCCAATATAAAGGAATGCATGAAAAAAAGACATTTACATGAACAAAATATTAATATGAGATATTGATAATGTAATATCACTATTGGAGAGACAAACCAGAAAGAAACTTATTACAAAAATAAAAAACTCATATAAGGAGTTGGGAGAACTGCAATAAATATTATAGGGTTCTCTAACTGACGAAAGTCATACACATATTCTTTTCTAATATACATGAAAAATTCTCCAGGATAGACCAAATGCTTGGCCAATAATGACATTACAATGAAATCATGAGGATTAAATATTATAATGATATCTTTTCAGATAACAGTAATAAAAATGTAGAAATCACATCTAAAAATAAAACTGGGAAAATCCAAACATCTAGAACAACATCTTAACAACATCTGTTGAATAACTCTTGGTATAATGAGAATGTCCAAGAAGAAATAAAATAATTTCTGGAAACAGAGGAGAATAAGACCTTGAGCTATCAAGTAAGAATAGCGTTAAGAGGGAAATTCATAGCAATGCAATTGTGTATCTGTAAACAAGAAAAATATCAAATTAATGATCTAACCTTACATCTGAAGAAGCTGAAAACTAAAAGCGAATGAAACCCATTGCAGTAGGGAAAAGAAATATACAAAAATTAAGGCTCTCCTGAAGATGTTCTGGGGCACATGTGGTCATGGAGATTTACCTGGGGGTCTCATGTGTGCCAGACAGGGGCACCAGCCCTTTGAGCAATCTTCCCAGTCCTATATGTATTCTTTAAGGAGTTTTATTTAAATGAGAGACCAAATTTTATTGGCGATTCTCTTTAGAGTTCTGAAAATTCTTTCTGTGATCTGGATAGCAATCTTTTATACTAAGGTTTGTTAATATATTCTATTAGTCAATGGTTTCTGTACTCATAATGTTGAAAACCTTTTATTTGAATGATTTAAAATATATTGAGATTAGTTTATTCATTAAAAAATCTGACTGTATATATCTATGAAATTAGCATATCTAATGTTTTTGTTATTTTTGTATAGGTTCAGAATTCTGTTATTATCATTTTCTTTTCCTTAAGTAACTTTTCTGACCACAATTGAGAAACTGGATCACAGTTTCTTTGACTACAAAAGGAAAAAAATTACCCATATATCATTTTGATAGCAACAATCTGTTTGAGTCTTCCCAAATTACTGACTTAAGCTTTACTTATAATGTACTAGTATTACATAAAAAAATAACTTTAGTGGCAATTATCTTTCCCCAACTAAAGGATTAAGAGCTTATGTACTATCATCTGTATCATCACATACTTACATGTAAATATCACAGAAAAAGAGAAACATTTTTCAGTCAAAAAGAATGTGACACTAAGAAAGTTCATATTTCTTCTTTATTTTTTCCCAAGTGTTCAAGCACTAATCAAAGGAGTCATATTTTAAAATCACCATCAGAGATTCCACCCAAAAATAACCTGAATAAAGGTTCTTAAGTACAATAAGATGTCACTATTACATAGATAAAAAGACTGCATTATTCTTCAGTATTTAAAATGTACAAGCCTGCCCAGAGGAAGAAGCTAGCAGAATTCTGCTTAGTGACTTTCCAAGCCTCCCAATGAAAATTTCTGTTTTACACTATTTGGGAAAGTGGAACATTATCAATAGAGGAAAAATTTACACTTGAGATAAAAAGATACAAATCACTGACTTTTGATGGGCTCAGCAATTTCCAGTATACTGACTGAATAAGAAAAACCAATACATTTGGACATTTAGAATGATAGTTCATGTTACTCAAGGAAGGAATACTTCTAGGTGTGAAGAAATATAAATCAAGAGATAACACTCAAGTGATATGAATGGTGCAGCACCCTTATAAGCATAAAACAATAATGTTAATGGTAATTTAATCCATAATACATTAATTCATTTCATTTCATTTCATTTCATTTCATCATCCTGTTAATCGTCGATTGCCTCGAGCAGGCCCCAGTAACGTCTCTTTCATCCTAGCCCTGAGATTTTATTCACGGCTCTTTAGGAGAATGAGACCCATCATTGTTACTGGTATTTGGCATATTTGGTAGGCCACGGGGAGTTTGCCAGACTCTGCCCTGTGGGCAGGCTACATTCGATAGCCTGCAAGTTTGTCCAGAGTAGGAATGAGATAATAAGATGTCGCGCGGCATCTGGATTTTATATAATAAAATAATATATATTTTATTATATAAAATCCAGATCCCGGACGAGACCAGTGCAGTCTCTGCCCCCGCGCCTCGGTGTTCCTTCCCGGAGTCCCTTGGAGGGGAGCGGGTTGAGCTTTCCTCCCCTCCCCGGCCAGGGCTACGGCAGCCGGAGACCTCCAGGACCAGCCACCACCATGCTGAGACCACTCTCCGCACACCTGAAGGTACTGGCAGAGGGACAAAGCCACGCGGGTTCCGGGGCCGAGACCTCCAAGCCTACTCGAATTGGAGTCGAGCATCTTCCACATTAATTAAAATACAAATAAAACAGTGTCAAAAATAGAAACACAGAAAATTCAAACAAACAAATAAAAGAAAAGAGGTCATGATTCATCCTTCAATAGATATGTTGTTAGAAAGATGACTGGCCCAGTCTGGAAGTTAATAATTGGTCTATTTTGATAAGATGATTTCAGCATAAGGATGGAATAGAGATAGGTGGAGGTCATTACAGGATTTTCACACTCATGAAAGGATTAGTTTTCATTATAGATGCCAAAAATTAGTTCATGAAATTCAGCTTTGCCCAAATTTTATTTTACAAGCTTTACTCACTTGTCTCTATAAAAAAAAACTATAATGCCAATACACTAGTTATCTTATCAGTTCTCTGCTTTCCTTTTTTTTCTTTACTCATAGATCCACTTCTCTTCCTACCAGTTACTTCTATTTATTAAAGTAGATTTTGCCATGTTAAGTCAATCATCCACACCTCCACCTCATGCCTTCCAGAATGAACCCTAGACCATTTGGACTAAAATATTATAGTATTAGATTCTCTAGAAGAGAGCAATTTTTTCAGACTGATGATATAAACACTGGTCTTTGAGATGTATAAAAATATGTGTTTGTGGATTATCAAGGCTATAATCAATGTTTTTCCAAATCTTATGCACTTATTATGTCATCTAGGTAGAACAGGACTTTTTTTATAGCAGAAAATTATCAAGTCTCTTTCTCACCCTGAGTTTTTCAATTCTTATATTATAATCACTCTAATTTCTCATATTTACAGAAATGAATGAAAACATGCATACTTGTTTTAATATCTGAATAAAAATTTTCCAGACCTATTTTTGCCATAATTTCTTAAATTTTCACAGCTATCTGGGTTTCCTGCATCTTCTTCATACGAAATCATTAACTAAGGCCATGATCATATCAAGTCATTACTTTTTAAGTATTGCTATTGCTTGGTTTCTCCTAGGTTCATTGACCCTTTCACTATCCTGGAATGAGAATGGCAACTCATTTTCAAGAATCATTTCTGGGGGATCTGTATGAATTGCAGGAATTTAATGACCGGTTATTACTCCTACACCCTTAGTTCAGAATAAATTATATACTTTTATAGTGAAGCAGAGACTCGCCAAATAAACCAATAAGGATTTTTAAACCTGAATATTCATTTTTGTTTGCCATATAAATTGGAAAAAGAAAAATAATTTTCACTGCTGGAGCATAAAACAAATTAGACATAATGATACATAAAAAGCAAGCCATAATCACTGTCTTGGAAATTAATGCTTTTTATAAGACATAAAGTCATTTTAAAAAACTGTCAAAATTTTAACCTATTCATGTTTCCATAGTTCAATGACAAAGTCACTCTTTGTTGATCATGTTCTGGACAAATAGTACCAATAATTAAAGAAAGCGCATTGTGTGGAACTTAAAGCCATTTATCATGACATAAATCCTGCTGTTTTTGCTTAATTTTTTTTTCAATTACTATTGATTTTAGACATGTTTATTTGTTTTTGGTTCACACCCGGTGCTGCTCAGGGCTTACTCCTGACTCTTTGCTCAGAGATGACTATGGACTGTGCTCAGGGGACTCTAAGGTGTGCCAGAGAATGAAATTGGTCAGTTACATCTTCTGTAACTGCAAGCAAGCTCCCTACCTGCTGTACTATCTTGTTAGTCCATCTAAAAATATTCTTGACAAAATATTCTTGAAAAAAATTCATTTTTTCCCTTAGTAGAACAAATGATCGCTGTGAAACCTAGTCATTTTTTTTAAATATAAAGGACAAATACATTAGGCCTAAGTATTCATATAAAATGTGATTATTGGATTTTTAAGTAAATAGCATTCCATATGAGTGTGGTAGAAATTTCTATCGAGGTGTTCTGGAATTTCAAGTGAAAAATTATTTTAAATGCAGCCACCTTTACACTATTGACTCTGTTACTGATACCTGTTCTGATTAGCTACATTCTATATATATCTTCAGGTTTAAGTCTAGCTAAATTTTAGTTTTTGTGTATATGTGCTGGGATGTGTACATGTAATTTCATTTATTCTATAGATGCATAGCAATTATATCAGAAATACTGTTGCTTTTATTAATACTGTAAATATTCACATATATATATGAAAAATATAAAATAAACCAAAAGTAGAGAGTAAAGGAAATCATTTATAAGTTGACTGTACCCAAAGGTGTACTTTCAGACAAAAGTTATAAAATTAAAAAGGCCATTTGGAAAAGAGAAATTACAAAAGACAAAACTCAGAGTTTTTAAATAGCTCCTAGAAATGTGCAAAAAATAAAACTCAAGAGAAAAGTAAACGTATAACAAATTTTCCTCTTAAATGGACATGTTTATCTCTAATACACTTAACATTTCTTGCATTATTAGAACTGAATTAAAATAACTCAATAATGCCTACTTTAAAATATAATGCTTTCAGAAATTAAATAACTGATATATCAGATACAGCCGAAGAGAAGGGCCACATGGAGGGCGGGATCCACAGCTCCCGGAGAAAAAAAAAGAAAAACAGGTTCCAAAAAGAGCCGAGATCATCGGGAAGTCCCAGATGGGGTAGGTACCACATCCCGCCTCCCCCAGATGGAACCCCGGTGACCAGAAGCCTCTACAAGCAAAGCTTGAGTATGCGGGAACTAGGACTTTTCCTCAAAACTGCGCGGCCTCAAAACATAAGCGGCCGCGCGACATCTCTCTATATACAAAGTGATCAATGGGAAGTAAACCACCCAACGTTTCTCCCTGAAAATCAGAGTTGAGTTTGGAGCACGGCCACAGCCCCAGAAACACAAGAACTTAATGCAGAACCCGGCATCTTGGAGCAGAAAAGTGAACGGACTATGCGTTAATCCAGGCCATCAAGTCTGTCCGGAGGGGAAAGGGTGTTGTCCCATTCGCCCTCTCTTCTCTGGAAAGAAGGATGGCGGCCGCATGGGAGCCTTGTGGACAGCAGGTATGAGCCGGGGGTGTGGGGGCAACTAAAACCTCATGGGAAGGGGGGCGTTCTGGTCTGTCCTTCACGCCCTACCGAGGTCACCGGCTGCCCCCCACGGGTGGCACTCCAGCACGGCCACAGCCCCAGAAGCACAAGGACTTAATGCAGAACCCAGCAGCTTGGAGCAGAAAAGTGAATTGACTATGCGTTAATCCAGGCCATCATGTCTGTCCGGAGGGGAAAGGGTGTTGCCCCATTCGCCCTCTCCTCTCTGGAAAGAAAGATGGCGGCCACATGGGAGCCTTGTGGACAGCAGGTATGAGCTGGGGGTGTGGGGGCGACTAAAACCTCATGTGAAGGGGGATGTTTCGGTCCGCCCTTCACGCCCTACCGCGGCCACCAGTTGCCCCCCACGAGCGGCTCTCCAGCACGGCCAAGACTCCAGAGCACAGAAACCAATTTCTTAACTATCTGACTTTCAGTATAAATACTTCCAGGGTCAATAAGTAAAATAGCAGAAATCCAAAAGCAACATTTAATTCTTGAACCCAGCTGTAGAAAGCAAATCACTTCACAATGCTTTTTCAGCATGTCTGATTTGGGGGGGGGTAAACTCTAAATAATAGTGATGAATCTTTTATTGAAACAATGAATCTAATCAAAGCAGATAGAGTGTTAACTAGAATTCATCTGCCTCACAGGGACTGGGTGGGGTGGGGGGTGGGGTTTTATTGGGGTTCTTCATGGTAAAAAATAAGTATTGGTAAAGGGAAATGTGTTTGATATTTGCATGACTGAGACCTAAACCTGAAAGCTTTGTAACCTTTCCCACAGTGATTCAATAAATAAATAAATAAATAAAAATAACTGATATATCAGTGATTTAGCAATAGGTACCCATAAACTTGCCCTGTAGAAATAAAATTTAGACGATTTATTTGGACAGTGAAGTTCTATTAAAACTTAAACTATAGATACTCAAGTGTGAATGTTTTAGGTGTCCAAGAACCATTCCCCTGGCTGGTGGGTAGCAACAGGTGATTGAAAGAACAGGGCCACAGTCTGGTTGGTAGTCAGTGATCATTTATTTCCCTCTCACATCATTAATTGTAATATAGAAATTGTGAAGGGTGGGGATACACATAGGTGTGGTTGAACATTAGTATAACATTAAACACAAGGAAAGCCTTTCCTTCAGAGAAACTTCTTCTAGGAGATTAATTCAAGAACAAAATCTCATTTGGGCACTCAGCACTCCAGATTTTATTAGGAGATCCACTCAAGGGTGGAATTCCATCTAAAGGCATATTGCTTTCTCCTTCCTTATCTAGTAATTCATTTATTTCTAGTCATTTTGTCTGAACACAGAGATATAACACTGACTCCTCCTCTGATTGCCTTGTGACTTCCAGCTGAAATTGGTTTGGTAGGACTGGAGTTTGTAGAGTTGAGGGGTCTCTGGTGGTCTGAATGCTGAATTGGGTAAATGAAATTTGGAGGGATATGAAGACTCTGGCGGTCTGGAGGTTGAACCGAGCAGATGAATTCGACTCCAGATAAATATAGCGGAACATAGGTTTCTCAGTGGGTCTGTCATCTATTTAAGTATGAGCATAGAACACATTTGTTTGGTTTTAGTATACATGCTTATAATTTCTTACATAAGGACTTAGATGGCTTTAGGATGAAATACAACAATTTTTACATATTTTTCTCTTATGGTGATGGGAAGGTACATGGTGGTAGAATTGGTGTTTGAACATTATTTGTAATGAACTATTGTGAACAACTTTATATATAAAAAAGTATAAACATAGACTTTTCCTTCTACGAGGAATTTCCTGCTACATTCAAGCAGGGGCATACCTTTTTTTTTTTGACATTCTGCAGTTCCACTGAATGTGTTTGGGTGGTTCGCATAAAGCACAATGCCCCGGATTTAAAAGAGGTGACCTCAGAATTAGAGGCTACAGGGGAGGGTGGAGTGGGAACTCTAAACTCCATTTGCTATTGTTCATGTAAATCTTGTCCCCATAAATTCAGAGGTATGGGTGCTACACAGGGCTGTAAACTCCCACTGGGCCAATACATTTTAGCTGTCTGGTAGCTAAAAGAAAGAGGGCATCGTAGGGTGCAGATTGTAGGGTATTGCCTGCACGGCCAGGTTACGGGGCCAATATTGGGTAGAGATGATAGAGATGTCAGCTCCCGAGTCAATCATTTCTTTAACTTTTTTCCCATGGATCTCAAGAGTTACAAGTGGGTGGTTGCCCTCTGTAAGGGGGTGTGAGGTAGGCAATCAAAGGATTAGTGCTGCAAGAACCTCCCATCCTAGGGCGAGTGGATTGACAGGACATAAAACAAAGAAAGCAAAAGAAACTGAGCAATGTGTTCTCCATTTTCAAATGTCCAGTTGGCACCATAGTAACAATTACTATTTCTCCGGTATAATCAGAATCAGTGAGCACAGAATCAATGCAGTATGAACAGCAATTCCTTTAATAGTCAAGCTGCTTCTCCCTTAGAGTGGCTCCACAGTGCCCAGTGAGATTGATCCCCTTACACCAGAATTTAGTTTGAAGGGACACTGGACAGGGGTTACTGTGAATGTATTAGGAGAGGTAATATCCAACTCTGCTGTGGCCCGCTGAAGCAAATTGGAGTTCTGGAATGCTATGTCAGGGAGCAGCTGCAGCCTAGAATGTACTCTGATTTAAGGGGACCTGGGGCTGGCTCCCTGGCTGGTTTCCTGAGATCAGGTTACTTGTAGTATCAAATCTGGCACAACTGTCCAAGAACCAGTGGAAAAGTTTCCCCTCTTACACCATGGACAGGGCCACATTGTTGCTTTCCTCTTACACCAGGGACAGAGCTGGGGTACTTCTTTCATAGAAACTAGGCCAGGGGACTCCCTGAAATCATTTTGAAAGTGGCTGATATTCCACAATTGAAATACTTATTCCCACAATTGAAACATTTATCTTGAGCTTGTCTTCGTAGTGCATAATTCAATGTGCATTGAACACAATACTCAAAAGCATCCATGTGCATCTGATGTTTTATAGAACCAACATTAAGACATGCCTTCATGCAATGCATTATGTCCTCCTTCTCCTTATTGGGGCCCAGAGCAGGCTGGAATTCCTCATTAGCATTTTCAAAAGCCAATTGTTTCAACAGGTGCTCTTGAGTGTCCTTACCCTTAACTTGCCTCTCCATAGCCTCCGTCAACCTCCCTATAAAGTCTGGATATGGTTTCAAGGCCACCTGATCAGTTTTTGTATAGCTTCCTTTAAATTCAGCCTCTGCATCATTCTGCTTCCAAGCCCACGGGCTACCTGGAGGACATGAATAACAATAGCCCGAAGCAAGGTGACTTGAATTTTTGGGTCACACCATTTCCCTTCCTTGGTCTCATCACTGAACCACATCCTTCATAGCATGTACTGAGAAAGGCTTAAAATGGCCATGTGAAAATCTTAGGGCACCCAATAAGCACTTTTACTTTACAGGCCTGTAAGATAATCCTTACAGTATGGAGATGTAGGTCCATAAGAGGCACAGGCCTTTTTTTTTTTTTAACTTTTCTAATGTATCACTGTGAGATAGACCATTACAAAGCTGTTTTATGATTGGATTTCAGTTATACAGTATTCCAATCTGGGGTTAAAAGTAGGTAAGGAATATTCTTTTATTTTTTAATTGAATCACTGTGAGAAAAGTTACAAAACTTTCAGGTTTAAGTCTTGGTCATACAATGATCAAACACCCACCCCTTCACCAGTGCACATTGTCCACCACCAAGAACCCCAGTATACCCTCCATTCCACCCCTCCCCCTGCCAGTGTGGCAGATGATTTCCACTTTACTCTCTCTCTACTTTGATTACATTAAATTTTTCGACAGAAGCCCTACCATTATTATTTGGAATTTTCCCCCAAAATTCAGACCTGCTGAGAGGCATCATTAGATAAATTGTCTATTGATGATAATGAAGAGCATACTGGATTTCTGATTTGTTAGTAATTAAGTCCTGAGGGATTTTTGCTAGAAGCTTCTGGGTTCTGAGATTGGTTTGTGTGCCTCTGGGATCATGGCCATTCAGGAGCCAGAGGAGTCATTCATGGGCGGTGACTCAGGGTCTCGTCAGGGCAGAAAGAAGGACCGATTCCAGCCCCCATCCTATGAGCTGCTGCATCTCTTGTCACTGCAGGCTTATACCTCTCTGTCCAATAGGCTCTGAAAGATGGTGGTAACTATGTGGCTGAGGCAAAGAAGGCAGAAGGAACAATGACCTTTCCCCTCCCACCCTCTGGGGCAGCACGGGGCCATAGCTTCATTCACAGTCCAGAAGCATGAGCCACCGTGAGATACAGTTACAAAGCTTTCACGTTTGATATTCAGCTATGCAATGATCGATCATCCATCCCTCCACCAGTGCAAATTTTCCACCACCAGTATCTCCATTATCCCCTCCATTTCCATCTCAGTGTTGTGGAATATTCTTGATAACCTTTCAGTATCAGTATTGAAATGGCTGAGTGAATCCATCCTTAACCCCTTGTAAGGTGGTGGCTGATTCTCCTTTAGCTGAACAAGGGGTAGGGGAAGGGGAGAAGAGACAGAGCTCATGTGGTCTAGTGGAATCAACCACTTACTGTCTGATAGAGATCTGAGCTGTAAACTTCAATTGGGAGCACATCTTGAGTGGCCTGGAAGCCCGGCTGGCTGAGTGGCCATTCAAGTATGTCAGCATTGTCTGTCTGCCTCAAGATTCATTTATATTTGATATGTTTATAAAGATAACCAGTAACAGTATTGCTTATACAGTAAAATATTTACGGAATAAGCACACTATAAAGTTCTATGCAATGATTAAGGAGACATATTAAATAGATATAATGATGATAATAGATAAAAACTATGTCTAGCAACTGTTAATCATATTTATCTAGGCAAAGTTATTTGTAAATAGGAAACTCTAGGAGAAACATAAATATATAATAGAGATCACCTCTAGTAAGAACATCAAAAATAGGCACTATTATTTATGCAGTTTTATTTTTTGTGATGTAGAACAGTAGGAACAGCAGTTAAGGAGACAGTAACTGCATTTGTGGCAGGTATGGACACCCATCTGACTGGGAAGATTAGACTCTCTTCAGTGCAACCTAGGGTCCAGAGCAGGGATATAAAACTGGCAGTTTAAGAAGCTAACTGGTTTATGTCAGAAGATTCTGGATGTAGTGAGACTTGACTAAACCTTGTGTAACAAGAGAATAAATTCATTTAAAAAAATGAATTAACTCAGGTACTGAGAATATAGGGCTGGGGTGATAGTACAGTGGATAGGGCATTTGCCTTGCATGAGGCTGACCTGGATTCAATTCCTCCATTCCTCTCAGAAAACCCAACAAGCTACCGAGAATATCCCTCCTGCATGGCAGAACCTGGCAAATTCCCCGTGGCGTATTTGATATACCAAAAACAGTAACAAGTCTCACAATAGAGACGTTGCTGGTGCCACTTGAGCAAATTGATAAACAACAGGAGGACAGTGTTACAGTGCTATTATTTTCCTCCATTATTTTAGCTAACTAATATTGAATTGTAACACTATATAAGTTTCACTTGTGAATAATTCAAAATCAACATGTGAATTTATTACGTATTCATTACATTACATTCTCAAATGTATAATTAACTAATTAAAATAGTATTTATTCATTAAATAAAACTAATAAACATGTCTAACAAATACAGTTATACAAATAAATTACTTTGTCAGTGGGGAGCAGGATTTAAAAAAAAGATAAATTTGTTAATCTATAATCTTGATAACATCTTCAGATTAGGATTATTCTTCTTTTGTCTAAAGATTTCATACTTAGATTCAGGATTCAGAGGTTAAAAATCTTTATGAAATTATATCGACAGAGAGATTAACCTTTTAATTTTTATTTATTTGTTTTTGTTTGTTTGGGGGTCATAGCCCCAATGCTCAGGACTTACTCCTGACTCTGCAGTCAGCAATCACTCCTGCTGGGGTGCAGGAAACCACATGTGGTGCCGTGGATTGAACCCAGATCTGCTGGGTGCAAGGCAAATGCCCTACCTACTATACTATCTCTCTAATATGATACCAGATTAACTTTCTTGTTGTTACTGTTGTTACTGTGTTTGGCATATCGAATACATCAAGGATGGCTTGCCATGCTCTGCCGTGTGGGCGTGATGCTCTCGGTAGCTTGCCGGGCTCTCTGAGAGGGACGGAGGAATCGAACTCGGGTCGGCCATGTTGGCTGCGTGCAAGGCAAATGCCCTACCGCTGTGCTATCGCTAAATATACATTTTCAACTATAAATGTAAAACTTCAATTGGTGTTTTGATTGTTGGAGTGCTAACCTTTGGGATGCCATGATTCTTTGGCAAAGGAAACAATTTACTCTTTAATTTAAAACAAATAGTGAAATAACAGAAGACTTTGATACACCTTTTTCAAATGCAATATCCAAACAGTATTTTATAAATACCAACATTTTCTTTCACTCTGCTTCATTTGACTGCAAATATGTAGAAACTCGGCAAATATATCAATTTTTAAGAATATTTAACATGATAGTACTTAACTTAGAGGTATGATGTTCACAGTTATTTCTCAAGTTCAATAATTTCAAGGACACGGATGTTCATCTTTCTATTCATGTTGGTTTTTCATTCTTGTACTTTATTTCCTTGTGTTGTCAGATTATTATTGTAGTTCCAGGTATTGTCCCTTCATTCCAATTTAAGATGAAAAGAAAGTGCAAAGAAAAATGATTTTTCTTTCTCAAAATTATGATCATATATATATGTATATGTATATACATATATATATGTATAGTAAAGGTAAAGGCCCTCCCGTTGATCGTCGATTTGCTCGAGCGGGCCCAGTAACGTCTCCATTGGAGACTTTGTTGTTACTGTGTTTGGCATATCGAATACTCTCGGCAGCTTGCCGGGCTCTCCGAATATGTATAGTAATTGTTCCATTTTTTTTTCCTGCAGAACTCTCTCGTTCTCTCATGACATTTTACGGGCAACTGTTAGCTTCCATGGTATGTCTGAACTCATGAGAGTCTGAGAAAAGACAGGAAGAAGCAAACAGGGCTATAAATTTTATTAGTATTTAAAACACATGTCTGGCAGAGCAATGCCAAGACATATTTATAGTGAGAAGAAAATTCCACCTAGTTTTATATTACCCTGCAAGTTCTCTTCCCTTTGTTACAGCCAGGGGGAGCAAGTGTTGGTCAGCTTTATGTTACCACTAAAGTGAATCTATAAACTCAGGATAGGGTTATTGAATTTCAACATATCAAAATCATGTCAACCTACAATACAGTGTATAGTACCATGACAACCCATGAATGAGAACTGATATGGTCAGGACCTCAGATCCCAGATAGTCCCATCAATTTGGACGGGGGAATGGGAAGGAATAAGAAAGATGGGAAATCTGACTGACATCATAAAAAGTTTCAAAACTAAGACGTCATGGATGTTCTCTCTTTGGACCCCTATGGGACCTCACATTTACTGGGCTGAAGAGTGATAGGGCCTCTGACCAGAAGGGTGGTCATGAATACAATACAAAGGCCCTGGAGGCAGGACTTGTGCAAGAGATAAGCTCTGATATGCCTGGATTCACCCATATGTTTCTAATTCTTTTATCTAATGTAGCACGCTGTCCAGCACATAGCCTCTTGTTAATCATAGCCAGGTTTCAGCAATAGTGCTCTCCCCTGCTTCCCTTGGATCACTGCACATTTATAGTGTGAAGTTGTAACCAATAAAACTCTGAACAGGAGGTAGAGGCTGCTGTGCCCTTTGAGCAAGTACAGGCACTCATTCCTTGTTTTCAGTGAACTGCTGGTCAGGGATCCAGAAGACCCCACTTCTTCTGATTGTAGAAATCTTTGCTAATTTGCACCTTCCTTAAATAAACACTTTGCTTTATCCCCAGCCAGGTGCTAGCTTTCTTCACTTGCCTTTTCTACCCTTTTATGTAAATGTTGGTTTAAATTATTCCATGATCTCCATGAAATCCTTCATGGGAGCGCAGTGGGGAACTGTGTGTGTCCTGCTCAAGTGCACACTCTGCCTCTTCAGAGCCAGGAAATGGTCAGAATTATTGTCAAGAGAGAATGGGGGAAACGCAGGGAAATGGAGTCCATTATCTTCATTCTGAGGTTCCTGAACTTCTAGGGCCTATTTCTTCCTTTTTAGAAAAATAATTAATTAATTAAATAAATAACTAAAAACAGCCAACTGCCCAGCACCTTCTTAGAAACCTGTGTTCTCTAAGTGACCCAAACAGAAATCACCTCTTAATTGTACTGGGGCACTGCTTCTTGCATCCTTCCAGTGACTCAAGCTTGCAGGCAGTACTGCTCACTTTACAAAACACTATGAACTAATTAAGATTTTTCTTTTAGAATAAACAACCCCCTGCCCCAAACACACAGACATTTTTCCTGAATCTGAAGGATCCATCCCTGCTGAAACTGCTTTGCTAGTAAATAAAGGTGTGGGTTTTGATTTCTATTGCATAGATAATAAAACATGTGAAACTGTTTTTTCAGATCCTAAAGTGGGGAGTGATAGCACAGCGGTAGCACATTTACCTTGCGCGTGGCTGGTTTGGCCGAGTTGGGTTTGATTCCTTCACCCCTCTCGGAGAGCACAGCAAGCCACCAAGAATATCTCGCCGGCCCGGCAAAGCCTGGAAAGCTACCTGTGACGTACTCAATATGCCAAACATAGTAACAAGAATTCTCACTATGGAGACGTTGTTGGTGCCCACTCGAGGATGAACAATGGGAGGACAATGCTATACAGTGCTAGTGGTCCACAGAAAGTGGCGTTGCTCTCTCAATGCTATGAATTGAAGACAGAGCGTTGTGTGTTTCTGTCTAGTCTGTGACTTCAACCTGCAGACCAAATTTTAAACCAAAAAGAGTAAAGATCTGTAAACGTTATAAGTAAATTTTATTATCACTTGTATTATTTGTCATCCCATTATTCATCAATTTGCAAATTTTATTATGTAATTCAGAATTTTAAGTCCAGATAAAATGACAAAGTTTGGGATAGAACTAAGTCCTCTAGTTAACAAGTTACCCAGTAAATTCTAGATTTAGGTGTTCATAATTATAGCTGTGAGTGCCAGATATTATGAAAAGGGCATTTTTCTTCCCTATTTTTAGGCAATTTGAACAATAAACCAATGAGGTGGCAACTTTCCAGGACTCAGTGATCAGATGATTGTTTAGTGAGCAGAATATCAGGATCAAAAGCAATTGTCTAGGGGCATTTTCCACGGTTCAGAAAAAAAAAGATTTCCATTGATAACTTTTCCCCATCTTACAGAAGACCTCAAGTTTTTAAGAATCACAACATCTTGCTTTTCAGATCCAAATTTTTTTGGTGATGAATAATTAATATTGATATTTTCTTTAATTGGCTGGAGCGATAGCACAGCGGGTAGGATATTTGTCCGGCCGACCTGGACAAAAAATGTGCATTAAAAATTCCTGTTATGGGCTGGAGCGATAGTACAGTGGGTACGGCGTTTGCCTTGCATGCAGCCAACGTGGCCGACACAGGTTCGATTCCCAGCATCCCATATGATCCCCTGAGCACCGCCAGGAGTGATTCCTGAGTGCATGAGCCAGGAGTAACCCCTGAGCATCACCGGGTGTGACCCAAAAAGCAAAAAAATAATAAATAAATTAAAAAAATAAGAATTCCTGTTATATTATTGACTTTTAAGAGGTAAAACTGTATTCATGCTTCTTAGATTTTGGAAATAATTTGACGTTCTGATGCATATTCATTTTATCGAATGTGGCATCCAGGTATTTTTCCCCAACAACAGATGTGAAGTTTTCCTTACTTTGTGTGCCTAATTCAATTGTCAAATATTAGCCATTCATATAGCTGAGTGTTATTCTTTGGTTCTCGATTCTATTCTACTGGTCTGAGTATCTGCCTTTATTCCAGAGCCACGCAGTCTTGATTATTATAGCTTCACAGCATCATTTAAAATTGAGGGAAAAAAGTTGTTTGTATTATGCTTTGGGCTGGAGTGATAGCACAGCGGTAGGGCGTTTGCCTTGCGTGCAGCCAGCCTGGCTGAGCCCAGTTTGATTCCTCTGCCCCTCTCGGAAAGCCAGGCAAGCTACTGAGAGTATCTCACCTGCGCAGCAAAGCCTGGCAAACTACCTGCGACGTATTCAATATGCCAAACACAGTAACAACAAGTCTCAAAAAAAAAAATGGAGACGTTACAGGGCCCGCTCAAGCAAATTGATGAACAATGGGAGGACAGTGACAGTGACATGTATTATGCTTTCCCAAGATTGTTTAGATATAGCATTCTTTGTATAAGTCTTTCACCTCATTAAATTGATTCCTAGATACTTGAGTTTGGTAGCACAATTTCCATATTAATCACTTGATCACTTGACATCTTGTTACTCATCGATTTGTTAGAGTGGGCTCCAGTAATGTCTCCATTGGTCCCTGTTGCATGCTAGTGTAGCCCAATGCCATCTGCTTGTTCTAGGAACACGAAGAGCCTCAAACCGATCAATCAGGGTCTTGACGAAGTTGTCTGACCATCTCGTAGGTCCTTTTGAAGTCCCGTGGAATCCAGTCGGTAAAATGGCTCTAGTCCAGCGGTCATCTCCAAATCGCATTACGTGTCAAGCCCATCTGATTTTTGAAGTCTTGGCAAACGAGATAGCGTCCCTGATTCTCAATGGTGGATGGAGGTTGGAACTCCAGATTCTTTCTCTCACTTGAGTGAAGCATGATACTCTAAGCATAGCTCTTTAGATTCCTCTTTGGGAGACCTGAATAGCGTTCTCATCCTGTTTCTGTAGGGCCCAGGTCTCTGAGGCGTATGTTAATGCAAGAAGAACAGTGGAATCAAAGAGATGTGCCCGGAGCCAGAGGTTCTTCGTCCTCTTAGCTATTTCTTTGACGCTCTTGAAGATGTTCCAAGCTGCTCTCTTCCTCCTGCACTGTAGGATAACACTCTTTTGTCCTTCCTCAGGTAGCTTAGGTTTGTCAGGTCACACCCATCTAAGGACACTGAACTTGTATTGTAAGCAATGTCCTTTCTGTGTGAACACAGGAAGACATTTAATATTGTGCTTTGTAACTTGGGAGTTTATTGACTCCGAATAATATTTACTCCTGGGCATCTGATTTCTTGACTCAGTTGCTCTTAGTTCCTAGCACCCCAAAAGCAGGGTCCCGATGAGGGACTGAATGGACCCAGGGCAAGCAGTGAGCTACCCTGGCATCAAAATGGGCCATGCCAAAGAGCCACGATACTCAACTATAAGTTGATGGCATGATCATGGACAAATGCTGTCATGATCCAAAAGTAAGTAACGACGAGAATAGGACCCTGCTGGAGCTAGGAAGATTAACCTGGCCTGAGGACTGTGGAATGTATAGTGAGGTGTTCTCAGGAAGAACCAAACTAAATTTATATCTCTTACTGTGCTCATACAGAATGACATTGCTAGAAATATTAGAAGTAAATTTATTACAACTATTTAAGTAGATTACTAACTGAGGGAAGAACACACCCTTGTTGGGATCCCACCCTTGAGCAGATCTCCTAGTAATCTGAAGTAATCTTTGTAGATGAAATTTTATCCTTGAGTTAATCTGGAGGAGTGGTTTTACCTCTCTTTGTTGATGAGTCAGTATTCAACCCACCTTTATGTCACCTCCTTATGTGACTGCTATATAAACTAAGATGTAAGCTCGGAGAGGGAGTCAGAAGCGAGAGAGCTTGGGCTCCAGAGATCCAGAGTCTGAGCCAGAAGGAGAGAGGTTCCAAGATTGGGGCCCGGGAGATAAGGAGGCAGAGAAAGACAGGAGTGAAGAGGATTGGAATAAACTACTATTGATATAGACCAGCCTGGCCCTCGTTTCTTCTTCCGTCTGCCCTTGGCCAACAGCCGTTCCGATCCAGGCCACACACAGCGGCTCAAAAGCACCAAACGCAGGCGGTGAGACAATGCCATCAGTGAGACCGTGAACACACATCCTTCGGCGTGATAAGATTTTACACTGCACAACTCAGGTGCCAGGTCATTTGTCATGTTGAGTTCTCGACCTAGTTACACATAGCTGCTGCATTCGGAGATGTCCGTTGAGAGCGAATGGAACGTCAGGAATGAGACCATATTAATAATTGTTCTATTTTGGTTTTATGCTTCAACCTTACAGCTTTGAAAGTTTATTAGACTGTAAACATCTCTCGTCGATTGCCTGGAGCAGGCCCCAGTAACATCTCCTTCATCCTAGCCCTGAGAATTTTTTCAAAGATTCTCCAACTTTGTAGTCATCCCAGATGATTTTTAAAATTATGTCTATATCTTGTAACTTTTTCCCTTTTGTTTCTGTCTTTACTTTGTTTCTGTTTCCTTTTGTTTCTGCTCCCATTTTGCTAGAGCTTTTCCTTTTCCTCACCCATTGTGTAAACTTGAGTAAACCCTAGCTAAGGGTTTCTTGATCTTGTGTATTCTTTCAAAAAACCAGGTTTCGTTGGTTTCATTGCACTTTGCTGTCCTTTTTTTAAAATCTCTGTTTCATTGATTTTAGGGCGTTCGCCTTACACGCACGCGGCCCACATGGCCGACCCGAGTTCCATTCCTCCGCCCCTCTCGGAGAGCCCGGCAAGCTACCGAGAGTATTCGATATGCCAGACACAGTAACAACAAAGTCTCCAATGGAGACGTTACTGGGCCCGCTCGAGCAAATCGACGATCAACGGGAGGGCCTTTACCTTTACCTTTTTTAATATTTCCCTCCTGCTTAATTTGGACTCTCTTTTTAAAATATTTTTCTAGTATAAGATTAATATATAATATATAAGACATGTAACTAGGTTATTCATTTGGTACTGATACTTTTCTTGTTTCTTGATGTTTCATTACATTACTATAAACTTCCCCCTTCGAACAGCTTTTGTTGTGTACTAAATAGGTTCTGATAACTCATGTCTTCATTCTCATTTGTTTCAAAAAATCTTTCAGTTTCTTCTTTGATTATCTTTTCCGTGTAAGTATGGTTGAAGAAGTAGCATTTCCTTGATAGATCACAGAGGAAAATAATTCTTTATAATATTAATATTAGATAAAATATATAAGCATTAAAAATTGTTCTGGAAAATATACATTGTGATTATACTAGAAATATCAAAGAATTAAATTCAATTGCCTGCATTCTAGTCCTAATACTTAATCTAACTAGTAGTGTGATCTTAGATTAGAATTTAACCAACACAATCCCCTTTTTAATAAAATACAGGTGCCATACCATATTCTCCTCAAAGCTATTTTTAAATCTTATATTTCAGATCTATAGCTTACTTATTTGATTAAGAAATAAATTAATTAAAAAAATATAAATACTGAAAAAATTCTAAATTATTTTTTTTGTTATTTTTATTGAGGTTACATTGTTTATAACAATTATCTTTGGAAAGGGGGAGGGTGGGCCAACTCTATTGGTCCTCTGGGCTTACTTCTGGCTCCATGCCGTGGTATCACTCCTGGAGGAGCTCTGGGGACCACATACAATTCCAGGGATCAAACTGGGGTCAGCCATGTTAAGGCAAGTTTTTTTTTAAACGCAGTACCATATCTCTGACCTCAAAAGACTGTAATTTTAATCTCCCTTTCTCCTACCTCTTGCCCCATACCTGGGAAAAAACTTCAGTTTTGTGCATTTAACTTAAGTGTGCTACCACTGAACCATATACCTGTGTATATATTTATTACAGAAAGGATGTAGTTTGTAGGAGATGGATGAAACATAGCAAGACAACTCAAATTAGGAGAGCATAAGAAAAGATAAAAGGGCAAAAATTCTAGGAGGCAAGGAGATCAAATGAGCAATGAAAATCTGGAATTAAAACACTAGGTAAGAAATTTTTGTGACATAATTGGGTAAGATTTTGATAAATTTCATAGATCCTAGTGTTTATTTATTAGAGATAGTCATTGTTCTGTATATGTACACTAATTTACTATTTTAAACAAGATTATTTATTATATTAAACAAAATATATTTATCTTAAACAAGAGTGCACTACTGAAAAAAAATAAGATGGTTTGTTTTTCTGGGTGCAGAGAAACACTCCCTTATCTCTTGGATTTTCAGAGACTAGAACAATATCATAGATACTAGTAGGAGAAAAATACCAAATTGACATCCACATGAAATTTATAAAATGACTAATTTTAAAGTAAATCAAACTAAAATGATTTATATGATGTGTAAGGGCCTGAAAAATCAAGAACAGAGGAGAGGGTTTCCTAGGAAAAGAAGGATTGACTTCATAGGACACATGCTTCTAGATGTTTCTTGTCTTAAGACAGGTTTCTCTGATAAAAAAGGTTGTTTCTGGAGATATACCTAAATATAGGAAATCTGCATCACTTAAGTAATGGTAACAGTTCCTCCTCAGGTTCATGGGACCTTTAGTTAACTTTGGTAGTTTCACATTCAGAGGTGATACATACTGGAAAAGGCTACTCAGAACATCTTAGAAAAAAACTGTTTGAATCCTTTTGGGGAGACTGTTCCCACTGTTCAAATCATACATTTGAAACCACATTTTCTTGAAAATTAATTTACTGCTCTCTGTGTAATATAAGTTAATTCATTAAATGGCGAAGAAAATAATAATTACCTCAGAGGATGTTTTGAGGATCAAATGAAATAATGTTTACAGAGCAGTTAGCAGAGTCTCTAATACCTAAATAACTTAACATAGAAAAAGCTTAAACAGTTTTTATTTTATTTATTTGGAGAAGGGTTTGGGCCACACCTAGTGATACTCAGGCCTTACTACTGAACTTGTGCTCAGGGATCACTCCTGAGCATATGGAATGCTGGGGATTAAAACTGAGTCAGCTACATGCATGGCAAGCACTCTACCTCTGTATCATCTCTGGCACCAAAACATATTTTGGTAAGAAAGTCTAAATTTAGACAAAAAATTCCTATTTAAAAAACAATGTGCAATGTTAGGATATCTATACTGTTGTCCTAGACACTCACAAGAACCATGTTTATACTTAGTTCAAAAATGTTGCGGAGCTGCTCTTCTCCTCCCCACCCAGGTCAGTTTATCCACTGCTTCTCGAACCCGGGACTTGGATTTCTCCCTGCAAGCCCCCAAGGTGTCCTCTCGGACCTTGGGAGATAAAGCAGCTCTGAGCCTCTGCCTCTTCCTCTCCATCCCCCAAGCTGAGCTGGTCAACTCCCCCACCCAGTCTTTACTCCCCCCACACACACCAGGTTCCCGTGAGGGTGTAGCCACTTTAGAAGTGGGCATGGCTTCTGTAGAAGTGGGTGTGGCCTAATTTGGGCGGGCCAACACTCACGGGGCGCAGGTAGTTTAGTCATACCAAGGAATGTAGTCCCCACACTTACACTCCCACATGAAGAAACAACTTAAATCCCCACCACAAGGGGAGGTCAATGAAAAGAGTCCAGAAACCTCTGTAGGTGCTGCTCACCTAAGGGACCTCTCTGACAAAGAATTAAGATATGAAGTCATGAAGATGTTCAATCAACTCAATGAAACAGTCAGACAGATGTCCAGTAAATTGAAGGAGGATATAAAAGAAACAATGGATCGGACAATCGAGAAAATACGGGAAGAAATGAGAGCAGAAATTGGAAAGCTACGCACAGAAATGTCACGAATCAAAGATTCGGTAAAGGTAAAGGTAAAGGTAAAGGCCCTCCCGTTGATCGTCGATTTGCTCGAGCGGGCCCAGTAACATCTCCATTGGAGACTTTGTTGTTACTGTGTCTGGCATATCGAATACTCTCAGTAGCTTGCCGGGCTTTCCGAGAGGGGTGGAGGAATCAAACTCGGGTCGGCCATGTTGGCCGCTTGTAAGGCGAACGCCCTACCCGCTGTGCTATGTGCTCTCAAAAGTAGAATGACCACAGCAGAGGAAAAAATCAGTGAGCTGGAAGATTAGCAGCACCAAGCCAACAGGCAACAACAAACAATGGCAAGGGACCTCAAAATAGCTCTAGAGAGAATCAGAGTCTTAGGAGACAATTCCAAAAGGAACAACAGTAGAATCACTGGTCTACCAGAAACTCATGGAAACAATCTCAATGAAAAAGTGATGGTTAAACAAATCATCGCTGAAAAATTCCCAGAGCTTGACAATGCAGCCTTTCAGATTCAAGGAGACCAAAGAGTGCCAGATAAAAGAAACCCTAACAAAAACACTCAAAGACATATCATAGTTAGAATGATCGATGATGCCGATAGAAACACAATACTGCAAGCAGCAAGGTCAAAGAAGGAAATCACATACAAAGGAGCACCCCTTAGATTCACAGCAGATCTATCAGAGGAAACTCTCCAAGCTCAAAAGCAGTGGCAGGATATAGTGAATAAACTCACTGAAATGAATGCTTCACCAAGACTACTCTATCCGGCTGAACTCTCACTTAAACTCGAAGGAATGGTACACTATTTTCTAGATAAACAACAGCTCAGGAACTTCATAGACTCAAAACCAAACCTAAAACAAAGGCTAAATGGGCTACTATAAGACAAGACAAACCCTACAACCACAACAGACCCTTACAAAAAGATGACACAAAACCCCATAACAGTAATCTCTCTCAATGTCAACGGTCTAAATTCACCAATTAAGAGACACAGAGTGGGAAAATGGATTCAGAGACAGAACCCAACATTCTGCTGCTTACAAGAAACTCATCTCAATAGTCAGACTCAAAGTGAAAGGATGGAAAATAATCCTACAAGCAAACAGCTCCTTCACAAAAGCTGGGGTGGCCATACTAGTATCCTACAACATTAATTTCATGTTGAAAAAGATTCGAAGGGACAGTGAAGGCTATTTTCTCTTCATCAAGGGATACGTACAAAGGAAGAAATCATACTCTTAAATGTATACACACCTAATGAGGGAACAACTAAATATTTAAAACAACTGATAACAGATTTTAAGGAGAACATTGCTAGCAACACAATAGCAGTTGGAGACTTCAACACTGCCTTATCACCTCTGGATAGATCAACAAGGACAAAACTCAGCAAGGAATCATTGGCTTTGAAAGAACAAATAGAAGAGAAAGGGCTTATAGACCTATACAGGGCTTTACACTCCATAAAGGAAGAATACATATTCTTCTCTAGTGCACATGGAACATTTTCCAAAATAAACCATGTGCTAGGCCACAAAACATACCTCCACAGAATCAGGAAGATAGAAATAGTATCAACCATCTTTTCAGAGCACGATGCACTGAGGATAGAAGTGAATCACACACAGACACGGAGAACCAAATCAAACACCTGGAAATTAAACAACTCAATGCTGATGCCAACTGGTTCATCCCTTTTGGAAAACAGTATGGATGATTCTCAAAAAATTATATTTTCAACTCCCATTTGACCCAGCAATACCACTCTCAGGAATATATCCCAGAGAGGCAAAAAAGTAAAGTCGAAGCGACTATTTCAGAAGTTTTTAGATCAAGAACTCAGGTCTATCTGAGATTCTGCAGTTCTTCAATTCTACTTGCCTTTTACTAGTAAAGAAGCAGAAAGAGAAAATAATATGGATTAAATGAAAGAAAAAAATGGTACCAAAACGTCTGGAATCTTATCTACTTGTTCTGCAAATTTTGTTCACTCTCCAGGTCTCTTCACTCTTTGTTGCTTTGTTTCTTAAACCAGTCATGAGAGGTTCTAATTCCTCTCAGCCCTGATAAACCAGTTATAAACTCTTAAAAGTGACTTACATATTTGAAACTGAAGAGCATATACTTAGAAATTGTATGCTATGATGTGGTGAATTCGCTTTCATGGAAAAGTTTCAGTTCATGGTCTTATTAAATGAGCTCCACTACCATAGAAAAAACACTTAAGCTCTCAGAAGAGCTTAAGTGTCTTTCTTGAAATATGTGTCTGTATGTTTATACTTGTATAAATATACTTATTCACTCTTCAGTATTTGAATAATCTACTTGGGCTGAGGTGTAGCTTCATAAGAGCTATCTATGACTTCATAATAGATGGCACATCGATAATGATAACACATTGTCTGTTTTTTAGAATGAGAAAGATGACAAACTGTTTCCAAGATCCCTCATCTACTTCAGAAACAGCAGCTGCTTGAAATTGCTGTTGTACTTCTGTAAACATTGAGCCTGCTTTCTAGACATAGAGAGTCAGATCACTGAGATAAAAATGGGAAAAAATATATACTTGGAGATATTTCTCACTTATGGACACTAACCAAATCATGCAACCCTCTTTAACCAAACTCATGTTCCAACTGAATCAATACCAATATCAATAGCTAAACATATTGCTTACTTACACAAGTGGAAGTACTCATCTATATGTTTATTTAATACTCATAAATATCCTATGAAGAGGCACTGCCATTATCTCTTTCATTTTTATTGAAATCAAGAGACAGCCAGTAGTTTAAGTAAATTAAGTAGTTTAAGTAAAAGTCACAGTTAATATATGTGAGTCTAGAACTTGATTAAATTTTTATTAAAATTATACTTCATTGTTAGGAGCTTAAAATATGTTTCAATATGTAATACATTTACATGTTTCAAAATTTTAAAGTATAAAATAATATACAAAAATGTCATTCTCACTTGCTACCAATGTCAAAACGCAAGTAGTAGCTAATAGCTTTCCTTTCTCAGGTGTACTTGCAAGTAACAGCAAATGTTCTTTATTTGTTCTATTTTTTATACCCAGAATAGAAATATAAAATATATATTAGAAATATTTTAAAATATAAATTGAAAATATATATTCCTATGTGTTTTTGCATTTTAGTTTTTAGTGCAATGTATATGTTCTTAACAATATATCATGGATATTTTTTCATGGCCATGAATAAGGATATCTTTTCTCTTACAGAGTTAAGTAAACATAATTTAACAAGTCCCTTATTTCTAAACATTTAAATGACCTTGGATTTCTGATATTTATACCTTATGCATAGCACTGTCACTGTAGCACTGTCCTCCCATTGTTCATCAATTTTGCTCAAGCGGGCCCAGTAATGTCTCCATTGTGAGACTTGTTATTATTGTGTCTGGCATATCAAATACGTCACAGGTAGCTTGCCAGGCTTCGCTGTACCTTGTGCATAATAGACTTATAAATCTTTCATTTATTAAAAATACTTATAGTATTTTTAAGATAAAACTGACATACAGTTAATTGTATATATAAGAGTGTACATTTTGATGGGTTGTGACATGAGTGAAACCATCATCTTGATCTAAACAACTGACATATCCATCACTCTCAGAGATTTCCTAATCTTATAATCCTTCTCTCCTTTCTTTCCTTTCCTTCTCTTACTGTTCCAGACAGCTCTCATCTCATACTTAAAATTAAGTATAATATTAATAATTCTGATGACCATGAATTATTTTTAATTTTTTATAATAAAAAATGGGAAGGAATGGGAGTGAAGATAGATGGTCGGCAACTACACCACCTCCGCTTTGCTGATGACATTGTTTTAATAACACCAAACATCAGCCAAGCGGCACAAATGCTGGCCTACTTCGACCGTGAGTGTGGAAAAGTCAGACTACACCTGAATCTTACGAAGACAAGGTTTATGAGAAACAGCCTCTTTCCTGATGCCCCATTCACTCTCAACCATCTCCGAATGGAACAGCTATGTGTACCTAGGTCAAGAAGTCAACATGACAAATAACCTGGCACCGGAGCTGCGCAGGAGGAAGAGAGCGGCTTGGAATGCCTTCAAGAGCGTCGAAGAAATAGCTAAGAGGACGAAGAACCTCCAACTCTGAGCACATCTCTTGGATTCCACTGTTCTTCCTGCATTAACATACGCCTCAGAGACCTGGGCCCTACGCAAACAGGATGAGAACGCTATTCAGGTCTCCCAAAGAAGAATTGAAAGAGCTATGCTTGGAATATCACGTTTCACTCAAATGAGAGAAAGAATCCAGAGTTCCGACATCCATTGACAATCAAGAATCAGGGATGCTGTCTCATTTGCTAAGGTGTCAAAAATCAGATGGGCTGGTCATGTAATGAGATTTAAAGATGACCGCTGGACTAGAGCTGTTACTGACTGGATTCCATGGGATGTCAAAAGACCGCGTGGCTGCCCACCTACCAGATGGTCAGACTTCTTCATCAAGATCATGAACAATCGGTTTGAGGCTCTTCATGTTCCTAGAGTGAACAAACTCCATTGGGCTACATTAGCACGCTACAGGGACAAATGGAGACGTTACTGGCACACACTCGAGCAAATGGACAATTAACGGGAAGTCAAGTGATCAAGTAATTATAATAATAAATAGAATCATATGCTTTTAATTTTTTATATTCAGTATTTCTACTTGGCATATTATCATGAGATTCATTCATGTTTTGGGGTTTGTTTATAATGTATGTCATCGATTTAAAATTTATTAATATTTTATTGCTCGAGCGGGCCCAGTAACGTCTCCATTGGAGACTTTGTTGTTACTGTGTCTGGCATATCGAATACTCTCGGTAACTTGCTGGGCTCTCCGAGAGGGGCGGAGGAATCGAACTCGGGTCGGTCATGTTGGCTGCATGCAAGGCAGACGCCCTACCCGCTGTGCTATCGCTATAATTCATTATTGTTATGCATTTTGCGTGTTTTATTATTTTATTATTGGAAGCTGAGATCATAAATTCAGTAACTTTTAAAATTTTACTTAAAGGAGTTTAAAGTCATAAATTTCTGCAGAAAAAATGTGTAAAAGACTTTGGGTAACAGAAAATATTTTCCCACCCTACTGTGGGTTTGTAGGATAAGCATTCAAACGCACATCAACAAGATAGTAGGAGAAAAACACTAACTTGATTTTCTGTTCACAAGGATTCTACAAAGACCTAAATTCCAAAGTTCGTCAGTGTGGAAAATTGAAACCTAAGCTAAGTAAATAATGGGACAAGGCTGTAGTATACAGTTAGTTAGGATGGGAATCTACAGGATAAGAAAATGATATCTTACATGATGAAGACCATATGCTCTCTAGTTAGATGATTTCTCTGCCATATATATAAGTTTCTCTGGTATAAACATTACTTTTGGTAAAAACCCTAATTCAAGATAATAACCTCATTTTTCACCTTTAGGTAGTTATTAGAGTGGTAAAATGTTCTTGTAGTCTGCAAGGCCTTAATTGACCTTAACTTAAAATTATTCACATGTCAAAGTGACATGTCTCATGAGATATATCAACTTCAGTATTTATTAGAAGGAGTTGGGCTCTAAAGAGAGCTCTGAATAAACCACAAAATTTGTGTTTTCTCTTGGTATTTTTGAAGTCTTTTCATGCCAATTATTTATCTGAAAGGCAAGAAAATGTCACTAGGGATCTTTCTAAATAAAAAATAGAAATAATATTTTTACTCTGAAACTTGCTTATACAACATTATCAAATATTTGGGGTATTTAGATTTTGAAGGTTGATTTTATTACTATTTTAGAATGAATCCTCAGTATACATATTAAGAAGTTTTACATAAAGCTAAGTATTTTGATGAGTAGTGAATAGCAAAACCTTCATTTTGAGGTTGGCAGACGGTGGCAGAGATATAAAATATCACTGTGATACAGATTCCTTGTTCCCATACACAAAATATGATGAAAAAATTAGGTTGGACCCACTTCAAGATACAAACCATCTATCTTTCAGGCAAACTCAATGGGGACATGAAACTTTGTGCCTGCCCTTCCATAATGTCTGGATATATACTAATAGTGCCAATACTTACAGCAACTCAGCAAATTATAGGTAGGATGAAGATAACAACTGAATAGAAGAAGATCCTATCCCTGACCCAGATCCTAGACCTGAGTCACATTCTCAAGCCTAAGTCCCGTAGATGAACTCCCATAGGAGAGGGTGCCAAAATCCAAGATAGATGCATAAACCCAGGAGAAGGAAAACATTGACTCTTTTCATTCTTATGAAAAGATCATAGCCTTTTAATTTACCCAATTTATAGATGAATTATATCAAGAAAGTAAACTTTTATGTTGTATTCTCTTAGCTAACAGTTTCTTTTTTTCTGTCATATTAGAGATAATAAAATCATTTAATTAAAATTTTATTATAAAATTGAATTATTAATAATATATCCTGAGTGCCTGGGAAAACTAACTCTTAAGCATGCTTTTGAATCAAATCCATATATTTAACCTTTATTTCAATTTCACATAAATAGTTCATTTGTCCATTTTGCTTTTTTGGGTCACACCTGGCAGTGCTCAGGGCTTACTCCTGGCTTTGAACTCATTGATCACTCCTGGTGGGATTCAGGGGACCATTTGGGATGTGGGGATTGAACCCAGAGCAACTACATGCAGGACAAGCACCCTGTCAGCTTTACTCTCTCTCCTTCCATATCTATTTAAACAGTTTTAAATGGATTTTTACATATCATCTTCCAATATCAACTTCCTCCAGCAACTAATATATAAAGATATATATTAGAATCTTACTCAGAACTATAAAAACAAGATCTTGGGGCTAGAGAGATAACAAACTGAGTGCATTGTCTTTACTCTTGATATCCAGATTTGATCAGAGCCAGGAGCAGGCCTTGAACACCACTAGGGATACCTCAAAACAAAAACAAATAAAATGGACAGGAAAAAAGCAATCCTTTCATTTCTATGCAGTCACGGTCACGGTCCTTCCGTTGTTCTTCGATTTGCTCGAGCGGGCCCAGTAACGTCTCCATCGTGAGACTTCTTGTTACTGTGTTTGGCATATCGAATACGTCATGGGGAGCTTGCCAGGCTCTGCTGTGCAGGCGAGATACTCTCAGTAGCTTGCCGGACTCTCCGAGAGGGGTGGAGGAATCGAACTCGGGTCGGCCATGTTGGCCGCTTGTAAGGCAAACACCCTACTGCTGTGCTATTGCTCCAGACCTTCTATGCAGTAATTCTTTGAAATTATCCCCGATTTTTAATGTTGTCCTCCATTGACTTAACTTATTTTATGATCTTTACATAAGCAGAATAATACTGTACCTAACCTTTTGTGAACCTACTTTGTACTTTTTTGAGGTTCACTCATATTGTTCTCTCCAGTGATTTCACTTCCCAGAGAACCTTGTGGATATGGGTCCCCAGAGTCCTGTGGTGTAGAGTGCTGGTCACAGCTGACTCAAAGCCAAAAAGGACTATTAACCACCTTCTCAGGATACATATATTTGTTAATTCTATAGCCAGGACCAAGTTGATCAGTCAGATTCCTCCTTAACAAAATGCTCTCTTTAGTCTTTGCACAACAAAGGGAGCATGGTGAGGGATGATGTGTTCACAGCTGGAGCTTATCTGGCTCTTGAAACTCCCATGAAGGCTCTTTAATCTAGGAATGGATGCAAATAATGGCTGTAGAGAGGATAGGTAAGGTAAGGTAAAGGCCCTCTCGTTGTTCCTCGATTTGCTCGAGCGGGGCCCAGTAACGTCTCTATTGGAGACTTTGTTGTTACTGTGTTTGGCATATCAAATACGTCACGGGGAGCTTGCCAGGCTCTCCGAGAGGGACGGAGAAATCGAACTCGGGTTGGCCATGTTGGCTGCGTGCAAGGCAAACACCCTACCATTGTGCTATTGCTCCAGCCCATAGAGAGGATGATAATTCTATTAGATTTCTTATTGGGCCATTTTAGGAATGTCAGTCCAGATATTTATTATGACAAATTGGTTCACACAATTAAACAGACTAAGAAGTTCCAGATCTCGTATATACATTTTGGAGACCCAAGCAAGAAAGCTGGTGCTGTAATTGTGCTCCAAGACTCAGCAACTAAGAACCAGGGTTGTTGATGTAGATATGAGCAAGAACCAGAGATGCTGGGAGTTTCAGCTTGGCAAAAATGCAGGAAGAGAAAAAATCCTCCCATGTTTTTTTTTTTGTCCTGTTCAAATACTAAACAAATTGAATGTCACCCATTCACATTAGGGAAAGTAATCTGCTTTACTGAACCTGAGGGTTTAAATGCTAATTTCACCCAGACACATGATCATTCATAGAGGCACTTATAAACAATTTTTTGTTTGTTTGGGGGCCATATCTGGCAGTGTTTATGAGTCACTCCCCACTCTGCTTGGGTTGTCCTGGCAGTAGTCAATGTAGTATTGACATTAAACCTGGAATTCCTGCATGCAAAACATGTGCTCATCCCCTTAAACTATCTCTCTGGTTCTAAATTCTTGTTTCATCTGGATACTTTATAGTTGAGTTGACAGATAAAACTAATCAACATAGAATGGGTAGCACAAGTTTGGTTTAAATTAAATTTTTCAATATCACTGTCTTACCCAGTTTCCACCATCAATTTATATCAAGATCAATATATTAGAATATTACTCAGAACTATAAAAATATAGATCTTGGGGCTAGAGGGATATAACAGACTGAGTACACAATTCTTGAATTGACTCAATGCCTTGTGATTTTTCATTTGTTTTAAGTTATACAGGACTATGTGATATCTTTGTAACTTTATAGAAATTCCCCCCCACCCGCATTTAAATTTATCAAAGAAATTAGCAAAGCAGCAGCAAAAGTGAACAGATGTAACTAAATTTATATAGCCAGAAAATATGCAAAAATGGTGTTTTATAATCACATGTGAACCAATTAAGCACTGGAGAGTGGTAGGTAGAAGAGAGGGCAAGTAGAAGAAAGACTTGCAGGCCTATAAGCAAGAAAATAGAGGGCAGGACCAGCTACCACCATGCTGAGACCACTCTCCGCACACATGAAGGTACTGGCAGAGGGACAAAGTCACGCGGGTTCCGGGGCCGAGATCTCCAAGCCTACTCGGATTTGGGTCAAGCATCCTCCACCCAGATCCTCCAAATTCCAGTAGGGAGGGGTCACACCCACCAACTGGCCCCCTGGCGCCATGTAATCCCATCAAAGGCCAATACTCAGAGACTATAAAAACCAGCTCCCGGAACCGCGTGGCCGCATTTGCGGCCGTGTGACATCCTATTATGACATCTTATTATCTCATTACTACTTTGGACAAACTGGCAGGCTACCGAATGTAGCCTGCCCACATGGCAGAGTCTGGCAAACTCCTCGTGGCGTACCCAATATGCCAAATACCAGTAACAATGATGGGTCTCATTCTCCTAAAGAGCCT
The DNA here is from genome assembly GCF_029834395.1 of Sorex fumeus. NCBI lineage: Eukaryota > Metazoa > Chordata > Mammalia > Eulipotyphla > Soricidae > Sorex > Sorex fumeus. Next base: position 21,866,917 of record NW_026606091.1, on the reverse strand, counting down.
TGAATATAATCTCAGGGCTAGGATGAAGGAGACGTTACTGGGGCCTGCTCAAGGCAATCGACGATTAACAGGATGATTTGTGTTTGTGATTTGTGATTCAGACAATAGACACTGGGATAGAGAATATAAAGATTAAGATGAAGGTTTGAATCACTATAGGACTACTCAAACACTTTTTGTTTGTCTGTTTTTGGGCCCGACTCACCAATGATCAGTAGTTACTTGATGTTGGAGTTCTCTCTAGTGGTCAGTTGGTTGTGCCAGAGAGAACTCCAACATCTCCTGGCTCTGCATGCAGGAATTACACCTCACGGTGCTTCGAGGGCCACATGGGGTTCTGGGGTTCGAACTCTAGTTGGCCATGGCAAGGCAAGTGTGCTACCCACTGTACTAATGCTCAGTCTTCAACTACTTAAACACTTTTTGGGATTTATTTTGAATAAGACATTTAAATAATAAAATACCTAGAAAAAAATGAGAGATTATATTTATTGGTTGGAATGGTACCTTAAAGGAATAATTCCTATGCCTATTCACAGCAGGTAACCTGGTAATATATTTATAGGCAGATTTTTAAGCCAACCTTCTATTCTACTTGAATAGAGATAATTCTAGAGCTAAAAAGACAAAAAAAAAACTGCTATAGATAATAAAAAAACCAAACATTTTAAGTCCCGCAAGTAATTCTGGTTCACAGACCAGTTGGACCTGACCAATTTAGAAAACAGACCTCTCAATCTCTTTTTGACTGTGAGACAGATGTCCAATCTAGATGAAACCCATATCTAAGTAACTTACATGGGTGAAATAGTATTCCTACAGGATCTTTTTCTACCATTTTAGAGTGGGAAATAAAGTGAGAATAAAGTCAATAATCTTATTTGAGAAGTTAACCCTCAGAAAACATGCATCTAGGGACCCAGTTACCTACTAAATCAGCAGAAGAGATCATTCTTATAATACCTGTTCATCAGAATAAAGTTTCCCTTTGCAATCCAAAAGTAGGACATCCCTTTTTGGTATGATCAGGCAGGTTATTTTGGGCATCTTGGAACATGTGAAAAATTTTACATGCAAATTAATGTTAATTGTATCCCCAGACCTCAAATACGAATGTCCTACTTTAGATAGTAGGAAAACTTGTGTGACAGGGAACCAGGGGACTTAGAAGTTCTCTTCTTTAAAAATGCAGAATATTTATGAAGAAATTTTCTTTTACAACGGAACCCAGTAAGGACCTCTTAGAGAAGAATATATACAACTTGGTGTTGCCTGACTCATTCTTTATGTTCACTAATTTAGAATCCTTGAGTAAGGAGGGTCTTTTGCCCTAAAAGATTGATGAGTTCCTGGAATAGCAGAGCTCATCTTCTTCCAAGAACTTGGAGAAATACATAGAAGGAATCAAAAAGAATTGGCATGATGCTGTATTTCTTAAAAATATCTTTTGGCATGAAGATTTCTCACAAGTGAAATAATAATTATGGAAAACGAAGTGCCGCCAGCAATTTTTTCAAGTCCTTCCCAAATTATCTTCCTGGGCAAAATTTTCTTAAAAAGGAACTTATTTTAGTCCACACTGAGTAAAGGTCTGGAGCGATAGCACAGCGGTAGGGCGTTCGCCTTACAAGTGGCCAACATGGCCGACCCGAGTTCAATTCCTCCACCCCTCTCGGAGAGCCCGGCAAGCTACCGAGAGTATTCGATATGCCAGACACAGTAACAACAAAGGAGACTGAGTAAAGGGCTGGAGCGATAGCACAGCGGTAGGGCGTTCGCCTTACAAGTGGCCAACATGGCCGACCCGAGTTCAATTCCTCCACCCCTCTCGGAGAGCCCGGCAAGCTACCGAGAGTATTCGATATGCCAGAAACAGTAACAACAAAGTCTCCAATGGAGACGTTACTGGGCCCGCTCGAGCAAATCGACGATCAACGGGAGGGCCTTTACCTTTACCTTTACCTGAGTAAAGGTTGAGGAAGCTATAGGAGTATCTCTGAAGCAACCATGGTGCTTATGTAGAGGATTTGTTTGTTTTCTATAATGTCTTTCTGAGGGTTATATAAAACAGAAGTTTTCTGTAATGCTGTTTGAAGTCACATTTTGAGAGACTGATTGTTATACATAAAATTGATACGTGAATCTTAAGGACACACAAGTTTTGCTCACAACAAAGGAAAATCTTGTAGGATTAAAGAATATCAATATGTCTACATAAAGACACATTTAAAGAATTGAGTGATGGCTATAGAATTATTCACAAGACAAGAAGTCACAATCCGTAGAAAAGAGAATTATTTCATCATCAGATACGGCAGAGTAGATATCTCTGCATGGCATCTTTGGTTTATTTCAACAGTATCATGCCTAGCATGGAGAAGGGGGAAAAAAATGGAAAGGTACAAATACAAGTATATTCTCTCCTTTTTGCATCACTCCTTCATTAACTGCGATTCTTGTTGTATACTCTGTAACCTCTTTTCTACGTTTGCATCTAAAAAAGCGCAGAATATTCATGAAGATTTTTCTTCTTACTGGGAGCCATGATAAGGGGTGGAGAGGAGAGCAAGAGCTTCAGCAAAAGCTTAATTCAATCTTTAATTAGCAATTGGGTTTTGGGAATCAGGATGAAAATTTTAGTGACTGAAGATACCTGAACATTTGTAGAAATTATCTGACTTTTATAAACATATTATAAGATATATTAGGTGAAAGCTACGATCAAATGATTAGGATTTTGAGGAGTCCCCAAAAGTAATTTGTAAAGTTCCCTATAACTATTTAATCAAACTGATATTGAGAAATAACCAGGCAAAATAATGCCCTGGTTATAATCTCCACAAAAGTTCCAAGATGTATTTTCTACTTGCCAGGACTCCAAATTCAGTCTTCCTTAACAAAATATGATGAATCTCTGGATTAGGACCAGAGTGTTAAGCATCAAGTTATTTTGATATTTTATGGACCATAGTAATGAGTAGGTCCTATGACTAGTTTTATTTGGTACGTTAGGCTGAGGTGCCCTGTATCAGTTTAGAGCTCAAACATTTAGAAGCCAGTGTCCAACCCTCTAGGTAAACTTCTCCAGGCATAGCAACAGAGGGTAAATGCTCCAGAGATTAAAATCAAAAGAGTAGAGCCTTTTTCATCCTGGATCCCTATACCCTGCCTTGAGTGTGACTTGTAGCACAAACCAGAAATACTTCCAATGCACAGTATAGTATTTTGGGTTTGTTTTACTATAGTACTTGTAAGAGGTGGTCCCAGTCAATCAAGACTTTTTTTGCAAGAGTCAGCAGAAATTGTAGCTCGGGGAAAGACATGAAGGAAGGCAAAGGATACCGCAATGAAGCTTTCCCCAGTGTTATGGGAAAGCAAGTGAAGATATTTAGTAAACCACTATAGTAAAAGGTTTTCATGAACAGAATACTTTAGTATCATATTACAGATTTAATATGACATGAAGAATTGTCATTGGCAACTTTCATGATTAATTAAAAATTAATAAATCAAAATATATAATTAAGAAATTGCATCAAATATAGGCTTTTTAATCATTTGTTTTCTAATGAAATAATGATCATTAAGAGTGATCGATTAGCGCAATCAGCTCATATAACTTTAATATATTTGAATACAAATGACTACAAAAATTTTATTGAATGACTCCAGCTGTGAAACAGTTGGACTAAATTTCTGTGTATGAACATTAATATGTATGCATTTATACTATTATGCAGAGAGGTGAAATTCATATTACAAGTTAAAAGATTGAAAAGATATCAAGGGTAGACAGAAAATTACACAACCATTAGTTTTGTATTTGTTTTTCTGAGTTTCCCCAGAGATTTTCTGTACCTTTTCATTTTCATTTAATTGTATCTCAAGAATGATGATATAAAATGCAAAGTACTCAGAAAATGCATTGCTTCTTCAACATGAATGCCACATCAATATGAAATATAAGTAGGCTTATTGGCAATAATCTGGTGGCACAGTTTACTCTGTTAATTCTGATGGCATCAATGTGATCTACAGGTTCCCAGATCAAACTGTTAACTGTACATTTATCATTATTTTATAATATTCAAGAACTTAGGTATTGAACTTTACACATGTATATGTATCATATCACATGTATATGTATATGTAGCATTATGCTCTCCACATATGCCCCCCAAACTCCAGTACTGTTCCACCATTAAGACCTCTCTATTCATTCCTCCTATTATCCTATTATCCTTCACGCCTCCTATTATTCCTCCTCTTATCCTTAAATTAAAAAATTTAATTCTTGCAATAACACAAATTTTACTGCATCTAGAAATTATGTTATTTCAAGTTCATTTGCTATAATTATTAGTAGCCCAATATAAATGAAGCTGTCAATAATTATTGTCCTTCATTTCCTTACTTGTTTCATAAGAATGATAACAACGACATTAGTATATTTTATCCTGAAAGGCACAATTTCATCTTTTTATAATAACAAAGTAATCTCACTGAGTATATTTTCAAAAGCTTCCTTACCTGATTATTTGTTGTTGGGAAATTATGTTGATTCAATGTTTGGGTTATTATGAATATTATTGCTGTGAAAACAAATGTGTAAATATCTTTTTGAATTATTGATCTTATCTTTTTCATGGGCTAGAGTGATTGCACAGCGGTAGGGCGTTTGCCTTGCACGCAGCCAACATGGCCGACCTGAGTTCGATTCCTCCGTTCCTCTCGGAGAGCCCAGCAAGCTACCGAGAGTATCTTGCCTGCCCGGCAGAGCCTGGCAAGCTCCCCGTGATGTATTCTATATGCCAAACACAGTAACAACAAAGTCTCCAATGGAGACGTTACTGGGCCTGCTCAAGCAAATCGATGAACAACGAGAGGACAGTGACAGTGACAGAATTTTTTTTTTAAAGAAACAGGTTATTTGGACAGTTGTAAGATCAAAACTTATTGCAGGTTTGATTTATGTATCCCTAAAGATAAGTGATAAGTATTTTTGATGTGTCTGTATTTCATCTGTATGTCTTCTTTTAAGGCACTTTGTTCTCAGGGATCACTCTTGTCAGGGTTACCCTGGCAGAGCAATGTGGGATCGAGGGAACCACATAGGATGTCAAGTGCCAGGAATCAAACCCCAGGTCAGCTGAATTCAAGGCAAACATCTTAATTGAATGTCCTATTGCCTCAATCCCTATTTACACACTTTTCACTTGGATTTCTCCCTCCCTGCTCCCTCCCTCTCTCTCTCTCTCTCTCTCTCTCTCTCTCTCTCTCTCTCTCCTGCTTTTTAAAATTTATTTCTGTGAGACTATATCTGGTTGTCCTTAGGACTAAATCCTGACACTCTGCTCAGATATTACTTCCGGCAATGCTTGGAAAACCATGTGGTGCTAGGCATCAAAACCTGCTCATCTGAAAGCATGCCAAGCACTTTATCCACTATATTTTCCACCCTGCCCCCCCCCGAGTTATTTTTTTCAATTTGAGGTAACCTCACTTTCCTAGTCATTTCCCTTGAAATTGGAGTTGAATCTCTAAAGACACTCTGGTACTGAGGTCCTGGAGTATGCCACCTACAGTTTCTTCTTTGCTTCCCCCCGCTGTTATTGTGATGCTATTGACTGCTTCTGAGAGTTTCAGAATTAGTTGTACCTAGGAATATGTTATATCATTTGTATTTGCTATATTCTATATTTTTTGCAATTCCCTAATTTTCTTAGTAGACAAGCCTATTCTGCTTGAACATCATAAAAATGTCTATTTCTTTATGACAACCGCATGTAAGAAAAAACTATGACAGAAGCTTATGCATTTCAGATAGATATTAAATATCTAATAAGTCTGAGAAAAGTAGACCATTATTTAAAAGGAACTAAAATGGGTGGTTTTATAAAAGGCCAAATGACAATGTGACTGTACCATTGACACCAGAGTCTTTCAATAAACCAACCTACAATTTGTGAGCAGTTGGCAAAAAGGACACTTAAGAGAAATAAGGCTCATTTTACAGTTATTTCATCCAGGGCATAGGGTGTTTTTCTGATTCAGTCTTATAGTCAGAGAAAATTTATCTTTTTTGTCCTACATATCTCGAAAAATGGATTACTAATAAATAGCTTTTTCATGGTCAGAAAAACAGATACATATGAATTTTCTCTCTGATGTTGATCATGTTTTATGCCAAAAACTATATTTGACTTAAAATCTTATTTTAAGTTTTTTAATGACTTCTCTATCAATATGGAGGTCAGTTAGAGACTTTTTAAAAATAGGAATGTACAATTCCTCTCAGTGGTTTTCTGTTTCTTTTCAATAAGAATAGTTTCTTGACTCCCCTTATAATCTCAGAAGCTACTCTAACAACCTTTTGGCCCATTCTGCCTATATCACATTCACCACTTGTTCTGATTCAATTTTCTTTTCCAAAGAAAGTGTTAGAGATAAATTATCCCTTTTTCTCTATCTAATTTTATCAACTTATGTATCCAACCCTGAATAAAATGGACTAACGGTAAAATTTATTTGGTTAAAAAATTTATTGTAATATTGTCAGATAGTTCACTCATTTCAAGCATTATCATTCTCTGTATTTTTAGTAAAAAAATAATGAGTACCATATAGTCACTAAAAAGGAAACTGAAGTTTATTTCATAATAAATTTGTGCCAATCATTAAAATTAATTTTAACTAACTTTTTAATTATGGTGAAATTATAGCCATATAAATTACATATCCACAGGTCAATTTTTAATCAATGTAGAAAATTATACCCCTACCTCCTTAGAGGGAACTTGATTTATGTAGTTTCTTACAGAAAGTTTTTACTAATAATATGATTAGCATTCATGTTGTTTTATAAATGTAAAATGCTGTTTGTATGACTCTGTTATTAATAACTTAACTATGCGTCTTAAAGATATTTCTATATCAAGGCACTGCCAGAGGTTCAGAGGTTTCAGAATATATATATATATATATATGGATTCAACTTGCTTGGTTCAAAACAAAATCTGACTCAATCTATTTGGCACACAAACTCAAGTTCTTTTTGCTTATAACTTAATACTTAAAATTTTAATATTCACTCAAAAAATTTGATAAATAAAATTTCAAGACCCAATTTGGACATACAACTTGCTTATTATCATCATAGAATTAGTGAAAATTTTGAGACTGTGCCAACTTTTTTTTTCCTTGTTGAACTTGAATGTAGAAAGAGCTCTTTCATAATGTCACTTTCATTTAGAATCTGATACAAATGCACTATCTGTGAAATAGGTATTCAGTGGGGTTTAAAATAAAAAGAGTGACCATTTATGGTGGGTTAATTGTTTTCATTGAAAGATTTCTGAGGGCAAACCCAATTCTTATTTTATTTATTTATTTATTTATTTATTTTTGGTCAGAAAATGAGAAGAGCAAGGGAATTATTTATAATTTTCAGGGAAAATAGGGTGAGAAAATGCAGTCAAGCTGAATTTCACACATTTCCTACAGAGAATCAACTATATCAGTTTGGTTTTAACTACTTTGTTATCTCAAAGTTCTATATGTGAGAAAGAAAGGCAAGAATCAAGTCCCAAACAGTAATATATCAGTGAGGAAATATTAATCCACAGTTCTATATTATTAGGAAATAATGTCCTCAGGTTGCATAGATTTCAGAACTCAAGTAGTACATCTCTGCATCTCTGGATATAGTTCCTTTCTGTTTTTCTTTGGCAGGGATGGGGGTCACACCCAGTGATGATCAGCAGTTACTCCTAGCTCTGTATTCAGGGATCACTCCTGGTAGGCTCAGAGGACCACATGGATTGCTGGGGGAACAGTTGTGTGCAAGGCAAATTCCGTTTGTGCTGTACTATCATGCTGGCTTTCGAATCCTTTTTTTCTTTTCTGCCCCTGGTATATTTTTCTGCCCAGGCACATTTTTTTTCTTCCCTAGATACATTTCATGTACTTTCTTGTGGACATGCTTTAAACATAGTAGATTACTAGTATCTTGTTCGCGTTGAAGGACTTTTCAGAACATAGCTCTTTTGAACATAGCTCTCTGATTTTTAAAAATAATATCGTGCACATATGTATATGAAAAAGTGAGCATAGCTTAAGTAAAACTTCACGAATTCAATGTGAGTACAAAATGTAAGACTGAATCAAGAGTCAGAACACTGAGCATCTAAGAAAACTTAACATTTCTCCTTCAATCAATATGCTTATCCCTCAGGATAACTGCTATGCTATCTTCTAACCTGAGCTTAATTCACTGCATGTTTGTACTTTGCAGAAACAGAATCAAGCAGAATGCATTCCATGTGTGAATTTTCTCACTCCAGATATGTTTGGGAGATTTACTCCTATTATGATCAGTTGTAGCTATTCATTTTTTTAGTATACATGGACATGTATGATATTATATTCTTTTTGATGTAGCACTGTAGCACTGTCCTCTCATTGTTCATCGATTTGTTCATGGAGCGGGTACCAGTAACGTCGCCATTGTGAAACTTATTGTTACTGTTTTTGGCATATTGAATACAGGAAGCTTGCCAGGCTCTGCTGTGTGAGAGAGATACTCTCTGTAGCTTGCCGGGTTCTCCAAGAGGGATGGAGGGATCGAACCCGGGTTGACCGAGTGCAAGGCAAACGCCCTGGCCGTTGTGCTATCACTCCAGCCTGCCTTTAGAAAATAAATTAATTAATTAAAAGGCTAGAGCCATAGTACAGCGAGTAGGGTGCTTGCTTGCCATGCAGGCGGCCGACTCAGGTTCAATCTCCAGTATTCCATATGAATGCTTTTTGATGTATGCTTGTTTATAGCCATTTTGAATATCTTAGACATGTCTTTAGTGTACATATTTTTGTTGAATATAGCATCTACGTCATCAATGTGCATATTTTGCCCTTTCTATTGGGTTGCTACATTTCATTGATTTTTAGAGTTCTTTGTGGCTTTTGATAGATATTCTTTGTGAGGAATAAATATTAAAGAGTCTATTTTTGTTTTTACTTTCAATGTTGTCATTTAATAATAAGAGATTTTACTTCTAATGCCTGCTTTTTCAAAAAAAATTCCCTTATGTATAATACTGTTTTTATCTCCTTGAGAAATATCTACCTGCCCCAAGGTCATGAAGATATTCTGTTTTTTTTATAAAAGTTTTATTTACATTTTACATTTAGACAGACAATCTATCTGAAATTGATTTTTTTAGGGTATAATTTGATTTAGTTCAACATGGCAAAATAACTTATTTCTAGCATTGTTCTGCTAAAGATACTGCACTTTTGTGGAGGTCATTTAGTGGCCTTAAATCTGTTTCTATCAGCATGAATTAAAAATATCTTGTAGATTTCTGTGGCAACCACTGTAGCACTGTAGCATTGTCCGTCTGTTGTCCATCAATTTGCTTGAGAGGGGAACCAGTAACGTCTCCATTGTGAGACTTGTTACTGTTTTTGGCATATTGAATATGCCACAGGTAGATTGCCAGACTCTGCCATGTGAGCGAGATACTCTCGGTAGCTTGCTGGGCTCTCTGAGAGGGACAGAGGAATCGAATCCGGGTTGTCCGCGTGCAAGGCAAATGTCCTACCCGTTGTGCTCCAGCCCCTGTGGCAACCACGAATTTCATAATGTTCAAGGCTATGAAACATCTCAAAATTGTCTCTCATATTAATTTTCAAGTTTCATAATCTGTGATTCATTCTATAGTCCTTAACAATGAATTAGCCATATTCCTTTCTACAACGTATTTATGTATTATATTTTTATCTCTTGTTTGCTTTTACTCTCCCTTATTACATAAAGGCCTATTGTTCTCTCTTGTCCGAATTTAACCATTGCTTTAAGGCACATTATCACTCCCTTGGCTATTAATGTACTTATTTCTATAAATTCACTTGTAGACTTTATTCTTACGTTATCAAATGAAATACTTTCAGTGCCCATATTTTTAGGTAAGAAAATTTAAGATGAGTTAACAAATATACCAAAATTTACATGGCTGTGAGGTATTAGATGCTAATGCTAACGTTTCCTGTTAGTTTATGATAACATATTTTCCAGAAGTACATTTCAGAGCTGTTGTTTTTCTAAAATGCTTAAAGGATCAAACGAAGGATTACAAACAGTGATAACATTGTATGAAAACTTCCTTACAATGTTTATTTCACTAAGAATGAAGATTCATTTATACATTCAAATCATAGTAAGTAAAGTTAAAGAGAAAGCTATGTAGGGATGAAATATTACTATTTCTGAACTTCAGTCTTCCTTTAATACTTTTTCTCCCATTTGGGCCATTATGATTATAATTAATCATAATGTGAGGGATGTTAAAATTTTGGGAACAAGGATTTGTATAATCACTGAATCTTCTTCATTTCTTCCTTATAATGATATCAAGGATAAAGTTCAGATGTGGCACCAAATTTCCTAAAAGAGTAAGTTCCTCAGAACAAATTAATCTGAAAACCTCTCTTCACATAACTTATTATTTAGATCCTCAGAGTTTTAAAATACTGTATTGTCTATACAAATCCTGAGGACTTAATGAGACATGGATGAGTAATTCTTCATCTAGCAATTGAATTTATAGTATATTAATACCTCAGTTCTTTTTAAGAATTTATAATTTTTAACAATGATAATTAAAGTTACTCTATAGTATCGTTAAAAAGTACAATTTAATACTGAATTGCCATCTTTAATGGTGTGCTATAATTTTATATTTGAGGAAATTGCTCCACAGTGCATTTTATGTTCATATTATTCTTGAATATTTTTAAGAAAGTTAGACTTCATGAGTATTTGATTCTGCTACTTTGAGCATGGTAAATATAATTTGAAACAACTTCAGGGGCAAGGGTATAGATTACTGTAACCTGCATAAAAGTGCTAGAGCAAATCTGCTTGGTAATATCAAGGTATATTTTGATGGTTTTTGTTTTCTTTCATTTAACTTTATACTACATTCCTTTAAGTCTTACTTTGTCTTCCATGAAACACTCTTTCTTGTGTCTGAACATCTTAGAAATCATGTTTTATTTAGCTATTTTTTCTCTACAAATACTTTATTAAAGTGCTTGGCACAATTTTGTGCTTTCCTGAGTTGTAATTATTCAAGGGTAATGTTTGACGAGTGTCTGTGAAATGACTTAGTTTGTGATGTGAATTGCCACGAGGTTATTGCTCATAGTTACTGAATCAAATATTTCAAAATTAATTATGTGTTGTCACTGAACCACTATTTTTAAAATCAAATTATGATACAAACAAAGGACAAAATCTAATTTACACCTTTCTTATTAAAAACATCTCTGATGGATTCTGATTCCAGTAAGGAAGAAGTAAGTAGCTCTATTTATGTTTTATTAATAACAGTGAAAATCTTAGATGAAATTCAGACAATAGCATTGAAGTGTTGGAAATTGTAAATAAGAGCAGGAAGAGCAGGTAAACTGGGGAAGAAGTAAGCACCAGAAAAATTGCTATCCTTTGGAGACCTAGTCTGTTCTAAAAATCTTTGCTTTTTTTTAGATTATAGATTATTTACTTTGACATCTACAAATACTTAAATATCACACTGCTGCAATCGTGAATGTCTCAGAGAGAAAAGATTATTTAGTTATAGGAACAAGAAGGACATTCAGGACAGAGAGCTCTTTCAACTTGCCTTGCCTGCACCTCATGAGAGTCTCAGTATTGACACTGCAACCCAATTGTAGGCAAAACTGTCATATGAAAGACAGAAGTAGAGGAAACAATAATAGTAGTGGATGCTTTCTTGGGCTTTTTTTTTCTCTTTTTTAATCTTTCAGATTTGTAGTCAAGTAGGCATAAGCAAGGATAACATGAAAATGCTAACATCCTTTGATACTTTGGGAAAAAAATGCCCTAAAGGGAAAATCGTATGTTTAAAACTCAGAAAGAAATCCTGTGGTTGGAATGATAGTACAGCAGTAGGGAGCTTGCATTGCATGCAACTCACCCAGATTTGATCCCTGGCACCACATATTGTCTCCTGAGCACTGCCAGTAGTGATCCCCGAGCACAGAGCCACGAGTGCACCCTGAGCACTGATGGGCATGCCCCTCCCCTCAAAAGAAGTCCATTGAAACTTTATTATGAAATAAATTCTGAAATTAAATTTCATAAATGAATTGATTTTATTACATCTTCAAAAGATTTATGTTAAAACTAACTTCAATCATGTTTGACTTTATTATTTTTTAATTATTATTTATTTATTTTTGCTTTTTGGGTCACACCCAGCGATGCTTAGGGGTTATTCCTTGTTCTGCACTCAGGAATTACTCCTGGAGGTGCTCAGAGAACCATATGGGATTCTGGGAATTGAACCCAGGTCTGCCTGTTGCAGGCAAACACCCTCTTCGCTATGCTATAGCTTCAGGCCCCTCAGGTTTGACTTTAAGTTGATCACCATCTTTTATTATTATTATTATTATTACTTCATTTTGGAGTTCACACCTAGAAGTTCTCAGGGTTGACTCCTGGCTATGTGCTCAGAGATCATTCCCAGTAAGGCTCAGGGGACCATATGGCTGCGAGGAAATGAACTGAATTGGCAGCATGCAAGGCAAGAACACTAACTGCTTTACTATCTCTCTAGACCCATTTAATCATTATTAAAACTAGAAAAGAAATTCAAATCTAACTGAATATTTTTTGATAAAAAGCTTGTTTCCAAGGTAGATTTGAGCTATTAATAAATGGTAAACAATGAGAAAGTACTACGATTTCAAAGCAATTTCAGGCTCCATTACATTAATTATAATGTTTTAAAGTAATTTAGTTTATATTTGGGCTATAGCAACTACTTTAAGAATAAATCACCTTTTAACAGAGGAAGCTTTCATTCCATATTGAAGAATATGTTTTACTATTAGAGATACTTGTAAACAAAATAAGCAAATGTACAATCATAGCAAAACTTCTGGTAAATGTACTGAAATTCTTAACATTTTTAAGCAAATGAGTGTGGAGAATATCTTCCAAGAAACTGTTAAAGCATAACTTTCCATTTCCTATTTCTGAAATAATTCACCAACAACTCTTTTGCTGTTCTTTCTAATTTGCTTGAACAGCTTCCTTGTTATAAAACATGTTGATGAGGTGGCTGGGATACAAATAATCAAATGGGTCATGCACCTAAAATCTCTGGACTATGATTATTTTTAATTTCACAGAGCATTGCACTCACATCTTCTGGCTAGGAATGGAAGTACAAGTGAGTGACAAGAGCACAGCATGTCAGTTCCACTCATGTTTTCCATTTCGAATGGGTGGTGAGAACTGCACATATAAGATACTGTTAACTGTCTGGAAATGCAATTCAGTTAATCAAACACTAACTGCCTGCTCTGTGCAGAGCATTTACCAAATCCCTCTAATTCAGAGAGATGATAAACTTCATAGTCACCCTTTGAAAGAAGTAGGAATAGGAACAAAGAATGGGTAAGATGCTTGCCTTGCACATTGCTTACTGAGTTTCATTCCTGGCATACCAGATGGTTTTCTGAGACCCACCAAGAGTGATTACTGAGCATAGAGTCAAGAGCAAGCCCTAAGAATAGCCAGTGAGGTCCACCTCCACCCCCTATAACCAACACCAACAAAAATATAGAATATATATCATATAATAAATATATACATATATTTATTTTCTTAAAAGCTAAATCTCTACCATGTGGCTTTTATAAACACTTTTGAGTAGGTAGTAATGGGAAGTTCTGGGTGTACACACCTCTTGTAAAACTAATGAAATTTATTAATTTTTGTGTTTCACAATGACATTTTATCTCTGACCACTTATGGTATTGGTAGCTTTAATACTTAACATAGACACGATATGAATTGATATTGATAATAAAACTCCAGAAATGAACTATTATTGCATTTATCTATGTTGTTGACTTTTAACATATGTTAAGAATTGTGTGAATTGTGGTGGTTTTTTTTGGGGGGGCCAAATAAGACTTGAGATGCTTTTAAATGCTAGGTTTTAATATTGCCTTTAACATCAGTTCTATTAAACCAGACATTTTATATATGCTTTCTTCTGACTTCCTTCTTGGGATAATTGTTTTTCTTTTTTTTTAAGAAAAATATTATTTAGCCTAAATCAGCTTTGTTGCAGCCAGTATTACTATTATTTATTAATACAGATAAAACCAAGAACATTTTCACAAGGAGTGATGTAGACTTTTATTTTCAACCCAAGAACAGATTGAAGTTTGCTAGTAAAACTGCTTTGGTAAATATCATCAATTCTGATGACAGATTATTTTCAATAATCCCAGGCAATTTTGTTACACTGCTGTTGTGTTTAGATGATAGCAAATTAAAATGATAAAATGTCTTTATCTCTTTCCTGCAGCTGTTTTAGCAGTCCCATAAAATGAGTTAACACTATCAGCTATACCTGTCTAAAACATATAAATACAGGTGGTATTGTTCCTTAAGTATTCCACTACTCACCAAGAGGTGTAGACAATATAATGGTCCATTTCTAAAGAAAATGTTTTAGTGTCTGTTTTTCAATTATTTGAGAAATAGACACATTCATTGCATGTCAGGGTCATCTCACCATATATATTATGGTAAATTACTGTAATAGGAGCACTTGGCATATTGCATTAGGTTGAAAAGAAAAACAGGTTGAATGGAAATTAGAGTAATGCATTCTTCTTCTCTCTAGTGTGTATGCCCTGACTACCACCAGGGGAGCTTATTAACCTTTTTCCCATTGTAAATGTTTCTAGAAAGCAGAACTGAATCGAACAAGCTGTGCAGTCAAACAACTTTTCTCTCATTCCCTACTGAGGCTAAATTCTTTTTTCCCAGGACCATTCAAAACTTATGAATGAAATACAAATTTGGGTTTAGTTTTGTTCTCATTAATATACTTATATGTGCAATTTTTTTTCACTTATGTATGAGTATTTTTTTTTGTCTTTTAGGAATCTAATGTTCTATGTTTTGGAAACCTTGTGAGATCTTTTGTCCTGAAGTGTTGGTCTCAGTTGTTCAAAAATTTTTTACTGGATTCTTCTAAGAAGCAACACACTTGATACCATGGGCTCAGTAACCAATATTATGTCTATCAAAAATAAAGTTTAAAAAATTGACTCTGTGATCTACAATGCTGTTAATGACAGAGGTTCAAGCATACAATGTTCCAACATCGTGCCCACCACCTGTGTCAGCATCTCCACTAATGACCCAACTTTTACTCACCACAGAAATCAAGCTTTTCTCTTCATTGAGAATCTGCTGTCCTTATGCTTATGTTGTACCCAATATATAGCTCCTTTTTCCATTAAACACGTCAGGATTTTTAATAGTCACATCACTCTATGCAAATTTATTTTTTAATGGTAAGGTAATAAGGTAAAGGCCCTCCCGTTGATCGTCGATTTGCTCGAGCGGGCCCAGTAACGTCTCCATTGGAGACTTTGTTGTTACTGTGTCTGGCATATCGAATACTCTTGGTAGCTTGCCGGGCTCCCCGAGAGGGGCGGAGGAATCGAACTCGGGTCGGCCATGTTGGCCGCTGGTAAGGCGAACGCCCTACCCGCTGTGCTATGAAACATTTATTTTGTAGGTGGAAATACCTGGGTGTGAGGAACTGAGTTATTCCCAGAGCTAACTGGGGAAATTTCTGGTGTAAGAGATTGAACCTGGGACTAAACACATGCAAGACGTATGTTTTGCCAATTCAACCATATCCCTGGTCCTAAACATTTTTAGAAGAGTTTTCCTAAATGTGTCTTTGCTAGTCCATATTTTAGCTTCACATTCTGATTTCACATTCTAGCTCATTTAAAAAATGACCAATCTATATTTTTTATGTTTCTTTAATCCAATTTTATTGATTTACCATTGATTTCTGATACTGTATAATTTCAGGAATATGGATTGACCCCTCTCTGGTTGTGTGTCTTCTTCTTACCTCATCCCCACCAAAATTCCAGTTCCATCGCTCTAAATGACCTCTCTACCATTCCATCCACATAGTCCACTCTATCTCTGATAACCTTTAGGTTTTTAACAGTTAATTAGTTAATTTCATTACATTTTCCCAGTCTTTTTGTTTAATGAAAACAAAGCAAATACTTATGGTTATTTCCATAAATGAACAAAAACATCTGGTAACTATCTTTCACTTTCTAACTTCACATAATCATCTCAAATTTTACTCATATTATTTTAAATAATATGACCCAGGGGTCACACCCACAAGTCAATCCCTGCTGGCGCCAGTTAATCTCCTCAACAGCCACCATCCAGAACTCATGGCGGCTTCTCCTGGAAAGGAGCATAAAATGAGATTCCCATAACTATGCCACCAGACTTCGCACCAGGCTGTTTTCACTCGGGCACCCCAGAGGGGGACGGGTGAGAGCCCTCCTTGCCCCAGGGGACCCAGCCCTGGCAGCTGACCTCCTCTGATCAACCACCACCACGCTCTGGGCCACTTTCTGAACACACCATAAGACACTTCCTACCCATTTTCCATAATTACCACACCATTTTTGATGGGGTTCAGACAGTAGGCAACAAATCATAGAGATAAATATATAAGCCTCTCGAAGAGCCTGGCAAACTACCGAGAGTATCCCGCCCACCCAGGCATAGCCTGGCAAGCTCCCCGTGGCATATTCGATATGCCAAAACGAGTAACTATAACAGGTCTGATTCCCCTGAGCCTGAAAGAGCCTCCAATCATTGGAAAAGACAAGTAAGGAGATGCTGCTAAAATCTCAGGGCTGGGATGAATAGAGACATTACTAGCACCCGCTTGAGTAAATTGACGAACAATGTGATAACAGTGATACAGTGATACAGTGATTGTTTTAAAAGATATAACTTCATCTTAAATAGCTGACTAGTATTCCATTGACTCAATATACCATTGACACCATTAAATCCAAGAAAGCAATTTTTGCATTTTTTGTTTTATTGCCTTTAAATACCTTAGTCCAGCCTTTTACTATCTATCTATGTTGTGCTTTAGATTTGATGTGAGTTTCTGGTAAGTATAATGTAGATGGATTCTATTTTTCTACTGATGCATCCCTACTGCGTCTTTTGATTGGTAAATTCACATCATTCAAATTTAGACTGATTATATATGTTCATTAATTGTTGCCATTTTATATTTTACTTTTATTAATAATTTGGTATTTTAATTTTTATATGTTTTTATCTATTTTTTCTTTTGAATTTTTTTCTTAGTAATTCAAAAATTTTCAATTGTCTTTGCTGTAAAAGTTTGAATGAGGTTTGAATCCGTTCATCTCATTAATTTATCTGGTACTGATATTGACTTATAATCTTTAAACTAAAGATCAGTTTTTTTGGGAGATACTCTGCTCGAGCAAATCGATGAACAACGGGAGGACAGTGCTACTCCCAGCTGTGCTCAGGGCTCTACACTTAGGGTGGTGGGCTTAGGGGACAATGTGTGTTTCCAGTTATCAAAACTGAGTTGACCACAAGCAAGGCAAAATCCCTAACTACTATATAACACTCCCATCCCTAAACTAAACATATTCTGTTCTAGTTGTCATCTTTATTAATGCTTGGTTTCTGTTTCAGTCTTGTTTTATTCTTACATTTCTGAATCTGTACAGATTTTCTGCTTAGAAAGAATCCAGAGTTCCAACCTCCATTGATGGTCAAGAATCAGGGACGCTGTCTCATTTGCCAAGGCATCAAAAATCAGATGGGCTGGACACGTAATGAGATTTGGAAATGACCACTGGACTAGAGCCATTACAGGACTTCAAAAGATCGCGTGGCCACCCACCTATGAGATGATCAGACTTCTTCGTCAATGCCCTTCCACAGAGGCATGGTGGGATGGGGGGGACGGGCCGGTGGGAGGGATACTGGGATCAGTGATGGTAAAGAATGGGCACTGGTGGAGGGATGGGTATCTGATCATTGTATAACTGAAACCCAAGCACAAAAATTTGTAAATCTACAACTGCACCTCATGGTGTTTCACTAATAAAAATCTGAAAAAAAAAAAGACCCTGAATGATCGCTTTGAGGCTCTTCATGTTCCTAGAAGGAGCAGATGGCATTGGTCTACACTAGCACATGACAGGGACAAATGAAGACGTTACTGGTGCCCACTCGAACAAATCGATGAGTAATGGGATATCAGTAATCAAGTGATCATTGTGATCATTGCTTCCTATAAAACATTGAGAAAGCTTGTTAATTGTCCCTGGAAGTTTTTCATTATTTATTGTTTTTCATATGAAGTATCTCTATTGGAAAAAAACTATAATTTAAAATCTCCAATGAATTATTATGAATCATATCCAGAATGTCTTTTATCATTTAATTAATGTTTGTTTTGTGTTAGTGAACATTCAACATATCTAGTTGATTTTCTTTATGAGAGTTATTTTATAGTTTGAAAGACACATGCACACCTATGCTCATTGAAATGCTCAGTATAATAGCCAGTATATGGAAACCAAAATGTCCAACAATGGGTAAATGGATAAAGAAGTTGTGGTATATTATACAGAATGGAAGTTTATGCAGCTATAAGAAAAAAATGGAATCATGCAGTTCACAATAATGTGTATGAAACTAGGGGTACTGTGCTAAGAGAAATACGAGGGAAAAGAACAAATACTAGATTAACTTGTTCATCTATGGAATCTAGAGACAAGACAAGAGAACAGACATTACAGAACAATGGAAAAACCTTGGCATTAGGATAGAAAACCAATTACCAGGGAGTGGGAGAAGTAGAGAAAGAAAGAAGATCACACTAGAGGTAACATAGGGACAGTGGTGATGGATCACTCATGGGCACTTTGGTGATGATGGGATGTAATAGTTTTGCATATTAAAACTATAAACTAGGATGTAAGAGCAATCTGGCTATGACATTCATCACCACCAGGGTTGATTGTCTGATATGGATACTAGGTGTGTGTCACCTTCCTCCCTCACCACTCCCTGTGCGTCCTTCCCCAGGTCACTTTCTCAGTCGAAGAAGATACACTGCCTTGAATAGAGATGGAGCATTCTGTGTTTGTGGATATATGAGTATCTGTGCTCCCCAACTTCAAACTCTCAGTCCCATAAAACTAACACTATTGTAACAAATAAACTATGATAATTAGAAAATAATGATCAAAAATAAATTCATTGTTAGTTTCTCTATTTCTGTTACCAAGGTTTTTTACATCTTGAGCTGAGGTGATAGTACAGAAGTTACATCAATTTCTTGTATATGGGTGACCTCATATCCATCTCTGGTACTACATAGAATCACCTGGTTACCTCCAGGGTTGATCCCTAAATACGGAGCCAGGAGTAAGTAAGTAAGTACATCCTGAGCATCACTGGTTAAGACCCTAAAACCCCCAAAAAAGATTTATATCTGAACAATTTTATTTCTTGTATGTTCTATCACCAGACATAACCTTTTCTGGCATCTTCTTTGCTTTCTAATTGGAGATGCTACGGTTCTGTTTTGTTTTGTAGGACCGTGTGTGTGAAGGGAGTGGGATTTGTTCTTGAGGACTGAGAAGTTTCTTCAGTTGCTCTTTAGTGTGGGAAGGACCAGACTGGTATGAAATCCCTCATTGTCCTCTCTCCTCTTGTGAACGAATCATTTCTCTTTCTTAGCTACATGATTCTGGTCCCAAATTCTTCCTAAATGCCTAGTTATTATTGTCGATGGTTTACATGAAAAATGTCTTGCCTGTGTTTCCAGCTATGGGAAGTTACAACATTCCACAATAAGACATATCTTTCTGTACTAGACCTAGCAACAGGTTTGGTTGGTTTCTCATGGTCTGAAAATCTAGCACTACAGACTTAACAATGGAGCGGAGACTCCTATTACTTTGCCATAATTACTAAAAATACTGGGATTTTTCTCTACTCTCAGCTATCCCTCTTAGGTAGTTATTTGTAGCTGTCTCTACTCCATGAAGGAATTTACTGGTGCCCTGGTTTCTTTTATATCAAAAAGTCCCCAAATTTTTCCTGCTAGGTTGGAAGTCAACTCCTTTGGTAGCACCAGGCACTGGGCTTGTTATGTAACTTGAAGCTCTGAGGGCTATGGAGGATCAGGACTAAAGGGGAGGCAGAGTGGCTTCTGTTGGGCCGTGTCTGAAAATTCTGGGATTCCGAGTTTAGCCACCACAGTTTCAGACAACCTGGTGGATCTTTCACTTCTAAGTTGTGAGCTTACTGGGACCTTTAAGAATTTGGTGCTCCATGGGGCTGGAACAATAGCACAGCAGGTAGGGCGTTTGCCTTGCACACACCGACCTGGGTTTGATTCCCAGCATCCCATATGGTCCCCTGAGCACCACCAGGTGTAATTCCTGAGTGCAGAGCCAGGAATAACCCCTGTGCCCCCGGGTGTGACCCAAAAAGAAAAAAAAAAAGAATTTGATGCTCCAAAATCCTGACCCTACCTACCCATACTCAGTCTCAGAACAAAGGTTCTGAAGTTCAGTAGCTGGAACTCTGACCTCTTTCTCCTGATTCTACAACTCCATGAGCTTTTGTGAACACACTTTCAAAAATGTTTGATGGTTTGATCAGTTATTCATGGTAATAATATGATGAGAATCATCTATAATCTATATAGTTTCTAGTTATGTTTTTCAGTTTTTTTTTTAAATTTTCACTCTCCCCTGTTATGAGTGTGACTCCATCATTTATTATCACTACCCCTCCCCCCAATATCTGAAGTTATTTAAACTATGATCATTCTAAATAGGGCAAGACATCCTCTTCTTAGTTTTGAACCTAGAAGACTTGAATTTTCCTTCCTTCCTTCCTTCCTTCCTTCCTTCCTTCCTTCCTTCCTTCTTTCTTTCTTTCTTTCTCTCTTGATCAGCTATTGTTTATTCCATTCTCTCCATGTGCCTGATCCAGTCTCTTTGAGCCTCCCATTCTAGTCTCACACTGCCCTCGTTCCATCTCTTCCTGTGTCTCCCACTCATTACTCCGTGCTCCATCTCATAGCCTGGGTTCTTCTCTTGCTTTCTTCTGACACAACCTTATATTTAAAGGAAAGATCATTAAATTCTCCTGGTTATACGAACGAGTTCTGCTTGAAAACAGTATAGCTTAACTAGTAGAATGGTCCTATTTCCTAAGCGAATCACTGTCAGTTTGTGTTAGGTAACAGATGGTCACTCTCATAACACATCAATGAATAGTTTTCAGGCCTCAGGTCACTTTTAAGACACTTCTTTTCATAATGATTATAGCTTTGTAGTTTGTATTTAAAGTGTTCAAGGATAAAATACTTGCATTTTTGGAACTCATACATCTTGATTTAAAATGCAAAAGAGCATAGATATTTGACCAGGGGCTCTGTAGGCATAAGAACAGAGCTTAAATCCTCTTCTCATCATGCCCTCCAGTCAAATTGTTTAAGTTCTTGTACTTACAGAAGATTTAATATTAAGTGACGTATTATTGGTAGTGTTGGAACACTAAATACCTGAAATAACTGTATAATGAACAACTTTGTAAATCATGATTTACAATAAATATAAAAAATAAAAATTTAAAAATTTAGTGACCCATTAAAAGCAGTTACCACATTACTTGATATACTTTGAAGAGTCTTTAAATGTGTAACATTATTCATTTTATCCCACTTAATTTCCATTTTAATAACCATTATTTCCCCTCTGTTTTATGAGAGGTTAAATACATTTAAACTCTACATGTAAGTTATAACATACTGTATTACCATGAATCATGGAGCTCTCATGTAGTAAAATGAAACATATTTAATAATAAGCTATGACTATGTTATGTGATAAATATTGTTGGATATTGTCAAAATCATATTAGAGAGGTATTAAAGCAAAAATTGTCTTAAAACAATATTGTTTTTACAATATTGTATGTAAAATGTACTCTACTAGAACATAAAAAAATATTGAGAAAATAACAAATCTCACCTTGGTGCAACTTTTAATATTAAGGTTTGGTGCTTTTTAAAAAATACAATACTTTTGTGAATTTTGAAGTTTTGTTTTTTTATCAAAAGTGAAATGTATCGCTCTTCCTCTTCATCTCCAAAGCTGTGCTGGTCTTCTTCCCAACCCAGGTCAGTTTACCCGCCGGTATTCGAACCCAGGACTTGGCTTTCTCCATGGAAGCTCCCCAGGCGTCCTCTCGGACCTTGGGAGAGAAGCAGCTCCGAGCCTCTACCTTTTTCTCTTCGTCCCCCAAGCTGTCCTGGTCTTCTTCCCCTCCCAGTCTTTACTCCTCCACACACACCAGGTCCCCATGGGGGCATGGCCTATTCAGAAGTGGGCGTGGCTTCTGTAGAAGTGGGCATGGCATAATTTAAGGCAGGCCAATGCTCACACAGCCACAGGGAGTTTAGTCATACCAAGAAATTTAGTCACCATACCTACACACCAACATGAAGAAACAACGAAAATCCCCACCTAATGGGGAGGATGATGAAAAGAGTCCAGAATCCCCCCCTAGGTGCTACTCACCTAAGGGACTTCTCTGACAAAGAATTCAGATATGAAGTCATGAAAATGTTCAATGAACTCAATGAAACAGACAGATATCAAGTAACATGACAGAAAAAATCGACAAATTACAAGAAGAAATGAGAGAAGAAATATAACAAATAAAAGACTCTGTAGATGAAATAAAAAACTCAGTCTGTGCCCGCAACAGTAGAATGACTACAGCTGAAGATGAAATCAGTGAGCTGGAAGATCAACTGCACCAAGCCAAAAGGCAACAAAAAACAATGGCAAGGTACCTCAAAATAGCTCTAGAGAGAATAAGAGTCATAGGAGATGATGCCAGGAGGAATTAGAATCATTGGAGTACCAGAATCTAAGGGAAACAATCCCAGTGAAAAAAACCATAGTTAAACAAATCATTGCTGAAAAATTCCCGAGCTTGAAAATGCAGCCATTCAGGTTCAAGAACCTTGAAGGGTGCCAGCTAAAAAAGACCCTAACAAAAACACTCCAAGACATATATTTAGAATGCTCGATGCTGCTGATAGAGACACAATACTGCAAGCAGCAAGGTCAAAGAAGGAAATCACATACAAAGGAGCATTCACGGCAGACCTATCAGAGGAAACCTTCCAAGCCCGAAGGTAATGGCGGGATATAGTGAAAAAAACTCACTGAAATGAATGCTTCACCAAGAATACTCTATCCAGCTAAACTCTCACTCAAAATCGAAGGAATGGTACATGATTTTCTAGAAAAACAGCAGCTCAGAAACTTTATAGACTCAAAACCAAACCTAAAACAAGGGCTAAAGGGACTACTATAAGACAAGACAAACCCTGCAAGCACAATAGACCCTTACAGAAAGATGACACAAAACCCAATAACAATAATCTCTCTCAATGTCAATGGTCTAAATTCACAAATTAAGAGACACAGAGTGGGAAAATGGATTCAGAGACAGAAGCCAACATCCTGCTGCCTACAAGAAACTCATCTCAACAGTTAGAGCAAAAACAGACTCAAAGTGAAAGGATGGAAAAAATTCCTGCAAGCAAAAAGCTCCCTCAAAAAAGCTGGGGTGGCCATACTAGTATCCGACAACATTAATTTCAGGTTGAAAAAGATTAGAAGGGACAGTGAAGGCTATTTTCTCTTCATCAAGGGATACATACAACAAGAAGAAATCACACTCTTAAATGTATACGCACCTAATGAGGGAACAGCTAAATATTTAAAACAACTGCTAACAGATTTTAAGGAGGACATTGCTAGCAACACAATAGTAGTTGGAGACTTCAACATCACCTTATCACCTCTGGATAGATCAACAAGGACAAAACTCAGCAAGGAAACATTGGCTTTGAAAGAAGAAATAGAAGAGAGGGCTTATAGCCCTATACAAGGATTTACACACCAAAAAGAAAGAATACACATTGTTCTCCAGTGTGCACAGAACATTATCCAAAATAGACCATGTGCTAGGCCACAAAACATACCTCAATAGAATCAGGAAGATAGAAATAATATCAACAATCTTTTCAGACCACGATGCACTGAGAATAGAAGTGAATTGCACACAGACACGGAGAACCAAATCAAACACCTGGAAATTAAACAACGCAATGCTGAACAACTAGTGATTCAGGAAGGAAGTCAAGGACGAAATTAAAAGATACCTGGAAACAAATGAGAATGAAGACACAAGATACCAGAACTTATTGGATGCAGCTAAATCCATATGAAGGGGAAAAATTATAGCTCTGCAAACGTATCTCAGGACGGACAGAAGGATGCACATAAACAACTTAACTTCAGAACTCAAGATCTAAAAAAGGATCAACAGAAGGAGCCAAAATCAGGCAGAAGGTAAGAGATGATAATACTTAGAACAGAAATCAAAGACATGGAAACCAAAGAAACAATCATAAATATCAATGAAACCAAGAGCTAATTCTTCGAGAAAATAAATAAGATAGATAAACCACTAGCAATACTCACAGAGAAACAGAAAGATAGAGAGAACCCTCATAAATAGAATCAGAAATAAGAATGGGGATATCACAACAGAAACCAAAGAAATTCCAAGGATCATCAGAGACTACTTTGAAAGCCTGTATGTCACAAAACAAGAGAACCTAGAAGAAATGGATAAAATTTCTGTATTCCTATAATCTCCCAAAGCTGAATCACGAAGACCTAGAGTACCTGAATAGACCTATTAACATCAAAGAAATTGAAACTGTAATCAAAAGTCTTCCAAAAACAAAAGCCCAGGTCCAGATGGACTCACTAGTGAATTTTTCCAAACATTTAAAGAGGACCTATTGCCAGTTCTTCTCAAGCTTTTCCAGGAAATTGAAAAAACAGAAACTCTTCAAAACAGTTTCTATGAAGCCCATATCTCTCTAATACCAAAAGGAAACAAAGACACCACAAGAAAAGAAAGATACAGGCAGATATCCCTGATGAACATGGATGCAAAGATTCTCAACAAAATACTAGCAAATAGAATTCAACAACTCATCAAAAAGTTCATACACCATGACCAAGTGAGATTCTTCCCGAGGATGCAAGGATTATTTAACATTCTGAAATCAATCAACATAATCCATCATATCAACAAAAGAAAAGATAAAAACCATATGATCATATCAATAGACACAGAGAAAGCATTTGAAAAGATCCAGCGTTTTGATCCGTTTATGATCAAAATGCTCCCCAAAATGGTATATAGGGGACTGTCCTCAATATAGTTAAAGCCATCTACCACAACCATACACCAAGCATCATCCTCAATGGGAAAAACTGAGAGCCTTTCCCCTAAGATCAGGGATGATACAAAGATGCCCACTCTCTCCACTACTGTTCAATATAGTACTGGAAGTACTTGCAATAGAGATTAGGCAAGAAAAAGATATTAAGGGCATCCAGGTAGGAAAGGAAGAAATCAAGCTCTCACTATTCTCAGATGATATGAAACTATAATTAGAGAACCCTACGATCTCTACCAAGAAACTTCTAGAAACAGTACACTTGTATAGTAAAGTTGCAGGCTATAAAATTAATACCCAAAAGTTCATGGATTTCCTATATGCAAATAGTGAGAGAGAAGAAAGTGACATGAAGAAACAATTCCATTCACAATTGTGCCCCAGAAAATCAAGTACCTAGAATCAGCTTAACTAAGGAAGTATAGGACCTGTACAAAGAAAACTACAAAATGCTACTTCAGGATATATTAGAGGTCACGAGGAAATGGAAAACATCCCTTGTTCATGGTTCGGAGAATTAACATTGTCAAAATGGCATTACTTCCCAAAGCACTGTATAAGTTCAAATGCGATCCCTATTATGATAGCCATGACATTCTTCAAAGAAATTGAGCAAACACTCCTGAAATTTATATGGAACAATAAGCCCCCACGAATAGCTAACACAATTCTTGGGGAAAAATGGGAGGAATCAACCTCTCTAACTTCAAACTCTACTATAAAGCAGTAATAATTAAAACAGCATGGTACTGGGAAAAAGGAAGAGCTCCAGACCAATGGAACAGGGTTGAATATACTGACATCTCCCCCCAAGGATTTGATCATCTAATTTTTGATAAGGGGGCAATAAAAGTGAAGTGGAGCAAGAAAAGCCTCTTTAACAAATTGTGCTGGCAAAACTGGATGGCTACATGCAAAAAAGTGGGTTCAGATCTTTGACTAACACCATATAGAAAAGTAAGATCAAAATGGATTAAAGACCTCAACATCAGACCAGAAACCATAAGGTACATTGAAGACAAAGTTGGCAAAACCCTCGATGATATTGAAGCTAATGGTATCTTCAAAGATGTCACACCACTGGCCAAGCAAGTGAAAACAGAGATAGACAAATGGGACTATCTTAAACTAAGAAGCTTCTGCACCTCCAAAGAAACAGTGACCAAAATACAAAGACAGTCTACAGAATGGAAAGGATATTCATCAAATACACATGCGACAAGGGGTTGATATCAAGGATATAGAAAGTACTGGTTGAACTCCACAAGAAGAAAACATCCAACCCCATCAAAAAATGGGGCAATGAAATGAACAGAAACTTTCTCAAAGAAGAAATTCGAATGGCTAAAAGGCACATGAGAAAATGCTCTACATCATTAATCATCAGGGATATGCAGATCAAAACAACAATGGGGTTTCATTTCACACCATAGAGACTGGCCCAAATCCAAAAGAACAAAAGCAACCACTGTTGGCGTGGATGTGGCAAGAAAGGTATCCTCCTTCACTGCTGGGAATGCCGACTGGTTAAGCCCTTTTGGCAAACAGTATGGAAGATTCTCATATAATTAGAAATTGAGCTCCTATTTGACCCAGCATTACCACTCCTGGGAATATATCCCCGAGAGGCAAAAAAGTATTGTCAAAGTGACATCTGCACTTGCTTGTTCATTGCAGCACTGTTTACAATAGTTAGAATCTTGAAAAAACCTTAGTACCCAAGAACAGATGACTGGTTAAAGAAATTTTGGTACATGTACACAATGGAGTACTATGTAGCTGTTAGAAAGGATGAAGTCATGAAATTTACATACACATGGTACTACATGGAAAGTATCATGCTAAGCGAGATGAGTCAGAGAAGGACAGACATAGAAAGATTGCATTCATCTGGGGAACATAAAGTAACAAAATAGGAGACTAACACCCAAGAGTAGACGAGATAAATACCAGGAGGTTTACTCCATGGCTTGGAGGTCAGCTGCACACTCTGGGAGTAAAGGCAGCTCAGATAGAGAAGGGAGCACCAAATAAATGGTATTGCGAATATCCGCCCAGGATGGGAGATGTATGCTGAAAGTAGACTATAGACCGAACATGATTGCCACTGAGTTCCTCTTTTGCAAACCAAAGTACCCAAAAGGAGAGAGAGAACAAAAGGGAGTGCCCTGCCACAGAGGCAGGGTGGGATGGGGGGATGGGGGTTGGGATGGATACTGGGATTAGTGGTGGTGGAGAATGGGCACTAGTGGAGGAATGGGTACTCCATCATTGTATAACTGAAACCCAAGCACAAAAATTTGTAAGTCTACAACTGTACCTCATGGTATTTCACTAATAAAAATTAAATAAAAAAGTGAAGTGCATCTATAGAGTGATTTTATCTCAAGTATTATTCAAAGTTTGGAACCTAAGCAAGACATTAAAGCTGTAAGAAACCAGGTATGTTTACAGTCACTTAAAAGATATAGCATTCAGATATAACTTTAAAATACAGAATAATTTTATTATGTGTCATCATAAAACATTTATATCTAGATGTATATTCTCTGAGGGTTTGTGGAGACAACTGCTGTGTTTTCTTGGGTGATATTAGTTATATGTAAACATACGAAATGTTCTTATTGCTGTGTAAGTTGGTATCATTCTCTGCCTGATTTGAAATGCATGCCATAGCTCCCAACTGAGCTGATTTTTGAAATTAAATTCAGTATAAATTTTCATTCAGTTAACTTGTGCAAACTTTTAAAGAGATGAAGCAAATGAAATAATTCCTTGCTTAAACATATCTACATTTCCTGGTTAACTGGGATCTGAACCCAGAATCATAATCTACAACTTACATAGTCTTGGTTTAATCACTTAATCACTTAATCACTTAACTTCCCGTTAGTCGTCGATTTGCTCGAGCGGGCGCCAGTAACGTCTCCATTTGTCCCTGTCGCGTGCTAGTGTAGCCCAATGGCATCTCTTCGCTCCGGGAACATGGAGGGCCTCAAACCGATCGTTCATGACCTTGACAAAGAAGTCTGACCATCTGGTAGGTGGGCGGCCACGCGGTCTCTTGACATCCCGTGGAATCCAATCAGTAACAGCTCTAGTCCAACGGTCGTCTTTAAATCCCATTACGTGACCAGCCCATCTGATTTTCGACACCTTGGCAAATGAGACAGCGTCCCTGATCCTTGATCGTCGACGGATGTCAGAACTCCGGATTCGTTCTCTCATTTGAGTGAAACGTGATATTCCAAGCATAGCTCTTTCTATTCTTCTTTGGGAGACCTGAATGGCGTTCTCATCTTGTTTGCGTAGGGCCCAGGTCTCTGAGGCATATGTTAATGCAGGAAGAACAGTGGAATCAAAGAGATGTGCCCGGAGCCGGAGGTTCTTCGTCCTCTTAGCTATTTCTTCGACGTTCTTGAAGGCGTTCCAAGCCGCTCTCTTCCTCCTGCGCAGCTCGGGTGCCAGGTCATTTGTCATGTTGACCTCTCGACCTAGGTACACATAGCTGTTGCATTCGGAGATTGGTTTAATATCTGAACAAAGTGACCTCTATAAGTATCTCTATAACTAACTCATGCTGCTCCTCCCATATAGGAGTATAAAAGGAGACCCCCATAACCATGCCAACGGTCTCCATACGAGGCTGTTTTCACTTGGGGCACCCCAGAGCTGGGTAGGTGAGAGCCTTCCCAGCCCCAGTGGACCCAGCCCCTGCAGCCGACCTCCACTATCCAACCACCGCCGCCACAATCCACGCTGCTTTCTGTACCTCGCGGCCCCTTTGACATATTATAAGACACTTCCTACCCATTTTCCATAATTACCACAACATATTTGATGGGGTTCAGATAGTAGGCAACAAATCATAGAGAAAAATACATAAATATATGCCTCTTGGAGAGCCCGGCAAGCCTCTGAGAGTATCCCGCCCGCAAGGGCAGAGTCTAGCAAGCTCCCCGTGGTGTATTCGATATGCTAAAAACAGTAACGACAACATGTCTCATTCCCCTGACCCTGAAAGAGCCTCCAATAGTTGGAAAAAGTCGAGTAAGAAGAGGCTGCTAAAATCTCAGGACTGGGAGGAATAGAGGCGTTACTGGTGCCCACTCAAGTAAATCCATGAGTGGATTTACAGGATGACAGTGATACAGTGATACAGTGACAGTGATTGGCCAGTTTCATCTATTTGACATCTGATATCTTATTGCATCTCTCATGCTTACTCATCTCTAAAGTGGAAGGAAATAATGAAACAAGCTTCATAAGTATATGTTCAAAATTAAGTAATACAAAAAGTAATGTATGGACACTGGGATTAGTTCAGAGGGCTACAGCTCATGCCTTGAATTCAGGAATCCTAGGTTTGATCCCTGGCACTACACAATATCATGAGCACTTATAGATGGAACACTTATGAATTGAGCCAGGAATTGTCCAGGCACAACAGTGAGTGGCCCAAAAGCAAAAGAAAAATTAGTATATTCAACTATAGCACATGGAGACCAAGGAATTGTGAGCTAAATAAGAGCTAAATAAATAAACTAGATATTTTTAAAGGAGGGGGGGCATTTGGGAGAGAGAGAAAGAGAGAGAGAGAGAGAGAGAGAGAGAGAGAGAGAGAGAGAGAGAGAGAGAGAGAAAGAACATGAACGCAGCTCTCGCTTGGATGGAGTGAAGGCTGTGTCTAGTCCTGACAAGTGTGTGTTTCTGTGCTGTTGAGATGATGCTGTGTGGTGCATCATGGATCTGTTCTTTGGGGTACTCTGTGGTTCTTTCTGTGGGTGTTTTTTGGGGGGATCATGTGGTTCTAGGAATCACCTAGCCCGTAGCACACAAAGCATGTGCTCAACCCACTAAACTGTCTTCTGTCTCCCCCCACTCCTCGCCCCCCATTTTGGGACCATACCTGGCTCTGCTCAGGGCCCTTTCTGGCTCTGAGCTCAGTAGTCAAGTCACTCCTGAGGGCGCTCTGGGGACCCACATGTGCCTGTAGTTAAACCTGAGTTGGCTGTGTGCAAGGCAGGTGCCTAAACTGTTGGATTATCTCTCTGGCTCACCACTATGGATTATTTTTAAATGTGTATTTATACCCGGAGTGATAGCACAGCAGGTAGGGCGGTTGCCCTGCATGCAGCTGGGTTTGATTCCTCTGACCCTCTGGGAGAGCCTGGCAAGCTACTGAGAGTATCCCGCCTGCATGGCAAAGCCTAGCAAGCTACCTGCGACGATTTGATGTGCCAAAAACAGTAACAACAAGTCTCACAATTTTTTGTGAGACATTACTAGTGCCCCCTCGAGCCCCCTTGAGCAAATCGATGAACAACATGAGAACAGTGCTACAGTGCTACAGTGCTACTATAGCACAGAACATACATAACAATTCATGACTGTATATGTGTATATATAAAAAGGTAAAAGGTAAAGGCCCTCCCGTTGATCGTCGATTTGCTCGAGCGGGCCCAGTAACGTCTCCATTGGAGACTTTGTTGTTACTGTGTGTGGCATATCGAATACTCTCGGTAGCTTGCCAGGCTCCCCGAGAGGGGCGGAGGAATCGAACTCGGGTCGGCCATGTTGGCCACTTGTAAGGCAAACGCCCTACCACTGTGCTATCGCTCCAGCCCATGTGTATATATATATATATATATATATATATATATATATATATTTGCTACTTCTACTACAATTAATGTTATCATTATGAAAAATGTATTCCTGGGCTGCTTCTCATTTTTCTTCCTATCATAATGTGCTACTACCTGAAATGTGAAAAACCCAGGACCAGGTGCTCAGTTTTGTTTTTATGTCTTAAATGAATTTAATTAACATAATGCCAAAAATCCATTTGTCAAATTAGTGTCACAAGAATGTATCAAGACAGTTATAGATCATAAGTTAAGAATTATAAATTTTTAGAAACTAGTCTAATCTAAAGTGAATTGGCTTCATATTTTTCCATCTAAACCATGTGCTGTGGTAAGTACTGACAAGAAAATAATCCATAATTGAGTGAGTCTTTGAGTTCCATGCAAGGAAAGTTTTTGCTTGCTGAGAATATTTTGCAGAATGAGCTACCCTCTTTACCTTAAATTATATTCACTCTATGCAAAAGATTCTCATGAAATTATTGATATTTCACAGAATTCTTTTCAAAGAGCACTTCAGAGTAAGCTAGAAAAAAGAATGAGAAAAATTGAGTATATATATAAAAATTCGGCATACATATGAAAACTATCTTTTTTATGTTATCGAGAAGAGTTTTTATTTGTGGCTATTTTGTACAGTTAACGTTGCTAACCTATCAACAATAATATAATCACCAACCAGAACACTAATAAACTTTTGTACAAGACTGATGCTTAGGCTTATGATCACACACACACACATATATATATTTATGAACAATTCATGATTTAGAATAGAATTAAACCAAACTTGCTCATTTTAAATAAAATTTTCACTCACAATATGTTCTACTGACTTAATGTTTCATAAAATAATTACTACATAATCAATCTACTTAAGTAATTGCTCGAGTGGGCCCAGTAACATCTCCATTGGAGATTTTGTTGTTACTGTGTTTGGCATCTTGAATACTCTCGGTAGCTTGCCGGGCTCTCTGAGAGGGGCGGAGGAATCGAACTCGGGTCGGCCATGTTGGCTGCTTGTAAGGCGAACGCCCTACCTCTGTGCTATTGCTCTCCTCATGAAAACAAATTTTCAACTTAACAATTTTTATTTTCAGTAATGCCCAATGATGTTTACAGCTGGTGTCTTATACCACAATTCTTACCAATGTCTGATTGTATTAGAATCTAGATTAATTTTTAAAGAAGAATGTAAGTTATATGTGTAATAGTACCAGGGGAAATAATATCCATTTTAACAAACAGGAACACATAAAGTGGAAATAATGTAAAGGTTTGTAAAATATGAAATACAATTTTAGAACCACCAAATGAGAACATACCCTTCTGTAATAATAATATATAGGTTCAAAGAACTAAGATTCATCTTCCTTCTCTGTAAGTCTCCATTTGTTCTTTCCTGGAAAGAGTAATTATTTATTAAATTATCTACTACGTCACAAAATTTGATAATAGTAAAAGTACAGGTGGGTAAAATGGTTCCTTTGTGTATGTTGAACATTGTAGAATATCCTGTCTTTTTAAGGATGAAAAATTTATTGTGTGTATATATTGTATTTTCTTTGTCCATTCACTTATATAGGACATTACGATTGCCCTATACATTATAGGACATGTGTGCATCTTGGCTATTATATACATGCAATAAGAATGGGAAGGCACATAACTCTCTGGGATCTTGATTTAGTATTTTGCATAGAACCTTAAGGTAGAATTGATGGATCATATGTTAACTGTATTTTTAAATTTTGAGAAAACTTTATGCTTTTTCCATAGTCACTTCACTGTTTTTCATTTCCAAAAGCAGTAAAAAGAATTTCAGTTTCACTATATCATAAGCATGTGAAAAGGAGATAATAAACATAGAAAAAGTCATCTTAAAAATGGGAGAAAATATTTGCAAATAATCTGTATAAGATATATAAAGTATATCTGCAGATGAATTATTCCTCTCAGTAGCAAAATGCTTAAAAACTTTAATTACTCAAACATTGTTCTAAAGAAGAAAGAAAATTAACCACTATGTTTATAATAAGATGTTTATTAGCAGAAAAAAAATACAAATGTAAACCATAATATGAGATAACTTCAAAACTATTGGAATGGCTACAATAAAAAAGCACAGTTTATTTCAATTAGTGTTATTTTTTATGGAACTATTTTTGTATAAAGGTAAAGGTAAAGGCCCTCCCGTTGATCGTCGATTTGCTCGAGCGGGCCCAGTAACGTCTCCATTGGAGACTTTGTTGTTACTGTGTCTGGCATATCGAATACTCTCGGTAGCTTGCCGGGCTCTCCGAGAGGGGCGGAGGAATCGAACTCGGGTCGGCCATGTTGGCCGCTTGTAAGGCGAACGCCCTACCCGCTGTGCTATCGCTCCAGCCCTACATCTGAGTGTATTTCCTAAAAACTAGAACATTCTCACAACAATAAATTGTATAATAATTTGAATTGTGGAATTTCTATTAAAACCTATTATGAGTTTCTGAGTTTTATTATTATTTTCAGTAAAAGAAAGTCCTTCATTGTACATTGCCTTTAGATATCATTTTCTTTGTTTTTCTTTACCCTGGAAGAGATCCTCTTCTTTATATTTTCAATGACTTTCACATATTTGAAAAACATAGCCAGATATTTTGTGGAATGACAATCAGTTTAGGCTTATCTGATGTATCCTTATGATTAATTTTATCCTTTTGATTAATTCCACTTTTACAGACACATCACAGAAGTATTATTTAGTTCTTATGAATTAGTCATATCAGAAAGAATTTCTGATAAAAACAGCTCTTCTCAGTTGGAGTTTCTGCATGGTAAAGCTATTATTTTCATTGTCATTAATAAATATCTTGTATAATTAATAGATACTTTGAGGCCTATGAAGCCTAATCTACTATTTCTCATTTTACTCTTATTTTTTAACATCTTTTGATTTTTTTTGTCCAAATCAATTTTTAATATGAATCTTGTCAAATGGTGTTCTCCTTTTGTTTTTTCATGATCTGTGACAATTTTTACTATGGGATATGAAATTGAATGCCATGTTTAAGTGGGTGTATGATATAATAGCAATATCAAACAGCCAGGAACAAAGATTAATAGGCCCAAAAGAAAATTTTCGGAGCCACATAAAAACAACACACTCACATTATTCCATAATGAAAAAGACTGGTATAGCTTGAGTGAAATTCTAATATTAAAGTATTTACATAAGGTAGTGATTATACAAATGTATCTATCTACATAGATAGATAAATATGTGGAAATTTAGTTCTATAGTATTTCATATTTTACTCTTTATATGCAAAATCTGTATTAAATAATTAAAATAACAACAGAGGAGCAAAACACTCAACCTATAACTTAGCTGATTAGTTACCACAGAATTATATATGGCTAAATAAATTCCATAAAATCAGGGGTAAAATGCTTACCTTGCACCTGGCCACCCAACTACAGCGACGTTTGCAATGTATAGGTCCCTTGAGCCCAGCCAGAAAATAGAACCCTAAACACAGATCAAAACCTCTCCAGCCCGTCTCACTCTCCCCAAAAGAAAAGTGATACATTAAACAATGAATTTCCACTGTAGAAATAAAAAAATGTTGTAACTGTGGTTTATGTAGTTGTGCTTAATGATCCATAAAAGCAAGCAAACAAACAAAAAAGATGGAATAGTTTTCATATCAAGAATTGAGGGGTCTGGGAATGGAGCAATGGAGCAGCAGGTAGGGCTCTTGCCTTGAACTCAATTAACCCAGGTTGAATCCCTGGCATCCCATATGGTCTCCCCAGGTCCTCCAAAAGTTGTTCTAAAGTACAGAGCCAGAGTTACCCCTGAGCATGACTGGGTATGGCCTCAAAACAAAGAAATAAAAAAATGGAGTCAATCTTTTCCAGAAGTCCTTTCCTTAAAATAAATTTATTATACTAAAATACATATACACAAAAATACTTTTCATAATGAAATTAAATACTTTAAATGAAGTAATCAAAAATTTATTAAAACACGGTATCACTACTAATTTTTATTCTATTTCACAGTGAATGAACAAATGGCTGCAGGATGAAACATTGGCCCGAAATCTTTACATAACCATTTTCCCTGAATAACATGACTTGACTTACAAAATATTTGCAATTTTCATTATTCTTTTTTTCCTTTTCTCTTCCACACTGCTTCCGGTATCTAGAGACAAGTTTATAGATATATCACTCATTCTTCTTTTAACTGTGCCTTCCAATTGAGGATTTTCAATGAGAGATCAGTTAAAGGCTGAGGAAGAGAAAGTATAGCTTGTTATTTTGGTTTGCTTTTAGCCCTTGGCTTGCTGGCTTTGGGAATTCTGCCTTGGAAATCATGAATTTGTTAATGATGAGAATTTCTGTTGGGTAAGTGTTACTTCTGAATAAAAGAAGTATCCTGATTTCCTAGATTCTATAAATGGGTTACCTCTAAGATAAACCCTAAAACAGGAAAAACTTAATGAGAGTTTAATAGCCTTAAAGGTTTTTAAATCCCCACTTCCTGGTCAACCTTCTACTCTCTTTTTCTACTATTTTTCTACTCTCTTTTTCTAACTATTTACATATTTTTAAATTTATTCTTATTTAAACATCTTAGGATGCGAGAAGGATGTCCTAATAGCACAGTGGGTAGGGCGTCTGCCTTGCACGCAGCCAACATGGCCGACCCGAGTTCGATTCCTCCACCCCTCTCAGAGAGCCCAGCAAGCTATGAGAGTATTCGATATGCCAGACACAGTAACAACAAAGTCTCCAATGGAGACGTTACTGGGCCCGCTCAAGCAAATCGATGATCAACGGGAGGGCCTTTGCTTTACTTTACTTACAACTCTTCTGGTATAAATATTTGCTTAACTTATAAACACATGAAAACTGTGTTTGGTTGTGGCCGAAGTATAACAGTAAGGTGCTAGCCTGGTATGCCACTGACCAGGGTTTGATCCTTCAGACACCAGATAAAGTCTCCTGAGCCTGTCAGAAGTGATCCCTGAGTGTAGATTCAGGACTAAGCCCTGAGCACACCTGAATTTGCACCCCATCTCATCCTCTCCGCCAAACAAAATGAACAAATCTGTGCTTAGCTATACTGTTAAGTTGATGGGAATGAAAAACTGAAGTGAGTTTGACTGGTGTTAGGTGAAAAGACAGAAATGATGAATGTGGACCAGAGCATTGCAAGAGAGCAAGCAAAAAATATTAGTTGGTGGAAATCAAATTTTTGAAAGTTCAAGTGATACTGAAATCCATGACTCTACAAATGTGTCTATTTGTTTGATATCATACTCATAACTGCTCAAACTTGAAATATTTTGGGATATATATAAGTTACATAGAGTAGGCATAAATTTGTAAGAAGCTGAAAATGGACAACAGAGAAGAGACCAGGTTAGCAATGTCCTTTGTAGTGAGGAATGTAAATTTAAAAAATATTCTGACGTGGCTGGAGCGATAGAACAGCGGGTAAGGTGTTTGCCTTGCACACGGGCAACCCGGGTTTGATTCCCAGCATCCCATATAGTCCCCCAAGCATTTCCAGGAGTAATTCCTAAGTGCAGAGCCAGGAGGAACCCCTGAGCATCACTGAATGTGGTCAAAAAAATTATTCTGACCTTTATTAAAGGTACTAATG
Source organism: Sorex fumeus (assembly GCF_029834395.1). Taxonomy (NCBI): domain Eukaryota; kingdom Metazoa; phylum Chordata; class Mammalia; order Eulipotyphla; family Soricidae; genus Sorex; species Sorex fumeus. Next base: position 21,830,303 of record NW_026606091.1, on the reverse strand, counting down.
TATATCTTATTCAAGAAGGGGCAACTACAAAGGAGTTTTGTGATAAGAAAAAGAGATTAGACTCAACCCTGTGTATTGGTGAATAACTAGGTGTGTGGAGAAATTCTTTGCTAAAGTGACATAAAAGGATTCTTACTGAAAATAAGCTGGAAAGATCAGAGAGACAGTTGAGCCTGGGGGATTGGATCAGAATTGATTTTTCAATGGAATTCTTCCTAAATAATACAGGATTCTTATTTCTCAGAGGACATGCTCAGGAATGGGATAAATCTGATTATGTAGATCTTTGAAATTTCAAGAACATCATTTTTGTCAGAAGTAAGGAAAGAAATTTAGAGAAAAATTAAAAATAACAAGAAATAGATGAATCCAAGGGGAATAGGATTAAGCATAATTAAAAAATTTACACTAGGGAGCAGGAGAATATAAATAAGGGTTTCAAAGGTCATGAGGCTAAAGTCTGGAGTTCTGAGTTTCAAAGGAGAAACAGTACAGTACTCTGATGAAGGTATGATATATGTAGTTAGAAGGTAAAGGTAAAGGTAAAGGCCCTCCCGTTGATCGTCGATTTGCTCGAGCGGGCCCAGTAACGTCTCCATTGGAGACTTTGTTGTTACTGTGTCTGGCATATCGAATACTCTCGGTAGCTTGCCGGGCTCTCCGAGAGGGGCGGAGGAATTGAACTCAGGTCGGCCATGTTGGCCGCTTGTAAGGCGAACGCCCTACCCGCTGTGCTATCGCTCCAGCCCTAGTAGTTAGAAACTAAACTAAAATAAGAATCATCACTGCTGGACTGAAGATCTGGTAGATAACCCTACTGATATCTGTAGAACTGTTCTTCCGTTCATCAATTTGCTCGAGTGGGCACCAGTAACGTCTCACAACAAATTTTGAGACTTGTTGTTACTGTTTTTGGCATATTGAATATGTCACAGGTAGCTTGTCAGGCTTTGCCATGTGCGAGATACTCTCGGTAACTTGCTGCGCTCTCTGAGGGGGTGAAGGAATCGAACCCGGGTCAGCCATGTCAGCTGTGTGCAAGGCAAATGCCTTACCAGCTCCTCTGTGCTGTATCTATTGAGCCAAATCCATGGACATTGATATATTCCAGGAAGATTAAAATACTTAGCAGTTGAGAAGACTTTCTACCTTTTATAAAGTCATCTATGAACATGAAAAATGTTAAAAATATTTGGAAACTGGTCATGTTGAGGAGTTGTAGAACATTGCACAGCAGGAGACAGAGTTTGTTGGTCTAGAAAAAGTGGTTGAATGATAAAAATATATTGCTTCAACTCTCCTGACTTTGAAATTTGATATAAAAACAATAAATTTCATAAATAACTTCTGAAGAAAACAGAGAAAGTAATGCTCTTAGTAGAAAGTGGTTTTTAGTTTGTATTCTATCATATTAAACTCAGTAAAAAAGAAAGCTGCTTCAGGATAGGATAAGAGCACCACATTGTACAGAGGACAGGATTGGAAAGGAGGCTAGTTAATCTCCCATGCATTTATGGTGGCCAGATTTAAGTGCTCTGGAGGGAATTAATTGATCTCACGTTCTGAAGTGAGAAATTATGTTTCTTCGGAGCCTGTACAATGAGACTCCCAAAGAACCTTCAGATTTAAGCCACTTTGTTGCTGTACTTACTAAGTCTGATGTGACGGGAAAAGTCACATCTCTGGTAGTTTTTCCTTTTTTCTCTTATATGCTTTTTTGCCTTAAAAATTAAAATAATTTATTATAAGTCAATACCACTATTTGGCTAACATTAACTTCTTATTTTTAATTCTTTTTGAATGCTAGACATCCTCACTCTATCTTTATTGCACCAGTCTGGAATGGCTATAATTGTGCTTCTACATATAAATCTTCTTCTATAGGCTTCTGAGAAGAACAACTGATAGCACTGGGCTAATGACTTTTTCTGAGAGCCTTTCTGAATATGCAATGACTTTCTAAGAGCCTTTCTGAATATGCCACCAACAAGTCACCAAAAGAGATTTTTATCTTCTTGTACAATATTCTCATTGCTGACATTTTATTTCCAGAACATATGGAAATTATATCAATGCTATTATATTTTTTGTTGTTGAATATCTGCTCTCATAGCTAAAACATAATCTTGAAGATGAGAGAAGATATAAAGAACACAAGGAAAAATGAATTAATTGATAAAAAAGATTATATTTTTATAAAAAGAAAGAAAATTGGAGCAGAATATGATCCATCATAGGAAGCCAGTATTAATTTTTAATTATCTAATATTTTGAAAATTTTAATATGTATAGTCTCAATAAATACGTATACATACTATTTAAATTTGGAATAAATTCTATATATCCAATAATTTATTATATTATTAACTACATAGTTTTCATGTTATAAGCATCTTTAAATTTATTATAATTTTCTTTAAAGATTAATTTATTTTATAAATATTGAAATAACATTCTATTGATGGTATATTCCCAAGTATTTTATAATATAAATGCTAATGAAGATAAATTGCTATACATAGTATTGTACACATACCTACAGAATTTAGGCAAGAAAAATATCAAATAGATTCATATTGGATCTTAAACTTATTTTATTCACAGATCACATAATGAAATGCACAGAAAACCATAAAAATTAGCAAAAATTTTATAGAAGCAATAAACCCATGCAATAAATGAAAGACTACAAAATCAACACATACAGAATTGATGTAGTGTTATATGCAAGCAATGTTGTCAAAGAGAAAAGAAATTTACTTAAAATTGTGTAAAAAAATCTAGGAATCAATTTAAGAAAGGATGTAAAGCACTTTTTAATTAGAAGACTCGAAATCACTATTAAAAGAAAAGGAATAAAACACAAGAAAATAGAAACATATCCTATATACATATATAAGAAATGTTAGCAGTGTTAAGATAGACCTCCTCCGGAAGCACCGTACAGATTTAATGCAATTCTCATCAAAATTCCTCCGGCATTCTTAAAGGGCATAGAATAAATACTGAAAAAAATTGTGAGGAACTACCATAAGAATTGCTAAATAGCCAAACAATTCTAAGGGGGAAAAATAATAGGCATCATTTATTTCCTTAATTTAAATTATATTATTAATAAAACAGTAAAATCTGTGGTACTGAGATGTTGGCAGACTTTGATACTGTTCAAACAGAATTCAGAATAAAGACATAAACTTTAGGTGTGTGGTAGGTTAATTCATTACAAAGGTAGATACATTTGAGTCAAGCAAGAAAATCTTTATCAACAAATTTTGCTGAGAAAAAAAGAAAGAGAAAGAAAGGAAGGAAAGACAGAAGAAAGGAAGGAGAAAGGGAAAGAAAGAAAAAAAAGGTAGAGAATGACAAACTTAACCCCTGGCTCACACTATCTGCAAAGTTACATGAAATAGACTAAAGACATTAGCATCAAATCTATATACATAAAGATTGCACAAGAAATTATATTGGCAGTATTTGTCCTTCTCTTATTGGCTTATTTGTCTTTGTACAACCACTCAATGCTCATCCATATTGTTTCAAATGACAGTATATTTTCTTCTTTTATTAAATATGAATAACATTCATTCTATATAGCATATTTTCTTTAACCATTGGTCGATAGCCATTTACATTGTTTCTATGTTTTGTTTACCATGTGTACTACAATGAACATATGCATGCTGATCATTTGGATATATACCTAGAAGTGTGGTTGCTCGACTATAATTCTCTTTTCAATTATTTTGGGAAGCTTTCATAATGATTTCTACAATGATCTACATCCTGAACAATGATATAGAAGGATGCCTTACCCTTACATTATCGCCAACATATCAGTTTTCTTGTTATTTTAATAACAGGCACAGTAAAAAGTATTATGTGACATCTTATTGTGGTTTTGACTTTCATATTCCCGAGAAAGGGTGGAGTACTTTCATTCACTTATTGGTCATGTGTTTAACTTCTTTGAAAAAATGTGTCTTGAGGTTCATTGCACATTTTATAAATGAGTTGTTTGTTTACTGTTATTCCCCCTATCTTTCTGAGCTAACCTTGCATTGACTATGTGGCTTGCAAACATTTTCACTCAATAGTTTCTGTATGTTTTCTAATTATTTTGTGAGAACTTCCTTTAGTTATTTTAGTCTAACTTAGCGTAGAAGTTTTTTAGATATGAAAATGACTGTTAATTATTTTTTCAGTTTTCATCCACATTGCACATTTTCAGAAAAAAAAAAACTAAAAATATTCAAGGGGGAAAAGGAGGTAATATGTGCTCAAGAAAGAGACATAGAGAGATAAGCTAGAGAAATATATGTTTAAGGTAAAACTCAAGCCTGAGAGATCAAGTGACACTTTTTTTCCCTAGTTAATTCTATAAAGGTTTATTTTTTAATTTTTTGCAAAGAAATCCTTTGTACAACAATTTTCAAGTACAAGCTTGAAAAATATAATCACATGAATTCTTTCATCCTATGTCTTCCTGGCACTGAAATATTTTTCTTATTGTCCATAGCGGAAGATTATGACTACAACCTCAAGACACATTTTTTCAAAGAAGTTAAACACATGACCGATAAGTGAATGAAGTGTTATCAGTTCAAGGCTTAGAATATTCATTTTCAACCCCACACTTAACCAAAAAAATGTATAACACACAAAATGTTCTTTTCTCACTCTACGCTCTCTTTATGACTTTCAAGGCTTATTTTAGAAATTGCAAGATTTTAAAAAGCTTACTTAACATATGGTAAAATGAGGTGGTAGCCTGTAATTGTTTTTATTTAATTTTAGGCTAATTTTTTTTGACAGTTGCTTTACTGAACACTATTTTTCCTCTGCAGTCAAAAAATTTATTGAAGAAAAGACTTGAATTTATCTGTCTTATCTAATTTATTTACTTCTTGGTTCTGTCTCTTTTAAAACAGTTTTATTTATTGTTTCTTCTTTTAATTAAGTAATAATATTTCTGAAACATGAAATGGAATAAGCAATTTTGAGGATACCACACTTAACACTTAGCAGAGATTTAACTGTTACATCTGAATCTTCCAGGTCAGAGAACATTAAAGGATCAAGAGATAAATGTCAGGAGTTCCCGGTAAGATAAGAGAGAAGGGCATAGGAGAGTATTTTCAAAAGTGTTTCTCAATTATAGAGCTCCTCTTATCTGTAGTTCTAGTAAATTATTTTCACTAGAAGAATGATAGTGCAAAATGAGTAAATTCTTAGAAGTGTATTAATATTCATATATAGCTATGACCCTAAACCAATAAAAACTTATTATTGTGCTGTTTTTGGAGAGATTCATTGTCTCTGATTATGGACAAGGATTTTATGAAGCATCAATTAGTGAAGTAAGATAAAGAAAAAAATGACTAGAATTAGCAGATTTTATTTTTTAATAAAGATTTTATTTTTAATTTAGTCCTTTTCATTTTTACTATGATTTTGGTCAAAGCTTTTCTTGTCTTTGAGCTTCATTCTCTTTATTACTTCACTGAGATTTTATTAGATGATTATTAAATGTCCAGCAGTACTATCACTCTTTGAGAGCCAAGGAAACTGCAAGAATTTATTGCTAATATTTAGTCATTTATCTCATTAGCAGCTAAGCTGGATTACTTTGAGCTTGATTTCCTGTTTTATGCCTAGAACACTCATGGGACATGAATCTCTCCAGCAGTAACTCTTAGAGTTTTTAGTTTATTCATTTTCTTGAGAAGCAACACAGCCTAGTTCAGTCCCTAGAGTCATGTTACTCAGATAAAGTGGACTGGTGCATTGAAAGAAAAAATTGCACTCAGAAGTAGGTGTAGGGAAAAAGAGGTAATGTTTATTAGATATAACATATTACATATGTATTATAGAGTTCGATTCTTCTGTCCCACTCGAAGAGCCCAGCAAATTACCGAGAATATCCTTCCTGCACAGCAGAGCCTGGCAAGCTCCCCGTGGCATATTCAATATGCCAAAAATAGTAACAAGTCTCACAACAGAGACGTTACTGGTGCCTGCTCCAGCAAACCGATGAACAACGGGAGGACAGTGCTACAGTGCTATGAGAGATAGAAGTTTATAGAATATAAAGGACAATGTTTTACAACATATAAGTAATATACAGTTTATTCTTATCGTGCAGAAAAATAGTATTAAAGTGTAAGATTCAGCTAGTGATTATTTTTAAAAACAAATAGAATTACAATTTCCTAGTAGAACTCATATTCATTACTAAGTGATTCAGGTTAGCAGTTGATATACAATGATGTCTGTTACAGGCTTCATAATTTGATTAACAGACCACAAAGTGTGGTCCGCAGGCCTCAACAGATCCCTAACACTACCATTAAGTTCATTAAATCAAAACTGTTTTCCAGAATAGAAAGAGTACAGTGGGTAAGGCACTTACTTTGCATGCAGCTGACCCGTGTTCAATTCTAGTCCGGATTGATCTCTCCTTAATTAACAATATTTGCATTTATACTATGTTGACATTTACTGAGGTAATTAACCAGTGCTGTTTTAAAATAACTTATATGTTATTTTTCAAACTTGGGTATTTGATACTTTCTGGTAAACAAACATCAGGAGTTTACCACCTCAGAGAGAATAATTGAAAATCATATGTCACCTGAAATAAAATTTAAGATTTCAAATAAAAATTAAGAGTTTCTAAAATGTGCAACTACCACAAGGAGCTCAATGTATTTAGAGAATTTTCTGATGAGATGAATTAAGCAGGAGTTTTTGATACTGTGCAAAAAAAAAATGCCTGTCTTTAGACAAACTACATAGTTCAATGAATCGACAATTTCCAAATGGTTAAAATAATACACAGATAAAAGATTTCTTAACATAATATGCAGAAATGTTTTTATAGAGTGGAAGTTGAAATGTTTCTTGACATGATTTTAGATTTTGTATTGCTAATATCCTATAAGAAATTACCATTTGCAACAGTTTATTATGGTATCAAAAAAGAATATTTTCAATTATTTGAAAAGTTTTTAAAGTATTCTTATCTTCTCCAGCTATATAAAAACGAGTTTACATTTCTTCAAATAATGATACGGCCTTGACCATAAATTGAATACAGAAGCTACTATGATATTCAGCTATATTGTACTAGCTCAGATATTAAAGACATTTGCAAATATATAAAATGTTACTTTTTTAATTTGTATTAATTTTAATTAATATTAAAAGTTAGTTCTTGGTGACATAAAGATAGCATTATAGCTTAAGGCATTTGCTGTGCTTTCAATAAACCTCAGTTTGTTCACCAACAATGGAGATGGTCCCCCAAGAACCACCAGCAGTGACTCTGGGGGACAGAAACAATGAGCACCACAACTGTGGCTCACACCCTCACACCCTCCTCTTAGTATAGCTCATTTTTTAAATGAAAGTTTTCTTTGGGGGGATTTTATGGATTTAGTACAAATACTTTTAAAACTGTCACTGTCACTGACCTCCCGTTGTTCATCGATTTGCTTGAGCAGGCCCAGTACCGGCTCCATCGTGAAACTTGTTGTTACTGTGTTTGGCATATCGAATACGTCACTGGTAGCTTGCCAGGCTTTGCTGTGTAGGTGAGATACTCTTCGTAGCTTGCTGGGCTCTCTGAGAGGGGTGCAGGAATCAAACTCAGGTCGGCCATGTTGGCTGCTTGCAAGGTAAATGCCCTACCCACTGTGCTATCGCTCCAGCCCACTTTTAAAACATCTATAAATAATATATATTTTTTCAATTTCAATTTCAGGTGAGATAACTTAGAAACTACAACCACAAAGCTTTTGAAATGAAGTCCTCAATCCTTTTTGAAACAAAGGATTCACGAGATCAAAGTGTCGGAGAACTAAGAGCTATTATTATTGAGCTATTTCTTAATGCATTTAACAATTACTGTCAAATCATTAACTATTATCACTAGACCAATATGTTTTTCTTTGTTTCCTGGTGCATTTCAAATTAGAATAGAAAATAAGTAGGTACAGTCACCATGCCAACTTTTCTTTTTTTATATAAGATGGTTACATTTGTAGAAAATATTCAGCCAGGACTCATCATAATCTTGGAGAACTATGTTTCCTTACCAGTGAGTCTGTTTTGAAAGCTAGTAATTTACCATTACCAGAAGTGCTTTAAAAGTTGGTAAAAATGGTTTATATGAGCTCCATTTAGGATATAAATGGTTTATATCCCAAAGGGGTTTAGCATTAGTGGACCAGGAAACATTGTAGTGCAATGCTTTGGGAATATTTTTAACTCCTCCATATATTTTCACTCAATTTCTATAAATGCAAATGTGAAAAGGCTGGTTAGATCTCTAAAGTAGCAGAGCACATAACTAGATATATGCAAGTCTCTGAGTTTGATCCTGGCACTGTAGGGCCTCAGCACAGTTAATGTCATAAGGAAAGGCCCTGCTTCCCCTAAGCAGTACTGGGAGTGACTCCCCCCACTAAAAATATATAATACAAAATTTACAACCTAAATTCTTTTATTTAATTAATTAATTAATTTTTTATTAAAAATTTTTTTGTTTGTTTTTGGGTCACACCCGGAGTTGCACAGGGATTACTCCTGGTTCTGCATTCAGGAATTACTCTTGACAGTGCTCAAGGAACCATATGAGATGCTGGGAATCAAACCCGGGCCAGCCATGTACAAGGCCAGCGCCCTACCCACTGTGCTATAGCTCCAGCCCCGTCTTTTATTTTTTTGATTGGTGGTCAACTGACAAACTTATTCGTGGCAAGCAATGTTTATATAGAGGCAAAGGAATGCAGTACATACAGGAGGAGAGGATGTAGTAAGGGGAGGCAAAAGGGAAAATTAATGGCTGCATGGCAACATGTCCCTAAAGGGGGCAAAAACTCAATCTCTAAGCTCTTGCAACAGAAACAAAGCTTATTCTCCTTACATATTTACAGTTAAAATCTTTTAATGATGAATGATAGTTTAATGTGAAAAGCACTTTTGGAGGTTCTCATAGAAGTTTTATGGATTGATTAATTCAGGTACTAATGTTTTTGAGTAAATTATTTACCATAGAATTAACATAAACTGTCACTGTCCTCTCGTTGTTCATTGATTTGAGACTTGTTACTGTGTTTGGCCTATCGAATACATCATGGGTAGTTTGCCAGGCTTTACCGTGTGGGCGAGATACTCTCGGTAGCTTGCCGGGCTCTCCAAGAGGGGCAGAGGAATCAAACTTGGGTCAGCCATGTTGGCTGTGTGCAAGGCAAATGCCCTACCCGCTGTGCTATTGCTCCAGCCCAACATAAACATTTAATTTAAAAAATGTAAATGATGGAGAAGGGTCACTGGTAGAGATATGGGTACTGGATCATTGTATAACCGAAACCCCAGCACAAAAATTTGTAAGTCTACAACTGTACCTCATGGTGTTTCACTAATAAAAATTAAAAAAAAATTGCACTAAATAATTTATATTAACTATCTGAAATATAGTATTTGTCAGAAAATGTAAGTTGTTTTTCCTCTCTTGAATAAGATTCCCATCCAAAGTAAGTTATTGTTTCACTATTGAGGTAGAAGGAAGAAATTTATTTAAATGGTTTTTTATATGGTACACAAAGAGAAACAGAGTTTAACACTCTCATTGCATTGTTTATACATTATAATTTTTTTCCTTTGGGACTAAAAGTAAATGTCACACACTAATATCTATGAATTTGATATCCATTTTAAATAGATAAGTTTCATTTTAATTAACAAGTACAAAAGATTAAGTATAACATCATTGGTCTGACCGAGACGAGAAGGCATCAATCACATCACACCATTTTTGACACTGGAGAAGAACTGTTCCTCAAAACATGTGACAAAAGAGGCATCGGTGGTGTCAGTGTCCTTGTCAACATGAACTTGGCCATAAACATTGATTCATTCGAATGCCAAACAACCTGAATCAAACGATTACACTAGAAAAGATGTAGCTCACTGCCGGCAGTTTCTATTTTTGTTGTCTACACACCAACATCCAATGATGATGAAGGAGAAATTGAGAAGTTCTACATGGAGCTAGAGAAGTTCTATAGAGAAGACCACACCTTCTACAAGATCATTGTTGGTGATTTTAATGCCAAGATAGGACTGAGAAGATCAGCCAAAGGACTCCACATCAGGACTGATGGCCTAGAATGGAACGAACAGGGTGAGAGACTGTCTGAGTTCATCATGTTGACCAAGAATATCCATGATAGCTCACAATTCCAGAAGGCCAAATCTAAATATTGGACATGGGAGTCTCCCAGTGAATGGTTCCACAACAAAATTGACCACATCATATTCAACCAACTGTCTTGCCTGACTGATGTCGCATTTGTCCCAAAATTACAAATGGGACTGGACCACTGTCTTCTTTGTGCAAAATTCTACTTCACAGAGTGGGGAGAAAGGGCTGCAAAGTTTAATAAGAGAACTCCAGAATGATCACCAACTGGAGCTTTTTGGCACTATTGCGGCAACATGGGAAGATGCCGTCATTGACAACATTGACGAGGAATATGATCAACTGATTCACCACCTCCATGATTGTGCAAAGAATGCCGAGAGAGAGAGCCACAAAAAGACGCCTGTTTTCAAAAACTCTTGAGCTCATTCACCAATGTGTCTTGGCGCAAGCCTCAGGCAATTGCAAGCGAATGTCTGAGCTCACAAGGTAGTTCAGGGAAGCGATGAAGGAAGACCTTAAAAAGAGAAGAGCAGCAGTGTTGGCAGATGTGGCAGAAGCCGGGAAAAGCATTTGCAACGTCCGCCTTCCTTTGCCAACTACAAGACCAAAATGACTGCCCAACAACGTCCTGATGGATCTATCACATCTTCCAGAAGGGAAATGGAGAAGATTATCAATCACTTCTATTCAGATCTCTTCAATAGGCATGCCTACCTGTCCACATACCAAATTTCGCAGGATGGATATGTCATTCCCAAAGTTCTCCCTTCTGAAGTACAACACGCCATTTTATTGGTAAAAAAGCGAACAACAACCGGCCCAGACAAGGTCAGACCCGAACACCTGAAGAACCTGCCATCAGTATTCATCAATACACTGTCTTGGCTCTTCACAAGCTACCTGTCTGAATGCAAGGTTCTGTCCCAATGGAAAATCAGCAGGACTGTACTACTGTACAGGAAGAGAGACATCTATGACATTGGCAACTATTGCCCGATCTGCCGGTTGTCTGTCATTTACAAGCTCATGACTCAAGTCATCCTGAATAGGATTGGCAGAACACTAGATGAAGGACGACTATGCGAGCAAGCCAGGTTCCGCAAAGGATTCAGCACGGTTGACCATATCCACACGATACCAAGCTCATTGAGGTTTATTGTGAGTTCAAGATGTTCTCTAACATTCATTGATTTAAAGAAGACCTTTGATTCTGTTGACTGAAGTGTTCATCGAAGCCCTAGGAAAACAGGGCGTTCAAACTCAATACATCAGGATCCTCCGTGATTCACTACCAGGATCTCACCATTATACAGAGAGGTGATCACTAATGTCAAGAGAGGGGTTCAGCAGGGTGATACTATTTTACCAAAACTCTTCAGTGCCACCCCCAAGAATGTCATGCTATTATTGGAATGGGAAGGAATGGGAGTGAAGATACATAGTTGGGAGTGAAGATATATGGTTGGGAGTGAAGATACATACATTACCTCTGCTTTGCTGTTGACATCATTCTAATAACACCAAACATCAGTCAAGCAGCACAAATGCTGGCCAACTTTGACCATGAGTGTAGAAATGTCGGACTACAGCTAAATCTCATGAATACAATGTTTATGAGAAGTGGTCTCATTCCTGACATTCCATTCACTCCCAATAGGACAAACATCTCCGAATGCTACCTAGGTCGAGAAGTCAACATGACAAATGACCTGGCACCTGGGCTGCACAGGAGGAAGAGAGCGGCTTGGAACGCCTTCAAGAGTGTGGAAGAAATAGCTGAGAGGACCAAGAACCTCTGGCTCCAGGCACATCTCTTCGGTTCCACTGTTCTTCCTGCATTAACATATGCCTCAGAGACCTGGGCCCTATGAAAACAGGATGAGAACTCTATTCAGGTCTCCCAAAGAGGAATTGAAAGAGCTATTCTTGGAGTATCACGCTTCATTCAAATGAAGGAAAGAATCTGGAGTTCCAACCTCCGTCGACGATCAAGAAACAGGGATGCTATCTTGTTTGCCAAGACGTCAGGTGGGCTGGACACATAATGTGATTTGGAGACGACCGCTGGACTAGAGCCATTACTGACTGGATTCCACAGGATGTCAAAAGATCTTGTGGCCACCCACCCACGAGGTTGTCAGACTTCTTTGTCAAGATCTGAACAATCAGTTTGAGGCTGTTCATGTTCCTAGAACGAGCAGATGTCATTGGGCACAAATAGGGACTAATAGGGACAAGTACAAAATAGGGACTAATGGAGATATTGCTGGTGCCTGCTCGAGCGAATAGATGAGTAACAGGATGTCAAGTGATCAAAACTTGTTAGCTGACAATAATTCCATCTGGTAATGTCATAAGTTTGGATTTTATAGTAAAATGTGGGGGAAGTTAAGGACATTAAACATAACAGTAGAGAAATACATTTAAGCATTTTCTACTTTGTTCAGGTTAAATTTCTGATGATTTATAAATCTCTTATTCCAGTAACATCAAAACAAATGGCATAAATATTTCATTTTTTTCTTATTTACAAAATATTTGTCCTTCATATAAGAAAATAAAGAATAAAAGACAATATATGACAATAATACTTTGGGGGATATTTAGGTACTATTAATAATACAAATTTTGACTTTAAGTGCTTTAGAATTAAGAAAAAAACTTAGCTTCACCAAAAATGTCGCAATGAAGTGCAGTTTTTAGTAATTTGATTGGCATTTTAAAGATCTAACAGATATTATAACAAAAATAGACAAATAGACAAATGATGTATAACTTGATAAAGGCAAGAGATTTATCAAAATAAACTTTTATAATTGTAAAATGCTTTTTCATTTCTGACTGACCTTGATAATCACAAACACTTCACTATTCCTGCTTATATTTATGACAGGATGAGATTGCAATTTCAAATTCATTCAAACACAACCAAGGGTAAATGAGAAATAAAGCACTTGGTCAAATTGTCAGAGGCGAGCTGACATTTGGTAAAGAAGGTCACTGGAAACTAGAAATGTGGACATTGGTCCTAAGGGAACTGACTGAATAGTTCTGAGCTATGTCACACAAATGCTTCAATTGTCTCCATCACGATGAAAAAGCATCATAAAACCAAATACCAAGGTTTTCAGTAAAGGAATGAAAAGAAGAGATGTCTAAACTGTGGTTTCCAACAAAATCTAACCTTACTGACTGTTAGGAGGTTTAATTCAAACATTTAATAGGGAAACATGCTTATCCAAATACTTTTACAGTATTTTTTGTATCCCTAATCATATTCAAAATAAACATATTGCTATTTTAAGTAATGTCAGTTTTAGTTATATCGTAATTTTAATTTGAAACCTTATTTTTAATAAATGTGATGATAGCACAGCGGGTAGGGCGTTTGCCTTGCAGGAGCTGATCTGAGTTTGATTTCTCCGTTCCTCTCGGAGATCCCTGCAAGCTATTGAGAGTATCCCACCCACACTGCATAGCCTGGCAAGCTACCTGTGATGTATTTGATATGCCAAAAACAGTAACAACAAGTGTCACAATGGAGACGTTACTGGTGTCCGCTCCAGCAAATTGATGAACAATGAGAGGACAGTGCTACAATGCAGTGCTATTGTAATTTTAATTTGATATCTTATTTTTAACAATGTGATATATAAAATACATATTCTTTTGAAGAAGGGAATTAATAATATTTTGTAGCAAATATAAAAAAGCAATTGAAGTAAGGAGAAACAAGATCATTTGGAATAGAAATCCAAAATCCTTGGGAAAGAGAACTGAAATTAAATTCTTTATCTTTTCAAATGAGATATTTAAGATCTTATTCTGTGAAATATGTAGTGTTTTATTTTTTTATGACATTGCCTCTTAATTTTTGTAGTTGTAGCTTTACCTGACAGTTAAGATGTCAAGTCTTTAAGCTCCTGTAAGAATTCTGTTACCCAAATGGTGGAAAATTCTCTCTAAGTTAAGAAAGAACACACACACAGAGAAAAAAACCAACAGAAATTTACTTGGAAACCCTCATGGTTATCTAATTGTAAGATCCCAGTTGGTCATTCAGAAATATGTCTGAAATTTGTTTTATAATTGGATGGTTCTAATAGTTTGCTCTCTCAAGATTTTGTTCTTAAAGAGAATAGAGGAGAGTAAGTAAATGGTACAGAGAGCAAAAGGAGATAAAGAATCTTATCCTGTTCAGGTTCAATCACATCTGCACGTATATCTCTGTAACTTCCTCAGTGCTCAATTAAATTTTTAACAGAATATACCCACACATCTATAATGAATGAGAAATATGAATGAATTTCATTTGCTCTTTAGTTAGGAAATAACTGTTTCCTTCAGTGAGAGAATCCAACCCAAACTCAGGTCTTCCTTATGACTGCCTCTTGGGGTATGCCCAATAAGATGGTATCGGATCATCTCAGATCCTAATAAGGCACATTGCTGATAATGCAGGAATAAAAGAGCTCAATATTGGAAGAGATACACAGCTTTACTTTTCTTGAATTCTGCTTGACCAAACAAGGAAACTAGAGCTGCTTGGTATCTCCAGTCCTGGAGTGGAGCTCAGTTTGAAGGTGATGAGGTCAAGGGTCTCATATTTTCTCCATTTAATTCACAATATTTCTTTTTACATGTATTTTAAAATTATCCTTTTACAAATATTTTATGTTCTTAAAAATGATTGTCTGTACTTTTAATGCTCGTACGCTGGCATCTGCTGCATCTATTGAAGACCTTATGGTACAAGCGCGAAAGATCAAGTACGACATCATTGGTCTGACCGAAACGAGAAGACATCAATCCCATCATGCTGTTTTCGACACTGGAGAAGAACTGTTCCTTGGAACATGTGAAAAAAGAGGCGTCGGTGGTGTCGGTATCCTTGTCAACACAAACTTAGTCACGAGCATTGATTCATTCGAATGCCTAACAACCCGAATCGGACGATTACACTTGAATAAATGTGGCTCACTACCGGCAGTTTTTATCTTTGTTGTCTATGCACCAACATCCAGTTATGGTGAAAGAGAAACTGAGAAATTCTACATGGAGCTAGAGAAGTTCTATAAAGAAGATCACACCTTCTACAAGATCATTGTCGGTGATTTTAATGCCAAGATAGGACCAAGAAGATCAGTCGATGAACTCCACATCGGAACTCATGGCCTGGAATGGAACGAACAGGGTGACAGACTGTCTGAGTTCATCATGTCAACCAAAACCTTCCATGGTAACTCACAATTCCAAAAGGCTGAATCTAAACGTTGGACATGGGAGTCTCCTGATGGACGGTTCCACAATGAAATAGACCACATCATATTCAATCGGCGGTTTTGCCTAACCAATGTTGCTGTTTTCCCAAAATTCCAAACGGGATCAGACCACCGTCTTCTTCGTGCAAAATTCTACCTCACAGAACGAGGAGAAAAGAATGCAAGGTTTAAGAAGAGGACTCCCAGAACAACCACCAACTGGGAGCTCTTTGACTCTATTGCGGCAACATGGGAAGATGCCGTCATTGACAACATTGATGAGGAATACGATTGAATGATTCAGCACCTCCATGATTGTGCAAGGAATGCCAAGAGAGAAATAACCACAAAAAACCGTCTTTCTTCGAACACTCTTGAACTTATTCGCCAACGTGGCTTGGCACGTGCCTCAGGCAACCACAAGCGAACATCCGAACTGGCAAAACAGTGCAGAGAAGCCATCAAGGATGACCTCAAAAACAGGAGAGCAGCAGTACTGGTAGATGCAGCAGAAGCTGGGAAAAACATTCGTAATGCCCGCCTATCTTTCACCAACTACAAAACCAAGATGACTGCCCTCCGACATCATGATGGATCTATCACATCTTCCAGAAGGGCAATGGAGAAGATTATTCATGACTTCTACTCAGATCTCTTTAATAGCCACATCCACTTGCCCACATACCACATACCACATGATGGATATGTCGTTCCCAATGTTCTCCCTTCCGAAATCCAACATGCCATCTCGTCGGTAAAGAAACAAAGAGCTCCTGGCCCAGACAAGATCAGACCTGAACACCTGAAGAACTTACCATCAGTACTCATCAATACATTGGCTCGACTCTTCACACGCTACCTGTCTGAATGCAAGGTTCCATCCCAATGGAAAACCAGCAGGACTGTACTACTATACAAGCAAGGAGACATCCACGACATTGGCAACTATCGCCCAATCTGCCTATTGTCTGTCATCTACAAACTATTCACTTGAGTCATCCTGAATAGGATTAGCAGAACACTAGATGAAGGACAACCATGTGAACAAGCTGGATTCCGAAAAGGATTCAGTACCATCGACCATATCCACACAATAACCAAGCTCATTGAGGTATCTCAGGAGTTCAAGATGCCGCTCTGTCATTGATTTAAAGAAGGCCTTTGATTCTGTTGAGACGGAAGCGGTCATGGAAGCCCTAGCCAATCAGGGCGTACAAACTCAATACATCAGAATCCTTCGTGAGCTCTATTGCAGATTCACTACCAAGATCTCACCATTCTAAAAAGAAGTAATCATCCATATCAAGAGAGGGGTTCGGCAGGGTGATACCATTTCACCAAAACTCTTCAGTGCCACCCTTGAGAACATCATGCGATGACTGGAATGGGAAAACATGGGAGTGAAGATAGATGGTCGGCAACTACACCACCTCCGCTTTGCTGATGACATCGTTCTAATAACACCAAACATCAACCAAGTGGCACAAATGCTGAACGACTTTGACCGTGAATGTGGAAAGGTCGGACTACAGCTGAATCTTACGAAGACAATGTTTATGAGAAACAGCCTTGTTCCTGATGCTCCATTTGCTCTCAATGGAACCACCATCTCCGAATGCAATAGTTATATATACCTAGGTCGAGAAATCAACATGATGAATGACCTGGCACCTGAGTTGCGCAGGAGGAAGAGAGCGGCTTGGAATGCCTTCAAGAGCATTGAAGAAATAACTAAAAGGACTAAGAACCTCCAGCTACGAGCACATCTCTTTGATTCCACTATTCTTCCTGCATTAACATATGCCTCAGAGACCTGGACCCTACGAAAACAGGATGAGAACGCTATTCGGGTCTCTCAAAGAGGAATCGAAAGAACTATGCTTGGAATATCACGATTCACTCAAATGAGAGATAGAATCCGGAGTTCTGATCTTCGTCAACGCTCAAGAATCAGGGACGCTGTCTCATTTGCCAAGACATCAAAAATCAGATGGGCTGGACACGTAATGAGGTTTACAGACAACTGCTGGACTAGAGCCATTACTGATTGAATTCCACGGAACATCAAAAGATCACGTGGACGCCCACCTATAAGATGGTCAGACTTCTTCGTCAAGACCCTAAATGATCGGTTTGAGGCTCTGCATGTTCCTAGAACGAACAGATACCATTGGGCTACGCTAGCACGCAACCGGGATGAATGGAGACTTTACTGGCACCCGCTCGAATAAATCGATGAATAACGGGGATTAAGTGATTAAGTGATGATTAAAAATATTTATGTATATACTTATTGTTGGGCTGGAGCGATAGCACAGCAGGTAGGGCATTTGCCTTGCAATAATTATATTCAACACATACAGAGTTGTAAATATTTGTCAAAGCAATAATTTATAATGAAATGTAGTTATATCTTTTACTGATATTCAAAGATCTAAAAGTAGAGGAACTATTTAAGTCTTCTCTCTCTTCCATTTACCTATAATGTTAAGGGCAGAACACCTACTCTTCTGCACTTGAGCATTGTTTCTGGCATGACTTTGGGGACCATATAAGATTCCAGGGGTTGAACCCAGGTGTTTTTCTTTTTTATTTTAACTTACAGTTACATCCCTATTACTTCTAATAAAAGAGATCAGAACAATACTTTTGTATCTTCCTCAGTATTTGTCTACTGTATTAACTTCAACCATCTCAAGAGACAAGTGTATGGATAAATCAGATGATCTTCAGTTGTTGCCTGTATGGTGCAACTATGCTAATAACACAGGGATTACATCTAGTTCAAATACAATACAAAAAATTAAAAGACACAATTTAAAAATAAATTTCTGATTTTCATTTAATTTTATTTTTTACTAAATCTACTATATTAAATGTCTATGTACTGTGCCCGAGTGAAAGTGAGAATAGTTTTTTTAAGAACTAGTTATTGAATCTATTATAAATCTATACCCATAATTTCTGAGATGAAATTTTCTATCCCATGATCTTTTGAGGTTCAGGCTAGCATCACTAATTGGTGCATCACTAAAATAATACCATTAAAAAGAATGGTAAAAACACACTTCACTTTCAACTTCCACATCTTGATTATACTGACTACATTACTGCCTTTACAATAAGAATTATCTGTTTGCTAAAACTTATCCTAAATGAAACCCCAAAACATCACTATGAAAAATTGCATCTTAGATAAACTTTATTAAAATAAAATAAAACAAGCTTTAGGCCTTTTACCTTAGTAAGAATTAAGGCCAGATGTTTCTGTTTTGACTTTTGTTTTGTGGCCACACCCAGCAATGCTAAGGAACCACTCCTGGCAGGGCCCAGGGACCATATGGAGTGCTGAGGCTCAAACCCAGGTCAGTTTTGTACAAGGAAAGTACTCTTTCTGACTCCAATGTCAGATATTAAGTTTCTTGTACTCTGACTTTTCTTTGAGGGATGGATATTTTTTTTAATCAAATCACCATGAGATACAGTTACAAAGCTTTCATGTTTGAGTTATTCAATGATCAAACACCTAACCCTCCAGCAGTGCACCAATGTATTCCCCCCATTCCACCCCTCCCTCTGTCTCTATGGCAGACAGTTCCCCCCATACGCTCTTTGGTATTGCTTATTATAAATAGCATAAGATGTTGCATGGCCACGGGAGCAACTTTCACCAAAAAAAAAAAGACAATTGCCTACCTTATTAAAAAATTTTAGATTGATAACATTGGAGGATGCTTGGTCCCAATCCGAGTAGGCTTGGAGATCTCGGCCCAGATCTCAACCCGCTCTCCTGTCCCTGCACCTGGCTGTCCTCGCCGGGGCCCCTTGGAGGGGAGCGGGTTGAGCTTTCCTCCCCGCCCCGACCAGGGCTCCGGCAGCCGAAGACCTCCAGGACCAGCCACCACCATGCTGAGACCACTCTCCGCACACATGAAGGTACTGGCAGAGGGACAAAGCCACGCGGGTTCCGGGGCCAAGATCTCCAAGCCTACTTGGACTGGAGTCGAGCATCTTCCACCCAGATCCTCCAAATCCCAGTAGGCGGGGGTCACACCCACCACCTGGCCCCCTGGCGCCGTGTAATCCCATCAACGGCCAAGACTCAGAGACTATAAAATCCAGCTCCCGGATGAGAACAGTGCAGTCTTCTGCTCCCGCAACTGGCTGTTCCTTGCCGAGGCCCCTTGGAGGGGAGCGGGTTGAGCTTTCCTCCCCGCCCCGACCAGGGCTCCGGCAGCCAAAGACCTCCAGGACCAGCCACCACCATGCTGAGACCACTCTCCGCACACATGAAGGTATGGCAGAGGGACAAAGCCACGCAGGTTGCGGGGCCGAGATCTCCAAGCCTACTCGGATTGGGGCCGAGCATCCTCCACCCAGATCCTCCAAATTCCAGTAGGCAGGGGTCACACCCACCAACTGGCCCCCTGGCGCCGTGTAATCCCATCAACGGCCAAGACTCAGAGACTATTAAAAACCAGCTCCCGGAACTGCGCGGCCGCATTTGTGGCCACACCACATCTTATTATCTCATTCCTACTTTGGACAAACTGGCAGGCTATCGAATGTAGCCTGCCCACACGGCAGAGTCTGGCAAACTCCCTGTGGCGTACCCAATATGCCAAATACCAGTAACAATGATAGGTCTCATTCTCCTAAAGAGCCTTGAATATAATCTCAGGGCTAGGATGAAAGAGACGTTACTGGGGCCTGCTCGAGGCAATCGACGAATAACAGGATGATTTGTGATTTGTGATAACATTATTAGGCTGACAAAACTAGGGAATTAGTATATATTATATATTTATGTTTCAAGAGTGCTTTTAATATCCCAAAGGCTTGATGGAAAGGGTGGAATGATTTGAGTGTGGTTAGACGTAATCATAGCAATAAAATGAGTATTAGAAAGTATGTGGATGCAATGCTCAAAAGGAAAGCGAGAGAGAGAGAGAGAGAGAGAGAGAGAGAGAGAGAGAGAGAGAGAGAAAGAGAGAGACAGGGACAGAGAGACAGAGACTGAGAGACAGAGAGAACGTCTGCCATACATAGAGGTAGGCAGGGGTTTGGGGGTGGAGGGTTATGGGAGAGAACCTGGGATGGGGACACTGGTGCTGTGAAATATACATGAGTGGAGGGATGGGTGTTGGAATACTGTCATGACTGAAATCCAATCATGGACAGTTAGGAAGGGTCTATCTCACTGTGATTCAATAAAAAGTTAAAAAAGAAAGAAAGTATGTGGATGGATTAATGTTTGATGTCAACCCACAGGATGATTCTGTAGGAGAATTCTGTATCAATTTGTTATTTACAACTTTATTAGTAAAATTGTATGACATATTTAGCATAATTTAACTCTTAAAGTTCCCAACCACGCCAATACTAAAGCAAGGAAGTCTGTTAGCGTAATTATAAAAGGGACTATGTAGAATTTAAATAAAGCAGGAAAATGAAAATGATTAAATTTCTTTGGACTTCTAGAGATGGATGTCAAAGATTGTTTATCTGGAAAGGAGTTTAAAATCTAGGACTGCTAGATTCGAGGAGGTGGATTCATAAAGCTTGATTTATAATAGATAAAGCCCCCAAATTAATTTTATAATGGAAATAAAATGTATAAAACCTGATATGCTTCAAATATGAGGGTTTTTTTCTGAGAATTGTTACAAACTCATTTTAAGTATATAAAGTGTCATATATGTCTATGTGCTGCATTTCTGCCTCAATGTGCCTTAATGGTAAAACTCACTTGGATTATTCTGCAAGTGTCCTTCTTGCCAAGTGTTCATAAATTGCATAAGAGTTTATTGAAAGGCTTCTGTATAAATTTATGGGACTATCAATTTTCTGGTTAATTGACCTTGTACTTTATGATTCCAAACATGTTCAGCTCCATTAAATGCAATGTCATTCTTTTCCCTGAGGCCAGGTGATTTCACTGGCTGTAAAAATCCTATTATAAAAAATAGAAATATTTTATATTTAGAAATAAATATATTTAGAAAAATAGAAATATCATTCTGTTTACTGCAAACAAATTATCAAAAAAGTTTTTATAATTCTAGGAATAGGAGTTTTTTTTCTTTTATTTTTGAGTATGGGCGTTGTACCACACCCAGTGATGTTAAAAGGCTCTGCACTCAGATATCACTTCTAATTCTGCACTAAGGAATCACTTCTGACAGTGCTGTGGACTATATGGGATACTGGGGATTGAATGGAGGCCTGCCACAGGCGATATTTTTCAAAGGATAACACAAAACCTATAAATTACAAGGAGAAAAATACAAACTGTAACACACACATGGAATAAAGGAATAAAAAGTTAAGAAAGATATTTTAATAGGATTAATAATGCTTTGAAAGACAATTGCAAGATCTGTAAATTAAAAATTGGGAAAGTTTATCAGTGTAAAAATTATTATGAAAATAATTATGCATAGAGGAACATTAATACGTCATTTTATGTTCTACACTGTATTTTCAGCAATTGTTTTCAGTTGTTGGGTTTTTTTTCTTTCTATTTTTTTTTTTTTAGTGAAGCAAATGAGGAAAAGTGTAAGCAACAAACTTGTGCCTTCTCTTAAGACATGTCAAATCTTTTGTTAATGTCTTTGTTTGAAAATCTACAACATGGATAAGTTTCTGGGAAGAAATATTGTTATTAAAATAAGAATGTAACACTGTAACACTGTCCTCCCATTGTTCATCGATTTGCCTGAGTGAGCCCAGTAACGTCTCCATTGTGAGACTTGTTACTGTGTTTGGCATATCCAATAGGACACGGGGAGCTTGCCAGGCTTTGCCGTGCAGGTGAGAAATTCTCCGTAGCTTGCCGGGCTTTCCGAGAGGGGCGGAAGAATTGAACTCGAGTTGGCTGGGTCAGCTGCATGCAAGGCAAACGCCCTACCCGCTATGTTATGGACAACAGGAAAACCACCCTGGGCCACTGCTGCTCGGCTTAGAACATTGTTCTCGCCTCAGAGTGCTCCAGGCGAATAAAATAAGAATGTACATCGTTTCATAAAATTCACATTATGAATGAAAATGTAAACATGCAGAGGTTTCTAGGAAAACAATTTTTTTTTCTTAAATTTTTATTAGTGAAACACCATGAGGTACAGTTGTAGACTTACAAATTTTTGTGCTTGGGTTTCAGTTATACAATGATCGAATACCCATCCCTCCACCAGTGCCCATTCTCCACCACCACCAGTCCCAGTATCTTTCCCTCCCCCCTCTAGGAAAACAATTTATATAAAGTATCAAGTACTTAAAATCTTAAATGAGTCTCTTTCATGGTGTGTGTGTATGGGGGGGGGTTGGGAGGGATGGATATGCAAACATCCAGTGGTGCTTAAGTTTTTCTCCTGGCTCTGTGCTTAGGGATCACTCCTGGTGGGACTGAGGAGATCATATAGGATGGTTGTGATTCAGCCCTAGTATACATGCAAGGGAAGCTCTCTACCCTCTATAGCATCTCTCCAACTACAATCTATTTCCTTTTTTAGGAGAATAAATGAAATGTACCTTTAAGCAAAAAAATACGTAGTAGAATGCTAGGATTTAAATTCAAGACAGACTGAGTAGAGAATTATAAATATTCACTGCAGTGTTATTTATTAAGATGAAACATCGAAAACATATACATTTCCTGTAGGAGACAGATGACTTAATAAATAAATTGTAATAAAATCCTACACTATCTTTTAAAGACATTAATTGATTTATTTTTATGAAGTTGTTCGTGATGGATGATTTATTACATTCAATATTCCAACACCAATCCCACCACCATTATACATTCCCACCACCATTATTTCCAATTTTTCTAACCGTCCTTCAAGACCGTCCCTCTAGCAGACCCTGAACACTTTATTTTATGTTGCTTGTTATAAATAATTTTCTAAAAATGATCAAAAATGTTTTCTTAGAAGAAAGTGTGTGAATATTGTAGTATCTCACCTTGGGCCATTAAACCCTTGTATAAGAGATTAAAAACATGTTGTTACAGGTTAAACCTATGTGTTTATATATTTTTAATTGAGATTCGTTGCTTTCTACTTTATATCCCATCCAATGTGGTTTATCAGCCACATTATCTTTTATACAAGAATTCATTGACATGTGGATGTAGTCATAAATAATTTTTGTTTTTTTGCTTTTTGGGTCACACCCAAAGATGCTCAGGGGTTATTCCTGGCTCTGCACTCAGGAATTACTCCTGGCAGTGCTTGAGGGACCATATGGGATGCCAGGGATAGAACCCAGGTCAACCACATGCAAGCTAAATGCCCTATCCGCTGTACTGTCGCTCCAGCCCCATAAATAAATTTTTTTAACTTGCAACTAACGGTAATAAAATGTTACTTTTTCATAACATTAAATCCTCACTAGTTTTTTCCCCTGGGAATAGTGGCTAGTTATGATTTTTAATTTAAAAAAAAACATAGACCCAGAGTCTTTAATTAGGTAAAAAAAATACTGTATTTACTTCAAAATAAAAAACAAAATTAGAAACAGTTTTTAAAAAAATTAAGTTATAGTACATTTCCTATAAGATTTATTTCCAATTTATAAGTACATGTGTTTTTGTAAGATGACTATTGACTATTTACTTTTTTAATGAAGTTCTCAATTTTTTTCCTATTTATCAAGAAGATAAATTCTATGACATAATGTTATGGGGAAAATATTTTTTCTTTACTATTTAGCTGAAGCGATAGCACAGCGGTAGGGCATTTGCCTTGCAAGCGAGCAACATGGCCGACCCGAGTTCGATTCCTCCGCCCCTCTAGGAGAGACCGGCAAGCTACTGAGAGTATTCAATATGCCAAACACAGTAACAACAAAGTCTCCAATGGAGACGTTACTGGGCCCACTCGAGCAAATCGAAGATCAACGGGAGGGCCTTTACCTTACCTTTACCTTTACTATTTAGCAAAAAAGGGGCTATTATCATTATCCACAGAAGAGAAAGATAGTAAATTGCAAGTATTTTACAACTATCAGGTCAATGCAGCACATTTTTCTATCAAAGAATGCACCAAGTTCTGAGAATGTATAATCTCTATAAATGCTTCTGTAAAGAAATGCCAATAACTTCTACTTATAAAATGATAGAATGAAGCATTGTCATGAATGATGAGACAAGGGAAACACTATGTCAGTAGAATGACATTTTTAGAATTTCCACTGCATGTAAGACTGAATATTTTTTGGTGATGTTCCTAAGAATTTATAGTCTTTGATGTCACTTATATTTTATTATATCAAATCTTTAAAACCCATTCATATAATCAGAAACCATTTGATAATACTTATTAATAACTCTCTTGTGCCTAACATTGTTCTAAACCCTGGAACACAAATTTAATTGACTGTAAAAAAACTCACAGTTGAGGAGCCCTTATTGCACCTATGTTCAAAAAGTATTTGAAGCAATTACAGATAAAACATAAGGCAATAATAATTCTGGTGCCTGCTTTTGTTACTAGGAAGCAATTAGATTAAAAAATCTCATAAATATGCACATGTTCTGAATAGGGTCCTGTACTTTCTCCTGGAGCTACTCTTGACTTCTTGACATAAGCAGATTTGTTGACACAAAACAACAAGCAAGGTAAACTTACTTTTGTGACTAGTATGTGAAGGAGGTAATTCCCACTTCATACATCCAATTATTGGAAAGTCCATCACCTCAATTACAAATGTTGTAAAGAAGAGCGCATTTCAAGGGAGTCTTCCTGGCATGTCATTCTTAGACCTGCCCTAGGGAGCTGAGTGGAAGCTTTTATAATTATGTCAATTGTTATTGTTGCAATATCTATTATCAATTCCTTTCCAATATTTAGAGAAAATAATATCTGTTATCAATATATTGGTATGAATATCATAATTCATACCAAATTTATGATGTATCTCTATAATTTAAAAATATAGAAATAAAGAAAAAATAAGGTATCGCATTAGTAAACGTTGAAAACACTAATATATAATGTAGGTGAGTGTAGAGGAATAGTTTACTCAGATTTACTCTTGATAGCTTTACAAAATGATAATAAAACTTATTTGGCGGTAATAATATAACAGTAACTATAGCATTTAAGTACATCTAGTATCCCTTTTCTCTCTTCCCTTATCAGTTTTTATCATTTATGTTTGCCCTACTAACTTTTCCCAGTGGCCAAAGTTAACAGATTCCTTACTTGGCATTGTGGGAGAGCATACACTCAATTCCTCTTCTCTGGAAGTTTCTTTTTTCACAACAGGATAGTCTGGATTCTGAATCTAAGAGTGCATAGTCACATAATCACAGTATCTTGTACTATGACCTCTCCTGTACCAAAAGGGTTTTTAACTTTTTTCTCTGTGTATATAGCGCAATGCATTCATTTTAACTATTCTTTACAATAACTAGGTCGGATTACAGGAGAGAAGTCTTTTCTTTTTTCTAACTACAGACCTTTTAAGTACCTCATAGATTGAAAGAGGTTGGATGCCACACCTATTCCTATGTTTAGACTGACATTATTTCCCAGTAGCTATAAAACTGACATCTGAGTATTCTCCCTGAGATTAAGAAGACCTTGCAGAGAACAAGACACTGAAAAACAGAATGAGCACCCTGCTCATTTCACTGTTCTATTCCTCAGAATGAAATTTCTTAGGAAGAAATTTATTTCCTCAGGGTAAGAAAATATGAGCACACTTCTGAGGGTTAGAAGTAACCCAAGGTGAAGTGAAATAATCTCATCCAGCACATTCATGGAATATAGCTGGGTGGGATTGTATTTTAGGATGTGTGCCTCTGTGCAGAGTAATGTGGATACAGTGATGACAGCGGCAAAATTAGTACATTCCTCTGTATATATTTTAAGGCATCAATTTTGTGAAATGCAAGACTACTAGATTCCAGAATACTAGACCCAAGGCAACCAAATGCTTATCACTTGTGGAAGGGCAGACATGACATGTACAATACCTAAGTTGTTATCAAGACAAAAGCATTACTCATGAGTTTGCTTTTAAATTTGTACCATTAAAACAGGCACATCTAGGAGCCTGGCCAAATGATATCTTTTGAAAAGGGCCCCATAGACAATAAAACTGTCAAGGGCAATAGCTATTTTTTTTACCTGGTCTTAGTTCTGCAATAGAGTTTATTCCTAGATAAAAGTAAGAACTATTACATGCTGCCAAGGAAGCAAGCAATTCCTCTGTGCGCTGGTAGGTCATTCTACGAACAGGCTCTTATCTGAGAAAAATGTTTTCTAAAAGCCCATCACAGTGACTTTTATCCTGGAAGAACTTATGGAAAAGAGAAGTAAAGACTAAATCAGTGGTATTTGGTATAAGACTGGGTATTTGGTATAAGACGGCACTGTAGCACTGTCCTCCTGTTTTTCATCGATTTGCTCGAGCGGGCACCAGTAAATCTCCATTGTGAGACTTGTTGTTAATGTTTTTGGAATATCCAGTACGTCAAGGGTAGCTTTCCATACTTAGCCATGTGGGTGGGATACTCCCGGTAACTTGCTTGGCTCTCCGAGAGGGGCAGAGGAATCGAACCCAGGTTGGCCATGTGCAAGGCAAATTCCCTACCTGCTACGCTATCACTCTGGCCTGGGGAAATTTAGGATTTAATATTTACACAGCTATTTGTATGATGATTCTAAGAAAATAGTGGAGTGGGACTTTGCTCTTGAGCGGGTCCCAATCCATTAGTGGTACTGGGCCACTAATGTAATTTCCAAGACTGTAAATTTTGGACATTTCAGTTTATTAGGGCATAGGGGAGGAGGTGGTCTCAAGATTGATGGCCAAGAACTTGGCTGTCAGCTAATCTCCCCCATCATATCTCATTAGAACCACAAATTAGCCCCTTATTCAGAACTCACTAGGGCAGCTTGACCTCCCCTCTGTATTAAGCTAATTGCTACAAGAAGGACTAAAGGGTTTCTGTAAGACAAGACAAGCTGTTTAAACACACCAATCTCCTTCAGAGAGATGGGACAAACCTCATAAAAATAATCCCTCTCAATGTCAATGGGATAAACACACCAAGTAAGAGACACAGAATGGCAGGATGAATTAAAAAATTGAACCTAATTTTGTTGCAAGCAAGAAACACATCTGAATAGAGCAAACACAAACTTAAAGTTAAAGGCTAAAAACAATTATTCTATAAGCAAACAAACCCTAAAAAAAGCTGGGGTGGCCATACTGGTATCAGTTCACATAGACTGCAGGCTGAAAGTTATAAGAAGCAGTGAAGGTCATTTCTTAATGATCAAGAAATCTATACATCAAGAAGAACTCACACTCCTAAATGTATATGCACTTAATGAGGGACCAGTAAAATACTTAAAACAATTACTAATAGACTTGAAAAAAAGGAATTGAGAGAAACACACTAGTAATTGTAACTAGAGATTTCAACACTGCTTTGTCACCTCATGATAGATCAACCACACAGTATTTCAAAAAGAAATACTTTACATGAGGGAAGAATTAGAAGAGGGGTCTTAGTGTGTGTCTATATATAGACACACACATACATATATACATATATGTGTGTGTATATATATATGTATATATATATATATGACTTTTCACTGCCCCCCCCCAAAGGCTGAGTACACATTCTTCTCCAGTGCACATGGGACATTCTCCAAGATAGACCACATACTGGGCCACAAAACATACCTTCATAAAATTAAGATGATAGAAATTGTATCAGCAATCTTTTCAGACCATGTTACACTGAAAATACAAGTGTAGTATACATAGAAACAGAGAATAAAATCAAACACCTGGAAATTCTTACTTTGGACAACCTGGCAGGCTACCGAAAGTAACCTGCCCACACGGCAGAGTCTGGCAAACTCCCCGTGGCCAAATACCAGTAACAATCATGGGTCTCATTCTCCTAACCCTGAAAGAGTCTTGAATATGGCACTTTTTAAAATCTCAGAGATAGGACAAAGGAGACGTTACTGGTGCCTGCTCAAGGCAATCAACGATACTGAAATGGTAATCAAAAGTCTTTTCAAAAATGAAAGCCCAGGCCTGGATAGATTCACTAGTGAATCCTTTCAAACCTTTAAGAGGACCTACTGCCAATTCTTTTCAAGGTTTTCCAATTCTTTCCAGGTTTTCCATTGAAAAAACATGCCTGAAAAGAGATGACTGGTTAAGAAACTTTGGTACATCTACACAATGGAATACTATGCAGCTGTTAGGAACAATAAGTCATAAAATTCTATTATAAATGGATGAACATGGAGAGTATCATGCTGAGTGAAATGGATCAGAAGGAGAGCGGCAGATATAGAATGATTGCACTCATTTGTGGGATGTAAAGAACACAATGTGAGACTAATATCCAAGGACAGTAGAAACAAGGATAGGAGGATTGGTTTATTGCTGAAAGCCTGCTTTAAATGCTTGGGGAAAGGAAGTTGGGCTAAAGTTGGGACCACTATGACAGTTGGAAATGATCACTCTGGATAAGAACTGCATGTTGAGGGCAGGTAAAGAAACAAACATGAAAACCTACAAACATGATAACCTATTAGTATCTGTATTGAAAACCATAATGCCCAAAAGGAGAGAGAGAGAGAGAGGAGAGAGGAGAGAGGAGAGAGAGAGAGAGAGAGAGAGAGAGAGAGAGAGAGAGAGAGAGAGAGAGAGAGAGAGAGAGCCTGCCATAGAATCAGGATCGGCAAGGGTTGGGTTGAGGAGATGTGTGGTAGGAGGAAGAAAAAAGACATTGGTGGTAAGAAATGTACACTAGTGGAGGGATGCATCTTGGAACATTGTATAACTGAAACCCGATCATGAACAGCCGTATAACTGTGTCTCAGGTTTGTTCAGTTAAAAAAATAGAAAAGACAGTGGGTTAAGTCTTATAAGTAAAAGATAAAATATGCATATATCTGAGTATAGTCAGATATACCATGGAGATGTCAAGATCTTTTTAAAAATTTTGGAATTATTTCTAGGCGAATTTTACCAACTGTCTGACCAGATAGCTTTCCAACCTTTCCCGCCCTCCGAATTACTTCTTGGCCAAGTAGTTTCCTCTACCTGCAATGCTTTTGTTTTGGTATTGGGCTATAGTCAGAAACGGTGCTCAGGGTTTATTCCTAATTCTGAGTTCAGGGATCACTCTGAGTTGTGCTTGTGGACCAGGTGCAGTGCCAGGGATAAAACCCTGGTGAGTTCAACACTTTTAACCACAGCTTCTTGTTAATTGTTCTACGCAACCTCTTTGTTAGGCCTCTCCTGGCCAAGAGAGAATATATGACCCTTTTTCTGGATTTCTTTGGGTTTTGTGTTTCCTGTGTTTGGGTTTTGTAGTTCTTGTGTTTCCTGCATCATTGGCAGGCTTATTCTTAGCTAAATTCTAAGGCATTTGAGTGAGCGGTTAGATGTGCCTGACACTTGATGTATGTTTATCATAATATATGCTTTCAAAGGTGGCACTTTGAAAGCATATACGCAGATTGCCATGTGGTCCCAGTTTGCAAACTCTGGAAAGATAAATATCAACAAAAAAATATTTGGAGAATTATATTTCCCTGAAAAAATATAGGGACACTAAATTCATGCATGCCTTTGTTAAATCTGTATTTTTATGATGCTTGAAATATACATCATTTCCAAACTGTCAAATCTTGATCTAATTAACCATAATAGTTTCTGAAACACAATATGAAATATTTTTGTTGCAAAAGCTATTACCGTTAGCTTGAGCAAAGTTTAATGAAAAGCTTAATTGACTTTATTTTGACTTTTCTTACTTATTTAACTTATGAAGAGAATATCTGCTCCTCCTATTATAAAAGTATAAACAACAATTTTTCTAAGGAAAAATGCCTTAGGGCCAGTTGTTACAGCAATTATCAATTATATTTGGCTTCATTTAATTGTTTGCAAAATTAGCTTTTTAAAGTACCATTTAATTTTCTTTGCAGTTTCACTTCTCAAGAAGGTAATTAATGAACTAACTATAATTAAACATGAATGATAAAGCATGGGGAACTTTTAAATTAAATTATCATTGAACTTTTTCTAGACCATCTATCTGTCAGTTGCACTGCATGGCAGTGGATATGCTAGAGAATTTACCCCAACTTACAAACCCACACCTGCTGTTTTGTCTTTGCTTACCATTCTAACTTAATATAGAATCAAAATGTCCATCTGGGTTAATTCCTCAAGCCTGTGATCTAGCAAAACTCTATTTCCAAACACTCTAGAAGCGACAAACAAAATGCATGTCAACATTGATTTTCTGAGTTCCCTTGAGGCAAGTTAAATAAACTAACTATGACCTTGTAACTTCTCCCCTTGGTGAGAAAAATGTGTACCAAGGCTATTGGCACCCATTTCACGCTCAAGGAAGCAACTTGACTTTAAGAATATAAAAAAGTAAATTCTCTCTAGAAAAATATTGGCGAAAACCTACATAAAAATGTTTTCATATCTCAATTTTTACCTAGCCTCCTTCCCTTGCTTTTCTCTGTGCAAGCTTCCTTGTGTGTGTGTGTGTGTGTGTGTGTGTGTGTGTGTGTGTGTGTGTTTTTGGTGGTGGTGTCTGGTGGTGTTTCTATAAAGAAATTCATTATACTCCATTAAGGCTCACACTTTTACCTCATTTAACATTACCTTACAGGTTCTGTATCTAAATATGACTACATTAGGTTTAAACTTAATGGATAAATTGGGGGTGCACAATCAATCTACAATTCTTCCTTATGTCAAATTCTCTTTTTGCTTTGAAAATCTCTTATCAGGGAAACTCTAACCTGATTAGGTTAGACCTGAAGGAATAATCCCCTTATCTTAAAGTCAAGAGATTTGGAACTTTACTTCTGGAAAATCCCCTATGGCAGGCAGCATAGAAGTTTAAAGGGTAAACGGAGAAATTACAGTTACTTCCAGGGATGAGATCCTTGGAAACCAGTTTAGAATTTGACCTCCCACACTGAGTCCAAATATATGATGCATATTGTCACTATGGCTCTTGTGTGACATTTTTAAAACTATGAGTGAAACTGGAAAGTTTTAGCACAAACTATGCAGGTCATAACACAAACTATGCAACATTTTGGACCTTAATTTTTTTTTGTTTGGTTAACAAGTGCGAAGACCCTTATAATGGTTTTCTAATTAGTGCATTACTTGTAAGGAGTAAAAACTACCTCTGTGCTGCTTGCTAACTTTCCTTTCCTTTACATTTTGTCCAAACTTGACTTTTATTGTTAGATGTTGACAAAAGTGGTGATTTCATCAAAGTTTGCAAAAGAAAAATTGCACAGAACTGGGAGATAACATAGCTTAAATCTCCTGTTCTATAAAGCCTCACATGGGCGGGAATTCCCAGGACATTTTAGATAACCTCTTGCAATGTGCCCCTGTACATTGCAAGAGTAGTAACTCATGTCCATAAGGCCATATTTCAAGACCAAATGACAGACATTTGGTGACATTTTAGTATTTTTTTAGTGTTGCCCTTGTTACTTAATAGCCTCCTTCAAAAGAGTAGAACACAGCATGTAACAGTTCTGTGCCCTGAATGTCTGATCTTCCTTTCATATTGAATAACTCTACATATCTCTTAGGGGTTCATGATGCTTATTTTCCTCTTCTAATTTATCAAGTCTGTGTAAAATCAAAAAAGACTGCAGTGGCTGCATTCTATCTCTCCCACTGCCCACGTTCGGTAGTCTAACGCCGGTTCCCCACCCCGGGGAGGTCGATGGCGATGGGCAGGTGAAGGAAGGAACGAGGGCCAGGCTGGTTGGTCTTAGTTGCAGTTTATTCCATTCCCTTCTCCATTCTCCTCTGATTCTCCTCCTGCTTCTTTCTCCCCCATGCTACTTCATTCTCCTCCTTGATCCCCCTTCATTCTCCTTCTTGCTCTGGAATCAGGATCCCCTTTTTCCTTCTCCTTCTGGAGTCTGGATCCTGATCCTCCAGCCCACTCTTACAGTCTAGTTAAATCCCAAAGCATGAGTGGTTGGGTAAGAATTACACATAGGTGTGGTCAAAATCAATAGGGGTAAAGTTCTTTCCCTCGGGGAAAGCAGCTTCTGAGATACTCTCTCAGCAGGATGACCCACCCTAGAACGAAATCCCCTGGGTATGTTTCTCCTCTCCTTGTCCAACAAACATATTAAGCATACACAATATAAATCATTCTGTATGGATACAGTAAGAAATACCTTAAACTTATAGAATTGCTCTCGTAGGGCCATCTCAATCTCAGACTACAGTGCTCAGGCCAGATAGTCTTTTCTATTCCTAGCAGGGTCCTAGTCTTATAGTTACTTTTGGATCATGACAGCATTTGTTTATGGTCAAGCGCTTAACTTATAGTTAAGAATTGTGGCACTTTGGCCTGGTCCATTTTGATGCCAGGGTAACTCACCACTTGCTCTGGGTCCATTCAATCCCTTGTTGGGCCCTGCTTTCGAGGTGCTAGGAACCAAGGGCATCTGAAGCTTAAGTCGAGAAAGCAGATGCCTGGGAGTGAATAATATTCAAAGACAATTGAATCCTAAGTTACAAAGCATAATATTAACTGTCTTCCTGTATCTATACAAAAAGAACATCACATTAAAGTAAACTATTCAAAAGATATAAGAAGATGAGAAAGGCAATATTAACTTACAATACAGTTTCAATGTCTTAGAAGGATCTGACCTTACAAATTTACAGATTCTGATTAGGGTGAAAAGCTGATTAACTGGTTGGGGAAGAGAGCATAAAGAAGTGGTTACAGATAAAAGAAGGGATGGGAGTGACTCCGGAGCACTGTGATGGGTGTAACCTGATAAACCTAAGCTCCTTGTGGCAAGGGAGAAAGGACAAAGCAATGTCATCCTACAAACTTCACCTATTTTTTTCTCTTAAGTGCTGCTTTCCTCTGTGGTATTCTCACCAAGGCGTTGTCAACAGCCTCTCTTAACAGCCTATCTTGAATGTACATAGCATTGTCAGTCATCCTGACTGCACAAAGCAAAAACAAAAGAAATTCTTAGCCTCCTTCAGGCTTGTAGTGATTCCTGATAGAAAGAAAAGTCTTTGGCTTTTTAAACAAAGAATGTATATATAATTCATTATTTGTTACTTTGTCTAGTTATACATTTTCATAAGATTTTTTTAGTGTAGGGTTCTCACATGCTGTAACAATGACCGTGAAAATTTACCAATGATAGGAGATTGTTTGGAACAACTTCAGAGAAAAGATGTTCACAACTCTGAACAGATTCTATGTTCTTTAGGTCAGTGATTGACACTTGATTATTCTAGCATACAATGATATTTCCCTTAATATTTGCATTTACACTTATGTTTTTATCCACTCAATATTATAGGTGTTTCTAATAATCACATAAGTAATTTTAAGAGTGTTTTCTAGGTGTCAAGTATTAAACTAAGAACTTTATGCATATTATTTCAATTACTCATAATAAAGTTACCATAAAGTGTTGTGATTACATGAGAAAACTGGACACAGAAAGCGTAGATTATCATATCTGGCTCACACAAAAAAAGTTGCAACTATAATAAACAAATTGCTTCCAGAGATATTCACTGCTAAAAAACATAATGAAATATTTTAACAATTTAAAAAATTTCCCAGAAATGTAACATGATACAGTAGCCTTGGAAAAGCTAAAGGCACAGAATTAGATACACATTTTATTTCAGTCATTTACTTAATTTGTATCTGGGTTAGGAGTTTCTATACCAGAGTCTCTTTAACTCTCAGTGAAGAAGCAGAACATTCCTTGTGGAGTGTGTTGTTCTTTATTTAATATGGAATGTGCAGTAATTAAGAGTACCTTTTTGCATCTCTTTATTTTATGATAGATATTGTTAAAATTTCAATGAGATGCTATTGTGATATATTACTGATATCTTAAGTGTATATTGAATGGAGACTCTACTTACTATTCCTATGATACTGCATAAATAGATCTAGAGATAAAATAATAGTCCCAGGGTCTAGAGAGACAGTGGAATGTGTAGAGCTCTTGTATTTCTTAGTCAGCTACCCTGGTTTCATCTCCAGTGCTCCATATGGTTTCCAGAGCACTACCAGGAATGATTCCTGAGTCAGAGCCTGGGGTAAGTCCTCAGCACAGCCAGGTAATGTCCCCCCAACCCCTACCCACACATCTCCTTAATATTTCCTAATTTTTTGAATACATATTTAGGACTCATTTAATTTTCTTTCATTAGTCTAACATGAATTAGGTGCTAAGTATAAAAATGAAGTGTGATAACTGGATTTTAAGAGTGGTTGTTAGTCTAATTGCAGGATAGAAGAATCCAGATAACAGTTAACATCGAATGCAAATAATGCCCAAACTTCAAAATTTTTTCCCATTATCTTATATCAGAGTAATCACTTGAGCCATAACTCTAGAATTCATGGAAATTAATATGTAAAATGCTAGAAGCAGCAAAGCATATTATGAGAGGTAAAATTAGCTTGCATTCCTCAATATATTCAGTGCATGAATATAATAGTACCCCTTTCACCTTCCTTCTTTCTCAGTTTATAATCTTACCCCCAAAATACTGGCCACATATAGCTAAAATAAATTTATCTTAGAAACAGAATGAGGCAAAGTCTAAAAAAAAAAAAGACTCCCTTATTTGTGTTTATTCACGAATGTGGGGACTTTTGTTTGTGTTCATGCCCCAGTTGGGTTAAAAATTGATGCGATTTGCCTCAATCTGTATTCTTTGGACATCTTCTTTGTGCTCTGGGTAACATGTGTGGGATTCTAAGTGCCTGGAAGACAGCTGACAGTAATGGGCCTGGAATACACCATCCAAGTGCATTCTCTCTTGCATACATGGTATTGTTACCCAGTTCGTCTCAGAGCAATAATGCCCTGTGTGCTGTATTATATTTCAACCAACATAAAGTTCATGGGACAGAGGGTGAATGGAGTCAGTCATAGTCTAGACTTGTTTTGATAAGAGCAGAAGATAGTTTCTTCTTCAGAATAGTGTTTTTGATTTTCAATCCCCAAACAAGGTATTAGAAAGTTTTAATAAACTAGCCTAACACAAGTCCTCTAAAAAGATGCCTTAGGGGCTGGAGTTATAGCACAGCAGGTAGGGCGTTTGCCTTGTATGCGGCCGACCTGGATTCGATTCCTAGTATCTCATATGGTCCCCAAGCACTGTCAGGAGTAGTTCCTGGGTGCATGAGCCAGTAGTAACCCCTGTGTCATGCCGGGTGTGACCCAAAAAGAAAAAAAAAAGATGCCTTAGCTGAAGTTCACATTTCAAAGACCAGGCAGGCTGAGACCCTCCTTGCTAAGACAACCAGCTGGACTCAGGAAGCTCTAGAGGCCCCAGAATTATTTCATTTTGTGCCACAGTTTCTAGAACTAGTCTAAGGATCCCTGCTTTTTTAGTTTGGCTTAGCAAGACATACATTTTATGCTTTGCCACTGAAAACCCTAGAATTGGCTACACTATTTCCACCCTGGAATAGGCTAAAATGACTGAATTATCTTAGTATAATCAGTTCAGAACATCTCATAGTTGATCCAAGTTACTATATTTACGTTTATTACTTTTATGGGATTAGCTTAGAATATTTGTTAACAACATTTACATTTTTCTCAAAATTGGGTCCATGTCTCCTGCTTTCCCCTTCCCAAGACCTCTATAGAAATCAGAAGTTTCACTCCAGAAGCAGCTCTCATAAAAAGTGTCCTAGGAGGGGCCTGAGAGATAGTACAGCTAGTAGGAGGCTTGACTTGTACCCAGCCCACCCAGGTATGAATGATCCCTGTCAATCCATATTCCCTGAGGGCCACCAGGAGTAATAACTGAATGCAAAACCAGGATTAACTCCTGAGCATGGATGGATGTTGTCCCCCACAAAAATAGAATAGGAAAGAAAGTGTCCCCTGAGAATGCTAGATAGATCTCTGTCTAGAGATTGTGCCAATCCGACCAGTGGACTCTTCCAATTAACTGTCATTGGTCTGCCTAAACCGTATCCTGGTGAATTATTTTACCATCCTGAGGCTTGCATCCAGCGGGATCTGGGTTTGAACACCTCTTTCCAACCCTTCATCAAATATGTATAGAGGTTTGACTAGATCAGAACAGTACATAGTTAGGTATGTGATTTATTCTCTGGAATCTCAGAGAAGTTGAAGTTGTCCCTTTATGGAATAAGTCATCTCCGAAAGCAGGTAATCAGTGTGTGTGTGTGTGTGTGTGTGTGTGTGTGTCTGTGTGCGCGCGTGCACGAGCACACATACTTTGACCCAACAGACTGTTGAAAGTGTGCCAAAACAGCTAATTTACTATTTTCAGTGTAAAGAAAGACATTTATCTTAAAGCTGGAACTTGTTCTTATCCTCCTCCTCTCTGCACCCACTTTAAAACAGGAAATTAATTTCAATGTAGAAAGAATTCTCCCTACACAGAAATGGGTAGGCACACTGTTCATCAGAGACATGGATAGGAAGCCTCAGATACAAGGGATTTTTGTTGTTGGGGTGGGGGGTGCAATGCACACTTGGAGGTGCTCTGGGGTTACTATTGGTTCTACATTCAGGAATGCAGAACTGTTGGAATATAGCTCCAAACATTTTAGGTTAATACTGTTGCTGTTGCAGAAACAACTCTTCAAATTGTGATCAAATGAGACTTTTGTGTTTGTAATTGTTACTCTTTCTATTTCAAGTTTTTGTGCTTTTGTAAACAGAAAAGGGGGAGATGTTGGGTAACATTGCTTTGTCCTTCAACAAGAAGCTTAGGTTTATCTGGTTACACCCATCAATCTGGTTACACCCATCACAGTGCTCCTGAAGCACTTCCACTTCCATTGTGTTTATCTGTAAACAGTCTTCCCTATGCTCTCCTTCCCACCCAGTTAATCAGCTTTCCCCTTAATCAGACTTTGTTAATTTGTAAGATCAGTTTCCCAGAAATCTATGATTTTATATGTATGAGTGAAATATTGCCTTTTTCTTCTCCTTATGCTTTATGAACAGTTTACTTTAAAGTAATATCCTTTTTGTATAGATACAGAAAGACCGTTAACATTATGCTTTGTAACTTAGGATTTGATTGGCCTTGAATATTATTCACTCCCGGGCATCTGCTTTCTCGACTTAAACCTCAGTTGTCCTTAGTTCCTAACACCCCAAAAGCAGGGTTCTGACGAGGGACTGAATGGACCCAGGGCAAGCGGTGAGCTACCCTGGCAGCGAAATGGGCCAGGCCAAAGTGCCACGATTCTTAACTATAAATTAAGAGTTTGATCATAGACAAATGCTGTCATGATCCAAGGTAACGATGAGACTAGGATCCTGCTAGGGGTGGGAAAGACTATCTGGCCTGAGCACCGTAGTCTGAGATCGAGATGGCCCTAGGAGAGCAATTCTATAAGTTTAAGATATTTCTTACTGTATCCATACAGTACTTTTAATGGTGCTCAGGGGACAATGTGGGCCGCTGAGGATCTAATCAGGGTCCACAGCATGCAAGGCAAATGGCCTGCTGGCTGTACTATTGCTTTGACCCCATTATAAACAAGTTTTGTGTGAACTACTTAAATTAGTAATTCAAATAAAAAGTTTTGACAATTTTTCTAGTGCCCACTGTTCTTTTTACATTTGGTGCTTTTCTTTTTGGTAAAAAAATAGATTTAATGCTTTTTTGTAAAAGAAAAACCTGTCTGCTTTTGTCATTTATTTATTCCTATACCTTATGGGTGGATCTCCACATGTATGAAATAAAAACTGTTTTTTGTCATGCTAACCTTCCTATTCTCAATTTTTTATTTGAAGTAACCATGAGAGCTAGGGGGACAAGGGGACTCTGAATCTGTTTGGGTATCTTGGTTTGTGGCACTTTAGCAGGTTTTATTTCATTTGAGATACTTAATTTGAGAATAATAATTAATAATGTGAATGTAGTTTGTATTAATTATAAAGAAAAAAGATACACTGATATTTTTAATAGAATTTCTAATTTTGTGGATTACTGTATTTATTTATTTTACTATTAATTTATTTTGAGTTGGGGATCACACCCAGCATGGTGCTCTGGGTTTTTTTCAGCTCTAAACTCACATATCAATCCTGGCAGCTCTTGGAGGACCATGTAAGCACCAGGAATCTAACTCTGGTCAGAAGCTCAAGACGAGCACCCTCCCCACTGTAATGTCTGTTCTGTCCCAAAATGTTTATTTTTAAAAGAATATTACCACAAATAGATTTATCATTTTTATCCAGAGGAATATTGAATGCTTTGTTTTATTTTCATCTTATCAGACCTAAAATGAATTCCTTCAGTCTTGAACAGTAAAATAAAAAGGGTCTCTTAAAATAACTATCCATTATATAATCTTGTTAATTTCTCAGCTCTTTATAACCTGATTCTAATATAAAAGTATCAATATGCTCACATTAGAAATTCTGTAAAGATGGTTCGTCTATCTGTACACAAATGCTGAATTATACTGTAGTGCTCCTTATAATAACTTTAACTTTTAAGTCCTAGTATCACTTGATCACTTGACATCCCATTACTCATTGATTTGCTGGAACAGGTGCCAGTAACATCTCCACTCGTCCATGTTGCGTGCTAGTGTAGGCCAATGGCGTATGCTTGCTCCAGGTACATGAAGAATCTCAAATCGATCTTTCAGGGTCTTGACAAGGAAGTCTGACCATTTCGTAGGTGGGCAGCCACGTGATCTTTTGACATTCCGTGGAATACAGTCAATAATGGCTCTAGTCCAGCAGTCATCTCCAAATCACATTACGTGTCCAGCCCATCTGATTTTTGATGTCTTGGCAAACAAGACAGCATCCCTGATTCTTGATCTTTGATGGAGGTCAAAACTCCAGATTCTCTCTTTCACTTGAGTGAAGTGTGATACTTCAAGCATAGATCTTTGAATTCCTCTTTGGGAGACCTGAGTAGTGTTCTTATCCAGTTTTCGAAGGGCCGAGGTCTCTGAGGAATTATGTTAATACAGGAAGAATAGTGGAATCATAGAGATGTGACAGGAGCTGGAGGTTATTCGTCCTCTTAGATATTTCTTCAACACTCTTGTAGCCGTTTCAAGCCGCTCTCTTCCTCCTGCGCAACTCAGGTGCCAGGTCATTTGTCATGTTGACTTCTCAACCTAGGTACACAAAACGGTTGCATTCGGAGATGTTTGTCCCATTGGGAATGAATGGAACATCAGGAATGAGACTGCTTCTCATAAACATTGTTTTTGTGAGATTCAGCTGTAGTCTAACCTTTCCACACTTATGGTCGAAGTCAACCAGCATTTGTGTAGCTTGGCTAATGTTTGGTGTTATTAGAATGATGTCATCAGCAAAGCGAAGGTGGTGTAGTTGTCGACCACCTATCTTCACTCCCATTTCTTCCAGTCCTGTCATCACATGACATTCTTGAGAGTGGCACTGAAGAGTTTTGTTGAAATGGTATCCGTAATACCCCTCATGGAGGATCCTGATGATATTGAGTTTGAATGCCCTGTTTGGCTAAGACTTTGATGACTGCTTCAGTCTCAACAAAATCAAAGGCCTTCTTTAAATCAATGAACGTTAGACAGAGCGGCATCTCGAACTCCTGAGAAACCTCAATGAGCTTGTTTATTGTGTGGATATGGTCGATCGTACTGAATTCTTTTCAGAACCTGGCTTGCTCGAGTGGTTGTCCTTCATCTAGTGTTCTGCTAATCCTCTTTAGGATGATTTGAGTGAACATCTTGTAGATGACAGATGATAGGCAGATCGGGCGATAATTGCCAATGTCATAGATGTCTCCTTTCTTGTACAGTAGTACAGTCCTGCTGGTTTTCCATTGGGACGGAAACTTGCATTCAGACAAGTAGCACGTGAAAAGCCGAGCAGTGTATTGATGAGTGCTGACAGCAGGTTCTTCAGGTGTTCGGATCTGACCTTGCCTGGACCAGGTGCTATTTGCTTCTTTACCAACAAAATGGCGTGTTGTATTTTTGAAGGGGGACCTTTGGGAATGACATATCTATCCTGCAGAATTTGGTATGTGGGCAGGGAGATGTGGCTATCAAAGAGATCCGAGTAGAAGTCATGAATAATCTTCTCCATTGCCCTTCTAGAAGATGTGATAGATCCATCAGAATATCGAAGGGCAATAATCTTGGTCTTGTAGTTGTCAAAGGACAGGCAGGCTTTGCAAATGCTTTCCCCAGTTTCTGCCACATCTGCCAGCACTGATGCTCTTTTCTCCTTGAGGTCTTCTTTGATCACTTCTCTCCACTGCTTTGTGAACTCGGATGTTCACTTGCGGTTGCCTGAGACTGGTGCCAACCCATGCTGGCTAATGAGCTCAAGAATTTTCTTCGTATTCCTAGAGCAAACAGATGCCATTAAGCTACACTAGCACGCCACAGGGACAAATGGAGATGCTACTTCACCCGCTTGAGCAAATCGACGATTAACGGGAAGTCAAGTGATCAAGTGATCAAGTCAATAAAGATCTAATATGCAGTCAGTGAATAATCATTTTGAAACAGAGAAGATCCTACTCACAAAATCAATATATAGTTATGCACAAATGCTTTAAAATAAAAAAGTAGGATAGGATCTATATTTGAAAGTTTGTAAAATCAGCATCCAACTTATTAGTTTAAACTTTAGGAGCAATAGATATAAGTTCTCTTTATTTGTGCTTTTTCCTTTATTTTACCTATTTATTTGCCTCCTATTTTTCTTTACACATAAGAAAAACACCCTGATTTTCTGCTGTTTACAGAAAGCAACACACATACATACCCGTACTCATACTTCAATTTGGCAGATGAAGATAATAACTTGGCAGTTGAAGATAATAAGGGGAATATAGAAGTAACTGACTCATTATAGTCAAATTAAATGTCTTTCCAATTCTGTGTTTTCTATGATTATTCAGTCTCTATAATGAATAGAACTTCTAA
Source organism: Sorex fumeus (assembly GCF_029834395.1). NCBI lineage: Eukaryota > Metazoa > Chordata > Mammalia > Eulipotyphla > Soricidae > Sorex > Sorex fumeus. The sequence goes on along the minus strand of NW_026606091.1, from coordinate 21,788,836 downwards.
TAAAATTATTGTGAGCTAGTACAGAGGCTAAGATTGAATTAGCCCCACAGACTTTTCCATTGATGAGTTTTCATGGCCTGAAGAATATGTGACACAAGTAACAGTAAAAATATTACTGGCAGCTCCCACACGAAAATTCCCAGGATGGGCTTGCTTTATTTTCCTCAAACTTGTTGTCATGAATGTAAAAATAGATGATAATCGAGATGGGTTTGGGATAATAGACCCGAGTAAATATATAAGAATGTTTGCATAATTTTTCATTCAAGATTGTCTATATTATTTTACACAAAACTACAGTTTATAGAATTACAATGCAAAAGAAGCAAGCAGGCATAGTTAGTGACATCATATACTGAGTTCTTTTTAGTCTACACTCTTCAGTTTCATTTGATGTAATTAATTTTTAAGCAATGAGTCTGAGTGTTGTTGGTATGTACTTCCAGTATGGACCATAAAAATCTATGATGTACTATCCTAATGTTTTTCTACTCTGCCAAGTGAATATAGTTGGAGGGTAGGCCAAGGGGATGGCACAAACAAAGATGGAAGGAAGCTGGATCTAAAATTACTTTAGGGAGGAAGTAATTACATACAAGACTCTTAAATGAACAAGAAATACTTTTGTTTTGTAAACCACTCACATTTTAGAATTTGGAATAAAATATTACAAAATGCACTGCTATCAATAAAGAAATATCTCTTTTTCAAAATCAATACTCATTACTTTTTATTACATTCTGGAATTGAGAACTTATAACATGACAACTTAAACACTCAAAAACAATTCTAAGTGTCAAGGACATTTTTAGTCAAATGTAGAATTGTCTATTTATATTATTTTTGTCTGTTTATAATATTTTGTCTGTTTATAATATTATTATTGTCTGTTTATAATATCTGCACTAGTTTTTTCTATCTCAGGGCTAGGATGAATGAAAACGTTACTGGTGCTTGCTCCAGGAAATCGATGAACAACAGGATGACAGTGATACAGTGACAGTGCACTAGTTTTAAATTAAAAATTACACAAATTGCTGAGATTAATTAAAATGTTTTTCTCATATATTCTTGCCAATATTAAAACAGAATTCTGGCCATCTTACTTTGAGAAAAGCCTCTATCAAATCTACAAGCCCACAGTGACAAAGTAGAGATGACCAGGCCTGCCTTCCAGAAATTTGCAAACCTGAATAAATAGCTAGTAAATCAAACCATCGAAGTTATACACATAAGTGTTTGAAAAAATATTCTGCACCAGTTATCACCAGGGAAATGAAAATCAAAGCAATGAGATTATCTCTTCACAGCACTGAATCTGGCACACATCACAAAAAAAGCAAAACGACATGCATTGGTGTGGATGTGGAGGGAAAAAAAAAACCCTTATTCACTGTTGGTAGTAATGTTGACTGGTTCAATCTTTTTGGAACATGATATGGACACTTAACGAAAAAATACATCTAAGAATTTGATATACCATATGACCTAGAAATTTGACTTCTTGGCATCTATTCCAAGGACCCAGAACTTATTCCAAAAGGACTTTTATGTTTCTCTGTATATTGCAGCGCTATTTATAATAGCCAAAATCTGGAAATAATTTGTGTCCAAGAATAGGTGACTGGATAAACTATGATATATAGATAGATATACACATATATCTATATATAGTATTTATTTATCTCTCTACACACATGCAACTGTAAAGCTATCAAGCTATAAGAAATGATAAAAATCATTGAATTTGCTGATATGTGTATGGATCTGGAGAGTGTCCTATTAATGACTTAAGGACACATAATCTGAGAACTGGTCTACAGAACTGAGTTTCCCATGCAGTGGATATGAGAATGGGATGGGTCCGCTAATGCAGAGACAATGGGGGGGGGAGGTAAGTAGACCCTCTGTTGGAAGGGGTTGTGTTAGAACATTGTACACATAAAAGCCCATCATTAACAGTAGGATAAATCACTGTCACTGTCACTGTCCTCCCATTCTTCATCGATTTGCTCGAGCGGGCCCAGTAACGTCTCCATTGGAAACTTTGTTGTTACTGTGTTTGGCGTATTGAATACCTCATGGGTAGCTTGCCAGGCTTTTCAGTGTGGGCGAGACACTCTCAGTAGTTTTCCGGGCTCTCCGAGAGGGGCAGAGGAATTGAACTCGGGCTGGCCATGTTGGCTGCGTGCAGGGCAAATGCCCTACCATTGTGCTACCGCTCCAGCCCAGGATAAATCATGGTACTTGAAATAAAATAAAAATATGATCAAATTTTTATTTAGAAATGTTAAGGTTACTAAATCTAATCTTGTTTCACCCTTGTCTTTCAAACTAAATGATACAGGCTAGAAAATTCCTATAATTCATATGTGAAAAAGAACTGAGGCTTTAGTGAGAAACTGTTTATCCTATATTCCCTTGCTAATCTTTCATTTAAAAGATATTTAAACAATGAAATCACACTGCCCAAGTTATGCCAGTAAGAAGATGTGGATACACTTAAACTTGTATCTTACACAAACCAAATTTTTAACTATTCAGTCCTTCAAATTTTTAAGTATTCAGTCCTTTAATGACAATTACATTTTATTAAGGTATGCTATAAAATGAATTATCATATATAATTCAAAATGTTAGGTACCTAAGATTTGACACATAACTATTTAGAATTACCAGAGATGGAATAATAACACAGCGAGTAGGGCATTTGTCTTGCACAAGGCCAACCCAAGTTCAATTCCCAGCATCCAATATGATCTCCTGAGCACTGCCAGGAGTAATTCCTGAGTGCAGAGTCAGGAGTAACTCCTGTGTGACCCAAAAAGCAGAAAACAAAAAACAAAAAACAAACAAAAAAAGCTATTTAGATTACCCTATTGATAATCTGGTTTTAAAGCTGGGCTATCATTGGTCTAAGTTGTGGCTATGACACTAATTGATCTTGCTATTTTTGCAAGTGTATGTAACTTCTCCATGAATGATTTTGTTTTACTATTAGTCCATGGATATATAAAATACATTCCCTTAGATGCAGATGAAAGTAAGAGAGGGCTTTTCAAAAATCATCTCAAAGGAATGTAGATTTAGCTCATGTTACAGAAAAGCTAGACCTAAGAGGCTGTTCTTCAATGATATCATGGCCAGGATGCTTTCTACTTCACTATTCTCAAAAGAACTTGACATAATTTATACTTTCTTCAGAAAGTGGAGGGGTTCGATCTTTGCCTTGTTGATTTGTATTTCTTTTCAGGAGGAGGTAGATATTTTATAAGTGAATTCTACATACCCAGTTTTGCAAAGTTTTGTACCAACTCCTGTAGCTATAACGGGACCTTTACAATTATACACTTTACCCTAAATTATTTTTAACCTTGATCAGTCATAGAACACTGATCTAATGGATGTTGGAAAGATAAAGTGTGGTATCTGATTAATCAAGATACTTTATAGGCTAATATTAGAATTCAATGAGTGACCAATTAGTGAACCCTCAGTATAATGAAACCAATGAATATGTCAAAATGACATAGTGTGTTTGTATGTGTGTGTAAATGGTTTTAGTCCATGATGGGCTATATTCAGGGATTAGTTCTGACTCTGTACTCATGGATTACTCCTGATAGTGCCCAAGGCTACCATTTGTATGCATGCTAGGGATGGAACTGGAGTTTGTCATGTGCAAGTCAATTTGCCTTACTACCTGTATTATCTTTCTGGCTGTACTGCATATTTTTAATATTGAGTATTGATAAAAAATAAACATTTCTGGATATATCACATAGTAAGTACTAGAATATTTCTTTCCTGTTTCCTGTGAAATATCAAAGAAATGGAGCAAAAGTTATATTCTGGGTCAAAACTTTAAGAATCAACATTAAATCTGTAACATTTTGATTTCCTTTCTTGCAGATTGGCAATAATCCAGTTGGTAGGTATTATGTGAGTATAGGTCATGGAGGAAGGTGATGTGGAACAGAACAGTCAGCTGCCTAACCATGGAGAACCTGGAGCACAAATGGGAAATAAAGTTGTGGTTGTAAGCATCTAATATTTTGGAAATTTTTAATAGCTATAGCATTGCCAGACTATCCTGATTGACACATATATTTCATTAAATTCTTTTGCTAAATAGACCTTGCTATTTTTGACCTTTACAAGGGATTTCATAAAGAGTCAGAGGTTAATGATCTGCATAGAGTCAGTCACACAACTAGCACACATTGGAATCCACATCTGTATCCTGTATTTTTGTGTTTTTACTGGTCATTTTAGTAATACTTGTTTTTGGACGAGAATTAAAATGGAAGAGGTGGGTTCTTTAGAATGTGAATTTTGGAGTTCAATACTTCTGATAAGATATAATGAGGGTAAAGAGAGTAGACCTGAAGAGAAGTTATGATATGAAGATACCGAATGTCTGTAAGATTATTATTTTTTATGAAAAATGGAAGTGGGAAGTAATTAAGGCTAAGGACAAGAGAGATAGCACAGAGATTAAGGTGCTTGTTTGGCATGGTGTTGACCCTGGTTGGATTTCCAGAACTGAATTTCGCTCCTGAGCATTGCAAAGAGTGATCCCTGAGAACAGATACAGGAGTAGCTCCTGAGCATTGTCAATTATGGCCCTAACTCCCTGCCTCCAAAATTTCAGGAAAAAAAGACAAAATTACTGGTTTCTGACTTAGTGTTGATGTGAGTAATACACTGGTCCAGGAAGTACAGAGTTAGTTACATGCTTGGATAAGGAAAAAATGGATAAAGTTTGTCATACATTGCAATTGTCATTCCAGTAGAAATTATACAGCAGTATTTGATCATATACCCTTGTTATAAAAGATTAGTTTAGTAATATTTACGTAGGAAAATCATCATTTAAATGTAGAGTAAAATTCTTGATTTTATATATGATTACCAGTATGGTATGAAGAATGAGAAGAGAAAATGTAGGAAAACATATTTTAAGTATCAGAAATGAGATTGTGAATTAAATCAAGCTAAGGAAATTTCCATCAGTAGGAGAGATCAGCAGTGTGAAATGTGACCTAGGTATGCGGCAAAGCGAAATCATAAGTTTTGATATTAAAAGCAGTTTAAAGCAATGACTAAATTTATACTGTAGAAATCTGGCTATGCCTGATTAGTAAAAAGAAGTTGGAATAGAGATTACTCATTCAAAAGAATAGTTTTGTAGGAAAAGAACAAGAAAAGTTAATGTTGAAGAGTTGTGTATTAAGTATATTTTTGTGTGTTATTTTACTTTATTCTTAAAGAATAATTTAAACTTATATATACATGAAGAAAAGCAATAGGGTGAAAAGTACAAGAGCTAGTATTATTGAACAGCAAGAAGAGATAAAATTGATTGATAAGAGATGAGATAAAATGCAAAACAAGGATAAAAAGAATGTAAAAATGGAGGAAAGAAACAGAAAGTGTTTAAACAGGTAACTGGGATGGCAGAAAATTAAAAACAGAAAACATTTTTGAGAGTCAGAGTGATGGCACAATGAGAAGGGTACTTGTCTTGAATGTGGCTGACCAGGGTTTGGTCCCTAGCACATCTATGATCCCTGAACACTGCCAGGAGTAATCCCCGAGCAAGTAAGGAGTAAATCCTGAATATAGCCAAGTGTGTCCCCACAAATCTGCTCTATAGTGACAGAAAGAAAACAGTGATTGTTTAGTTTAATATTTTACTAAGGCTACCCTAATTATTACCATAGATTTGGTGGCTTAAACAATAGGACTTAATTTTCTCCTATTTGGGGGACTTGAAATCTCATATCAAATGATCATCTGTGTAGGATTCATTCTAAGGTCTTTTGTTGGTTTTCAGTTGAGGGTAATCTTTCTCTTTAGTCATTTGATCCTGGTAATCTCAATGTATTCAAATGTCTTCTTTTTTAAATCACATGAAATTAAATTCTCCCTTCCCTTTGTTTCTATTGCCATGAATGGTGATCAAAGGTTGCAAATATGTGTGATGCCTGCTGAGGGTTGCACATTTGGTTTTGTACTGCTTGCAATATATGCAATATATGTTGCCAGTTCTTCATTCAGTTGCACTGTACCTTCTGGTCGTAGAGATTGCTGGGGGTTGCACTTTGGTTATAATGTGCTTGCGAGGGCTTGTATTCCTGGCTAATATTCTCATATACCTTTAGATGTGGTGCTTGCTGGGAACCACACACACTTTCATTGTGGTGTTGTGTGTACCTGGCTATGTGCTGGAAATTACACTCTTTTGCAGTTTTAAAAATGACAAAAAGACAATGGGACTCATGGCCTCATACTCGGAGGCCATGATTTTGTCACTGAGCCATCCCTTGGGTCCTCAAATTTTCTCTTCTTATACAGAAACCTATATTGGACATGTAGGCTCACCTAAAGGTCTTATTGTAATTTTATAATTGTAGAATCTATTTGAAAACTTTAGCTCTAGAGTCACTTTCTGTGATCAGTTGATCACTTGACTTCCCGTTAATTGTCGATTTGCTTGAGTGGGTACCAGTAACCTCTCCATTTGTCCCTGTCATGTGCTAGTGTAGCCCAATGGCATCTGTTCGCTCTGGGAACATGAAGAGTCTCAAACCGATCATTCATGATTTTGATGAAGAAGTCTGACCATCTGGTAGGTGGGTGGCCACGCGGTCTTTTGACATCCCATGGAATCCAGTTGGTAACAGCTCTAGTCCAGCGGTCGTCTTTAAATCTCATTACGTGAGCAGCCCATCTGATTTTTGACACCTTGGCAAATGAGACAGAGTCCCTGATTCTTGATTGTCGACAGATGTCGGAACTTTGGATTCTTTCTCTCATTTGAGTGAAATGTGATATTCCAAGCATAGCTCTTTCAATTCCTCTTTGGGAGACCCAAATAGCGTTCTCATCCTGTTTGCGTAGGGCCCAGGTCTCTGAGGCATATGTTAATGCAGGAAAAACAGTGGAATCAAAGAGATGTGCCCGGAGCCTGAGGTTCTTCGTCCTCTTAGCTATTTCTTTGACGCTCTTGAAGGCGTTCCAAGCCACTCTCTTCCTCCTGCGCAGCTTGGGTGCCAGGTCATTTGTCATGTTGACCTCTCGACCTAGGTACACATAGTTGTTGCATTCGGAGATGGTCGTTCCATTGAGAGCAAATGGGGCATCAGGAATGAGGCTGTTTCTCATAAACATTGTCTTCGTAAGATTCAGCTGTAATCCTACCTTTCCACACTCACGGTCAAAGTCGGCCAGCATTTGTGCCGCTTGGCTGATGTTTGATGTTATTAAAACAATGTCACCAGCAAAGCGGAGGTGGTGTAGTTGCCGACCATCTATCTTCACTCCCATTCCTTCCCATTCCAGTCGTCACTTTCTGTGATACTTGTATGTTAAGGTTTCAACATATAAATTGATGGTGCATCATACTTTACCCATACTTTACCATCTAAGGAGTGAAGGTAAAAAGTGAATACATAGGGATAGCAGAATGTTTGGGGGAAATGACAAAAATATTTTTATCTTAGCTACAATGATCGATGAATAGTATTTGTGTGTGTGCACAAAACCGAATAAGGGTGTGCAATTATAATTGATAAAGTTTGTTATGCAAAATTACAAGGTCCCCAAGGGACCCAGCCCTGGCAACCGACCTCTACTGCCCAAACGCTGCTATGCTACAGACCGCTTTCCGGTCACATCATAAGAGACATCCTACCCATTTTCCATAATTACCACACCATATTTGATGAAGTTCAGACAGTAGGCAACAAATCATAGAGAGAAATCTATCTATCTATCTATCTATCTATCTATCTATCTATCTATCTAAAATATATATATACACACACACATATATATGTATATTTGCCTCTTGGAGAGCCTAGCAATCTACCAAGTGTATCCTGCCTGCATAGGCAGAGCCTGCAAGCCCCCTGTGGCATATATTCAATATGCCAAAACCAGTAACTATAACAGATATCATTTCCCTGACCCTGAAATAGACTCTAATTGTTGGGAAAGACGAGTAAGGAGAGGCTGCTAAAACTTCAGGGCTGAGATGAATAGAGATGTTACTGGCGCCCACTCGAGTAAATCGAACAATGGGATGACAGTGACACAGTGATGCAAATTATATTAAAACATTTCAAAATCATGAATATAATATTAAAACAGCAGGAATATTTTAAGCTAGATATTAGAAATCATCTATGCTTTGAGTAACTTGTAAACAAATATTTGTTATTAAAAGATATACAAATTGTTTTATGATCCCATAGATTTCACAGTCTCATTATGCAGACATTGACTGATAAGTGTAAAAAAGTTAAGCAACAATTTAACTAAGATTTATTTTTTTATTTTATGCCTAATCAATAACACAGATATAGAACAAATTTTAGTTTCTGCTATTCATGGAATGTAAGGTATAAGGGAATGAGTTTCTCTCACATATTCCATTCAAGAGAACTCTTTAATCACTTAATCACTTAATCCCCGTTATTCATCGATTTACTCTAGCGGGTGCCAGTAACGTCTCCATTCATCCCGGTTGCGTGCTAGCGTAGCCCAATGGTATCTGTTCGTTCTAGGAACATGCAGAGCCTCAAACTGATCATTCAGGGTCTTGACAAAGAAGTCTGACCATCTTGTAGGTGGGCGTCCACGTGATCTTTTGATGTCCCGTGGAATCCAATCAGTAATGGCTTTAGTCCAGCGGTTGTCTGTAAACCTCATTACGTGTCCAGCCCATCTGATTTTTGATGTCTTGGCAAATGAGACAGTGTCCCTGATTCTTGAGCGTTGACGAAGATCAGAACTCCGGATTCTATCTCTCATTTGAGTGAATCGTGATATTCCAAGCATAGCTCTTTCGATTCCTCTTTGAGAGACCCGAATAGCGTTCTCATCCTGTTTTCGTAGGGTCCAGGTCTCTGAGGCATATGTTAATGCAGGAAGAAGAGTGGAATCAAAGAGATGTGCTCGTAGCTGGAGGTTCTTTGTCCTTTTAGTTATTTCTTCAATGCTCATGAAGGCATTCCAAGCCGCTCTCTTCCTCCTGCACAGCTCGGGTGCCAGGTCATTCATCATGTTGACTTCTCGACCTAGGTACACATAGCTGTTGCATTCGGAGATGGTGGTTCCATTGAGAGCAAATGGAGCATCAGGAACAAGGCTGTTTCTCATAAACATTCTCTTTTTAAGATTCAGCTGTAGTCCGACCTTTCCACATTCACGGTCAAAGTCGTTCAGCATTTGTGCCGCTTGGCTAATGTTTGGTGTTATTTGAATGATGTCATCAGCAAAGCGGAAGTGGTGTAGTTGCCGGCCATCTATCTTCACTCCCATGTTTTCCCATTCCAGTCGTCGCATGATGTTCTCGAGGGTGACACTGAAGAGTTTTGGTGAAATGGTATCACCCTGCCGAACCCCTCTCTTGATATGGATGATTACTTCTTTGTAGAATGGTGAGATTTTGGTAGTGAATCTGCAATAGAGCTCACGAAGGATCCTGATGTATTGAGTTTGTACGCCCTGATTGGCTAGGGCTTCCATGACCACTTCCGTCTCAACAGAATCAAAGGCCTTCTTTAAATCAATGAACGTTAGACAGAGCGGCATCTTGAACTCCTGAGAAACCTCAATGAGCTTAGTAATCGTGTGGATATGGTCGATGGTACTGAATCCTTTTCGGAATCTGGCTTGTTCACATGGTTGTCCTTCATCTAGTGTTCTGCTAATCCTATTCAGGATGACTCGAGTGAACAGTTTGTAGATGACAGACAATAGGCAGATTGTCTTTAAATTTTGCATAAATACTTCTAGAGACATAAAATTTACTAAATCAATTCAGTCCAATTTAGAAACTTGTGTATTTTTATACTGGACATGAAAGAATCAATTAATATATTGAAATAGGCTAATACAGAAAGGTTGAATAATTTTTGTGATGACAATAGATATTTTTCTGACTGATATTACTATAGGCTAGTAATGGATTTGATTTAATGGTTCATGTTATTAAGAAATATTCAGTTAGTGATTTTTGGGGAAATTATTTTGGGGGACAATTGTAGCAGGATGTCAGAGGAGCATGTCAGAATGTATTGAGGAGATGAATCTTTTTCCTTGAAAAGTTTAACTCAGAAATAAGTATTATACACATTTGCAAATTTATTGAACATTCATTTCCAGATTATTTAAGACAAAAAACAAAGTTCTTGCTTTTTATTATTCTTCCAGATTAAATTAGTTTATTATCTCTCTCCATGTTAATAAAGATGGTACGTAGCTGACACTAGATGGTATTGTGGTTCCTTCAATTCATTTCTGAGAGACACTTTCTGTCTACATGTAATTAGAGGACTGCATATGTGTATAATATAAGGTTAGTACATTCTAAAACAAAAGGTATTTGTCTTTTACACAAACTTATAGAAAATATGAGACATGTCTGTTTTCTAGTTACAAACACAACAAGCAAATGTGTTTGCCATACTCATAGTACATATGCTCAAATACTAATATTTGACTTTGTCAATAAAATTCTATTGAGATTATCAGAAAAAAAGTCTGGCAAGACAGATGTAAAAAAGAAATTGTACTTCCTGTTGATGCTAAATCCAAAGTAGTGCAGGAACAGGTTATTTATTTTTAAAATCATGTCACAGAAGAATCAGTTGTTCATTTATTTTTTCTCCTATTTAAACTTTAATGAGTCCTTCAAATCAGGACTTTATTATTCAAACAAATAGGCATTTGATATAATGACAACGTTTGAATACAAAACAGATTGGAAAGTTTCTACTCTAAAAATTACAGTTTCATGACCAGGTTATTATTGTGTTAATGGGACTATTTTTAGGGAGGGCACAGATGTGCCTCAACAGTAATGCACATTCTTGTCTTGCTTGAGACCTGGATTAAATGTTGGCACCACCACAAAACAAAACAAAACAAAAAAATACAAAGCTGAAAATATTTTTCAACTATAACTGGAATTTAGTAACATCAAACCATTCTTCTTTAATGTCTATATTTAGTATACTTGTTCTTTAATATGAAAATACTTATTCTTCATTTCCAATGCAATAAAGAAATGTCCATGTTCTAAAACATAGCTTAATGAAACTTTCTTAATGAACTCATCTAATCTTCTAGTCTAAGTGACTCTCTTGAGCTCCTGCCATGTAAAATACATTTCTTGAAGTGCTCAGGGTTACAATTACCTTAGTAAATAATGCATCTTCTCTAAAAATATATACACAATTTCGAGCTAGGGGCAATATCATGATTACTTTTACTCAATATTCTTAATGTAAAATAGAGTAAATCACTAATAAATGTCTATAAGAAGATATTTTTACATAAAAAGAACACATTAAGACAGAAATCAAGCTCATATTTACACTTCTATAAATAAATTCAAGTGAATAGAAATCACTTTCATTTCTATTCACAGATAATTATTTATTTATTTTGATAGTTTATTAGAAAAGTATAGTTTATTTCCAAACCTTTATGTACTATTGCAACTGAATAGTACTCAGGAATATTTTGACTCCATTTAAGAATGTTATGTATTTTCACATAAGCTGTCTAATTTCTTTCTGACCAAGACATTTTTGAAGGCAATGAAAAGCAGTCATTTTCCAAGTGTTTCTTAGACAATGTATACATCTAAGTCAGAAAACAAACTGAATTTTAGACTAAATTACTTAAAGTAGTTAAACTGTGAAAACAACTAATTCCACTATTTAAAAAATGAATGATAAATACATTTAATTTTTTCTTTATTTACTAGGTACTCCAGGGAAATAATTTTCTTGAAAAAAATGTTTTTTTATTCTATTTTATCAGATATTTGTAATAGTTGACAAAGAAAATCAAATAGTTTAAATCTATAAATGAAGTTTAAAATATTTAAAGAAATGTGCTTAAATATACATGGAAAACATTAAAGGAAATTTAGTCTTTAATTTGAGACAATTCAACTCTATTTCAACAATAAGTAAACTTTTATACACAAATAGCTAAATTTTTAGAATAGATAAGATTTTAGATTAAAATCTGAAGCTGAACAGGTTTAGAAAGTTTGTTACTTAAAAAAAATCACTATTAGTTTTAGGATAAATGAAGTCTAGGGAACCCCAATTCTTCAATAAAAGTTTTGTGTTTCTCAAGAACTAAGGGTGAAGTTGTGAACTGATGTTTGTGAAGTGATACAAACTTTGCATTTTAAGAAAAATTCAGGTCTGGAGTTCCATTGCAGACAATAATGATAATAGCTTACAACAGCATGATACAATCTTAAAACTTGCTAGAAGAGTATATTTAAGTGTTCTTACCATAAAATAAAAAGGCTGTGGTTGTACTAATTGACTTGATTATGATAATCATGTGTATGTGCATCTTGACTTGTGTTTTGTGTCTTAACAATCATGTTGTACAATCAATAATTGATTTTATTGAGATAAAATATGACCATTTTACCTCAGTAAAGTCCAGGGGAAAATTTGTTTTGACATCCAGTGAGGGTAAAAAACTTAGATGAGTTACAAAATATGCTTGATATCACTGTAACACTGTAGCACTGTCCTCCCGTTGTTTATCATTTTGCTCAAGCAGGCACCAGTAACGGCTCCATGTGAGACTTGTTACTGTTTTTGGCATATCGAATATGCAACGGGGAGCTTGCCAAGCTCTGCCGTGCAGGGGGGATACTCTTAGCTTGCTGGGCTCTCAGAAAGGGAAGGAGGAATTGAACCCCCGTTGACCACGTGCAAGGCAAACTCCCTACCTGCTGTACTATCACTCTAGCCCATGCTTGATAACAGCTAAATTTTTTCTTATGAAATACTGAGCACAAATATGATAGGGCTTTCAAAATCTTCAAAGTAAAATTTGAAGGAACATATAACCAATACCTTTTCTGTTAATAAACTGAAAATTAATATTTATAATAATTGAATAATTGACTAGTCATACAATGATAAATTATAATAACTGAATAATTGGCTAAAGTCATTCAATGATAAAAGTAAGGTGATAAAATTAAGAAAGAATAAAATGAGACTGTAGAAGAAATTAAGCCGATAAAAACTTTCATATTCATAAATGTTGGCACAAAATTTATTTTCCCAGAAACCTGAAAGAGGATTTATAATGGAGATCATTCATTATAACTAATGTTTTTATTAATAAACATGTATGTTCAATTTCAAGAATTTCTTAAATTTGTATAAAGTGGTTCACAATATTTGATTACATTTAATATTTGAACACCATTCCCACGACCATTACATATTCCCATCACTATATTTCAGATGTTTCCATCCCAAACCTCTACCCCTGCCCCAAAGCAGAATCAAAATAATTTTGTATTGTTGCTTATGAATAAACCACTAAAAATGATCCAAAAACTTTCCTTAGAGGAAAGTGTGTGAAGATTGTTGCATTTCACCCATTTAGCCCTCCTATAAGAGATTACTAACATGTTATTAAAAGTTGAGCCTTGTGTGCTTTTATATATATATATATACATATATATATGTGTGTGCATATATATATGTAAAAATATATTTCCCAATTTTGAGAATTTTTAGGTACAATTGATTTGGGAAATTAGGAGTGCAATTCTATAGGCAAAAAATCCATGTAATAGATATATATGTATACATATGTAGTTTCAAAACTACATGATTTTCAAAAACAGTTTTGGCCATTGAACATTGAAATTTGTTATTTCAGAAAGAATGAAACTCTGAGATGAGATACAAAAAAAACCTGTGTGGTAGGGAGAATATTCACCTTTTAAAATAATTTTATTTAAGTAAATTCTCATATACATAAAAATTTTAAGATCTATATACATATTAACATACTTATATTATGTATATGGGTAGTTAAATTAACACTGAATAAAAATGTGGAGATATTTAATAATTTAGAGTTTAAATTCGACTATGTAGTAACAATATTTATGGGATTATTTTGTCAGTCATCTTCTTGGGGATTGGGTTAGCATTAACAAAAGTTATGTTGGTTTGTACAAATTAAACCAGGCAATTTTCCTCAAATAATTTCTGATAAAGCAGATCATACTGTTTTACAAAATTGGGTAACTCTTACGTGGGTTTTGAGTTATCGCATGCTAAATTATCGTACAAATTCCAGATGTTTATGAAGTTTTAATTATTTACTTAACACATTTTAGCCTATGTCATATGCCTAGGCCTCATACTGGTTTCTCCCTGGTTCTTGTGTATGTTGTCCTTATTCCAGGCTGGTCTCTCTGATTCTGTCCCTAGTTGTCTGTGGGTCCAGTGTCTCTTGAAATCCAATGCTCTTAATGACACCCTACTCACCACTGATGCTCTGTGATCTGACTCTCCTTTCTGTGCTTGCTGCTCTTTGTCCCTTCTGTTTTCTTTTATAATCCAGCCACAAGGTATGGTTAGGACTGCTTCGTTTTCTGCTGTCTGCTCAAGCACGGTTGAAGGGTCAAAGGGAGTTTTTGTCTCTGCACTCTCTCTTTATATATGTGCATCCTTACCTCCCTAGCTATTTCCACTATCTCTCTGACTACACCTCATTCCTGGGCAGGTAGAATTTTAAATAATCAATGAAATTAACCATATGAAACCCTTCCAGTTTTCTTCCTCTCCCACCATAACAATACTACAGAATGAATAAACAATTTGCAATATATATAACTGAATATCCTAGTTCCTCAAATATTTAATACTAGTATGAATTGCTTATACAATGCTTATTTCATATGCAGAATCACAGATAAGAATATTAAGAATGTAATTTTACCTCTTCTATTGCATATATCTAAGTATAAATATATGCATCACAGCTGATATACATAAATATTGTATTATAGTTAAGTGCACATAATATGTCCTAATATATTTGCCCTACAATAGTGTTTGTAAACAGAATACAAAAAAAATACATTCTAGATTTCTATGAATAGAAACGAGATATAGCAATTCTGGGCTCCCTGGAGGTAGAGTCAAACTTTCAAGTCATCGGTCACCAAGTGTTATTGAGCTTCTAGAGTTATTTTACAAGTGTTAGAAATACAAAAGATCAATAATTCCTTCTACCCAATATTCTTACAAAATCAAGAACAAAACTCTAAAACAGACAGACCTCTATTATATATATTTTTCTCTGAAAATACTTTTTATTTACAAAAATTAGTTAAACTTAGAAGTGCTCATAAATAAGCAGGTATTCTTATTAAGGGTAATTATTATCCCTAATAAAATAAAATAAAAATTCTTGTGAGGAACAGAAAATTCTGAGGCATAACAGATAAGATTAACCAAAAGTTGTAATGATTAAGATGTATGTGGGACTTAATTGTATTTTTCCCAACAATAATACATTTTTGAAAAATCTCAATTTTAAGAATATTTTTCAAGTAGAACTGAAATATCAAAAAAGAATAGCATAAGTAGATTCTCCACTTTATAGAAATGTATTAAGTGTATTGTAAAGTGTGAATAGTTTAGAAATAAAGTTTTTAAGGGTTTTTGCATCAGAGAGCATTGCTAGAAACCATTATGTAAATACTATATCACTATCATGAAATGGACTCTATTTCTTCTAAAGCAGTTTTTACGTATAGATTATGCATCAAAGATAATTTTTATGGGCTGGTGTGATAGTACAGCTTGTAGGCACTTTCCTTGCAATGTAGCCAACAGAGCTTTAACCAACACGCATCCCATCTGGTCCCCAATCCCACCAGGAGTGATCCCTGAGATCAGAGCCAGGAGTAACCCCTGAGCACTGTCAGATGTGGCTCCCAAACAAAAACAGAAGCACTTTGTACATGTAAAATTATAAATATCTCTGAAATATACAATATTTTATGCCAAAAGAGGAAAAAATATTTTTAAGTTGGATTTTGTTGGTTGAGAAAGTGGCTCATAAAAGATCTGATATACATCAGTAACCAAGTAAATATAAAAATAGTAAAAAATTATAATATAAATTCAGGTTTTATAATTTCAACTCTCTATCTAAAGGCATAAATATATTAAGAAGAACAATTTGGGGACCAGAGAGATAATACAGCAAGTGTGGCCCTGAGCATAGAGTCAGGAATAAGTCCTAAGCACTGCTGTATTTGGCCCAAATTCCTCACTCATTAGCCCCAAAAAGGAGAGGAAAAAGAGAGCAATCATGAGCCAATATTTTAGCTCCAAGGGATTGTATTTAAGGAAGTGTGAGAGCCAAACATTTGTGTAGTGCATACAAGCTTGCATGATGTAAACGTATTAGGGGATTATCTGTATCTGGGGGATAAATTATTGATAACACTAATTATTTGATTGCCTTTTGAGCCACATCCTTGGTGCTCAGGGCTTGCTCCAGTGTTCAGGGATCACTCCTGGCAGAGTTCTGGGGACCATATCTGGTGTCTAGAATTAAACCTAGGTCAACTGCATGCAAGACAAGCACCTGGCCCACTATATACTATCACTCTGACCCTCTATATACACTATTTTAATGAAAATGATCCACTGAGATCAAATGATCGACAGTTTTTATTTTAAATGAGTTAACATATCTCAGGTTATTGCAATAAAATTTGTCTGTCTTGATTCATTAATAAAGGGACATGAAGAGAAAAAAACTAACATTAAAAAAAAAAGCCGAGGTACAGCCCGCCCCCAAGGGCCTGGGACCCTCTCTGGGCATGCGCAGCTAGATCCAGCCCCTAGAAAGCCGGTTTTCAACCCCTGAGCTGCGTGGGATGGGCACAGAGGCCCAGCTCTGGGCAACAAAGCTGAACGGCTCCAATTCCAAACAGGTACAGCCCACCCCCAAGGGCCTGGGACCCCCTCTGGGCATGCGCAGCTAGATCCAGGCCCTAGAAAGCCGGTTTTCAACCCCTGAGCTGCGCGGGATGGGCACAGAGGCCCAGCTCTGGGCAACAAAGCTGAACGGCTCCAATTCCAAACAGGAGACGTTCCCAACTCCTCGCCCAGTGCCAGGGACTGTTTCCGGAGCCGCGGCTGCTGACGCGGCTGCGAAATATTTTCCCACTACATATGCCATAGGAACCATAAGCTACCTTCTTAGTTGGAAACTTCTCTATTTTAGCTCAGCCACTAGAAATACAGTAGCCAATAACTCATAAGCCTATCTTAACTCACACTGCATATCAAGCAGAATAGTAACAGTGAATGTGAAGGACTAAACCACACCTCTCACAATGGTAAAGCAACGCAAAAGCCCACCAAACTTTCATATTGAAGAGTCTAGCCCAGATGACACCAACAGTACTGTAGTGTTAGACAACCTCTCTGACAAGGAATTCAGAAGGGAGCTACTTAGGATGCCTAGGGAATTAAAAGAAACAATGGAAAGCAATGACAATAGAAGACAAGAGGATCTGAAGGCAGAAATGAGGAAAATGCAATCAGAAATGTCAGACCTGAAAAATCTCGTAGGCGAATTGAAAAGCTCAGTGGAAGGCCTCAGCAGCAGAGTAACAGCTGCTGAGAACAGAATCAGTGAGCTCGAAGATGAAGTTCAGAGACTCTTCAGAAAAGAGCAGAAAATGGAAAAGAGACTCACAATTAGGGAACAGATGGCAAGAGAAGATCGGGATGAAGCCAAGAGGGGTAACATAAGAATTATTGGAGTCCCAGAGGTACAGGAAGAAAACCTTGATGAAGAAGAAACTGTCAAAGACATCATTGCTACAATGTTTCCAGAGCTGAAGAAAACTTGTGACAACATTCAGGAGGCCCGAAGGGTACCAGCTAGAAGAAATCCGAATAAAAATACCCCAAGACACATTCTGATCAAAATGACCAAAACCTTAGACAGACACAAAATTCTGAAAGCAGCAAGATCGAAGAAAGAAATCTCTTACAAAGGAGCATCCTTAAAATTCACAGCTGATTTTTCTGATGAAACCCTCATGGCCCGAAAACAGTGGTGGGACATAGTGAAAAAACTCAATGAAATAAATGCCTCCCCAAAAATACTTTTCCCAGCAAGACTCTCATTCAAAATAGAAGGAACAACACACAGTTTCACAGACAAACAACAGCTCAGGAACTTCATAGACTCAAAACCATGGTTACAAGAACAACTAAATGGGCTACTTTAAGGCAAGAAAGGCCCCTCAAATACACCAAATTTTAACAGAACAATGGGACAAAATCCCATAACAATAATCTCTCTCAATGTCAATGGGCTAAACGCACCAATTAAAAGACATAGAGTGGCAGGATGGATTAGAAAATTGAACCCAACATTCTGCTGCCTGCAAGAAACACATCTCAATAGTCAAAGCAAACACAGACTCAGAGTCAAAGGCTGGAAAACAATCCTACAGGCAAACAGCTCCCATAAAAAAGCTGGGGTAGCCATCCTTATATCAGACCACATCGATTTCAGAGTGAGGAAGGTCATAAGAGACAGTGAAGGCCATTTCTTATTGATCAAAAGATCTGTACAACAGGAAGAACTTACAATAATAAATGTATATGCACCTAATGAGAGACCAGCAAAGTACTTAAAACAAATACTCATAGATTTGGAAAAAGACATCAATAGCAACCCAATACTAGTGGGAGACTTCAACACTGCTTTGTCACCTCTTGATAGATCAACCAGACTCAAGCTTAGCAAGGACATACTTCATTTGAAGGAAACAATGGAAGAAAGGGACTTAGTAGATATATACAGGACACTTCATCCACAAAAAGCTGAATACACATTCTTCTCTAGCATACATGGAACATTCTCCAAGATAGACCACATGCTGAGGCACAAAACATGCCTCCTTAAAATTAAGAAGGTAGAGATTGTATCAACAATCTTCTCAGACCATAATGCGCTGAAATTAGAAGTAAATCACACACAAAAACAGAAAACTAAATCAAACACCTGGAAATTAAACAGTGCACTATTGAACAACGAGTGGATTAGACAGGAAATCAAAGAGGAAATCAAAAGATTCCTAGAAACGAATGAAAATGAGAAAACGAGTTACCAAAACTTATGGGACACAGCAAAGGCTGTGTTAAGAGGAAAGTTTATAGCTCTACAAGCATTCCTCAGGAAGGAGGAGCGAGCACACATAAGTAACCTAACCTCACAGCTTAAGACCTTGGAGAAAGACCAAAAAAAGGAGCACAACCCGAACAGGAGAAAGGAAATAATAAAACTCAGAGCAGAGATTAACGAGATGGAAACCCTAAAAACAATCCGAAAGATCAATGAAACCAAAAGCTGGTTGTCTGAGAAAATTAACAAGATCGATAAGCCTCTAGCAAAACTCACAAAGAAAGGGAGAGAGAAAACCCTAATAAACCGAATCAGAAATGAAAAGGGGGTCATTACAACAGAAACCACAGAAATTCAGAGGATCCTCAGGGAGTACTTTGAGAAGCTTTATGCCATGGAACATCAAAACCTCGAGGAAATGGATAAATTCCTAGACTCCTACAGACTCCCAAGGCTGAACCAAGAAGACCTGGGATACATGAACAGACCTATCACCATCAAGGAAATTGAAATGGTAATAAAAAGACTCCCCAAGCACAAAAGTCCTGGCCCGGATGGATTCACTAGTGAATTCTTCCAAATCTTTAAAGAGGACTTACTCCCAATGCTCTTTAAGCTTTTCCACGAAATTGAAATATCAAAAACACTTCTGAACAGTTTCTACGAAGCAAATATCACACTGATACCAAAAGCAGACAGAGATACCACAAAGAAAGAGAATTGCAGGCCGATATCCCTGATGAACACAGATGCAAAGATCCTCAACAAACTACTAGCAAATAGAATCCAACTACTCATCAAAAGGATCATACACCATGACCAAGTAGGATTCATCCCAGGGATGCAAGGATGGTTTAACATTCGGAAATCAATCAACATAATCCACCATATCAACAAAAGAAAAGATAAAAAGCATATGATCATATCAATAGATGTAGAGAAAGCATTTGATAAGATCCAGCACCCCTTTATGATGAAAACCCTAGCCAAAATGGGTATAGAGGGGACCTTCCTCAACATAATTAAAGCCATCTATCACAAGCCTACAGCAAGCATCATCCTCAATGGGGAAAAACTGAGAGCCTTCCCTCTAAGATCAGGGACGAGACAGGGATGCCCACTCTCTCCACTGCTGTTCAATATAGTACTGGAAGTACTTGCAATAGCGATTAGGCAGGAAAAAGATATTAAGGGCATTCAGGTAGGAAAGGAAGAAATCAAGCTCTCACTATTCGCAGATGATATGATACTCTACTTAGAGAACCCAATAACCTCCACCAAAAAACTCCTAGAAACAATAGACTCGTATAGTAAAGTTGCAGGTTATAAAATCAATACCCAAAAGTCCATGGCTTTCCTATACGCAAACAGTGAGAGAGAAGAAAGCAACATGAAAAAAACAATCCCGTTCACAATTGTGCCCCAGAAAATCAAGTACCTAGGAATCAGCTTAACTAAGGAAGTAAAGGACCTGTACAAAGAAAACTACAAAACGCTACTTCAGGAAATAAAAGAGGACAAGAGGAAATGGAAAGATATCTCCTGCTCATGGGTCGGGAGACTTAACATTGTCAAAATGGCAATACTACCGAAAGCATTGAATAAATTCAATGCAATCCCTATAAGGATACCCATGACATTCTTCAAAGAAATGGAGCGAACACTCCTGAAATTTATATGGAACAATAAGCCCCCACGAATAGCTAAAGCAATTCTTGGGAAAAAGAAAATGGGAGGAATCAACCTCCCTAACTTCAAACTCTACTACAAAGCAGTAATAATTAAAACAGCATGGTACTGGAACAAAAGCAGAACTGCAGACCAATGGCAAAACCCTCCATGACATTGAAGCTAGTGGTATCTTCAAAGATGCCACGCCACTGTCTGAGCAAGTGAAAACAGAGATAGATAAATGGGACTGTCTTAAACTAAGAAGCTTCTGCACCTCCAAAGAAACAGTGATCAAAATACAAAGACAGTCTACAGAATGGGAAAGGATATTCTCCGAATACACATTTGACAAGGGGTCGATATCCAGGATATACAAAATACTGGTTGAACTTCACAAGAAGAAAACATTCAACCCCATCAAAAAATGGGGCAATGAAATGAACAGAAACTTTCTCAAAGAAGAAATCCGAATGGCAAAAAAGCACATGAGAAAATGCTCTACATCATTAATCATCAGGGAGATGCAGATCAAAACCACAATGAGATACCATCTCACACCTCAGAGACTGGCCCACATTCAAAAGAACAAAAGCACCCGATGCTGGCGCGGATATGGCGAGAAAGGGACACTCCTTCACTGTTGGTGGGAATGTCCACTGGTTTAGCTCTTCTGGAAAACAGTATGGACGATTCTGAAAAATTAGAAATTGAGCTTCCATTTGACCCAGCAATACCACTCCTGGGAATATATCCCAGAGAGGCAAAAATGTATAGTCGAAGTGACATCTGCACTTCTTTGTTCATTGCAGCACTCTTTACAATAGCCAGAAACTGGAAGAAACCTGAATGCCCACGAACAGATGACTGGTTAAAGAAACTTTGGTACATCTACACAATGGAGTACTATGTAGCTGTTAGAAAAGATGAAGTCATGAAATTTACATACAAGTGTTACAACAAAGTATCATGCTAAGGGAAATGAGTCAGAAAGAGGGATAGACATAGAAAGATTGCATTCATCTGGGGGATATAAAGTAACAAAACATGAGATTAATACCCAAGAATAGCTGAGATCAGCACCAGGAGGATTACTCCATAGCTTAGAGGCCAGGTGGGCATTCTAGGGGAAAGGGCAGCTCAGAGAAGGGAGTACCAAATTAAGGGTGTTTGGAGGATCCTCCCAGGAGGGGAGATGCATGTCAAAAGTAGACTATGG
Source organism: Sorex fumeus (assembly GCF_029834395.1). NCBI lineage: Eukaryota > Metazoa > Chordata > Mammalia > Eulipotyphla > Soricidae > Sorex > Sorex fumeus. The sequence continues at coordinate 21,766,920 of NW_026606091.1, read as the reverse complement.
ACTGAACATGTTTGCCACTCAATGCCTTTTTTGCAGACCACAACACCCAAAAGGAGAGAGAGAACACAAGGGATTGCCCTGCCACAGAGGCAGGGGAGGATGGGGGAGATGGGGGTGGGAGAGAGAACAGGGGGGAATGCCCTGCCACAGTGGCAGGGGGGGATGGGGGATGGGAGGATGGGGGGGAGGGATATTATCCTGGTGGTGGAAAATGGGCACTGGTGGAGGGATGGGTATTTGATCGTGGTATGACCGAGATCCAAGGACAAAAATTTGTAAATCTACAACTGTACCTCATGTTGTTTCACTAATAAAAAAGAAAAAAAAAAAAAAGAAGACTGCCAAGCTCACTGAGCCTAAACAATAACACAGAGGTTCAACTAGCACTAACCAGCACAGTACATCCTTGGATATTGGCTTTAGTAACATCATTGTGAGATGTAGCAATTATCACAGATGACTCTTATTTGTGTATGTTTTGATAATTTTATTTGCATTTTTGTTGGAACAAATAATATGAGGTAAATTTGTGCCTGCAAGGGGCATAGGCTGGGATGGATCACGATCACGATCACGACCACCCTGTTGTTCGTCGATTGCCTCGAGCAGGTGCCAGTAACGTCTTCTTCGTCCTAGCCCTGAGATTTTTTTTTTTAAAGTGCCATATTCAAGGCTTTTTCAGGGTTAGGAGAATGAGACCCATCATTGTTACTGGTATTTGGCATATTGGGTATACCACGGGGAGTTTGCCAGACTCTGCCGTGTGGGCATGTTACATTTGGTAGCCTGCCAGTTTGACCGAATTAGGAATGAGATGATAAGATGTCGCGCGGCCGCGAATGCGGCCGCGCGCTTCCGGGAGCTGAGTGTGATGATCTCTGGATCCTGGCCGTTGTTGGAGTTACACGGCATTTGTGGGTGTAACTGTCTAGTTACTGGCAGGTCCAGTCCCAAACTGTTCAGGCTTGGAGATCTCAGCCCCGGGTCCCACACACCTGGGTTCCTCTGTCAGTTCTTTTATGCTTGAGGCTCATCCAAGTGTGTGGAGAGTGCTCTCAGCATGGCCTTGGCTGGGCCTCGGTGGTCTTCAGCTGTTGGGCCCTGGTGGAGATGGATAGTGGTGAGAAATGGGATACTTGTGGACGGAAGGTCACCCTGGTGGTGGATTGCTGCTGTTGAAACATTTAATGCCTGAAACAACTATACTATGAATAACTTGGTATAATAAAATCTTCCCATTGTATTTGGTTTAAACTTCAAATTCTTTTGCATGCAGACTTCTTGAATGAATGATGGACCCCTGCTATTTTTCTAGTTTCGTCTTGTATAATTTATGGATATACTACCTACTTGTCCTCCTTTACATTTACCTTCCTTCAATATTACACTAATTACACTAATCACTGCCAATTCAGAACTTTCATTTTATTGTAAAAAATAAAAAACTCTAGCTTTTTTTGAAAAAAATTAAGACTATACTGTTAATCTTGTATAAATACCAAAATATTTAAATTCTAGCTTCCTGAACACACTTTACAGTTCTCTGTCCCTTTACTTTTTCTGAACCGTGCATTTTCCCTGAAATGTCTTTTCTCTTTTGATCAATTTGCAGAGTAATTTCTCACTTTTGAGGATTCAGAAAAAAATTTTGATAATTTTTAAGTTACATTTTTCTTGATTCCTGATTAAATTACATAGTATTCTCCCATATTTTTTAACTTTCTATCTCCAGACACTTTCTTTTAGGCAAAAAAAATGAATCATTCAACAGTGGACAAACAGATAGGAAAAAATATGAGACAGTGGTTTTGAAAAAATAAAAGAGGGGAAATATCAGAGGAATAGTAGAGTGAAGATTTTTTTTTTTTAAAAAATCACCTTTTATATTAAAACAATGCGAAAATGAGAACTGGCAAAATAAAGGTTTAAAATCAATATGTCTGAATGTTAGAAATTTACCAAGGGTCACAATAATTAAAGCAGATCATACTAAAGAAAAATAATAGTAGCAGACTTAGATAATCTAGCTTTGTGACGCTTGCTCGATTCCCACTCACTCTCCTCAGCTCCATAAGAAGCGTGAAAACCAATAAACTTGTATTTATTGTGGCTAGGAAAATTGCTAGCCCAATAGCCATTAAAAACTGCTCACAAGTCCCTTATTCAGAGAGTTGTTGTATTTGCCATCTGAGAGTGAGCAGGAAATCCCCAATCAGGAGCTTATTTTACTGACTGAAAATTTGCTCACAACCATCCCGGTGATGCTCAGGGTTCTCCAGGGCTACATTCAGGTGCAAGATCTTGAGAGCCAGAGACTAAAATGGCTGCATAGGAACTGTGGAAAAGTTCTTGAAATAGTGACCAAAAAAGGATTCCTCCCACCCAACATTCTGAAAAGATAGTTGGTTTCTTATAAGTATAAAATCATGGGATATCTTAGGTATGAAAAAATTTTATGAAAGAACTGAAAGTTTACTATATTTTTCTGGTTTAAAATGAGGTTTGTGACATTTTCTTTGATTCTTGATTTCTCAAATTACCATTTCAGCTACACTGGAAAAATTTGTGTATTTAGATTTTTCTTTCTTTTCCTTTTTTTCTACTCACACATGTTCTTTCTCTCTTTCTTTTTCTCTAACTCAGCTAAGAATTGACCTCATGACCTCATACTCAACAAGGCATGCAGTCTACTACTGCTAAATCATTTTGTGCAGCCTAAGATATGTATTTTTTGTTTGTTTTGGCTTTTTGTGTCACACCCAGAGTTGCTCAGGGGTTACTCCCAGCTCTGCACTCAGGAATTACTGTTGGTGGTGCTCAGGGGACCATATAGGATGCCGGGGATTGAACCTGCATCAGTCACAAGCAAAGCAAACACCCTACCTGCTGTGCTATCACGCTGGCTCCCCCAAATATGTATTTTGTATCTGTGTCAGTATATGATTTTATAGACTTATGTTGCATTGTTAACATATTCATACTTGCATTTTGAAAGCCAAAGACCCACAGTATATTGATATTACTAGGATGCTGTTAGTATCTAAGTATAGATACTAACCAGTGAGAACCAGAGATGTGGCTCAGGTGGTGGGGCACAAGCTTTGCATATGTGAGGCACAGGATTCAATTCCCAGCACCACATGGTCACCAAGCACCGTTATAACAGCAGTTACAGGAACAGTAGCAGCAACAATAAAGGCAGCAAAAATAAAAAATTTTTCGAGGATAGCTGAAAAACATGCTGGTTTCATAATTTCAAAACAGAACACATTGCCAGAAGGTATATTCCAATTGAAGATAAAGAGCTCCTTGTTAGAGAGAACATAAAGAGATATTACATTTAAGCATTTTGCATCTGATCACATGTAATTACTAAAATTGCTATATATTATGGAAAACAATTCCAATCCAAGAGAAAGAGAGTTATGTATTAAGACACAGAAGAGAAGATATATTGCTATTACAGATAAAATGCCAGTTTATTTTATTTTCCATCTATTAATGTTCCCATTTCCATGCTGTTTCTGAGTGCATACTAAAAGTAGCAGAAGTTTTTGTGAATATTTATTTACCTTTAGAAGCAGCAATAAATAGGATTAAATTTGATTTTTAAAAACCAACAAACTGTTGTTTTCAATTATGCACTAACTTTCTGACTAAAGGATCTATGAGAGTGTAGTGAGATAAAGTTGCAATAGGGCACTAGAAAGTCATATTCATCTAATTCATCTTGCAGTATGATTAATAGCCTATTCTGTATCATTGGAATGATATAGAACACCTCTTATGCAAGGAAAAGTAGAAATAGAAACTATGAGATGGTGCATTCTTTGTTCCAAAGCATCATGTGACAAAGAATCCTCATGCCACACCTGCCTATTCATTTGCAAATTTCAAGAAATTTAAATGTAAATTTAGCATTGAGTTTAATATTTAACATTAATGAAAAATTATATTTATATGCTCACTTTATATATTGATATCCTCCACCCAGATCCTCCATCTTTCAGTAGGCAGGGGTCATACCCACCAACTGGCCCCTGGAGCCGTGTAATCCCATCAACGGCCAAGACCCAGAGACTATAAAATCCAGCTCCCGGCGTGCGACATCTTATTATCCTATTCTTACTTTGGACAACCTGGCAGGCTACCGAATGTAACCTGCCCACACGGCAGAGTCTGGTAAACTCCCCGTGGCGTACCCAATATGCCAAATATCAGTAACAATGATGGGTCTCATTCTCCTAACCCTGAAAGAGCCTTGAATATGGCACTTTTTAAAATCTCAGGGCTAGGATGAAGGACATTCTACTAGTGCCTGCTCGAGGCAATCGATGAACAACAGGATGATCGTGATCGTGATCACTCACTTTTATGATTTCGAAGGCAACCTGGACTTTGATGTGTGGCAATCTCTTTATCTATCGCTTAGTTACTTCAGTTATAGTTCTCACTATTAGCTATTCTGAACTTTGATCTAACCATGACTTGTTCTCAGAAGTGTAAACTTGATTCTCAAAAGCATTGTCAGCTCCCAATTCATGCATTTTAGAATGAATAACTGCAGCTATCTTCTTCAAAGACTGCTTCTCCTTTCCAATGGCAAGTTTTTTTTAAAGCATTGTTTCTCCATACTGAGCGAATGGAGCCATGGTAATAGAATCCCACTCCTCTGTCTTTGTCTGTAACTCTTCAGGCCATTCTCCAGCCCCATGTAGAATCCTCATCCAAGGAATCACTCACATGTGCTCTCAGACCAGCCCAGTCAGGTACCATATGGCATCTGTCAGACATTGCTTTTGTTACCTATGCTAGCAAATGTCTGCCTACCAGGCATCTCTGCCTCTCCTGGGTAATGATGCCACAGCCACTTGTGCACTGCTGCATTGGCACTGTGTCAGCATGATTGCTGGGCACTTCTGCTGCTTTCATTCAATGCCACCATGTCTGCCAAGCCCTGCTGACATCACCTGCCAGGCACAACAGCAGACCACCTGGCACTGTGTCTTCTGCCATCTCTTTCCAAGAGCTGTTGGCAGAGCACTGAAAATTTAAGCTTATAAAGTGTTCAGTGATAACACAGGGGAGATTTCATCTCTTAGTAACATACTTCTACAGTTTTCTCTTGTTTGTTTTACTAAGATTTATTGAAGTTTGTTCATTTTTAACTCAGAGTTCTGATTTTGCCTAAGAACTAGATTTGAATTCCTGGAACTTAGAGATTGTCAGATTTGAAAGACAAAACTTATATGAATGATTTAAAATAAAAGATATGATATTTTCCCCTTTTTGATTTGTTTTGAGCCATACTCAGGTACTGGGGTTCTCAGCCATTTGAACTATTCTCTAGCCAAGAAATGGGACTTAAAAGAAACAAAGAAAGAAATTCATTCATTGCTTGCTTCGGGTCAGGCTTTCTAAGAACGTTTGTGAGCAAATATAATGTATAGAGCATCCCCAGGAGAAAACAGTAGGTGGGTGTAGGAAGCAGAACCTGAAGAGGGAAGGGGTCAAACAAAGGTGTGTTTTAGATAAACTCTCAGCACTTTTTGTGCCATGGGGAGCTCTAATGTGCAAATTATGCCTGTGTTTTTCCTAGGAGAATCTGGGTTGTTATACTTCCCATCAGTCATTGGTTAAAGCTACCCTAGGGTCAAAAGGGAGAAATCAAGTTGGACATTATTTCACCTGTCTGCTTGGCATTGTGGCCCAGGGCGTCTCCCTGAGGGCAGTCACAGATAATGGTCATTATCAGCAAGGCACACAACAATCCTGGCAGGGATGTGGAGAAGGGGTTAAAGGTACCTCAGGGGTTCAGGGTGGCATATTGACTGAGTTCAATATACTTGTCCTTTAGTAGGTGGTGCTCTAATATCTAATATGAGAATAAAATAATCTTTAACCAACAGAGTCCTCAAAAGACCCCCAAACTTTTAGAATTTCATGTGTGATAACTATCCAAGGATCCAAGGAGACATTGTGTTTTTTAAAATACTAAACATGATATAAAGTTTTAAGATTTATTTCACAAAACAATATTTTTTCTAATAAAATGAACTTAGGGATTGTGGAAAATATACAGATTTGAGAATTTAGACAAAATTACAGTCTACTTGATAATCAAGTCACTCAGAAAACAGTTATAATAGTCTCATAATATTTTTTAATTTTTAAATATTTATTAACTTGCAAAATTTTTCTTAAATATAGGAAGCAAAAAACATGATCAATAATCGTGTTCTCATGAGTCATTTAAATAAACATTAATGCTTGATCAAAATAGATCTAGATATCTTTTTTAAGTTAAAAAATTTTATGAAATAATTTAAACTGCCAACTGTCAGACTCCACTTTTATTAATCTTCCTAGAAATTACTTCCTCTGCAAAAAAAGCCACTCTTTGAAGAAAGTATATAGTTTTTAATTTTTGGATACTTTTTCTATATGAGTATGCCTTCATGTACATAAATATACAATGCTCATATCCTTCAGCTTCCTACAAATTTTACTAATAATATTTTTAATTATTTATTTTAGGAACTGTTAGATGTAATTTATTCATTTGAGCAGCTGTCTAGTGCAGTATTTCATAACATTGCTTAAGTGGGGTACATGCTTATGTTGTGTTCCTATTTCATTGTTAATTTTATTGTTAATCAAGACAGTGTCATTAGGATTTTATGCCTCCTGAATACCTGATCAAAAGTTTCTAGAGCAGATGCAGCATTTCTAGGTTGTAAAACATAGGATTCATCCACCTTCTACTTTTCTGTTTTTTTCCTCCTTTATTAAAAATGTTGTCCCATTATTTACATTGCTATTCAGAATGGAGTTTTAGGCATACAATGTTTCAACATTAGTCCCACCCCTAGCATCTTTCCTCCACCATTGTCCATAAATTTCTCCCCATCCCTGAGATGGTCTCTTTGAAAGGCACATTTTTAAGTTTGATTATTATAGCTTGGGACTCCTGCTTGCTGTGCTGTTGACATTGTGTTTTAGATATATACCTATACCACACACATATATCGTCAGTGTGACCAAATGTAATTAAAATAAGTTCCTCATTGACAGTAATAGTTTGTGATTTTTTTTAAAATGCCACAAATTTATTTAGAACAATTTACTACATAGTGTTACTGAAGCATACTGAAATAAAATGGACGACTATGATTGAAGTTTTAAATATTTTTAATTTGATTTTCTTTTCATTACATTCAAATTTTACTTGTGACATTTTATCAGAGTGTTAAGGGGCAAAAATCTTTCACTGTTGCTAACTACCAAAAATTTTAGAGCATCTTCCAAAGCAAACTAATTTTCCACAAGTGCTTAGGTAGATTTTTTTCTTTTTCCACTAAATAAATTTAAGTGTGTGTTTAAATACCCCTGTATTTACTGAGCTTATGTAATTAGCACACTTATTATCCCACTAAATAAATTTAAGTGTGTGTTTAAATACCCCTGTATTTATTGAGCTTATGTAATTAGCACACTTACTAGAATTAGCTTATTAGAATTAGCACACTAATTCTAATCTCCATGTCTAAAAGTGCTATGGTTGGAGGGTATGATGTCACCAACAGGTCAACCTGTACCTGTGGAGTGAGTGTATCAACAGCCTGATGGAGCCTTCAGGCTTCCTGACACCCCCAAATTCCTGCTGTGCCTTTGGATGGACCCTCCTAATTAAAAAAAAAAGTAATGTGGAGTTCATGCTCAATTCAAACAGTTTAATCAATGGCTGAATAAGTAGCAGTACTCCTACATAAATAAATAGATAGATAGATAGATAGATAGATAGATAGAAAAATAAAAAAATAAATAAATGTGCTATGGTTGGATAGAGATTTTAAAAGTATGCTTTTATACTGATTACACCTTTAATTTTCACTCATTAAAATTTACTTAAAAATATTCAATGTATATATGCGTACATGCTGACAAAATAAAGTAAGAAATCTTTCAATCACGACTGTATAGACATTAGGTACCTAGGGATGGATTTGGTCCATGATGTTAGAAGAGGTATAATACTGATGGAAAGAAACTTATTTAACTATCTTTGGTAGGAAGTAATCATATTTTGTAAACCCTATTCCTTTCAGTTATTTTCTTCTTGGGTATTTTCTTATTCCCATGGCAAAAAAAGGTATGTGTGTGTACAAAATAATCTGTTTCATTTTATAGCTTCTCTTTTTATTGCACTTATGTAAAAATTCTGGAGTTCTTTATTTAGTTCATTTGGGAATTAGCACTGACCCAGTGACTTCATCTACCTCCCAAGTACTTACTGTATCATGTACATACTGTTAACTCTGGAGCAGATTTTGTCATTCTTATTTTCTTTGATGGTAACTTTCTCACATGAAAATCCAGATATAAGTATGCTGAAAAGTCACTAAAATAAGAACTTAATGAAATAAAATGAAATTTAACAGAGCACAGCACATAAGACTTTTATCATTACTTATAAAATATAGCAACAAAGCTCTGGTGTCTCCAAGAACACACAGTTTGTTCCCAACAAGTTCTGAGAATTGTAACTCGTTTTCCAGCTGTTCTGTCGTTTATGTAAATGACTTTTCTTGGAAAAAATCATAGTGTAATCAATCAATAACTCAAAGGATCAGTTAGTGCAGTCAAGAACGCTCTCAGGAAAGTCAATATCCTACATCTATGTTTTCATTACTGATCTACGATCCTGTAAATGATTTCAAGACTGTTGTGCCTCATTCTTTTTGGTTTTAAACCTAGATGTACATTGCAAGTATAAAATAGTACACCTTTGTATACTAAAGAAAATGCAAATTAAATTATATGAATTCTGGTATGCTTAATTTATATAAATTATGAATCCATGGAATTTTAATGGTAATGATATTACTTCGATGACAACAATATGCTAGGTGATTTCTTACAGGAGTTTTATTTATTTGAATTTTTTCTTCTACAAGTTGGTAATAATACATCAATGATATATGTATTTGCATTCCCATTTTGTAAATAAGGAAAGTGCACAAGGAGTCTGAGAAGAAATATGCGTAAGTAGTGTGTGTGTGTGTGTGTGTGTGTGTGTGCGCGCGCACGCGCGCACGGGCGCGCGTGCATTATCCCTGAGCTAGGATAAGAAAAAGTAGACAAATAGTCTTCGGTAAATTGAAAGAAGCAGAGAACCTCTGTAAAGAAGTGGTCTGAAAGGTCAAATATCAGAGAAGGGATATAAGATGAGCTTAAAGAAATGCTTTTAATCTTTACAAGGTCCTGATATAGTTGGCAAAATCTATCTTAGTGCCAAAGCAGAGGAGTAAATCAGAATGATAGAAATGGAAGAACGGGAAGTGCAGAAGCTGATCAGCACAGTGTACCAACTGGAAATCTTGAGATAAAGGTTGAACATGAAACAGAATAATTGCTCTAGGCAAGCAACTTTTCAGATAGCATTCATTGTGGGTAACTTTATTTTATTTGTTATTGTTCATAATTTTCAGAGTAATAAATGATCAGAGAGAGACAAAGAGAGAGACAGAGAGAGAAAGAGAGTGAGCAAGTGAGAGAGATAGAGAGGAGAGAAAGAGAGACAGGGGAGAAAGAGAGAGAGAGAGAAGAGAGAGAGAGAGAGAGAGAGAGAGAGAACTTGCCACAGAAGTAGACTGGGGGGGTGGAGGGAGGCAGGAGGAAAACTGGGGACATTAGTGGTGGGAAATGTACACTGGTAAATGGATGGATGTTGGAATACTGTATGACTGAAATACCATCATGAACATATTTGAAGAAAAACATTAAAAATTATATTAAAAAATAATTACTCTAGAAAATTTATGTCAGCAAGATCCCGAAGATGATGGTAGAGGAGGAAGGTTTCAGTACAGATATGAAAATCTGGATAAAGGACTTCATTTAGACAGGAGTAGTAATCTGAATATAAACTTTTGGGAATAGGGACTTTTTTTAAAGTAGGATATGTATGCATTAAAATTTTGATTTTTTTTTTTAAATAGAAGGACAATAGGTAAGGCTCAGTGTTTTGGGACACCAGTTCTATAAATTTCTCAGAATCTGAATAGTCTGATTTTACCTTATATTGGGAGAGCTAGGAAAAATTCCAAGCAAGTTTCGTATAGAACCAAGAAAGATTTTTTTCAGTAGGTCTGATTAATTCAGTACATCTGAGTTGCTAAAAATGCCTATTCTAAAAAAAGGTCTATCTATAGGATTGACCCTTGGTTAACTATGACTATGAAACTTTATGCAAATTCAGCATGTTTTACTACTTTTTAAAAGGTGCTCATGTCCTATTGTTTAGTAATGTATTTGTTGTTTTATGCATATGTGACTCATAAGCTATATACTATGTCTTTTCATTGTCCCCCTTCTATATATGGTGCTCTATGAAACTCATATCTCTCTAATACCAAAAGGAAACAAAGACACCATAAGAAAAGACAACTACAGTTTTCTGAAAAGAAAACATCCGTGATGAACACGGATGCGAAGATTCTCAACAAAATACTAGCAAATAGAATTCAACAACTCATCAAAAAGATCATATACCATGACCAAGTGGGATTCATCCCAGGGATGCAAGGATGGTTTAATATTCAGAAATCAATCAACATAATCCATCATATCAACAAAAGAAAAGATAAAAACCATATGATCATATCAATAGATGGAGAAAAAGCATTGAACAAGATCCAGCACCCATTTATGATGAAAACCCTCACCAAAATGGGGATAGAAGCAACTTTCCTCAATACAGTTAAAGCCATCTACCACAAAACTATGGCAAGCATCATCCTCAATGGGGAAAAACTAAGAGCCTTCCCTCTAAGATGAGGGATGAGACAAGGATGTCCATCTTCCCACTGCTGTTCAAAATATAGTACTGGCAGTACTTGCAATATCAGTTAGGCAAGAAAAAGATATTAAGGGCATTCAAGTAGGAAAGGAAGAAATCAAGCTCTCACTATTCGCAGATGATATGATACTATACTTAGAAAACCTTGAAACCTCTACCAAGAAACTCCTAGAAACAATAAAGTTGCAGGCTATAAAATCAATACCCAAAAGTCCATGACTTTCGTATATGCAAGTAATGAGAGAGAAGAATGAGTGACATGAAAAAAAAATCCCATTCACAGTTGTGCCCCAGAAGATCAAGTACCTAGAAATCAGCTTAACTAAGTATGTAAAAGACCTGTACAAAGAAAACTACAAAACGCTACTTCAGGAAATAAAAGAGGACACGAGGAAATGGAAAAGACATCCCCTGCTCATGGATCGGGCGAATTAACATTGTCAATATGGCAATACTCCCCAAAGCATTGTACAAATTCAATGCGATCCCTAAAACGATACCCATTACATTTCTCAAAGAAATGGTGCAAACACTCGTGAAATTCATATGGAACAATAAGCACCCATGAATAGCTAAAGTAATTCTCAGGAAAAAGAAAATGGGATGAATCAACCTCCCCAATCTCAAACTCTACTACTTAGCAGTAATAATTAAAACAGCATGGTATTAGAAGAAAGGCAGAGTCACAGACCAATGGAACAGGGTTGAATATACTGAAACCTCCTCCCAAATATATGTTCATCTAATCTTTGATAAGGGAGCATGAAATGTGAAGTGGAGCAAGGAAAGCCTCTTTAACAAATTGTGCTGGCAAAACTGGACAGCTACATGTAAAATAATGGGCCCAGATCTGTACCTAACACCATGTACAAAAGTAAGATCAAAATGGATTAAAGACCTTAACATCAGACCGGAATCCATAAAGTACGTTGAAGACAAGGTTGGCAAAACCCTCCATGACATTGAAGTGAACGGTATCTTTAAAGATGTCATGTTATTGACCAAGCAAGTGAAAACAGAGATAGACAAATGGGACTATCTTAACCTAAAATGCTTCTGCACCTCAAAAGAAAAAGTGACCAAAATACAAAGATAGTCTACAGAATGGGAAAGGATATTCACCCAATACCCATCCGTAAAGGGGTTGATATCAAGGATATAGAAAGTACTGGTTGAACTCCACAAGAAGAAAACATCCAACCCCATCAAAAAACGGGGTGATGCAATAAGAGAGATAGAACAAAAGGGAATGCCCCGCCACAGAGGTGGGGTAGGATGGGGGGATAGGAGTTCGGAGGGATACTGGGATCCATGGTGGTGGGAAATGGGCACTGGTGGAGGGATGGGTATTTGATCATTGTATAATTGAAACCCAAGCACAAAAATTTGTAAGTCTACAACTGTACCTCATGATGTCTCACTAATAAAAATAAAAACAAAACAAAAAAATGGGGCACTGAAATGAACAGAAACTTTCTCAAAGAAGAAATCTGAATGGCCAAAAGGCACATGAGAAAATGCTCTACATCATTAATCTTCAGGAAGATGCAAATCAAAACAACAATGAGATATCATCTCACACCACAGAGACTGGCCCACATATAAAAGAACAAAAGCAACCGGTGTGGGTACCAATGTGGCGAGAAAGTGACCCTCCTTCACTGCTGGTGAGAATGCCGATTGGTTCAGCCCTTTTGGAAAACAGTATTGACGATTCTCAAACAATTAGAAATTGAGCTCCCATTTGATCCAGCAATAACACTCCTGGGAATATATCCCAGAGAGGCAAAAAAGTGCAGTCGAAATGACATCTGCACTTCTATATTCATTGCTGTACTGTTCACAATTGCCAAATTTTGGAAAAAATCCAAGTACCCGAAAACAGATGACTGGTTAAAGAAACTTTGGTACAGTGGAATACTATGCAGCTTTTAGAAAACATGAAGTCATGAAATTTACATACAAGTGGTTCTACATGCAAAATGTTATGCTAAGTGAAATGAGCCAGAGAGAGAGGGACAGACATAGAAAGACTGCACTCATCTGGGGAATATAAAGTAACAGAATGGGAGTCGAACACCCAAGAATAGTTAAGATAAGTACCAGGAGGCCTGTTCTAGGGCTTGGAAGCCAACAGCACATGCTGGGGGAAAATACAGTTCAGATAGAGAAGGGAACACCAAGTAAAAGATGTTTGGTGGACTCACTCAGGATGTGAGATGCATGCTGAAAGTAGACTATAAATGGAACACGATGGCCACTCAATACCTCTATTGCAAACTACAACACTGTAAAAGAAAGAGTGAGCAAAAGGGAATATCCTGCCACACGTGCGAGGTGGGTTGGGGGATGGGAGGGTTACTGGGATCATTGGTGGTAGAGAATGGGCACTGGTGGAGGGATGGGTACTCGATCATTGTATAACTGAAACCCAAGCATGAAAGTTTGTAAGTCTACAATTGTACCTCATGATGTTTCACTGATAATAAATAAATAAATAAATAATAAATAATAACAGATCCAGTAATGTTTACCAAGAGAAAGAACACTGATTAGGCAGCATGTGCTGTGGTCTCTATTTACTAAAACTGTAAGAAGAGGTTCTGGACAGGAAAAAAAGCAAATTTAAAGGCCATGATTGTGGGCCAGCAGATAGGCTGGACATGTAATGAGATTTGGAGATGACCACTGGACTAGAGCCATTACCGACAGGATTCCTCGGAACATCAAAAAATCACATGGCCGCCAACCTATGAGATGGTCAGACTTCTTCGTCAAGACCCTTAAGGATTGGTTTGAGGCCCTTCGTGTTCCTAGAATGAGCAGAAACCATTGGGCTACACTAGAATATGACAGGGATAAATGGAGATGTTACTGGTGCTCACTCAAGCAAACTGATGAGTAATGGGATATCAAGTGATCAAGTGATTGTGGGTATGAATTTAGCTCTCTCTCTCTCTCTCTCTCTCTCTCTGTGTGTAGAAAGATTAAGAGGAGGTGTCCTACTGCTTGCTGCTCCACCATGCCAGATAAATCTTGCTTCTGCCTGACATCACTGGGCCTATTCTAGAATGGGAGGCAGAGCCCCTCCTTGTCGGGTGGGTACCAGATAACACAGCCCTATTTCTGATCTACTTAACAAATTTCATGCTGCTCAGAGTTATTCTCCCTGTCATTCTGTAAGGACAAGCAGATAATAAAGAGAGTAAGTTTCAGCCTAATCCCTCAGCATCTTCCAGGAAGGGTAACTACACAGACTAACCCTCACTCCCAACATTAAGAACACTAGAAAACAATGGGAAAAACATGCAGAAGGCAGTCAAGTTCAATAAACACAACATCACTAAAGACATAAACACCACCAAGTTCAATAAATCCTCAGACAATGACTTTAGTGACACCATGATAAAGATCAATGGGCTCAAAGAAACAGAACAGGTAGTTAGCAAGGCACAAAATACTAGAAGTCAAAATGAAAAAAAAAAGTACAGTCAGAAATGACAGAAATGAAGAGTGTGGTAGGTGATACAACAAACTCAATAGAAGCTCTGAACATCAGGATAACAGCAGCTGAGCAAAAGATCAAGGATCTCCAAGATGAGAAATAAAATCACTAAGAAATAACAGGAGGTGGAAGAAGTATGAAAAGAAATGAACTATAAGAGAACTATAGATTGAGTTCAAGAGGAGCAATATAAGAAAAATCAGAGTGAAAAATAGAGAATATGATGAAGAAACAATAGTTAAAACATTGATAAAAATTTCCCAGAATTGAGGTTTATAGGCAGTGAGATCTTAGAGACCTGAAGAGTTCAAGTGAAAATAGACCCAATTAGGATAACTCCAGACATATTATAATCAAAATGACAAAATCCAAAGGTAGAGACAGAATATTGAAAGCAGGAAGATCAAAAGGAAAGTACATACAAAGGAGAAGACATACAGCAGTTCTATCAAATGTGACTCATGAGCCAGAGTATTATGGAAAGATATAGTACAAAAACTCAGTGAACTAAACATCTCACCAATAATACTCTATCCAGTTAGATTATCATTCAGATTTGAAGCTATATAGAGCTTCATGGACAGGCAACAGCTTATTGAATTCATAGTCCTGAAACTGGTTTTTCAGGAAGCATTAAAATAGTGCCTTTAAAGGACAGGAGAAACTTCCCATCATGTGACATTGATTATGGCACTCACTAGTGATCTATATAATTGTCCTCTACTAAACTAAGACAGGTTAAAAGCATATAGCAATTAATCGTCACAAATTGGCTTTTGTTGATTTATTTTCTGATAATTCTATTTTTCAATCTTTTAAGTTTTATTAATATGAAATAAATTTGTTATATGTCTACCAAGGGGCCAGTCTATGGAATGGGAGGGAACCAGGGAATGTTGGTGGAGGGAAGTGAACATTGGTGGTATGATTGCTGGTGGAACACTGCATATCTGAAACAAATCTCTTATGAACAACTTTATAAATCACAGTGATTTAGTAAGCATTCCTGAAAAAAAATGATACAAGGGAGATAAGGAGAGAAATAGGTGTTCAAAAGAGAATACAGGCTTCTTGAGTGGAAAAAGCAGAGGAGAGAAGTATATGCTCAAGGGAGGACATGGATTGAAAAGCAAATGAGCCTTTAACACAAGAAAGTTAAATTGACTGGAGTATAAAGGAATGAGAAGAAAACTGGTAATAAATAAAATTAGAGCTTGGAAAACAGTATACATAATTTAAATTTTTCCTCAATTCTTCATATTGGCATGGGTAATCTTTCTTACCTTAATACTTGGACCTCTTTTTAACTTTAACTTTGTACTATTGGTATTTTCCTGTTGTGTTTTGGTTACGGTTAGTAACTATTAGTAATTTCTACTTTATTATCCAAAAATACCTTTCTTTGTACTTGAAGTCAAAGTTACAGTTTATTTGAGGATATGTCTTAATTCTTTTAATTTTCTACGGTAACAAGGATGCTTTGAATTTGTAGCATAGTTCTCCATAGAATTATAATAATTCTCAAAACCTCTGTGGCAAACACTTCCTCTCTATTTGAAAGCAATTAAGGGATATATAAATAGAATACAAGAAATCATCTAGAAGCTTTTTACATTGAATTACTGTCTTGTTTAAATACTTCTTGATATAGACACCCATTAATGATATCCCTTTTTCCTCAAGCACCTGTTCTTGGTAAAAAAAACAAGGGCTATATTGATTTGCTGCAATTTATCTTCTCCCAGGATTTTTGTCTTGACAGTGTGAGAAGATTAATTGGAATTAATGGCATTTGCACAGCTAATTAAAGTCACTCTTCCTAAGTCAAATCAATTCCTTTAATCAGAGGAGTGACAAAGCTTTGCTTACTTGTTATAGTCTGCATGTAAAATGTTCCCTGGATGAATCAGAATCTTTGCAAGTATTAGGCATGAAATACAAAAACTACTTGGGTTGGCCAGAAACTTCCCTGGCACTTAATGATTTACAAAATATTGTTTATGCTGCTTATGCATATACTATGAATATTTTGAAATAAATGTGATTCTGTAACATTTGCATGTATTTTACATAAAGTTTATCTTTGAAATTTCTTACAGAGGTTCAGCATCCAAATGCAGAAATCCCCTGGACATTTTAGGCAAGTTCAGATACAGGAGACAAAGTGTTAGTAATCATTTGGTTAACTTTGGCATCAATTTTATGCTAAGTTTGAGTTGACTTTAAAAAATAAGGTATATTGACTTACAGCTATGTATAGGATTCAAGTGTGTTTTTTCATGTTGGCAACTGTGCACCATGTACCAAATATCCAGTCATATTCCACCATCAATAGTTTAGCCGCCTGCAGTTTCCTCTCCTTTCGTCCTGTAACCAGTTTTCCATTACCAGCATCTAAGAGTTTTGTTTTGTATGTTTATATTCCACTTAATCACTTAATCACTTAACTTCCCGTTAGTCGTCGAGTTGCTCGAGCAGGCGCCAATAATGTCTCCATTTGTCCCTGTCGCGTGCTAGTATAGCCCAATGGCATCTGTTTGCTCTGGGAACATGAAGAACCTCAAACCGATCGTTCATGATCTTCACGAAGAAGTCTACCATCTGGTAGGTGGGTGGCCACGTGGTCTTTTGACATCCCGTGGGATCTAGTCGGTAACAGCCCTAGTCCAGCGGTCGTCTTTAAATCTCATTACGTGACCAGCCCATCTGATTTTTGACACCTTGGCAAACGAGACAGCGTCCCTGATTCTTGATCGTCGATGGATGTCGGAACTCTGGATTCTTTCTCTCATTTGAGTGAAACGTGATATTCCAAGCATAGCTCTTTCAATTCTTCGTTGGGAGACCTGAATAGCGTTCTCCTCCTGTTTGCATAGGGCCCAGGTCTCTGAGGCATATAGGCCCCAGGTCTCTGAGGCATATGTTAATGCAGGAAGAACAGTGGAATCAAAGAGATGTGCCCGGAGCCGGAGGTTCTTCATCCTCTTAGCTATTTCTTTGAAGTTCTTGAAGGCGTTCCAAGCCGCTCTCTTCCTCCTGTGCAGCTCGGGTGCCAGGTCATTTGTCATGTTGACTTCTTGACCTAGGTACACATAGCTGTTGCATTCGGAGATGGTCGTTCTGTTGAGAGCAAATGGGGCATCAGGGACACTACCTCCACTACCCAGCTGCCGCCACACTCTAGGACACTTTCTGGACCCGCGCGGCTGCTTCGCGGCCGTGTGACACATCATAAGACACTAAATACCCATCTTCCGGAATTGCCGTACCATATTTGATAGGATTCATGGTAACACCTACAAGAGTGATTAGAGGTCGCCCCAAAAGCCTCTATCCCTCTGGGAAAGACTGGCAAGCTAACGAGAGTATTCCGCCCGCATGGAAGAGCCTGGCAAGCTATCCGTTGTGTATTCGATATGCCAAAACCAGTAACTACAATGGGTCTCATTCACCTGACCCTGAAGACTTCACCGACATGGCAGCACTGAGAAGGATGAGAAAGGAGAGGCTGATAAAATCTCAAGGCCGAACTAGGCTGCCACAAAGAAGGAAGACAAAAATGATCATTTATACTCCACTGAAGAAATAACAAGGTATTGGTATTTCTCCATTTGACTTATTTCAATTAGTATAAGCACTCAAATCCATTTTTTTTTTTACTAATGGGGAGATTTAATCATAATTTTTATAGCTGAGTAGTGTCCAATTTTGGATGAAGATAAATGCATCACATCTGTATTCCATCATTAAATTCCCAGCACTTATTTCCTTGTTTTAACTGTTGGGCTGAAGTGAATATAGAAATGTATGTATCTTAATAAACTAGAGTTTAAATTAAGATAAAATCTTGTATAAAAAAATGGAGAGGGAAAACATCAAAAGTGTTTTAAGAAGTCTGATCATTCCAGAATTCCTGATTAAATTATTTATTAATTCCTTATTTAAAAGTCTGATCATTCTATAGTTATGAAGATAATAAATAAATTCAAACCAAAAGTATAATACTAATATTAGAATTAGAATTAGTTTATTAGAATTAGAAATAGTAATTATAGAATTGAAATATTAGAATTAGAATTAGTTTCTAATACTAGAACTGGTATTAGAAACAAGAATTCCCTGAGATGGCAAAGATGGCAATCGTTTTTTATCACTATAAAATTGTAACTATATTTTTTTGGAATTTAGGAAAAGTAATACTCGCATTAACTCAATAAACATATGATGATACGCATAATGTACATAAAATGATCACTTCACTTGTATAACTTGTCATCCTGTTGCTCAATAATTTGCTCAAGTGGGCACCAGTAATGTCTCCATTCGTCCCTGTTGCGTGCTGGTGTAGCCCAATGGCGTCTGCTAGCTCCAGGAACATGAAGAGCATCAAACTGTTCATTCAGGGTCTTGACAAAGAAGTCCAATTATCTCCAAGGTACATCTATATAAAATGACATGGATGATATGTATCCAGAATAATGCTCAATGCATACGAATCTCAAAATTAACATAAATTTTTTTTCTTAGGAAACGTTTTGGGCAATAGGAGTAATTAACATATTTCTGCAAGGAAACGACAAAAAAGATAATTAGAAAATTAAGCTATGTTTGTAATGTGCACAGAAATTGAGAAACATTAAAGCAGGCTGGAGTATAGCAGAAATACTGCTATATTTATATGTATTTAGTTATATCTAAATATAGCTAAAATATATCTATTTTAAGATGTAACTAATATTTAAACTTAGATATAACTAATATTTATATTTAGATAAAATACATCTAAAATATACCCAAACCTATCTTTAACTATATCTAAATGGATAAAAGCTGAATACTAAATTTAAAAATCAAAATATTTTATTGAGACTTTTGGGAAAAAAGAACGCCAGTGTTTCTGGCTTGACATTATTTCATCCAGGAATCCTACCTTGCTATCTAAATCATGATCTTTATAATGAAAACTGTCACCTTGAAATAGATTGTAATGCTATTATAATTACGATTATTATGAGTATAGGAATTTATTATTGATTTCTGATAGAAAGCGTTTCAGCCTCAGAAAATTTTTACTTTCCTCGTAAAATATTTTTTCACATACACTTTTGTGGGTAATATTTCAACCAAATAATTAACAAGTTCAGTGGATACATTTTAGTTTCTTATGTTGAGAAATTAGGTACAGTGGTTCCACTTCTCAACATCTATTTCCAGGAACAAAAATAATTCTATCCAAATCACAGAGTTAACAATATTGAAATCACAAGACCCAAATTTTAATAACCAAACATAAAAGATGCCCGTCAAGATGGCAGGCTGTGGCAGGGGTGGGGGAAGAGACAAGGGAGCCTGGGAACACTGGTGGAGGGAATTTGACACCGGTGTGGTAATTATGGAACATGGGTGGGAGGTCTCTTATGATGTGTCCAGAAAGCAACCTGGAGCATGGTGGCGGTTGGGTAGTGGAGGTTGCTGCTGGGGCTGGGTCCTTTGGAGCAGGGAGGGCTCTCACCCGCCACGCTCTGAGATGCCCCGAGTGAAAAAAGCCTGGTTCGGAGTCCAAATTTGGGAAAAAAACCCCAAAAATCATTAATACTAAAGATATATATATATATATATACACACACACACACACACACACACACATATATATGTGTACATATATGAGATGTCATCCCATTGTTCATCGATTTGCTCGAGAGGGCCCAGTAATGTCTCCATCAGGAGACTTGTTGTTACTGTGTTTGGCATATTGAATACGTCACGGGTAGCTTGCCAGGCTCTGCTGTGCGGGCGAGATACTCTCGGTAGCTTGCCGGGCTCTCCGAGAGGGGCGGAGGAATCGAACTCAGGTTGGCCATGTTGGCCGCTTGTAAGGCAAACGCCCTACCATTGTGCTATTGCTCCAGCCCTGTGTGTGTGTGTGTGTATAATTATATAATTATATATGTATATATATAATATATATTTATATATATATTTGTAGCACTGTCCTCCCATTACTCATCAATTTGCTTGAGCGGGCCCAGTAACACTGTGAGACTTGTTACTTTGTTTGGTATATCAAATACATCACGGGTAGCTTGCCAGGCTATTTATAATAGCTAAGACCAGAAGGAATCCAAATGCCCAGTGACAGATGAGTGTATATAGAAGCTGTGGCATATATGTACCCTGGAATACTACTGAACTGTCACTTGATCACTTGACATACCGTTACTCATCGATTTGCTGAGTGGGCACCAGTAATGTCTCCATTCATTCCTGTCACATGCTAGTGTAGCCCAATGCCATTTGCTCATCCTAGGAACACCAAGAGCCTCAAACCAATCGTTCAGGGTCTTGATGAAGAAGTCTGACCATCTCATAGGTGGGCGGCCACGTGATCTTTTGACATCCCGTGGAATACAGTTAGTAACGGCTCTAGTCCAGCGGTCGTCTCCAAATCTCATTACGTGTCCAGTCCATCTGATTTTTGATGCCTTGGCAAAAGAGACAGAGTCCCTGATTCTTGACCATTGACGGAGGTCAGAACTCTGGATTCTTTCTCTCATTTGAGTGAAGCGTGATACTCCAAGTATAGCTCTTTCGATTCCTCTTTGGAAGACCCGAATAGCATTCTCATCCTGTTTTTGTAGGGCCCTGGTTTCTGAAGAGTATGTTAATACAGGAAGAACAGTGAAATCGAAGAGATGTGCCCGGAGACGGAGGTTCTTCGTCCTCTTAGCTATTTCTTTGACGCTCTTGAAGGCATTCCAAGCCGCTCTCTTCCTCCTGCGCAGCTCGGGTGCCAGGTCATTTGTCATGTTGACTTCTCGACGTAGGTACACATAACTGTTGCATTCTGAGATGTTTGTTTCATTGAGAGCAAATGAAACATCAGGAACAAGACTGTTTCTCATTAACATTGTCTTCGTGGGCTGGAGCGATAGCACAGTGGTAGGGCGTTCGCCTTACAAGCGGCCAACATGGCCGACCGGAGTTCGATTCCTTGGCCCTTCTCTGAGAGCCCGGCAAGCTACCGAGAGTATCTCGCCCTCACGGCAGGGCCTGGCAAGCTCCCCGTGATGTATTCGATATGCCAAACACAGTAACAACAAAGTCTCCAATGGAGACGTTACTGGGCCCGCTCGAGCAAATCGACAATCAACGGGAGGGCCTTTACCTTACTTACCTTATTGTCTTCATGAGATTCAGCTATCGTATGACGTTTCCACACTCATGGTCAAGTCAGCCAGCATTTGTGCCACTTGGCTAATTTTTGGTGCTATTAGAATGATGCCATCAGCAAAGTAGAGGTGGTGTAGTTGCTGACTGTCTATCTTCACTCCCATTCCTTCCCATTCTATTTGTCTCACGGCATTCTTGAGGATGGCACTGAAGAGTTTCGGTGAAATGGTATCACACTGCCGAACCCCTTTCTTGATATGGATGATCACTTCTTTGTAGAATGGTGAGATCCTGGTAGTGAATCCGTAATACAGCTCACAGAGGATCCTGATGTATTGAGTTTGAATGCCCTGTTTGGCTAGGGCTTCGATGACTGCTTCAGTCTCAACAGAATCAGAGGCCTTCTTTAAATCAATGAATGTTAGACAGAGTGGCATCTTGAGCTCCTGAGAAACCTCAGTGAGCTTAATTATGTTGTGGGTATGGTCGATTTTGCTGAATCCTTTGAGGAGTCCAGCTTGCTTGCATGGTTGTCCTTCATCTAGTGTTCTGCCAATCTATTCAGGATGACTTGAATGAACAGTTTGTAGATGACAGACAATAGGCAGATCGGGCAATAGTTGCCAATGTCATGGATATCTCCCTTCTTGTACAGTAGTACAGTCCTGCTGTTTTTCCATTGGGATTGAACCTTGCATTCAGACAGGTAGCTTGTGAAGAGCCGAGCCAGTGTATTGATGAGTACCAACGGCAGGTTCTTCAGGTTTCGGGTCTGACCTTGTCTGGGCCAGGTGCTGTTCACTTCTTTACCGACAACATGGCATGTAAGATTTCGGGAGAACATTGGGAATGACATATCTATTCTGTGGAATTTGGTATGTGGGCAGGTGGACATGTTTATCAAAGAGATCCGAGTAGAAGTCATGAATAATCTCTGTTGCCCTTCTGGAAGATGTGATAGATCCATCAGGACATCGGAGGGCAGTCATCTTGGTCTTGTAGTTGGCGAAGGACAGGCGGGCGTTGCAAATACACACAGAACACCCACCCTACTGAACTGTAAGAAAAAAATTTTCCTTAGCAACAATTTGAGTGAAGCTAGTGAGTGTTGTCTTAAGTAAAATAAGCCAGTGGAAGAAGGAAAAATGGAAGGCCATCTCACCCATATACAACAAACAAAGAAACAAAGCAAGACAATGGCAATATTCAAAATAACAAACCTTTGGACTTTAACAGAAGAACTGAGATTTTCAAGCAGTAGGAGAAGAGGATCCAGGCATGGAAAGGAAGTGGCAGATAAAGAGTATAATAGAGGGTCTTTTGCACTTTGGGGACCAGGGTTCAGTAAAGTTGTATACCAAAAGTATGAACATTAACATCATCAGACATTACTTACCTCAAAAATGAATAAAAGTTAATAAATACATTTTAAATATTTAATAATAGGGTTTCTTTTTGTTTTAATTTGCTTTTTGAGCCACACCAGATGATGCTCAGGGCTTACTCTTGGCTCTGCACTCAGAACTCCTGGACTTGGAGTGCCAGGGAGTAAACTCTGATTGCAAAGGAAGCACTCTATTTGTTGTCTTTTTTTTAATAACTCATTTTAAAAATATTTTTCCTAATCATGTTTGACTCTTTCCTCACTTATCTTTAAAGGAAGTAGTTCTGATTTTTTTTTCAAATATCACTATTGGTCAGTTGGAATCTTGCTCTTTGTCAGTTATTTTCAACAACCCCCCCTCCTGCAATAAACAAGCAAATAAGCAAGCACACAAACAGCTATACGATTTCTTCTGTGTGGATATTTCTCTCAGTAAACAGTTTCCCATACATAATTGCATACTCATGAATCCTTTCACTTATTTCTACCAAAATAAGCACTTTGCTTGTTATCAAGCCTTTAGCATTTCACTTCATTCTTTGTAGCTCTTATGTTTCACTATAAATTCACATTTAATTTGTTTCCCATTAATACTCCCAAAAATCATTTGATAACAATGTTTTCTATCTTCTTCGCTCTTTGAATATCTATTATTATTTATGCATCCCTGGAGATATTAGTTTGCATTCTTCCCAGCAGAATTATATTTGGGTCTCAGAGTTCTGAGGCTTTGCATATATTTCAACCATATTTTTCTCAATTACATACTTTACAATAGTTCCAGATTCAATAATCTCGAAAATAGCATGTGCATACTTTAAATTATCTAGATATCATGCTATGAAAGAAGTCCATGTGAATGCAATCTATAAACTACATCCAGTGGCCTTTTGACTACAGAGACTTTTACTTGATCTTTGCTATTCTTAAGTGTTTTGAATAAGTTTATTCTTTAAACATCTGTGAACAAATATTAAACATTGAGACTGAGGGACACATTAATATGACTAATGCCTTTATAATGTTAATACCAACTAATAATAATGGTACCATTATTATTCATCCATTTAAGTCACAATTTGCTCTGGTTTACATATTTTACTTCAGCAAACAATTTATGTACAAATTATTTATCCTCATTTTTTGCAGGGGCTGGAGCAATAGCACAGTGATAGGGCATTTGCCTTGCACGCAGCCAACATGGCCGACCCGAGTTCAATTCCTCCGCCCCCTTGGAGAGCCCGGCAAGCTACCGAGAGTATCTCGCCCACACGGCAGAGCCTCGCAAGCTACCCATGATGTATGCGATATGCCAAACACAGTAACAACAAAGTCTCCAATGGAGACGTTACTGGGACCGCTCGAGCAAATTGATGAACAACGGGAGGACAGTGACAGTGACAGTGATTTTTTGCAGACTGGTAAATTAAACTTCTGAAAGCTTTAGTAACTTCTCAAAGGCTACAGTCAGTAACCAGGCAGTCAAAGAATCTAATTTTCTAAACAATATACTATTATTTTTTCATGGTCTTATTTGTTGTTATTTATTTGTTGGATGTTTGTAAACACTTAAAATGTGCTTAAGACCCCAAATCACTCTGTACGTTCTCATGTAAAAAATATATGTAAGAAGACGACACAATGATTTCCACCCTGGGTTTGATATTTTAGTCCTGTTGGACCCTGCTTATCAAAAAATAAAATTAAAGATCTTATTTTTAAATTTTAAAAAAAGATTATCACAACAAGCTCCCGGGAGAGCACAAGGCAGAGTCTCCTACCCTGTGTCTGACTATCCTCGCCAGGGCCCAACAGCTGAAGACTTCCAGGCCCCAACCAAGGCCTTACTGGAGCCACTCTCCACACACTTGGATAAGCCTCAGACATAACCGAACTGGCAGAGGAACCCAGGTGTGTGGGACCTGGGACTGAGATCTCTAAGCCTGCACGGTTTGGGACTGGACCTGTCAGTAGCTAAACAGTTACACCCTCCAACTGCCGTGTAACCCCAACAAAGGCCAGGATCCAAAGATTATCACAACAAGCTCCCGGGAGAGCACAAGGCAGAGTCTCCTACCCTGTGTCTGACTATCCTCGCCAGGGCCCAACAGCTGAAGACTTCCAGGCCCCAACCAAGGCCTTACTGGAGCCACTCTCCACACACTTAGATAAGCCTCAGACATAACCGAACTGGCAGAGCAACCCAGGTGTGTGGTACCCGGGACTGAGATCTCTAAGCCTGCACGGTTTGGGACTGGACCTGTCAGTAGCTAAACAGTTACACCCTCCAACTGCCGTGTAACCCCAACAAAGGCCAGGATCCAAAGATTATCACAACAAGCTCCCGGGAGCGCGCGGCCGCAAATGCGGCCGCGTGACTATTTATTTAATAATTTTCAGGATACCTTAAATATCCTTAAATATCCAACCCACACGGCAGAGCCTGGCAAGCTATCCGTGATCTATGCCAAATACACCAAATTGATATGCCAAATCCAGTAATAAATGGATCTCATTCCCCTAGCCCTGATTATGCAGAGTCGAGAAGGATATGGAAGGAGAAGCTGATAAAACACCAAGGCAGACATGGGCTGCCAAAACGCAGAAAAACAAAAATGATTGTCTGTACTTTTAATGCTCGTACGCTGGCATCTGCTGCATCCATTGAAGACCTTATGGTACAAGCACGAAAGATCAAGTACGACATCATTGGTCTGACCGAAACGAGAAGACATCAATCCCATCATGCTGTTTTCGACACTGGAGAAGAACTGTTCCTTGGAACATGTGATAAAAGAGGCGTCGGTGGTGTCGGTATCCTTGTCAACACAAACTTAGTCACAAGCATTGATTCATTTGAATGCCTAACAACCCGAATTGGACGATTACACTTGAATAAATGTGGCTCACTACCGGCAGTTTCTGTCTTTGTTGTCTACGCACCAACATCCAGTTATGGTGAAAAAGAAACTGAGAAATTCTACATGGAGCTGGAGAAATTCTATAAAGAAGATCACACCTTCTACAAGATCATTGTCGGTGATTTTAATGCCAAGATAGGACCAAGAAGATCAGTCGATGAACTCCACATCGGAACCCATGGCCTGGAATGGAACGAACAAGGTGACAGACTGTCTGAGTTCATCATGTCAACCAAAACCTTCCATGGTAACTCACAATTCCAAAAGGCTGAATCTAAACGTTGGACATGGGAGTCTCCCGATGGACGGTTCCACAATGAAATAGACCACATCATATTCAATCGGCAGTTTTGCCTAACCGATGTTGCTGTTGTCCCAAAATTCCAAACGGGATCAGACCACCGTCTTCTTCGTGCAAAATTCTACCTCACAGAACGAGGAGAAAAGAATGCAAGGTTTAAGAAGAAGACTCCCAGAACAACCACCAACTGGGAACTCTTTGGCTCTGTTGCAGCAACATGGGAAGATGCCGTCATTGACAACATTGATGAGGAATACGATCGAATGATTCAGCACCTCCATGATTGTGCAAGGAATGCCAAGAGAGAGATAACCACAAAAAACCGTCTTTCTTCGAACACTCTTGAACTTATTCGCCAACGTGGCGTGGCACGTGCCTCAGGCAACCACAAGCAAACGTCCGAACTGGCAAAACAGTGCAGAAAAGCCATCAAGGATGACCTCAAAAACAGGAGAGCAGCAGTACTGGTAGATGCAGCAGAAGCTGGGAAAAACATTCGTAATGCCCGCCTGTCCTTCACCAACTACAAAACCAAGATGACTGCCCTCCGACATCATGATGGATCTATCACATCTTCCAGAAGGGCAATGGAGAAGATTATTCATGAATTCTACTCAGATCTCTTTAATAGCCACATCCACTTGCCCACATACCACATACCACATGATGGATATGTCGTTCCCAATGTTCTCCCTTCCGAAATCCAACATGCCATCTCGTCGGTAAAGAAACAAAAAGCACCTGGCCCAGACAAGATCAGACCTGAACACATGAAGAACTTACCATCAGTACTCATCAATACATTAGCTCGACTCTTCACACGCTACCTGTCTGAATGCAAGGTTCCATCCCAATGGAAAACCAGCAAGACTGTACTACTATACAAGAAAGGAGACATCCACGACATTGGCAACTATCGCCCAATCTGCCTATTGTCTGTCATCTACAAACTATTCACTCGAGTCATCCTGAATAGGATTAGCAGAACACTAGATGAAGGACAACCATGTGAACAAGCTGGATTCCGAAAAGGATTCAGTACCATCGACCATATCCACACAATAACCAAGCTCATTGAGGTATCTCGGGAGTTCAAGATGCCGCTCTGTCTAACGTTCATTGATTTAAAGAAGGCCTTTGATTCTGTTGAGACGGAAGCGGTCATGGAAGCCCTAGCCAATCAGGGCGTACAAACTCAATACATCAGGATCCTTCGTGAGCTCTATTGCGGATTCACTACCAAGATCTCACCATTCTACAAAGAAGTAATCATCCATATCAAGAGAGGGGTTCGGCAGGGTGATACCATTTCACCAAAACTCTTCAGTGCCACCCTCGAGAACATCATGCGACGACTAGAATGGGAAAACATGGGAGTGAAGATAGATGGTCGGCCACTACACCACCTCCGCTTTGCTGATGACATAGTTCTAATAACACCAAACATCAGCCAAGCGGCACAAATGCTTGCGGACTTTGACCGTGAGTGTGGAAAGGTTGGACTATAGCTGAATCTTACGAAGACAATGTTTATGAGAAACAGCCTTGTTCCTGACGCTCGATTCGCTCTCAACGGAACCACCATCTCCGAATGCAACAGTTATATATACTTAGGTCGAGAAATCAACATGATGAATGACCTGGCACCTGAGTTACGCAGGAGGAAGAGAGCGGCTTGGAATGCCTTCAAGAGCATTGAAGAAATAACTAAAAGGACAAAGAACCTCCAACTACGAGCACATCTCTTTGATTCCACTATTCTTCCTGCATTAACATATGCCTCAGAGACCTGGACCCTACGAAAACAGGATGAGAACACTATTCGGGTCTCTCAAAGAGGAATCGAAAGAACTATGCTTGGAATATCACGATTCACTCAAATGAGAGATAGAATCCGGAGTTCTGATCTTCGTCAATGCTCAAGAATCAGAGACGCTGTCTCATTTGCCAAGACATCAAAAATCAGATGGGCTGGACATGTAATGAGGTTTACAGACAACCGCTGGACTAGAGCCATTACTGATTGGATTCCACGAGACATCAAAAGATCACGTGGACGCCCACCTATAAGATGGTCAGACTTCTTCGTCAAGACCCTAAATGATCGGTTTGAGGCTCTACATGTTCCTAAAACGAACAGATACCATTGGGCTACGCTAGCACGCAACCGGGATGAATGGAGACGTTACTGGCACCCGCTCGAATAAATCGATGAATAACGGGGATTAAGTGATTAAGTGAAGTGATTTTTAAATTATAATTTAATTTATATTTTTAAACTAAAATTAAAATCAAAGTATTAAACTGGCAGATAATTATTTCATTATTATATAAAATATTATATATAAAATAATTATCAGTCAGTTCAACACTTATACTTTATTCCCAGTCTTTTGTCTTTTAATCCTGACTTTGTTATGTTTTTTGGTCTTTTTATGCTGACAATTACATTCCCACAGGTTTAAATTTTAAAATCTTTTTACTATTTTCACTTGTGGTGATTTTCAAATGATGCCATCAAATGTGAATGCAGAATTTTATAAATAAAATGTCTGATGGTTCATTTATTATAGTATGCCAATTATAAACAGCCAGATACTTTTTACATTGTGAATATAAATATAAATTACTGCCTATGAGAAATTATTACAGTATACCAATTATGAAACATAATAAACTTTACATTTATCTCACTTTTAAAAGCATTATGTTTATTCTTTAGTGGGTGTAAAAGCAACTATCTTTTTAAATCTTTTGTTTGTTCAACTGTTGCTAAGGAATTAAGATTCAGTAGTTTTAGCATCTATTAAAAAAGTTTGTTTCATATGATCATCTAATCTTTGATAAGGGGGCAAGAAATGCGAAGTGGAGTAAGGAAAGCCTTTTTAACAAATGGTGCTGGCAAAACTAGATGACTACATGCAAAAAACTGGGCTTAGATCTCTGCTAACACCATGTACAAAAGTAAGATCAAAATGGATCAAAGACCTCAACATCAGACCAGAATCCATAAGGTACATTGAAGACAAAGTTGGCAAAACCCTCATTGACATTGACGCTAGTGGTATCTTCAAAGATGTCACGCCACTGGCCAAGCAAGTGAAAACAGAGATAGACAAATGGGACTATCTTAAACTAAGAAGCTTCTGCACCTCCAAAGAAACAGTGACCAAAATACAAAGACAGTCTACAGAATGGGAAAGGATATTCATCAAATACACATGCGACAAGGGGTTGATATCAAGGATATACAAAGTACTTTCTTCCACAAGAAGAAAACATCCAACCCCATAAAAAAGTGGGGCAATGAAATGAACAGAGACTTTCTCAAAGAAGAAATCCAAATGGCTAAAAGGCACATGAGAAAATGCTCTACATCATTAATCATCAGGGAGATGCGGATCAAAACAACAATGAGATATCATTTCACACCACAGAGACTGACCCACATTCAAAAGAACAAAAGCAATCAATGTTGGCACAGATGTGGCGAGAAAGGGACCCTCCTTCACTGCTGGTGGGAAGCCGACTGGTTCAACCTTTTGGAAAACTGTATGGACGACTCTGAAAAAATTAGAAATTGAGCTCCCATTTGACCCAGCAATACCATTCCTGGAAATATACCCCAGAGAGGCCAAAAAGTATAGTCGAAGTGACATCTGCACTGGTTTGTTCATTGCAGCACTGTTTACAATAGCTAGAATTTGGAAAAAAACTGAGTGCCCGAGAACAGATGACTGGCTAAAGAAACTTTGGTACATCTACACAATGGAGTACTATGTAGCAGTTAGAAAAAATGAAGTCATGAAATTAACATACAAGTCTTACTACATGGAAAATATCATGCTAAACGAAATGAGTCAGAAAGAAATCGACATACATAGAAAGATTGCATTCATCTGGGTAACATAAAGTAACAAAATAAGAGACTAACTCCCGAGAATAGCTGTGATAAATACCAGGTTGTTCACTCCATGGCTTAGAGGCCAGCCACACACTCTAGGGGTAAAGGCAGCTCAGATAGAAAAGGGAGCACCAAATAAAGGCTGCTGGGAAGATCTGCCCAGGATGGTAGATGCCTGCTGAAAGTAATCTATGGACCAAACACGATTGCCACCCATTGTCTCTTCTGCAGACCACAGCACCCAAAATGTGAGATAGAATAAAAGGGAGTGCCCTGACACAGAGGCAGGGTGGGATGGGGGATTGAGGGGTGGGAGAGATACTGAGATTGGTGGGGGTGGGGAATGGGCACCGGTGGTGGGATGGGTACTCGATCATTGCATAACTGAAACCCAAGCACAACAACTTGTAAGTCTACAACTGTACCTCATGGTGTTTCACTAATTAAAAAATTTTTTTAAAAAAAGTTTGTTTCAATGCTCTAATACTTTGTTGCATATGTTCTATTTTAAAGAATATAATTTGCAATAGTAATTGTTTGATTTTCCTGTAGCATTTGAAAAATATCATAATTTATCAAGACAAAAACATCATACAAGAAATGAATACCCAATCTCCAAAAGGAGAAATAGCAGAGATTATGATCATGAACTAAAATTAGATTATGTTAACGTCTGTGCAAATGACAGATTCTGTTTACCAACATCAAATGCCTTCAAGTTTTCTTATGATCACCCTGATTTTAGCCAATTTTAAACTCAATTTTGTGATTTACCAAAGTAGACAAGCATGAAATGAATGTTTCATAGTAAAGAGATATTCTTGGTTATAATACTGTATGATGTTATAATTTCTTCAGATTTGTTTAATTTTCTCTATGCAAACCCTGTTCTGTTGTAGCAATCTCTTACCCTTCCAGAGCTCATAAATACATGCCTTCCCAGTCTTTTGATTTTAGATGAGTCCATAGAACTCAGCTCACTGATATAAGTGATATTACCAACTCTTCTGAAAGTTATGCATTCAAATTATTTCCATACAAATCCAGCTTGTTTTCCCTTATGTTAATATCTGGAAGGAAGTGGAATGTGATAGACGGCAGAGCATAACTTGGCAGGAACTAAAGTTCCCTTCCTTTCTCACCAATACAGTGATGCATCCGTTACATCAAAGTTGGTGCACACGCACACACACACACACACACACACACACACACACACACTAGTTTGTCATGTTAACTCCACATATTTTTACAACAATTCAGTGAAATTTGAGTATTGGCACAAGTCTTCCCTAAATTATACAATTATTCAGGATCATTATAGGTATAATATTAGTATGAACAATGGAGTAGAGCACAAACATTTTGTAAGATGTGTATCTTACCCCATTTTCCTTTTGTTGTGTGGTAAATTAGCTAGCTATATCTGTGCCCTTTCTGCATTAAAATGAGCTAAATTAATAGCTATTTTACCATTTAAATATTGAATTATGTTATATTAATACTACGTATTGTGTAACCACAAAATAAATAAGTGATGGGTGGTGGTGGTGCTGTTCTTTCTCACCCACTATGTGCATTCAGTGTGTGTCTCTTTCCCATCTTGGCCTTCAGCTGCCACCAACAGATGCATGAAGGAGGGAAGAAGACAACCAGGCTGGTTGGTGATCAGTTGCCATTTATTCCATTCTCCCCACGCACCTGTTCCAGTCTCAGTAAGTACCACATTCTAGTCTTACACTGGCCCTCATTTCTGTTTCCTTCTGTCCCCAATGCTAGTCTGTCGACCTTCCATCTTGCAGCCTTGGTCTCATGCCCAACCTCCAAGCATTGGGGGTAGCAACTACACCCAGGTCAGGTAGAACAATCAACTTACGAAACCCCTTTCTTCCAAGGAAAGCTCTTCTAATATAAGAGAAAGATCTCCCTGCAGCCAGGAGATCCACCCAAGGGCAAAATATGACCCAGAGGTGTGTGTTTCTCCTTTCCTTTATTCAACAACCATTTTAGATTTACTTCTAAATAATATTTCTAGTGATTTTTTATGGACACAGTAGTAAGAGATACATTAAGCTTATATGGTGATTATTTGGAGTCAGTTAACTCCCTAGTTACAAAAGCATAGCATTAGCTATCTTCCTGTGTCTATACAAAAAAGCACATTGCTCTGAAGCAAACTATGCAAAAGATATAATGAGAAGAGAAAAGCAATATTTCACTTATAAATACAAATACAAATTAGAAGGATCTAACCTTACAAGTCATCAGAATCTGAACTGGGGATAAAGGTGATTGACCAGTTGGGGAAGCAGAGCACAGAGAAGAAATTAAAGATAAAAAACAGAGGAATGGGAATGCACTGTTAATTGTGTAATCCAATAAACCTAAGCTCCCTGAGACCAGGGAGAAATGACAAACCAATGTTAGCCTATAATGTGTTATGTAATATTTATCATTTATAACATTTTTTAAAAGTAAAACATTTATAAAGTTGTTCACAATAATTTATTACATTCAATATTCCAATATCTTCCCACCACCATTATTTCAAAATTTCCCAACCACCACCCAAGACTGCCCCAGTGCTGGTTCTAAATAATTTATTTTGTATTTCTTGTTACGAATAATCTGCAAAAAATTTTAAGAAATGATTCATTTGAAGAAAGTATGTGAAGATTGTTGTAGCTCACCTTGGATCATTAAGCCCTTGTATAAGAGATCACTAACATATTGTTACAGGGTGAGACTTGTATGATTTTTTTTATCGAAATTGGTTGCCTTCTACTTTACATCCCATCCAATCTGGTATGCTAACCCTGGTACAACAGTGGTATAGAGTATAAGATGTTGCTCCAGGAATTCTAAAGTTTTAAATAGGGTGATTCAGATGGGGTTAAATTTTTAACTGGATGGTGACTTTGGGATCTGGAGGCATCTCTGCAGCTTGTTGATCTCTTCCAAGATTTATTTTGAGTCTCTGGACCATGGACAGTTAATGAGCTTATTTGGTACCAGAGGCTTAAAGGACTGGGGGTCCCTCTCAGGAATTCGGTCAATCATGTCAGATAGTTCAATGTGCATGTCCAGTTTTTCATCTGACTGATTCCGCGGGGTGCTCTGGGTTCAATATGGCCACACCCCGCTGCCTCTATGTCCTCCAGAGCTATACACAATGGTACTTAGCAGACCATGCAGTGCTGGGGATCAAACTTGGGGACCTATGCATTCAAGTTATGTGTCCCCGACTCCTGAGTTATCTCTTCAACTTGGCCTTTGCAGGAATTTCTTATCCTTATGAGTTTCATTTGAGTGGTGCAGTAAGAAATAAAGAATTAAAAAAAAATCAACCTTGTCTCTGGAGTATTCTCCTCCTCAGGTGATTTTATCTCCTAGAAGATGACTATTTATATACTTTGTCTGGAGGAAGAATTCAAGGTCCCAGTGGTGCTGTTTAGGGAAGAAGTCACTGTTTCTATTGGAGTATTTCTCTTAGACTAGCTCATTATATTTGAAAAATGGCATGTTGAGTTTCCAGCAACTCAGACATCATAAAGTGTGATTTGAGAGTGTGATATATTCTCTTCTACTGGGCTTCCTCTTGAAAATAAAGGATCTTCACAAAAACATCAGTTGAAACTTGCTGAATGTCTTAAGACATTTTATGGTTTGCCACAAAGATAGCACGGAAAACAATAGTGCTTATTGCATCTCATGACCACTACCCAGAAGTTGGATACCTATGAAAGCACAGAAATAACAGAAATAGTAGATTCACAACTAAGTAAACTTTATCACACTTGCCACTTCATCAAGATCCCAACATACTTTCTTTTATTTATGTGTCTGTACAAATTAATGTACAAATTAATATATATTATACTCTGAGCAAATACATATAAAATTTGTTAATACAGAAAGGCATTTCCACTAATTTGTCCACATTTATTACTAGAGAGGACTTTTTATATGTCTAGGATTTTATAATGCTTACAGTCTTTCTTTAGCAAATGTTAGGTAATATACCTATTTAGTACCCCCATTTATTTTTTTCCTCTTGCCACAGATCTTGGGACCATTAAGTATCTACTTGATGTATGTGGGTGGCACCACAATTTAAACTCCTGGCATCACACTTGCAGGAGCTTAAGCTTCTGTGCCATATTCTGTACCCTTATATATTCTTAATTAAATTCTCTTTGCATATAAATATAACATGATGCATGTAATCTTTAGTCATGGTTTCTGATTATTTTTTGTTGCTCTAAAAGGGGGTGAAAGTGATAAGGGAGTAGAAAATTTATACTATTCATACATTTTATTTGTCCACCCTCATTACTGTGGCATTATTCTTTCTTATGTTCACCTTTTAATTTTCTCTTTCACAGATAATGATTGTTATTGTGCCTCCAATCCAGTGTTTACACAATACTAGAAATACAGGAGGTAATGATAATAAGTCTAATGGGTAAATATAAATGCAGTACTTCAGAGTCTGACACACAGGGATTTTGGTTATCGTGTGCCAGTCCTAATCAAAGCTCCTTCACAAATAAGGATATCTCAAGAATATTAGTAGCTATACAGGAATAGTGATTCATGTGGAAAGAAAATAAGGAGATAGGTATTTTTCTCTTGCAAAAAGAAAGTTTTAAATGCTCATAATCATTCTAGAATTCATTCACTTTTCAAATATATTAAAAATGATTCATGGTAAGTTAGGCAAGGCATGTTATGTTAATTATTTGCCTAAAACATATTTTAACTCCCAAACCCCAATTATACAATTATTTTACATATTAATTAGTGAATTCAAATGTCTGGTTTTAGTTTTTTTTTTAAAAAAAAGAAAAACAAACTGGAATAAGAATAACATATTTTCAGTATCCAATTGTTTCCCAGAGCATTTCTCTCTAGCTGAGTTTTAAATTAGTTGAGAAAAGTTATTGGGTTATTTCATGAAATGGAATTTGGAGGCTATTACAGTTAATAAAATTTCCATTTAAGAGAAACTGAAATGGTCAAAGTTATAATTGTCCACTTACAGTTTAAAATACTAAAATTAAATGATGGAAGCACTGCATTTCAATTTTTCACACCCATTTTTTTGTTGAAGAATAAAGCTTTAGGATTTTAAGTACCCTAAAAGTATAAGTAACTTCTCTGCAGCAAAAGTATAATAGGGTTTCATACTGTTTTACTAAATGTATTTCAAGAAATATTCTATGTGGTAAGAACAGATCAGATCAGAGTGGATTTGGTTTGGGTTTATTCACAGCTAATACAATTTGTAAATTCTATGTTTAATCTTATGGATCTTTTTTTGTTTTATTGGATTATATATGGAAGCATCATAGACTTAAGAGATCAAATCATTGGTAAAACTATAAAGATTTCATCCTTCGAATATATTATAAGTATTGTTACAGCAGAATAACTTTAGATACATAAATATGCTTATCAATTGCCAAAGTGTAGTAGATATAATAATGACCCCTCAAAGACAGTGATGTACCAATCCTGGAAAAATTATGATTATGCTTCTTTATTATGAAAAATAGCAACTTTTCTTTCTTTTGTGGTTCACACACAACAATGCTTAGGGGGTACTCCTGGCTCTGAACTTAGGAATTAGTCCTGGTGGTGCTCAGGAGACAATATGGTATGCCGGGGTTTAACCCAGGTTGGCCACATGCACGGCAAACACCCTAACTCCTGTATTATCATTCCAACCCCCAAAATAACTTTTCAAATAAAATAAAGTTAAAGATTTTGAGATGGGGAGATTACTTTTGATTTTCTGAGTGGGCTTAATGTAATCACCAGGGGTTTTATAGAAGAGGAGGACCAGAATCAGAGAAAATGTGGCAATGAAAGGAGTGAGAAACATTGAGAAAGAGCTGAAGATACAACATTGCTGATCTTAAACGTTGTATACAACATTTAATGTCTAGGTGATCCTTGATGCTGGAAAGGGCAAGCACACTTTCTCCTCCTGGTACCTGCCTAAGGAAAACAGCTTTGATTTCAACACAAAATTTTTTTAGATTTGTAAGTCATTAAGTGTATGATTTGTAAAGTCTTGGTTTGTAGTAATTTTTTATATAGTAACAGAAACCAAACTCAGAGAGTGTAGTTACCTTGTATTAAGAGTTACAGGTCTTCCAATTGGATTCCTTTCTGTTTATTTGTTGATTTTTAATTTTTTTCTCAGTATTTTCTCTTTTGCTAAAAAATCTCATATTTGGGGATAAGTTCATCCCCACATATTGTATTTTTTAAATAAAAATTGTGTTGTTATTTTAATTCTGGACTATTCATTTCTGTTGTACAGAAATGCCATTTTTATGATAGTATTATAATTTACAGGTATATTGTATTCATTTTAAGCTCACACTCATTTTTTGTATATTATATAAATATTAGTATTTTCCTTAACATAAACCTTATGCAGTATTGGATAGAAATGCTGAGAGCAAATACGGTGTGTTGATCTTAAATTTGGAGAAAGTTTTCACCATTAATTTTACCGGTAGAATTTTTATAAGACAGCTGGATTATTTTCTATTGATAGTGTTCTGAGTGGGCTGGAGCCATAGCACTGCAGGTAGGGCGTTTGCCTTGCAAGCAGCCAACATGGTCGACCAGAGTTCGATTTCTCCACCCCTCTCAGAGAGCCCGGCAAGCTACTGAGAGTATTTTGCCCGCCTGGCAAAGCCTGGCAAGCTACCTGTGACGTATTCGATATGCCAAACACAGTAACAACAAAGTCTCACAATGGAGATGTTACTGGGCCTGCTTGAGCAAACTGATGAACAACGGGAGGATAGTGACAGTGACAGTGTTCTGAGGGTTTTATCATACAGTGAAGTTATCATTTTTCTATGATGCTGTTAAACGTTAAAAATTTTCTCATAATTTGGTCACTACATTTGAAGTGTAGCAATCTTACAGATATTCTGGATATTTTTTTACTTTTTTAATTATTTTAATTTGGTGGGGCACAGCCAATAGTGCTCAGGGCTTCCCAGGCTTTGTACTCAGGGATCACTTCTGGTGAGGCTCCAGGGACCATATGGAGTGCAAGGGATTGAACCTTAGGTGGCTGCGTGCAAGGTAAGATCCCTATCTATTACTGTATTATCTCTCTGGTCCTACCCACTGGATTTTTTTCTTTTTAAATCATACTGTGCAGTGAAAAATCAGAAACATAAATTGAAGAAGATGATGACTAGTGACAAGTTACTGCTTCGAGTATCTTATTTAGTTGGTCTCTGAATATCTAAATTAAAAATGCTGCTTATGATTGGTGAGGAGTGAGTAAAGCTTGCATCTTATATAACTGTAGCACTGCAGCACTAACCTGTTGTTCATTGATTTGCTCGACCAGGCCCAGTAATGTCACCATTGTGAGACTTGTTGCTGTGTTTGGCATATCAAATACACCACGGTAGCTTGCCAGGCTCTCCGAGAGGGGCGGAGGAATCAAACCCCGGTCGGCTGGGTTAGTCGCGTGTAAGGCAAATGCCCTACCTGGTGTGCTATCGCTCCGGCCCCTTGTTTAACTATTGCTCTAAAATTTTTAGTTCCTAGTCCACCTGTCTGATGGAGCTATAGCACAGTGGGTGGAGCATTTGCCTTGCACACAGCCAACATGGCTGACCCGAGTTCGATTCCTCCGCCCCTCTCTGAGAGTCCGGCAAGCTACCGAGAGTATCTCACCCTCACAGCAAAGCCTGGCAAGCTACCTGTGAAGTATTTGATATGCCAAACACAGTAACAACAAAGTCTCACAATGGAGATGTTACTGGGACCGCTAGAGAAAAATCAATGAACATGGAAGGACAGTGACAATCCACCAGCTTAAAAACTAGAACCCATAGCCCAGAGACAGTACAACAGTTATGATAAACAAGCTGAATTGGATTCTCAGAACTTCATGAAGACACCTTGCCAAGGCCACCCATGTTATCCTTACCACTGCTGAACGAAACAGTCTGGTCTCCTGGAACCCTGACATTAACACTGGAACAGTTTGACCAAGAATCACTGGTGGTACCCCTGAGTCTCTTGAGCATTGTTCATGGTCTCTTTGTACCTTTCTCCCCTACCCCCCAAAAAAGATGCAGTGCAGCTTTTGGACAATATTGTTTGGAGAATTGTTGACACAATCACTAGTATTGAAGAGGAAATTGTAGAGAGGAAAAAGATATGACTCACTATGCTAATGTACTTTGCTTCTTTTGAAGTACAGTGAAGACAAAGTGTTTAGGGCAAGAACCTTTTTGCTGCCTCTACTTACCTGTATGGATCATTAGTTTCCAGATATTTGATGCATTTGAAGAGTAATTTCAAGTGCAGAGCTTATACTTCTGTGTGTCAGAGTGTTAACAGGTGGTGCTGTAAGCAGGACTGGTCATTATGTAGTGTAGCACTGTAGCACTGTCCTCCCTTTGTTCATCAATTTGCTTGAGTGGGCCCAGTAACATCTCCATTGTGAGACTTGTTGTTACTGTGTTTGGCATATCGAATACATCACAGGTAGCTTGCCAGGCTTTGTCGTGCAGGCGAGATACTCTCGGTAGCTTGCCGGGCTCTCTGAAGAGGGGCGGAGGAATCAAACCCAGGTCGGTCGGGGCGGCCATGTTCAAGGCAAATGCCCTACTGCTGTGCTATCACTCTGAAAATAAAGGACACAGATGATATAAAATGTTGTATATCCACTATTTGATTCTCTACAAGCATCTCACTGCAAAGTATCTTTCTAAAGCTGTGATGAATTATATATGCATTTCACTTCTGAAATGGAGCGATAGCACAGCGGTAGGGCGTTCGCCTTACAAGAGGCCAACATGGCCGACCCAAGTTCGATTTCTCCGCCCCTCTCGGAGAGCCTGGCAAGCTACCGAGAGTATTCGATTTGCCAAACATAGTAACAACAAAGTCTCCAATGGAGACGTTACTGGGCCTGCTCGAGCAAATCGACGATCAACGGGAGGGCCTTTACTTTACTTTTTTACTTACTTCTGATGTCATGTGGTGACACCACATGACATCAGAAGTGAAATGCATATATAAACTATGAACACAGGCTGTTCACTATACTGTGTGTTACTATAGACCAACAATACTAACAGCCCCTCATGACACCACATGACATCAGAAGTGAAATGCATATATAAACTATGAACACAGGCTGTTCACTATACTGTGTGTTACTATAGACCAACAATACCAACAGCCCCTCTATGCAGAATCAAATAAGACAGAAGGATCTTTTATGTTCCATACTGAAGTAAGTAAATTTCTAGTGCACAAAATTCTGCCCAGGTACAGCTTTAGTTGTGTGAGTAGTGGATGGCAAAACTTTCCTTTATGTCCATCATGTTTGGCTTTCTCAGTGAACTTAATATTTCTCTTTAGGGGTGTTGGGCAAATATTTTTACACTAAGAAATGAGGTGTATATGTTTAAAAAGAAAGTGGACTTTACATGTTCCAAGTCATGTCATCCCTTATTAATTCAGATGTTGTGGTCATTGATTTGAATGTATATGCCGTGGATTTTTATGCAAACTGTGATGTTTTATCATCCTGTTTAAATACACGACCAAATTTGATTTTTTTCATTTGAACTGTTTTCATCATTATTATAGAAGACAAAAGACAAGAAAGACAAAAAGATAAAAAATATATACACACACACAAGCATATTCAATATAAGAAGTCAATATTTAAGGGTATTAATTAAAAACTTTCATCATTCTTGCCATGAGAATTAAGATTCTTAGAAAGACTGCCTCTGCATTACTAATTACTTTATTAAAGATATTAACTCTTGAGCTCTTAGTTATTTTTCTTTGTTATTTTGTATTGGGACCACACTGAGCAGTGCTCAGGACGTCTCCTGAATCTGCACTCAGGGATCACACCTACTGAACTCATGGGACCCTATGCTGTTCGATGCTGACGATCGAACTCAGATCAGTTGTGTGCAAGATAAGTACAATATCATCAGTACTATCACTAAGACCCCATCTTAATTCTTGTTGATTATAATGTCATTCTTGATTCCAAACAAAAATGCTGTCATTTCCTATATTTCAGATATCACTGTAAAAATAATATCCATCTCTCAATTGCAGAGCTATTTAATTGTTGACCATATTTCCTATTACTATGTGTATGAGAAAAGGTTTTCAGTCCTGTCGGTGATTGAAAACTAAACAG
Source organism: Sorex fumeus (assembly GCF_029834395.1). NCBI lineage: Eukaryota > Metazoa > Chordata > Mammalia > Eulipotyphla > Soricidae > Sorex > Sorex fumeus. The sequence goes on along the minus strand of NW_026606091.1, from coordinate 21,726,649 downwards.
TTATATTAGATGTGTGCCAGTACAGGGGTTTTTTTCTCTGAAACTATGCTGAAGCTACAGCTGTCAAATATTCTAAAAATGAAGAGTGGCAGACTTTGTACTACCATTATTTGAATTATATATTACCTTCTCAAAATTTCATGGCAATCTATTAAATCATATTTGCTTACTAATTGTTTTCTAGGTGTTTAAATTTTAAATAATTACATGATTTTCTTTCATATTTACTGAAATTACTTTTGCTAATTAAAAAAATTCTGTCTCAGTGTTTCATGAAATTTTTCTAGTTTTACTAATCCCACCAGAGTTCAAATGTTGAAACCACTATTCTTACTGTAGAGCATGCAAACAAAGGTGGTCTAACAAAAGCTCCATAAAAAAGATGTCTAACTTAAGCTCCCACTTCAAAAGCCAGGCAGGATGAGATCCTTTGTTAAGACAATCAGCTGGACCCAGGGAGCTCTGGAGGCCCCAAATTACTCCATTTTGTGCCCCAGTTCCTAGAACTGGCCTAGGTCCAGCAAGACATATATTCTTAGCCTTTGCCACCAGATTCCTAGAATAGGCCACACTATTTCCATCCAGGACTAGGCTAAAATTATTTTACTATCTTTGTATAGCTGGCCCAAAAATTTCATAATTGATGCAAATTATTATATATATTTCTTGTCCTTTTTCTGTAATTAACTTAGAATATTTTATGTACAATTTACTTTCTCCCTCAAATTGATTACATGTCTCCTGCTTAAACCGCCCAGGACTAACTAATCTACAAAAAGTAGAAGTTTCCCATTTCACACCTGAAAACTGGGGCTGGAGTGATAGTACAGTGGGCAGGGATTTGCTTTGGATGCGGAAGACCAGGGTTCGATTCCCAGCATCCCATACGGTCCCCTGATCATCACCAGGAGCAGTTCCTGAGTAAAAGCCAGGAGTAACCCCCGTGTATCGTCGGATGTGACCCAAAAAGAAAAAAGAACACCAGAAAATTGTGCTGTACGGGGTCTAAGAACATTAGATGTCTGAACTAGGGTGTCTCTCTTCCGAGGCTTCCTCTGTGTTATTCTGTCTAAGGTATATTTCAATACACTGACTTTGCTCTGTGTAAACTGTGTTGCTCTTGGTAAATTCTTTTTTACCACTCCACATCTTGGATTCAGAGGGGCCTGGGTTTGAGTACCTTTTCCTAAGCCTACACAAACTATGTTTATTACTATATAAAACAAGAAAACAAACAACCCTCAAAATGTGTTTGCCATATTGTTTGGGGATCAGGAAATAATGTTGTATCATTTGTCTGCTAGTGACAAGTAGAGCACAGTTTATTTTGTGTTAGATTTTAGGAAATCAGAATATTGGATTATGAATATATTATTTTCTGAACACAATAGAGATAACCTCCAACTTAGTGGTATTTTTTTCTGAAGGAATGTTTATTTCTAAAGCAGATAATTCATATGAAAAAATGTCTATATTTAACTCTGCTTTTGTTTCTTTCCATTTGACCTCACAGAGTGTTCTTGTAAAATCTTTGCAAAAGAAATATGCACAGGAGGTGCATAAGCCAGAAAAATCCAGGAAAAGAATTTAAACAAATATAAACTCATCTTTTTGTCAAACACCGATGCAGATATTTCTCTTAACTGAGATGTATTTAGTTTGTTTTCAAAGTATAAGTTCAAATACTAATGTTACATTCCAAATGCATAATTTTTATTTAATAACAGAAAAATAAAATTTATAAATTATTCTTTAAATCTGGTCTATTTTTTATTTTCAAAGTGTGTTAGTGGCGATTTCTAAAGTGGGGACTGAGGGAAGTAGCCTGAGACAAGAGTACTGCCACTTTTCTGCTGGACCCATCTTGGCCTCCCAGGAAAATCCCTAACATGGGTCCAGATTGGTAAAGTCTGAAATGGGCACCTACACTGCACCAGAGCAAGAAGTAGCCATCAAGATGACACTGGAGTTAATTGTTCTGCATTTCATGGAAGGTGATCCCAGCCACCTGAGTTATTGGGGAGTGGTGCATTTAGGCTGGAGTGGGAAATTGCTGTTTGCATGAAAGAAACATCAGTCCTAACCTTGGCAGAGGCATTCTGTTCCAAGTCTCTAGCCTTTCCTGGCAAAGAAGAATTTCAGGAGGAGCTGAAATTGTGGCACAAAATAGACTTTACTGAATGAAATGTATTTAGACTTTAGGGGAGAGAAAGAGAGTAATACAGGTTCAAGAGTGAAGACTGGCTTAAGCAAGCAAAGACACATGTTCAAGGGAGTTGAGAGAGCAAGCCTAGGATGGTTTTCAGGAGGAAGGTTATATGCATTTCCTCCAAATGTTTTTTTCCCCCTGAAGCTTTTTGTATACTTTAAGGTTCAACTGAGCATTGTCACAGGAAAGTCTTGCATTGTTCATGGTTTGTCCTTAATCTAATTATGATCTTTAGATTCTTCTGTAGCTTCTCCTTTTGTGAGGGATCCACTCTTCTTTGGGTAGGGACTTGGATTTCTGAATCTCATTGGTGCCTCAGTTTCTCCACCAGATATAAAGAGCTCAAGATTTATATCTCCAAAGGATGCGATCTCATGACTTTGAACTACATGGTTGGACCATCTCTTCTAAAATTTTATCATTTCTCAAAAGCATATTACCAGGGAACCTCCTACCTTCCTGCCTACAACATAAGGAAAATGAAAATTTTCTGAGATGTCTAACAAATCATATATTTCCAGAAATCTTATTTTATAAACAAGAAGCCCCAAACCTTATATTTCATATAGAAAAAAGCAAAAGTCACAGCTAGAGTATTTATTTCACTCTGTGTCTGTGTGTTTTTGTGTATGTATGTGTGTGAGTGTGCATATGTGTGTGTGTGTGACAGAGAGAGAAAGAGAGAGAGAAAGAGAGAATGTGTGTATTAGTAAACAGATGTTACCAACCCTGTGATTATCACTTGTCTGTCAGTTCCTCAAAAATAGCACATTTGAAATATTCTTGTTCTTAAGTCAGATATTTTCAGAGAGAAGATCAAATAGAACAGAAAAAAGAGTGATTTTGAAATTTTTATCTGATCCTGATCCATTTAATCTTGAGCTCTGCTACCCAGCAACACTTGCCCCTCAAACCTGATTATCAGTAGAAAAACACTTCTTGTCAGACTACAAAGAAAATCTCTCTAAATCCAGACTCCTGTGAGGTCCTCTTGTTTTCTGTAAGTCAGAGAACTGATAAGATATGTTTGTTTGATTGAGGATAGAGTTGTGATTTTTGTTGCTATATTTGTTCCTTTTGTTTATTTTCTGAAAAACAGGTTGCTGAAATAGGTTTACGAAACTCGTAATGGTTTTTGGTCACTTCCATGGAGGTTTTTATTTCAAAGAGCTTAACGTTGGATAAATAAAGTCTCTCTATTTTATATATGTAATCATTTCAAAATGTTTTTCTAGCAACACAAAAGAACTTTTGGGGATATCTGTCTATATTGCCTCTGGGCCACTATTCCTGTTGTAAGCCTTGCCTATTTACAAAACCAGAGTTTCAGCCTACAATCAAATGCCTGTGCAACCAGAAGATGACTTCTGTCTTACTCATTAACATGAGAGGTGATCCAGGGATATGAACCTATCTGATCAAAAACTAATCTTCGACCCAAGAGGGCACTATCTCCATACCCAATCTTTAAGCTATCATAAACGAACCACTTTACACCATAGCTGTATCAAAAACAAAGCAAAAAATCAAACAGTACTTTAAGCTAAAATTTTCGATGAGTGAAGACTGGTGACTTGTCTATGACACAGATCATTACATATAGACTCTAAGATATAACAAGATTTTAGACAAGGGGTATGGTTAAAATCTGCTTCTACAATTTCTGACCCTCTGGGCATAACTATTTTCCCCAGGCAAGTTCATAAAAAATCAAATGGAAAGACTGTATCCCATGTGACGAGCACGTGATCTTCAGAATAGATTAAAATGAACAGATATTTTCCACTTTAGCAGAGGGAGAATTATATCATATAAGTAATAGACTTTTAAGCAGTGTATATGATTGATGCACTTGAAAATACCTTCAGTGACTTGATAAAAACTGAGATGTACATATATGATAGAAACAGTCGACAGCTCTTACAAAAGTGATGCTTTCCACTTTTATATAAAGAGCCCTTCTTGAACTTCCATTTTTTATGGACCGACAGTGACTCATTTCCATCATTCTAGAAATATCATCTCACTTGGCAGCTTTTTATTAAAAGAGGGAATTTGTCAATGTTCTCCAGGAGAGCTATATTTATATTTATCAGAGTTTACTTTAAAATATTATAAGTTCCCAGCAATCCTATGATCCAGAGAAGGCCATGAAAAGCTGTCAGTCATCTGTGCTTCTTGCCTATTGAATTCAAATAACTCAGACATGGTCTAGGCCGAGCCTATAAATTAAAGTACTTCATCCCTTTTGCGTATTGCTGCTATTTGGCTTAGGGAACAATGGTTCATAATGTTGAAATTCTTTCTATATTGCTAGTTATTATGCCTTCTGCTTTACTTTTGGTTTCATAGAATGCTAGCCAGTTATAAGAAAGTCACAGTCATCTTTCTTATGATGAATAATATATCTATAGCATGACAAAGCTAAAATAGAATGGTACCATTTGTTTCCAAATCATTTGTTTCCTAAACATGTAATTCTATTGTATATTTGTTGTGGTATATAAAAATAAGTTACTGAAGCAAATCGATGAACAACAGGAGGACAGTGACAGTGACAGTGGCAGTTTTAATCAAGGTACCATAAACATAGTTAGATGTTCTCTAGTCTTTATATTTAATAAAATTAGTGGAAATAAAAATTGGACAGAATTATTGACATATATTTCTAAAAAGAAACAGAAAACTTGCTTCTCTATCAAGAAAGTTTTTAAGTTATTTTTATTTCTTCCTCTATTGCTCTAGTAGCTATTCACTAACTCCTTGTGAGTTTTATTTTCATCTTTTCAATTAAATCTTTATATAAAATTTTAAAAGGCAACAAAAGAATTGAAATTGAATTAAAAGAAAAAAATTGAATTAAAAGTCAAAAATCTTTCTTGCACATAATCAGTTCACAATTTTTTTTAAATATAAATAAAAGCAGGAAACAATTCCTGCTGCCTCTACTTTAGTAACTACATGACTCACTATGAGGAATGCTTTCTTCATTTTGTAGACAATGAAAAAATGTCAGGACACTATTGATAATAAAACAGCTCTACATAATGCATTTATGAATTTTTTTATTTGAATAGTACAGGAAGGACAACATGACTCAGAGATATGCTGTTTAAAAGAAAGAAAATTTGTAGTACTCATTTGAAAAATGATACACATGTTACAACTTTTCCTTTATAAATGATGTTATATGGGAGAGTCTCCAACCAGTGATACTTGCTGTATAGCACATAGTGTGGCTTTGACCTTATGGTGACCCAGGGATCTCCTGGTACCCTGGTACTTAGTGTCAAATCCAGGTTAGTAATATAAAAAGCTAACACCTTAATCCTGTACCATCTCTCAGTCCCAATAGGCTACATTTTTGTGGAAAGGGAATAACCTCCAAAGCAGTAGTTCTTGGTGAATCAGACAAACAACTAAATATGAGAGTATGGTGGAATTAAATGAGGTTTCCAGCATGTGTTTTTAAAAATTATTTATTTATTTGGGCTGGAGCGATAACACAGTGGGTAGGGCATTTGCCTTGCATGCAGCTGACACAGCCGACCCAGGTTCAATTCCTCTGAGAGCTACTGAGAGTTTCTAGCCCCCATGACAAAGCCTGGCAAGCTACCCATGATGTAATCAATATACCAAACACAGTAACATCAAGTCTCACAACAGTTTCCTGCCCCCATGCCTGGCTGTCCTCACCAGGGCCCTTTGGAGGGGGGCCCTTTTGAGTTTTTCTCCCCACCCCAAACAGAGCCCCGCCAGCTGAAGACCTCTGGAACCAGCCATAGACATGCTTAAGACCACTCTCCACATATTCAGATAAGCCTCACGCATGAAGGAACCTGCAGAGGAACCCAGGTGTGCGGGAACCCAGGGCTGAGATCTCCAAACCTACTCGGATCAGGACGGGGCCTCCTCCACCCAGATCCCCCATCTTCCAGTAGCTAGGCATTACACCCACCACTGCCCCCAGTGCCCTGTTTTCCTATCAACAGCCAAGACCCAGGCACTATAAAACGAGGCTCCTAAAAGCTCGTGGTTGCATTTGCGGCCTTATTGTCTAGTTCTCACTCTTGGAAAACCTGACAGGCTACCAAGTGTATCCTTCCTGCACGGCAGAATCTGGCAAGCTTTCTGTGGCATATTTGATATGCCAAAACCCAGTAACAATGATTGGTCTCATTCCCCTGACCCTGAAGGAGCCTTCAATGTGGCACTCGCTAAAATCTCAGGGCTAGGACGAATGGAGATGTTACTGGTGCCTGCTCGAGGAAATTGATGAACAAAGGGATGACAGTGATACAGTGATTTTATATATATATATGTATGTATGCATATATACATATATATACATATGCACACACATACACATAGTAGAATGTTTTTGTGTTTCAAGTATAGATTTTTATATACCAAATATAAAAAAATTAACAAATTTGTGAGTTGATCCAAACTAATTTTAGCTACTCACCACAAGATTATCTCACAAATCCTGAGCAGACTCCAACCTCCACTTATATTCCTAACCTACATATTCATCAAATAATCTGATCCAAATAACTTCCACAAAATAGTTTTGTAAATATAGCCTGGCAAGCTACCGAGAGTATCTAGCCCACATGGCAAAGCCTGACAAGCTACACGTGACATATTCGATATGCCAAACACAGTAACAGCAAGTCTCACAATGTTGCTGGGCCCATTTGAGCAAATCGATGAACAACAGTGCTCAAAAAATAAGTTTCTCATTCAATCACTCAGTTAACTGAGATAAACATAGGTGTGCTTTGTTTGTATGATCACAATTTATATATTTTGAATTTTTGTTTTACTTTCATGAGCATTTCTTAGAAAAATTATGTTATCCTAACAACCCATATAGTCAGACCAACTTTCTCCATTTAAATCTCATCTTAAATGGTATATCATCATAGGATATCTGCATTGATTATTTTATTGAATTACTCTGCCTACAATCTTCTAAATTAATTAATTAATTGGAGGAGCAGTGCTGAGGATTGAGCTCAGTCCCCACAGATCAGCCCTCAAACTCATGGCTTCCTAATAGGGTTGACACCTATAATTATTCATATCTCACTTTTAATGCTGCTGTCTGTTTATAACTGGTAATAAAAATTCCTATAAAAACACAGACATTGTTCACTTATTTCAGTGTATCATATCCTTACACATAGTAAGTAGATTCTAAATAAATACAGATCGGATTAAAAATTACCTCCCCCACTAGTCTGACATAGTTACTATGAGAACAAACGAGATACCAATTATAAAAACATATCACAAAAGTTCATTTCACCTTACTATAATTAGTTATAGCTTAACAATTCATGTGACATGTCCAAAGTTACAGAGCTATTGGGAGGGAGTATTAGGGACTGAATTCAGGCACTCTGACTTAAGGAACTATAATTGCAGTCATTTTAGTGAAGTTTATATGCAACTATAGGAACTAAGTGTTTATATGCAACTATAGGAACTAATCTTGTTCTGTGGGTCTTCAGTCGTGCATGAGTCTCGGCCGGAGCTGCCACAGAACAAGATAAGCGGAACTCTCTGAGACCTTGGACTCCAGGCTCGACAGACCCAGAGACAGAGCTTCTCTGCTTGCTCCCACCAACCACAGGTGACAAAGGGATTCTAATCAGGAGCCCCACCCTACCCTGCCCTGTCTGCTTCCATCAACCACTCAGGGATAGAATTGAGCACAGGAGACCCACCCTACCCAGATAAATACCCCACTGGCAGACTTCCACTCTCGACACTACTTCCACTACCCAGCCGTCGCCACATTCCAGGATGCTTTCGCAAGCGGCCGCGCGACACATCATAAGACACTAAATACCCATCTTCTGGAATTGTCGTACCATATTTGATAAGGTTCAAATATGTTAACACCTACAAGGGTGATTAGAGGTCACCCCAAAAGCCTCTATCCCTCTCGGAAAGACTGGCAAGCTACCGAGAGTATTCTGCCTGCACGGAAGAGCCTGGCAAGCTATCCACTGTGTATTTGATATGCCAAAACCAGTAACTACAACTGGTCTCATTCACCTGACCCTGAAGGCTTCACCGACATGGCAGCACTGAGAAGGATGAAAAAGGAGAGGCCGACAAAATCTCAAGGCCGACCTAGGCTGCCACAACGAAGGAAGACAAAAATGATCGTCTGTACTTTCAATGCATGTACGCTAGCATCAGATGCATCCATCGAGGACCTGATGGTACAAGCATGAATGATCAAGTACAACATCATTGGTCTGACTGAGACAAGAAGGCACGAATCTCACCATGCTGTTTTCGACACTGGAGAAGAATTGTTCCTCGGAACATGCGATAAAAGAGGTGTTGGAGGCGTCAGTGTCCTTGTCAACACAAACTTGGCCAAGAGCATTGATTCATTCGAATGCCTAACAACCCGAATAGGACGTTTACATCTGAATAGACGTGGCTCACTGCCTGCAGTTTCTATCTTCGTTGTCTACGCACCAACATCTCATTATGATGAAAGAGAAATCGAGAAGTTCCACATGGGGCTAGAGAAGTTCCATAAAGAAGACCACACCTTCTACAAGATCATTGTGGGTGATTTTAATGCCAAGATAGAACCGAGAAGATCAGCTGAAGAACTTCACATCGGGACCCATGGCCTAGAATGGAACGAACAGGGTGAGAGACTGTCTGAGTTCATCATGTCGACCAAGACCATTCATGGTAACTCACAGTTCCAGAAGGCAGAATCTAAACGATGGACATGGGAGTCTCCCGGTGGACGATTCCACAACGAAATAGACCACATCATATTCAATCGACGGTTTTGCCTGACTGATGTCGCTGTTGTCCCAAAATTTCGAACGGGATCGGACCACCGTCTCCTTCGTGCAAAATTCTACTTCAAAGAGCGGGGAGAAAGGGCTGCAAAGTTCAAAAAGAGAACTCCCAGAATGACCACCAACTGGGAACTCTTTGGTACTATTGCGGCAACATGGGAAGATGCCATTGTTGACAACATTGACAAGGAATACGATCGACTGGTTCAGCACCTCCATGATTGTGCGAGGAACACCAAGAGAGAGATAGCCACAAAAAATCGCCTATCTTCGAAAACTCTTGAGCTAATTTGCCAGCGTGGTTTGGCGCATGCCTCAGGCAACCACAAGCTAACGTCCGAGCTCGCAAAGTAGTGCAGAGATGCGATCAAGGAAGACCTCAAAGAGAGAAGAGCAGAAGTACTGGTAGATGCGGCAGAAGCCGGGGAAAAGTATTCGTAATGCCCGCCTGTCCTTCGCCAACTACAAGACCAAGATGACTGCCCTCCGACGTCCTGATGGATCCATCACATCCTCCAGAACGGCAATGGAGAAGATTATCCATGACTTCTACTCAAATCCCTTCGATAGCCATGTCCACTTGCCGACATACCAAATTCCACAGGATGGATATATCGTTCCCAATGTTCTCCCTTCCGAAATCCGACACGCCATTTCGTCGGTAAAGAAACAAACAGCACCTGGCCCAGACAAGGTCAGACCTGAACACCTGAAGAACCTGCCGTCAGTACTCATCAATACACTGGCACGGCTCTTCACTCGCTACCTGTCTGAATGCAAGGTTCCGTCCCAATGGAAAACCAGCAGGACCGTACTACTGTTCAAGAAGGGAGACATCCATGACATTGGCAACTATCACCCGATCTGCCTATTGTCTGTCATCTACAAGTTGTTCACTCGAGTCATCCTAAATAGGATTGGCAGAACACTAGATGAAGGACAACCATGCGAGCAAGCCGGGTTCCGCAAAGGATTCAGCACCATCGACCATATCCACATGATAACCAAGCTCATTGAGGTTTCTCGGGAGTTCAAGATGCCGCTCTGTTTAACGTTCATTGATTTAAAGAAGGCCTTTGATTCTGTTGAGACGGAAGCGGTCATTGAAGCCCTAACCAATCAGGGCATTCAAGCCCAATACATCAGGATCCTCCGTGAGCTGTATTGCGGTTTCACTACCAGGATCTCACCATTCTACAAAGAAGTGATCGTTGATGTCAAGAGCGGGGTGCGGCAGGGTGATACCATTTCACCGAAACTCTTCAGTGCCACCCTCATCATGCAATGACTGGAATGGGAAGGAATGGGAGTGAAGATAGATGGTCGGCAACTACACCACCTCCGCTTTGCTGATGACATTGTTTTAATAACACCAAACATCAGCCAAGCGGCACAAATGCTGGCCGACTTTGACCGTGAGTGTGGAAAGGTAGGACTACAGCTGAATCTTACGAATACAATGTTTATGAGAAACAGCCTTGTTCCTGACGCCCCATTCGCTCTCAATGGAATGACCATCTCCGAATGCAACAGCTATGTGTACCTAGGTCGAGAGGTCAACATGACAAATGACCTGGCACCCGAGCTGCTCAGGAGGAAGAGAGCGGCTTGGAATGCCTTCAAGAACGTCGAAGAAATAGCTAAGAGGACGAAGAACCTCTGGCTCCCGGCACATCTCTTTGATTCCACTGTTCTTCCTGCATTAACATATGCCTCAGAGACCTGGGCCCTACGCAAACAAGATGAGAACGCTATTCAGGTCTCCCAAAGAAGAATAGAAAGAGTTATGCTTGGAATATCACGTTTTACTCAAATGAGAGAGAATCCGGAGTTCTGACATCCGTCGACGATCAAGGATCAGGGACGCTGTCTCATTTGCCAAGGTGTCGAAAATCAGATGGGCTGGTCACGTAATGAGATTTAAAGACGACCGTTGGACTAGAGCTGTTACTGATTGGATTCCACCGGATGTCAAAAGACCGCGTGGCCGCCCACCTATCAGATGGTCAGACTTCTTCGTCAAGATCATGAACGATCGGTTTGAGGCCCTTCATGTTCCCAGAGCGAACAGATGCCATTGGGCTACACTAGCACGCAACAGGGACAAATGGAGACGTTACTGGCGCCCGCTCGAGGAAATCGACGACTAACGGGAAGTTAAGTGATTAAGTGATAGGAACTAAAGTAACTATAGGAACTAGTTTGAAGAAGTTGACCATTATTATCTAAGTAAGAAAACAATGGTCAACTTCTTTAAACAAAATGATTCTTTTGTTGTTGTTACATCATATGGATATTTCAGTCTCAAAAATCCCATAGGTATATTTCAATATGATCTGCATAATTTGTTATTCAGATTTGGTACAGAATATTTGTAGTTTATATATAACTAACTTCTTAATAGCTGAAGGTTAGTAACATCCCTGTGAATTGTTCTTTATTTTATATGTTCAAATCCCAAGATGAGGACAGATTAAATAGGGGATTATTGATGACAAAAGCATAGGGAACCTAACTGCATGATTCTGTAACTTTTCAACATTTTCCATGTCCGAGCGATAGCACAGCGGGTAGGGCGTTTGCCTTACAAGCGGCCAACATGGCCAACCCGAGTTCGATTCCTCCGCCCCTCTCGGAGAGCCCGGCAAGCTACCGAGAGTATTCGATATGCCAAACACAGTAACAACAAAGTCTCCAGTGGAGACGTTACTGGGCCCGCTCGAGCAAATCGACGATCAACGGGAGGGCCTTTACCTTTTTACCTTTATAGGAAGAAAGTGAGACTATACTGAGTCTGATTTCATGTAAAGCATACTAGCCTGAGTGAATTCCATTAGGATTACATCTGGAGTTCTAGAAAGAAAATTTCTTTAAAAACCATATGTCCTATTTTATAACTGTTTCAGATGTGGCTTGTCAAAATCCAGAGTTGTATTTTTCTCTTTCTTTTCTTTCTTTTTCTCTTTTTGGTCTCAAAATACATTTTATGTAATTGATTTACATGGGTACCAGGACTAAAAATCTTTTTTCCATGACACAATCAGGATTATAAGAGAAACTTTTTTTTCATTATCCCCTAACAATGTCATTTTATGTTCACTTGTTTGCCATATAGGTCTTACATAAGTGCAAATAATTATTTTAGATCTAAAGCAGATTTCTATTTTGATTTCTTGATTGGTTACTTTATAAAGTTTGTTAGGGAGTTTTAGCTCTGGATAACAATATTCTATCTAGAAAATATAAATAATGTATTAGATAAATTAAGGATAAAGTAATTAAAATGTTTTATTTTAATTCACTGTCACTGTCCTCCCGTTGTTCATCAATTTGCTCGAGTGGGCCCAGTAACATCTCCATTGTGACAATTGTTGCTGTGTTTGGCACATTGAATACGTTATTTTAGTTAAAGCAGTGACATGATAAAGGTTATATAACAAGAAAATACTGATAAATGTCTTTAAAAATGAATGATCCAAGTTCACTATACAAACATTATTTATATTATGAGAAAAATACTGAAAAACTTGAGAACTCAAAGCATCAATAAGTTTCAAAATTGTTCTTTAGGATGAGGTAGAAAGTATAGGAAGTAAGGTGTTTGCCTTCCATGCAGCCAAACCAGCTCCAGCTGGAATCCCTGGCACCACTGTAAGTGGTCCTTGAGCACAGCTGGCTGTGCTCTATGCTCATCCCCCACAGTCCAAATCATGTCATACAACTAAGAAAGAAGAACGCTTAAAGCGAGAAAGAGGACTCTAGAAAAACACTTAATATTGGATGAAATACACTAAAGAGTCATGATGGCACAAATTTTTTAACCACATGAATCAATGAATTTTTGATTCATTCTTTCGAGAGGAATGGTTACATTAGAAAGAGGCAAGCTTCTTGAAATGAAGTATTTAAGAGAGAGATGAAAGGATGCTCTCTGAAGATGTTAACTAGAAATCAAATTCTGGGGTTAATAAAATTAATTGTAGTTTCCTCTAAGGCTTTAAATTTTCATGACATAAACATGGGCAAAATTAGTCTTCTGAATGTAGAAATATCTGACCTATACATATATTTCTATTGCAGACCTTTGAGGGTCATTGACCTTATTATTTAAGTCTAGTTTCATTATCTGTAGTATCTTTTTTAGTTCTTATCAAACAGCCAGTTGGACCTGTCCTTTAAAGTACTTCTTCAAAACAATTTATCATTCTTCACTATATTAGCTAAGAATAATTTCATTACCTAAAATATCTCCTTTAGTTCTAATCAAATAGATGTGCTTAGAAATACTTTTTTGACACACTTATCACCCTTCAATATTTGCAATAGCCATCATGGTACCTCAAAACCAGTCCCAGGATGAGTGTTGACTTCATTCCCCAATCTCCTGAACACTTCTATATCCAGATAACAGATTGCCCAGCTGTACCATGAGCTCCAGAATTGACTAATGGTACTGACATGCTGAGCTCACTCACATTAGATAGTAGGAAGAGATACTGATATGGGTTCTCAAATTTAATAAACATTAAACAGATGAAAATAATCTGACTGATGTATGAGTAAAGTAAAATATTATCTGTTATGCAAGACAAAACATTGAATCAAATTTGAGAAAATAACAGTGGGATGTTTGTGTCTATTAATTTTATTATTCAGTCTATAAAAACTATCAAATCTGAGAATAAGTGAAAACAACAGTTGGATGTTTGCTGAGTCTATTTAGTTTATAATTCATATTTAGCTAATTGATTTATTGCTATACAATTTAGCATACTCATGCATGTTCTTCATGCATGTAAGTTTGGACATAGCTTACTTGGTAGATGTGAATCTCTCATTTACACAAGAATCTTTCACTTAAAGATAGATGTAATATATGCGCGCCTTAGATTATCTGATTCCACGTGCTTCCCCAAACATTTCAGGGAGCAGCCCAAAGACTGGTTAGTTTCTGGTATTATAGTCCCTAAGCTACACCACACTCTTTGATCCTTACATTGCTCTGCTCTCCTTGTACTTCAGGAATTGCCTAGAGGACCTTCAGACCTCCAGGTCACCAGTTGGGTACCCACCTACCACAACTGTATATAAAAATATATAAATATAAAGTGAAAATCCTTTATATGAATGAAAAATGTATAAAATAAAAATCCCTGATATAAATTGTCAAGCTATATGTAAGAATTAAAATTTCTATGTTTTTCAGGCATATCTTAACACATGAAAAAGTAAACTCCACACTTTTCATAAGGGACCGGTGGCCTAACATTATTTGTACTGTTGTTGTTTTAGTGTAATAAGTATTTATTGTGAGGATCCTGATGCTACAATGCCTCCCCTATACCCAACCCAATCCCTATATCCAAACATTGAGCATAATGTGACTTATGGAAGAGGCTGAGAGATGCATCAAATACAGATGTTGTCATTAAGCATGAAGCAATTGTTGGGAACCTGTGGGAAATTTGTAGAATGAAATTTGATAGAGCATCTCCAAGGATATCACGAAACTTAGATGTCAGATTTTATATTGAAGTGAGAGGAACAAGAAATTCAGAGATTCCACAGAGTGATCACATGTCTATGTTGGTGTCAGGCAACTTGACTTCATGTTGCTATTTACTGTCACTGGCACTGTCCTCCCCTTGTTCATCAATTTGCTCGAGCTAACATTGTGAGACTTGTTACTTTGTTTGACATATTGAATACATCATGGGTAGCTTGCCAGGCTTTGCTGTGTGGGTAGTTTGCTACTCTCCGTAGTTTGCTATTTACAACTACGTCATAATGACTATGGATGCTATGTTGGATTATACAAGTTTCTTATTGTTCAGATTTTCTTACCTAATGAGATCCAAACAAAGACATAACTTTCCAGATGTTCGGTTTTTCTTTCTTTTTTCTTCTTATGTTACATCCAGTGATGCTCAGGGGTTACTCCTGGCTCTACACTCAGGAATTACTCCTGGGGTATTGGGGGACCATATGGGATGCTGGGGATTGAACTTGGGTCCACTGCGTGCAAGGCAAACACCCTACCCACTGTACTATCTCTCTGGCTCCTGTTCAGTGTTTCTTTCACCTAGAGGGCTGAAGTCTTTTCTCAGTCCCTTAAAGGTATTTTGTATTCTGAGGACAATAGTCAACATTTATGAAGTTTAATTTCTACATATTAATAGTATATGACAGTAAAAGGAGACAGCCAAGCAAAGAGAGAGAGAGAGAGAGAGAGAGACAGAGAGAGAGAGAGAGAGAAAGACAGAGACAGAATATAGAAAGTTAGAGAGATACAGAGAGAGCTAGAGAGGGAGAGACAGAGAGAGAGGGAGAGAGAGAGGGAATGAGAGAGAGAGCCAAGACACATCTTGTCCCACCATGCCCTTCCCTAAGAAGTGCCCAAAGAGATTAGGATTTAAGGGTGAAGTCAGTCCTAATCTCTAACTGTATACTACCATCTTTGTTGTCTATTATTGCGATAAAGAATTTCAGGAGAAGGCAATGAAGCAAAAATAATTTTATTGAATAATTATTGGAGAAACATGAGGAAAAAAGAAACGTGTTTAAGAGAGAATGAGGGATTCACCAAAACAAAAAGAAGTCCTTAAATTTTAAAGGAAAGAAATTGCTGAAAGGAAAAAATATCCCAAGCTGGATTGTACAGGCAACTCAAAAATTCCAAAATGAAATGCTCCGAAGTAGAAGAAAGGAATTATGCATCCTATACTAGTTGCAGTGATAACCAGAATTGAGCGACAGTACTAGTTATATAGGACTTCTTTCCATGCTTCCCTGTTATGGCTTTATACAGTAAAAAGCAAGGCTAGGTACGGTTAAGGAACAAAGGACTGGTTCTTTGTACTGAAAGTTTTATCCAGGCATTTGTTCGTGCTGTATCCCCTAGAAAGTCCAGATCTGGGATTTAAACTGAATTTTTTTTTGTCCAGAAATGGGAGCAGGTACACTTACTTTTGTTTTGGTTTGCGGGTAACACCCAGCAGTGTTCTGGTACTTTTCTTTGTGCTCAGCTATGACTCCTGGCAGGGCTCAAGGGATCAGATGTATTGCTAGGGGTTGAATCTAGATAGACTATGCAAGGAAAATACCCTAACCCTACCAACTGTACTATTTTTTCCAGCCCCAAGAGAGTTGTGTTTTAAGCCTTCTTTAAACTCCTTGCCCAAACTGGGCATGCCTGACCCCTGACTTTTAATGTGGGGATTATGGTGGAGAGGAGGAGCACATGTATTTTAAATCTTACCTACTGAGGGGTAGCCAGTCAGACAAATAATGAAAATAGCTTAGGAAAGAAATTATCAAAAGGAAAAAATATATATGACAGAAGAAACCTGCTAAAAATGAGGGGAGGGGGGTCATACATATAAGATTGAGGAAACCTGCTAAAATTTATGGAATAGGTTGTCAGCTAAAGAATACTCAATTTTCCAATGTAAAAGTACCTAGCTTGGCAGATGGCTGAGAGTGAAATTATAAAGTGGTATGGTAAGTCATTTAATTAAAACAAAGTTATGATAAGCCGTTAGCTAATTCAATCGAGATAAGAATAAGAACACAAACTGGGGGGACCTAAGACAGGCAATTTCCTCTGGAACTTTGGGCCCCAAAATGATAACACTGCCCAAGGGAACCTCAGAAAATGTAGCAAGATAAATCTAGAGAGCAAAAAACACCAGAGCAGTAAGGAAAGGCAGATTACAGAACCACAGGGCAGTATAGACCACTGGGCCACACAGAGCTGAACATGGAGATAGTGGAGAACAGAACCAGTAAGAAATCAACCTGGATCAATAATGGCTGAGATGAGAACCTGTGAGAGAGGCTTAAACATAAGACAAAAGAGGATACAAAGTTACCTTCTAAAATATTTTAAGTAAATGGTAATAACTACAGAAACACCTGGAGTTTTGTATTTTACAAACAGCATTCCAGGATTCATACCGAGGAGCTAAGTCAGATTCTCAGTTACTCCAACACTCGCTTGCCTATGCATTGGCTAACCTCAAAATAGTCTTTCAAATGAACTTTCTGAAGACTTGTAGAAATTCATTTCATCTAACAAGATCAACATAGGAGAAGGGTAATTTTTAAAATCTATGTAACAGTGCTGATGTGGGAAATCAGGATGTGAGAAAACATTGATAAAAAGCAAAAAGAAGTCAACATTTGGAATCTCAAAAGAAGAGTGCATAATCTGGATTGCATCTGGGACTGGGAATACCAAGGGCTAGCAAGAATATAAATCTGCAATTGCTTTCCATAGCATTCTGTGATATTTTTTTAAATATTCACGTCCAATATATGGAGACTAGACTAGTTTTTGTATCCCTGAAGATTTGGGCAGTATAAGAACTATTCTGATTAAACATATCCTGTGAGAAGAAATGGCAGCATATCACCAGAATGTTAATAAGTGAGTTAAGAAAGAGCATTTTAAAGATGTAGAAAATTCCCATTTCACTTTAGATCACCAATAGTTTTTATTAGTATAAAGGGAAATTTATATTCAGTATCTCTATGGTTTTATTTTGATTATGTAAGTATTGCTCAAATTACTAAGTATTGTTTTGGTGGAAAGTTGCAAATTTACTTGTATACGGGTTATGAAAGTCTAATATGTAAAATTCTAATCCATTGCTTACAGAAGCATTCTTTAAGGTAAGATAAGGAAAATATTTTCACGCATATTTCTGTGAGAAAAAAATCTTTTTTAGTATATTTCAGTGTAAAAAACTTTAGAGTAATTAATATGCATTAGCTAACAGCTTATCATGCCTTTTTTTAAATTAAATGACTTACCATACCACTTTATAATTTCACTCTCAGCCATCTGCCAAGCTAGGTACTTTTACATTTTGTTTTACATATATGGCCTACTTTGAAAATCTTTTTCTAGCTTTGTCTTCAGCAGACACCAAATGCAAATAACTAATTGTGCGAATGCATATACATACGATTATTACTTGAGGAATATTATCCTTTAAGCTGAAAGTAGTCATTTATTTCTTAGTAAGGTAATATTAATATTTCTCTGTTGTTTAAAGGAAATTTTTGATGATTGAAAAAAAAACAACTTTAATATTTTCCTCAACTTTTGGCTCTTTTCAGCATTAGTTAAAAAAGAAATCTATGTCCTATATCCACTCATGATAGGACACTCATCCTAATATGGCTTTAAATAGTGAAGAGAATAAATTTCTTGTTCCTCTTGTGTACATGATAAACATAAATGAAAGATCCTGTGTTTTAAAAAAAGGTTATATATATGACAGAGGAAACCTGCTAAAATTTACTGAGCAGGTTGTCAGCTAAAGAATTCTCAGTCCACCAAAAATGTGACTCTGTGAAAATTCCCAGGATCCGTCAAAGCACACTTGTTTGGAAAAAGCTCCTTTTTACATATGAGTGGTGAAGCAGGAGTGGTAACAATGGTCCACAGTTGGTCCACAGTTCCCAACTTCTTCAATATTTTCAAGGATAAAAATATTGAGTAATAAAGATGCTCAGGCTTAGAGTTATAGTTTACTGAAAAGTGAAGATAAAGGAAAAGGAACTGTGTGGAGAAAACTTTAGTATAGGACTAAGTTAACTTAGACTCAGTTTGTGGGGTTTTTATAGGAAAACTGGTTATTTATTACAGAGAATGCAAGGAAGATAAGGACAAGGGTTTGGGGTTTTTTGTATGTATAGGCCCTTTGAAATAAAATTGGACTCAATTGCATTTCTTATCAATTGACAGCAATGTCATAGAGAATGCAAGGATCAAAATAGTGGTCTGGCCATGTGACTGAAGTATTGTCCATTATCTTATTCTTCAGGTGAGCCTAAGCTCTAGAACCGAATTTATAAACTTGAACAATTGTTAACTTTCTGTTTATCAGAAAGAGCCCTGGAATTCGTGAGTATTCATCTAATTCATGGAATTAAAAATTGTAGAATAGAAGCACTCAAATATGGGACTAACTGCTCACAGCAGCTAGCAAGGGGAAACTGAAGTTTCTTTTTTTCGGTGGTTAAAAATGTAAACATGAGGAAATAAATCTGGGTTTTCTGAGTGTACCTTAAATTAATCAAGTGTTCTTTTAAGAGTAAAAGAATGGGGAAGACAAAGGAAAGAAACCTAGTGAAGCAGTGGTTGGAAGTGAAGCAGCAGCTGGAGTAAAGTTGCTGGAAGAGAACTCTGGACGCTTGCTGCAAGCTTCCAGAAACTGAAAGAGACAGTCCTCCCTAGAGTCCTCAGTGGGAGCAAAGCCCTGTCAGTACATTAATTTGGTTCACTAAAATTATGTTGAATTTTTAGCTACTAGAAAAAACCCTGATAAAATAATTAGTTGTTATTTTAATCCACCAAGTATGTGATAACATAAAGGTCCCCATAAGAAACTAATTTAAGACCAGACTATGTTCTATCCCTAAATATGTGGTAGGCATTTCATTATGTTATCCTAGTAGGGTTATCTGTACTTTGAAGAAAATTATTTTTATCTAAATTTTATAGATGAGACAAATGAGGTAATATTAGTTAATATTAGTGAGAGTAGTATTGATAATATTAATTAATATTAATGATATTATTAATAGTTAATATTAGTCAAGCTCCAAAACTAGAGAGAAATGGGGTCCAAATATCAAGAGTTTTTTCTACTTGGTTCCAAAGTTTAAGGTGCACTTATTTACTTATATTTTTCTTTCTATGATCTTATTCTTTAAACATGTACCCACTTACACTAATGGCCTCCCTCTTTTTTTAATGTAAGAGTACTGCTATTTGTTCAGCCACTGATTAGCTAATTGAATTGGGCATGAACTCCACCTTACTTTTTCTTCATAATTTTATTTTTTTTCTTCTTATATTTATTTATTGAATCACTGTGAGGAAAGTTACTAAGGTTTCAGGTTTAAGTCTTAGTCATACAATGATCAAACACCTCTCCCTTCACCAGTACTCATTTTTCACCACCAAGCCACCCAATATACCCCCCCATCCCTCCCAATGCCTGTGAGGCAGATGATTTCCACTTAACTCTTCTCTACATTGATTACATTCATTATTTAGACAAAAGATGTACCATTATTGTTTAGAATTTCCCCAACAATCAGAATTGCTGAAAAGGCATTGTGAAATAACTTTGTTTCTATAGCTGGTTAAGAAAATCATATAAATTCACATGGCCGCAATAGCAGCCTCGCAATTTGGGATTTCTGCAAAGAGCCAGATAATTATGAGATTGGTATCTTGTGCATCTGGTGTTATAGCTGTGCCAGAGAGCCACTCGTGGGGGGCCACTCGTGATCTCGGTAGGGCATGAAGGATGAGCCGGTACTGCCCCCCTTCCCATGAGACTGCAGTTGCCCCGTCATCACTGGCTCATACCTGGCTTTCCAATAAGCTCTGAAGCGGCGGCCACCTTGCTGCTGGGTGGGAAAAAGGCAGAAGGGAGCAACACCTTTTCCCTCCCGGGGAGGCATGGTGACGTAGTTTAACACATGGTCCATTCACTTTTTTGCCTCAAGCTGCCGGGCTCTGAATTAAGTTCTCTTGCCTCTGGAGCCGTGGTCGTGCCAGAGAGCCGCTTGTGGGGGGCAACTCGTGACCACGGTAGGGCATGAAGGACGAGCCGGTACCACTCCCCTTCTCATGAGACTGCAGTTGCTCTGTCACCTCTGGCTCATACCTGACTTTCCAATAAGCTCTGAGATGGCGGACACCTTGCTGAATGGTGTCCGTCTTAAAGGATTTATTGCCAAGACTCAATAAGTGGTAATGGAAAACAACAGAAAATTGCTATTTTAGATAAAAATTTATTGGTACTTGTTATGGTCAATTGATCTTAACCCCCAAAGTTTTGTCAATTAGCTTCCTTTTATAGAAATCTAAATTTTCCTTACTAGACCAAATGTGAGAAAACTTTTAATTAAGGAAGTAATGTTTCCACTTTACATCACCTCAGAATTGGAAAATATAACAGTTTATTGGAAAGTAGAAGATAGAAAAAAGGAAGCTCCCCAAGTGTGGAGGGATGTGGGGAGGGGGAGTATGGAGGAACTTAGTATAGGACTAAATTAAAAGTAAGGGGGGTTTGTGTAAGCTTTTTTAAAGACTCTCTGGTCAATTGAATTTCTGATCAATTAAGAAATGTTACAGAGGTTGCAAGAAAGTTACAGGTAAAGGCTCTTCCTGTATACACAAATTACTGGATAGCACAGTGGTAGGGCATTTGCCTTGCACTCAGCTTTCCCAGCTGACCCTGGTTTGATTCCTTGCCCCTTTCAGAGAGCCGGGAAAGCTACTGAGAGTATCTAGCCCACATGGGCAAGCTACCCATGAAGAATTCGATATGCCAAACACAGTAACAAGAAATCTCACAATGGAGACATTACTGGGCCCGCTCAAGCAAATTGAACAATAGGAAGACAGTGCTACAGTGCTACAGTGTGTTCTAGCCATTTGCCTCAGGCATTGTGGGATACCTGGAGCCAAAACTCCAAGGCAGAATTTTATGGTGCTGGGGAATTCCTGGAATGTTAAGACAGGACCTTGACCACTAACACATATTAATGAAGTACATGGTATATCTATGGGGGAGAGATGAAACAAATGTTTGTAGCATTACTTCAAACAGAAAAGAATCACAAATAAATATTGGGGGAGGATGTTTCAGGCAAATAGATGGTGGTCCCTGGTAATGAGTTTTTTTTTTTTTAAAAAAAAGAACTAAGAAGAAATTGTAGGACTTGAGTGATAGTACAGAGGGTAGGGCATTTGCCTTGCATACAGCAGACCTGGTTCAACTCCCAGCAACACACATGGTTCCCCAAGCACTGCCAGGAGTAATTCTTGAGTGCAAAGCCAGGAGTAATCCCTGTGCATCCTGGGTGTGACTCAAAAAGCAATGAAGGAGGAGGAGAAGGAGGAGGAGGAGGAGGAGGAGGAGGAGGAGGAGGAGGAGGAGGAGGAGGAGGAGGAGGAGGAGGAGGAGGAGGAAAAGGAGGAGGAGAAGGAGGAGAAGAAGAAGAAGAAGAAGAAGAAGCAGCAGCAGCAGCAGCAGCAGCAGCAGCAGCAGCAGCAGCAGAAGAAGAAGAAGAAGAAGAAGAAGAAGAAGAAGAAGAAGAAGAAGAAGAAGAAGAAGAAGAAGAAGAAGAAGAAGAAGAAGAAGAAGAAGAAGAGGAAGAAGCAGAAGCAGAAGAAGAGGAGAAGGAGGAGGAGGAGGAGGAGGAGAAGGAGGAGGAGGAGGAGGAGGAGGAGAAGGAGGAGGAGAAGGAGAAGGAGAAGAAGAAGAAGACGACGACGAAGAAGAAGAAGAAGAAGAAGAAGAAGAAGAAGAAGAAGAAGAAGAAGAAGAAGAAGAAGAAGAAGAAGAAGAAGAAGAAGAAGAAGAAAGAAAGAAAGAAAGAAAGAAAGAAAGAAAGAAAGAAAGAAAGAAAGAAAGAAAGAAAGAAAGGAAGGAAGAATTGCTTCCTCGGAAATTAAGTCCAAAGGTAAAAGGAGCATATTCTTTTGAGATACAAATGTTGAGTTCTTTGAAGATGGCAAAACAGACTTAAGCCAGAGTACAGTAGACCCTCTCAGAAAAGAAAGAACTTCTGAGAATCTAAAGGTCATGGTAAGAATACAAAAAGAAAATCAATCACGGTATCACGGTCCTCCCGTTGTTCATCAATTTGCTCGAGCGGGTCCAGTAACGTCTCCATCATGAGACTTGTTGTTACTGTGTTTGGCATATCGAATACGTCACGGGTAGCTTGCAAGGCCCTGCCGTGCGGGCGAGATACTCTCGGTAGCTTGCCAGGCTCTCCGAGAGGGGCGGAGGAATAGAACTCGGGTCGGCCATGTTGGCCGCTTGTAAGGCAAGCGCCCTACCGCTGTCTGACAGACCCAGGTAAACTGTTTTGCTTTAGTTTTTGTGTTGGGATCACACACAGCATTGTTCAAATCTTAATCCTGGTTCCGTGCTCAGGGATCACTTCTTGCGAACTGAAAGGTGGTGGAAAGATATGACATCCAGAGATGAAATCGAGGTCAAATGCATTCAAGATCAGCTGCTACAAGTCTTCTACAAGTACTATCACCCCAGTCTGACCCAGACTAACTTTTACTTATGCACAAGACAATTTGGAGAAATTTTTTGTGACATTCTCCCAAAAGTCATTTATTTGCTTTCTCCACTCTGAAGAAGCCTGTGTTTTCTCTTGAATACATATTGATCTAAATTTTTTGAGATTGTATCCTTTTATCTCCTCTCACGTTTATCTAGGTAAATGTCTTTCAATAGAACTATTTTATTTCACTGAAAAAAATGTATATTTTTGTGTTTTAGTGTTAATGTTCTTCAGTACAAAGTCCATTTAATCTAATTTGTCATTTGAAAGTATTATTTTCTGTTTTTTTCCATGGTTAATCTGTGCATTCTTCTATGTCAGATATAAAAGTCTTCTATAATTGTTGTAATAATAATGATGTCTATATGGAAGTTATCTGCTTTCACTGTCAATAACTTCTTTGAGTTGAGTGCATAAATTTAAAAAAATATTGCAATGCCCATTTTGTCTCTCAAAATTTTTTGTTTGAAAGTCTATTATATCTGATATAAGTATAGAAGTTTATACCTTTAAAATTTTTCTATCAGTATTGTACTTGTAATACTAGTTTCCACTCTTTCATTGTCCTATCTTACGCCTCCCCCCTGCACACACACCGCTGTTATTATGGAAATATTGTCTGTTGTTTTATCTCTTCATAAAAAGTATTATAATTTTTCATATGAACTATTCAAATAATATTCCCTCACTTTTCAAATTTTTCTTCTTCTTTATATTTTTCTTAAATCTAAGATCATGGTATATATTTTCCTATTTTAGGACTATTTTATTTCACATTTATCTCCATGTGGTGCCCATTACTCTTTGCCCCTTTAAAGATACATTTTTATGTATATTTACAACTTCTTCCTTTTTATTATTGTCTTTTGAACCAACTTCATTTAATTTATTTTCATGTTTCTACTAAAATAACTACCTAAAGAACAATATATTGACAATCATGTTTCTATGTCCAAAGCTCTATGACCTTTTCTTACATAACTTATCCATAGCACTTGGTACAACCAATCAGATCTTTCTCAAAATATTTTCTTCAATTTGTTTCTAAGTTATCAGTATTTGCTCTCATTTTCTACCTGTCACACTGACTGCTTGACTTCATCACTTATTGCTTCTTTCTAATCATCTACTTGATCTATGAACTACCATATTTAATAAAAATTATTAGAATTGCAAGAGTTCATAGGATGAAATATATAATATGATGAAAATATTAATTCATGTTGATTAATAAACTCATTTATTTAGAGAAATTAACATGTTCTCATTTAACATTATTTAAAGAAAAGAAAAGAATACCAAATATGTGAATAAGAAAATGATACTACTCATAAATCATAGATGTTCGCTTTTAAGTGACTTCTAGTTGATAATTTCTCAGAACTGCCAATCTCCCAAACTGAAAAGTGGAACGGAATGCTATAAGCAGCTCTAAAACATCCTTTAACCAAATTTATATGTGATTCTTCATATTGTTAACAAAGTCTCACTTACAGATTCATCATCTTACTGAGTTTTTGATTTGCATTTACTTTTTATCTTTCTGTTAGAAAGAAAGGAGACAGCAAGAATGATTTTATTATCTTGAAAGAGAAGAAGAATCATTTCAGCAGCCAGTAGTAAATAAAGATTTTCCTACCCATTTCTAATATTTGATATGTATTTCAGGTGCAAAAATATCAGTAGTGGGATTTACAGCTGATCATGATAAAGTAAGATCTAGAATTTTAGATAAGATTACTGTGCATCTTTGGATCAGAACAGAAAAACAAACTCATTACCAACATTTTGCCTGTCACTATGTTTGATTTTTAGATATCAAGTGTATGCATTTAAGTTTCATATTCCCCTGAATATGAAGTTTTGATTTTCAATAAAAAGTACATACACTTTAATTTTTGATATATAATTAGTTATCAATGCTGGTATTTTAATATTTTGGACAATACAAATAGTAAAAAAATTGGGAAAAACTGTGATTAAAGTTGAATATATTTCATGATTTTCCTGTATAAGAAAGCAATGGCAAAGTAGAACACTTAAATCAAAATATAAAAAATATACAGAGCACAGACTAATGAATACCTTAATTAGCAAGAATGATTAAGTGACTGGCAGCTTATTATTGACAATTTTCAGTTAGATTTCATTATTACTTTGAGGAAAAATGGTATCAATATATTGTCAGATGAGAAAACATAATAAAGTTTCTTATTTTAAAAAAAACAATATTTTGTATGTTATAGTGCTCATGATTGTTGTCATACAAATTTTCTCTGAGTGTCATATTAAGTAATTTCAGTAAAATTCAGTCTTCTGTTCTTTGCTTTATGCATAGTGTACAATTACAGTCGTTTTGTTTAGAAAAGAATTTGGATCATTATTCTTCTTTCGTATTTGGAGTCATTGAATTCACTAAAAGTTTCGCCTGCATGACGATTACTTGATTAGGTGCACCTGGAAAACACATGAAAGGGAAGGATCCAAATAATAATGATTTTATTTTTGCTTTTAGGCCATGGAAAATAAGCTGTATATTTAAAATTTGGTCCTGGATACTCATTGACACTTTTGTTTCTTTAATACAGATCAGAAGTTGAGGCTAAAGCATAATGGGATTGTTTAATTCAATAACAAATCATTGGTTCTGGTGATGACCTCTTAAAATTTTCTTACACAATAACAAGTGATATGGAAAATTGATTTTTTCAAAACAATATCATTTGATATATTTTTTAAGTAACATGCAATATAATCAACTGGAATATTAAGCTGAGAGGTGCTAGAAGGTATATTATTTAATTTTAACTATAAATTAACGACTTAAAAAATATGACTTCTAATGTTTTCAGAAAAACAACTGGAGAAAACTTCATAACACATTCAAATTTAATTAATATTTAAATAGTTTTCAGTTGTCCATTAAAAAAGATAATAAGTGTTAAGGTAAAAGGTAAAGGCCCTCCCATTGATCATCGATTTGCTCGAGCGGGCCCAGTAATGTCTCCATTGGAGATTTTCTTGTTACTGTGTTTGGCATATCGAATACATCACGGGCAGCTTGCCAGGCTCTGCCGTGCGGGCGAGATACTCTTGGTAGCTTGCCGGGCTCTCCGAGAGGGGCGGAAGAATCAAACTTGGTTGGCCATGTTGGCTGCGTGCAAGGCAAACACCCTACCGCTGTGCTATCGCTCCAGCCCGCCATAATAAGTGTTATGGAAAATAATTACATGAATTCTGTGTCCACAGTCTCATATTTTAATGTGTGGGATTTGTGTTTTGATGTATATGTTTGGTAGTTTCCACTGTTTTCACTTGGGGTTCCCCAGGGTGGAGCGGTGAGACCCCTCCCCGCCTCAAGAGACCCAGCCCTGGCAGCTGACCTCCACTACCCAATCGCCGCCATGCTCCAGGCCGCTTTCCACATCATAAGACACTTCCTACTCATTTTCCATAATTACCACACCACGTTTGATGGAGTTCAGACAGCAGAAAACAAATCATAGAGAGAAATATATAAATATATGCCTCTCAGAGAGCCCAGCAAGCTACCAAGAGTATCCACCCACATGGGCAGAGCCTAGCAAGCTACCCATGGTGTATTCAATATGCCAAAACCAGTAACTATAGCAGGTCTCATTTCCCTGACCCTGAAAGAACCTCCAATAGTTGGGAAAGACAAGTAAGGAGAGGCTGTCAAAATTTCAGGGCTGGGAGGAATAGAGACGTTACTGGCGCCTGCTCAGTAAATTGACAAACAACGGGATGACAGTGATACAGTGATGAAATGACAATAATCATTCACTTCACTTAATCACTTAACTTCCCGTTAGTCGTTGATTTGCTCGAGCGGGCACCAGTAACATCTCCATTTGTCCCCGTCGTGTGCTAGTGTAGCCCAATGGCGTCTGTTCACTCTAGGATCATGAAGAGCCTCAAACCGATCATTCATGATCTTGATGAAGAAGTCTGACCATCTGGTAGGTGGGTGGCCACGCGGTCTTTTGATATCCCGTGGAATCCAGTCGGTAACAGCTCTAGTCCAGCGGTCGTCTTTAAATCTCATTACGTGACCAGCCCATCTGAGTTTTGACACCTTGGCAAAAGAGACAGCATCCTTGATTGTTGATTGTCGAAGGATGTCAGAACTCCGGATTCTTTCTCTTATTTGAGTGAAACGTGATATTCCAAGCATAGCTCTTTCAATTCTTCTTTGGGAGACCTGAATAGTGTTCTCATCCTGTTTGCCTAGGGCCCAGGTCTCTGAAGCATATGTTAATGCAGGAAGAACAGTGGAATCAAAGAGATGTGCCCGGAGCCGGAGGTTCTTCGTCCTCTAAGCTATTTCTTCAATGCTCTTGAAGGCGGTCCAAGCTGCTCTCTTCCTCCTGCGCAGCTCGGGTGCCAGGTCATTTGTCATGTTGCATTAGTCAACATGAATAATCATTATTGGAATTAATATTACTTCAGATGAAAAATGGGATATGCTAAGTATTTTAATAAATGTTTGGTTAAAATTATTAAAATAAAATATTGACTATAGACACAACTTGCAAATTGGGTGAGTTGAATTCTAGAGTTGAATTCTAGACCACTGCAATGAAGCAATTCTAGCAGGAAAAAGTTTTGCAAATTTTTCTGGTTTCTCAGAGCATAGAAAAGTTTGTGTCACTATAGCCATTATGTTCAATATTGCTCTAAGGCTGTAAGTATCAGTATCAGTGTCATCCTGTTGTTCACTGATTGTCCCGAACAGGCCCAAGTAACGTCACCTTCATCCTTGCCCTCAGATTTTAAAAAGTGCCACATTTGAGGCTCTTTTAGGGTCAGGAGAATGAGACCCATCATTGTTACTGGTTTTTGGCATATTGAATACACCACAGGGAGTTTGCCAGACTCTGCTGTGTGGGCAGGATACTTTTGGTAGCCTGCCAGGTTCTCCAGAGTAAGAACAGTTATCATAATGATAAAACTGTTTAGAACACTATGAGAATTTCCAAAAAATATGACAGACACTAAATAAACACATGCTGCTGGAAAAATGATGTTGAAAGACTGGTCCACATTAGGGTAGCTACAAACAATTAATTTGTATAAGAGATAGTATTTGCTAAACAAAATATGTCTTTAGAGCATTGTTTTGGAATTTTGGGCACTTTCTATAGGAAAATTTTACTTTAAAATAGAATTAATAAATAGTAACACGTTTTAACAACTGATCAGGGTATGGACAGTGAACTGAAAATATGGAAATATTAAGTTTATGTTTAATATCAATTTATTAAGTAATGTGACATTAGAAAATAATTCAGTTTTGATTTAGAGCACTATAGTTTTTGGTTTTTTGGAGGGTGGCAATTGAACCACACCAGTGATGCCAAATGCTTACTACTAGCAGTGTCTTCAGGGTTCATAACCAATGAAGGATGATATATAGTGTCAGGAAATCACTACCACTCAGAGGACCATATATAGTGTCAGGAATTTAACCAGGGTTGGCTTCATGCAAGGCAAGTATCTCAATTCCTGTGTCTAAAGCCCTTAGACCACTATGCTTAATTTAGAACAATTTTTTTTTGTAGTGGTGCAAAGGAGTTTCAGGGCTATTCCTGGATATATATAGATATAGATATATAGATATAGATATAGATATAGATATAGATATAGATATAGATATAGATATATCATACCTGGCAGTGCTCAGTGCTTACTCCTGGCTCTGGTCTAATTATTTGATTTGATACCTAAACTAGTGTAGGTAGCTGGAGCACATAAGTTGTGCTTAGGAGCTACAGGGGTTAGGTGCAGAGTTGATTGTGGGATCTTACAGTGCTGAACAATCAAACTCAGGACATTGCTGGTGTTAGGCATATATCCTACCACTTCACCAATGTCCCCAGCCCAGTACAGTAATTTAAAATTTTGAAATTGAGAACTTTTATTATAATAGCTAAAGTAATTACCACTTTATGAGAAATGTTGAGCCTAGAGTAGTCTTCTGGCACGTGTATATAAAGTGTCGTGCTTGAAATGGCTAAACGATGAACTCTGAGTGCTCACATTAGCAAATGACAGGCTAAGAAGTGTGGAATATATAGTCAGTAGAAGACTCCTTGGCTATTAGGAGAATTTAATTTGTATCGTTTATGCCAGTAGGGTTGGAAAGTGAGGTAATAGGGTCAGAGAGAGAGAGAGAGAGAGAGAGAGAGAGAGAGAGAGAGAGAGAGAGTAACATGGGTAAAGGTGCTACTTACATGCAGACCATGTGATTTCAATTCCCTGTATTACATTTAATTCCCCCAGCAATATCAGAAGTAATCCCTGAGCACTGAGCCAGGAGTGAACCCTGAGCACCACAAAGTATGACCCACAAAACAGATAAAAAGCTAAGAAAGTCAAACCAAATAAATGGGGAGAAAAATTAGTCAAACTCTAAAATTCACAGTGGTTACTAGGGCAGAAAAGAAAAGGATGTCAAAGGAATGGGGTGAGGTGTCCATTTGAATACTGTGATGTTGCTGAAACTGAGGTGGTGGGTGTGATAAGACTTGAACTCATTCCAGTGGTATGGAGCTGTACTACTGAAATTCTATTGTACTGTAAATCAACACCCAGATAGCAAATCAGTGAAATTTTTCTTTAAAAAGTGGTGCTTGTTGGTAAATCAAGTTTTACTTCTAGCATCAGAGAGATAAGAGAGGGGTTAAGATATTTGCCTTGCATGTGGCCAGTCCTGGTTCCATCTCCACTATATATGGTCCCTGAACACTGCCAGAAGTCACTCCTGAGCACAGAATCAGAAAAAAATTGTGAGTTCTACTTAGTAAATTAATATATATATATATTTATACATATATATAGTTTGGGTCACATACTTACAATAGTGTTGGCTCTGATTATTTGATGTATGCAGTTAATCTCACTTCAACACTATTAAAGGGGTGCAATTCTGCATTTTTTAATCCGGATTCACGTAGGCTTAATTTTTCTAGTGTAGGTTTTAATTGTAGTAGTCAATGTGAAATTATAAACATAGGCACTAAGCGTGTTAAATAGTATTGACACTGTAGACTATTATTCAATGAGGTTAAAGCATAACTAACAGATTCAGAGAAAATTGTACTAATTAGAACAAAAAAGAACAGGATTAGTATCAATATAAGAAGAAATAGTGAAACCAAACATAAACTTGGAGTATTAGAATGTC
Organism: Sorex fumeus; assembly: GCF_029834395.1. Classification (NCBI taxonomy): domain Eukaryota; kingdom Metazoa; phylum Chordata; class Mammalia; order Eulipotyphla; family Soricidae; genus Sorex; species Sorex fumeus. The sequence continues at coordinate 21,696,273 of NW_026606091.1, read as the reverse complement.
AAACACAATCACAACAGGTTTTGCAAAGAAGCAGTTCACAGAGCAATAAGCTGGGAATAATTTTCAGATGGACCTCTGTGCCTTTGTAACAAAGAATATTTATTGGGTAGAAGAGGAGCTGAAAACTTCTATCTTGTCTGTATCTTGTAAAACAAAACATGGATTTTGGAACAAAGAGAATAGGCCTTTCAGGGCTCTTCAATGTTGATATATTTTCTGTGCATTCTTCCTTTCTTTACTCTGTCTGCTGCCCTAAAGGCAAAAGCCAAACAAGAACAAAGTAGGTGTGTGAGTTCTGTTTGTTGGTCTTTGCAAATGTCACTTTTTTTACCACCTTTGCAAAGTAATTGCCCCCCCACCCCCCAAAAAAAGTGGTGAGAGAGTTATCAGCTTTTCTCTGAGGGATTTTATCAATGTCACTTATCTCTTCCCCTCTGGAGTCATAGAAGAAGGTAACCTTAGGGACTGTGGTTTCAATAATCATATAACAAGAGTTCAGTTTCAGGATATAAGTAAATGGATGTGAAGTAAAACTTTAGTAAAATCACACTCTACTATGGGTCTGTCCCTGATAGTGCTCAGGTGACCCTTTGGTGGCTGCCTGAAGTTAAACTCAGACTATAACCCATTAAATTATTTCTCTTGGTTTCCCCATCCCCCCATTGGTACGGTTTTTCCCTATCAATTAGTACTGGTTTTGTAGTTTGAATGTCACTGTCACTGTCCTCCCGTTTTTATTGATTTGCTTGAGCTGGCCCAGTAACATTGTGAGACTTGTTACTGTGTTTGGCATATCAAATACATCACGGGTAGTTTGCCAGGCTCTGCCATGCGGGAGAGATATTCTTGGTAGCTTGCTGGGCTCTCAGAGAGGAACAGAGGAATCGAACTGGTCGGCCTTGTTGGCTGCATGTAAGGCAAACACCCTTCCCGCTGTGCTATTGCTCCAGCCCATTTTGAATGATTAGATTTTATTATTTAATGGATTTTCTATATTCTAAAGTTACTTCAAATAGCATAAAGAGCTTATTATTCTAGTTATTTAGATAACTGGTTTTTATTTATGAGTTACTTTAGTAAGTAGAAGGAAGTTACATATTATTGCCATACTCTTTTTGTTTCTCCTCACTGTTTATAATTTAGATTAGCATTATATTAAACCAATAAATTATTATTTTCTCTTTTCTTATGGCTTTCTGTTTTGATAAAAGTCATGCAAAATAGTATTTTATTGATTATATTAAATTTTATATATACTTATATATAAAATTTTATATTGTCCATTTTATATATATATATTTAATATCACTATCACTGTCACTGTCCTCCCGTTGTTTATGGATTTGCTCGAGCGGGCCTAGTATCATTGTGAGACTTATTGTTATTGTGTTTGGCATACTGTGTTTGGCATTGAATACGTCACAGGTAGCTTGCCAGGCTTTGCCGGGTGGGCGAGATACTCCCAGTAGCTTGCTGGGCTCTCCAAGAAGGGCGAAGGAATTGAAGGCGGAGAAATCGAACTTGGGTCAGCCTGGTCGTCTCCGTGCAAGGCAAATGCCCTACCCGCTGTGCTATAGCTCCAGTCTATATATATGTTAAATATATTTTAATGATAATTTCATTAAAACTATCATGCTATTACTTTAACATGTAACTTAGATGTCTCTTCCATATTATATTTTTTAAGTAGAGCAGATTGCATTTGTAAACAGGAAGTGTTTTGCAATTTCTGAAAAGTGCTCTAGTTTTTCTTCCTAGACATTCATTAGGGGCTGGAGTGATAGTACAGCAGGTAGGGTATTTGCTTAGCATGCGACTGACCTGGGTTCAATTCCTCACCCCTCTGGGAGAGCTAGGCAAGCTATGGAGAGTATCTAGCCTGCCCAGCAAAGCCTGGCAAGCAAAGCCTGGCAAGCTACTCTTGATATATTCGATATGCCAAAAACAGCAACAACAAGTCTCACAATTTGTTGTGAGATGTTACTGGTGCCTGCTTGAGCAAATTGATGAACAACGGAGGGACAGTGCTACAGTACTATAGACATTTATTATTCAAACATTGACCTTATTTAATTAAAACAAGCCACAATAATTTGTTTATAAATATGCATATGCATTATTAGTGATAGTTGTACTTAATTTATTAAGACTAATTGTGTTAATTTTAGTTGAGCAAATTGTTTCAAGTTTAATTTAAATTTCCGAGTTGCATATTTGTTGCTTTTACATTTAAATTGTATTTTGGTTTTCCCAAGTGACTTTTTAATATGCTCTTTATGTTACTGTACTAAAATTTTATAGTAATATTACGTATATTATTCATATTATTTTAATTTTCATTTAGGAAAGTAAACTATGTGCAAACCTAATTCCCAGTCCTCTGTTCATCCCATCTATGGGATATTAATGGGATCCAATCAGTTTGGGGAACTTGGGAATACACTCAGAGGCTTCAGGAACTCATGGGGCCCCATAGGGCTAATGCTCTAGGACTCTGAGCTGTCTCCTCATTTCTATTTTTAATTTACTTTTAGCCTTTGAGTTTCATTACCTTTCTGTTAATGAACTCAGAGCATGTAGCTCATTGTGTTTATCAGGATCTAACATTGTTGTAATTCTTAGTTTCATCATTTTTTTTTTTATGTTTGGTACAATGACTTCTTTTGGTTAGAAAATCAAGTATTAAGTATCATGGACACTATTTACTATATAGAATATAGAATAGGACTTTATTTGGGGTGGTTCCCAAAACGTCCCACAAGGTTTAGGCCCCCTTCCTGAGATTCTCAGCCAAATGCGCCTCCAAGGATTATGTGGTGCTGAAGATCAAATCTGAGTCGACCATATGTAAATTATGTGCCTTAAGCCCTACACTATTTCTTTCACCTCTATCATAGGGTTCCATACAGGTGTTTAAATAGTAAAAAATGTTTTGGACTTAATCTACTCTTTGTAGTACTCTGCGAAACTTAAAAGTTTATTAACAAAACTAGGTATCCTAATACATTTCTCTCAGACCTTAGTATGTAGGGGATATGCTTATGATATATAGTTCCAACTATCTTGTTTTGACATATTTTAGATGATTTTATTTTCAGTTAAATATTAATTATTTTTAAATCTTGGCAATAGCATACTTTAGTTGAAAAATTACTTCTTGGAAAAGCATTTTTAGAATACACATGGAAATAAATATTTCAATATCATTAAATAATGGAATCCTAGTTAGGCTTATTGTTCACATATATCATCCTAAATAAGAAAAAGTCTTCATATTGTGTGTATCATCATTTATTACATGTATTATCCTTAAAGATATCAATATTATTTATTTATTTATTTTGTTTTGGGGCCCACATCCAGCAGTTGTCAGGGGATACTCCTGGTTCTGCACTCAGGAATCATTTCTGACTGACTCTGGGGACCATATGTGGTTCTGGGCATCAAACTCTGCCATGTGCAAGGTAAGCACCCAACCCACTGTACTACTGCTCCAGCTCATCATTCTTATTTTTATTTTGAAACTTTGAATGGCTTTTAAATAGATGAATGAGGGAAACCTTTATTTTAATTAATTTTATATTATTTATTTTATTTATTCATTTATTTTTTATTTTTATTAGTGAATCACTGTGAGGTACACTTACAGACTTACATGCTTATGTTTCAGTCATACAATGATAGAGCACCCATCCTTCCACCAATGCCCATTCTCCATCACCAATGATTCCAGTATCCCTCGCACAACTCCTAACCCATCCTCTCCACCCTACCCCACCTCTGTGGCAGGGCATTTCCTTTTGCTCTTTCTTTCCTTCTGGATGTTGTGGTTTTCAATAGAGTTATTGAGTGGCCATCATGTTCGGTCTGTAGTCTACTTTCAGCTCACATCTCCCATCCTGAGGGGGCTCTCCAAGTACCCTTTAGTGGTCCCTTCTCTATCTGAGCTGTCTTTTCCCCAGCATGTGAGGCCAGCTTCCAAGCCATTCTCTTGGTACTCATCTCTACTATTCTTGGGTGTAAGTCTCCGATTCTGTTACTTTATATTCCAAAAATTAGTACAACCTCTCTATGTCTGTCCCTCTCTTTCTTACTCATTTCACTTTACATGATACTTTTCATGTTGATCCACTTATACACAAATTTCATAACTTCTAACAAATTTCATGTTTTCTAACAGCTACATAGTATTCCATTGTGTAGATGTACCAAAGTTTCTTTGACCAGTCATCTGTTATTAGGCACTAAGGTTTTTTCCAGATTCTGGCTATTGTAAACAGTGCTGCAATGAACATACAAGTGCAGATGTCATTTCTACTATACCTTTTTGCATCTTCGGAATATATTCTGAGAAGTGGTATTGCTCGGTCAAATGGGAGCTCAATTTCTAATTTTTTGAGAAGCTACCATATTGTTTTCCAAAAGGGCTGAACAAGTCGACATTCCCACCAGCAGTGAAGGAGAGTCCCTTTCTCCCCAAATACTCACCAACACCGGTTGTTTTTGTTCTTTTGGCTGTGTGCCAGTCTCTGTGGTGTGAAATGATATCTCATTGTTATTTTGATCTGCATCTCCCTGATGATTAGTGATGAAGAGCATTTATCATGTGCCTTTTGGCCATTCAGATTTCTTCTTTGAGAAAGTTTCTGTTCATTTCATCACCCCATTTTCTGATGAGGTTGGATGTTCTCTTCTTGTGTAGTTCAACCAGTGCCTTGTATATTTATATTATTTCTTTTGGAATTTTATGGGACATATTTGGTGGTCCTTGTGATCTTTCATGCTCTATACTCAGTAATCACTCCTGATTATGATAGGGGAACCATATGAAGTGCTGAAGTATCAAACCAGGTTTGACCACATGCAAAAAAAAAAATTCTAATCACTTTCCTCTCTCTCTGAACCCTGGCTTCTTTCTTTTTTTTGTTTTTCAAATTTAATGTGATCAGTAATACTTCCATGAAGTATTTAATACACGCATATGCATGCATTTAAGATGGGAGAACGCTCCTAAATAATTTGTAGGAGGAAATCCTAGAAAAGTACAGCTAAAGTTTTTCAATTCTAACAACCACTTCTGTCAAGATTGTCAGGGTTTATAAATGTGAGAGAGCACACATTTTTTTTGAAAGCTCTACATTGTTTGATGAATCTGGATGTAAAACTTGATGTGCATCGTGAGAAAGTGAAAAACAACCCAAGCAGTTCACTGCTGGACGCTGACGGCTTGACCATAGTGTTTCCAACCAAACATAAACACCTTTTCAGAATGCGATCAATACCGAGGAAAGACTGCTTGGTACTCTCAATAAAGACAGAGAAAAGGACACTTTGCAACCACAACAGCAACAAACATTCCCGGGTTTAGGAAAGCATGAATGGCTGTTTTAGTCTGTCTGTTTGTTTGTTTTTACCAGTGACAAGTCTTGCTTGATATTTAACGCCCTGTCTTCTGGACAAATATGAAGAGCGTCAATAGTTTGTCTCTGTTCCCTGACAGCATCCCACTCTCTGAATTACCCACAGATCTCTCTTGAAATCCTCCCAGAATAATTTGGTATGATAACAGATACTATAATAAGTTCCTCCTAATTCCTTTCACAAAACCAGTTCAGTCTTCTAATGTGTATTCTCCCTGGACGCAAGAAGTTTCAATAAATGCAAATCTGTTTGATGGCAGCTATGTGGTTGCCATGATGAGGAAACTTTGACAGTTGTGGCAGGAGATGATCCTATTGGGGTAGGCTGGAAAGAGATCATAAAGATATGCTAGATTGTATAAAGCCAAAGAAATGGGCTGTTGCATTTTTCTTTTTTAATACGTGTATTTTGGAGAAATCTAATACAGGAAGGAGCATATTTGAATCCTATAAGCCAACATTATAAACATTCTGATGATACTTAATAAGATTAATTGATAATAGGAAAAGATTGAAAGGAAATAATTTGTTGTACAGTTTTAACACTCAGAACATGAGGTGATGAAGACTACGGTTAAGGACTGCCAACGTGAGTATAAAGAAGTAGAGAGGAAAAGTACTAAGAAAATTATTCTCATAATGACATTTGAGTAGGAGTTGCTTGTGAGACTAAAGTTTGATAATCCAGAAGGTAACAGTTCGTTAATCTGAAACTCAGGCAATGTATTTGGGTTAGAAATACAGATCTTGTTTCTAGCATTAAAGATGTAACAATTACAGTCATTTTATTTTTATGTGACATTTAATTATATTCTAGTCTGAAGGAACCCAGAAGACTATTTTTTCTATTTTCTTTTCTTTTTCTAGAAACTAATTGATGCATTCAATTGTAAGACATGAAGTAAAATTGAATGCAATAACTTATGTCTTCTTAAAAGAGTCATGCAAGTTTAATTCCTGATATTCCTAAGTACAACTCAATTCTGAGGACATTTAAAGTCATTTATTCCTGTTTATGAATCCAGATTGCAAGACTTCCTAGACAGTAATGGTCTTCAGGATTGAATTACTCAGTCAAGTATTCATATCCAAGCAAGTTCTTTAAAATGGTGGGGATCAAATGAACTTAGTATCTACTAAGTGAAGAATTTTTCTATGAAATTGATCAAGTTCTTCTTTCTTTTCCAGAGGACAGTACATATATGGATGAGCATTAGTTGATAATTCCCAAGAAGTAGCTAAAGTAATAAATTTGGTAATAAGCACGGTCCTCCCGTTGTTCATCGGTTTGCTCGAGCAGGCCCAGTAATGTCTCTATCATGAAAATTGTTGTTACTGTGTTTGGCATATCGAATGCGTCACGGGTAGCTTGCCAGGCTCTGCCATGCAGGCGAAATACTCTCAGTAGCTTGCCAGGCTCTCTGAGAGGGCCGGAGGAATCAAACTCGGGTCCGCCATGTTGGCCGCTTGTAAGGCAAACACCCTACAGCTGTTTGGTAATCTGCACTATATTTTCACTAAGTATTCATTTCTACATTTATCTTATTACATTTTTTAAGGGAGCCAAGATCTTGGGAATATATAGACCCTTCGAGAATAAAACTCTAAAAAGATAATAAATCAGATTGAAATGGCAGTTGTTGTCTAATTTTATGCTTCAAAACCATGGACCATATAAAACTATTATTTCCACTTTTTGTTTTTAAATAAGGTTTTTGGATGATGGGAGGGAATGTTCTAATATAATAGATATTCATTACATAACATACTTTATACATACAGTATCTTATTAACTGCCATATAATCTCAATAATTGTTTAACAATTTAATACTGATTTCACTGTTAACATAAACCTAAGAGTAGGTAATAAGTATTGGAATGCTCTATAAATAGGACTTATAAGTACTATGCTTTCATTAATATAGTATGAAAATTAGTGCATGAGCTTATGAGGCAAAGAGTAACTAAAATATTTTCTTGAAAATTTCTAATTATAATAAATTTTTATTAGTATAAATTATGTACACTAATTTATATATTATAATATATGTTTATTAGTATAAAATTATGTACACTAATTTATATTAGTATATATTAATGTACACTATTTATATAAGTATAAATTATATAAATTTATGATGTATAAATTTCATAAGTATTGTAATTTAAAGTTCTTTTTGAATGTAAAAAATTATAATCATCCTTTCCTTTTTTCTCATTTCAAAATTGAAAAGTCCTTTTTTAAAAGTCATGTTTAATAATCACTTTCCCTTTCAAGAATATTCTTTTGAAAAATTGTAGCTCTCTGGTATTGGTCCTTTGTTTTTTACTTGTGATTTTGTTTTAGCTTCTATGGTATATAGTACATTTACGAAATCAGAGTTTCATTAGTGAAGCCTGTGAATCTGCTGTTTATCAAGGAGACTAAGTGAATTTTCTGTACTCTATAGTTTTACAATCAATGCTCAAGGAAGAGATGAAAATTCAACCTAATTTTCTAGATGTTGTTCCCTCTACTAATCTTTAACAATATGATGAAAATAACACAAAATTTATTATTGTTTTCTCTGAAATGTCAAATAGAACATTATCACTTCGCACTTCTTAAACTACTGCAAGATACTTTTGGTAACATATAATTAGTGTGTTAGTGTAATCAGTCACATTAAATGTAAATAAACTGTGGAAAGGTTTTATTTTTTATTTAATGTATGATTCAGTGCTAGATTTCATAAACACAAATTAATACTCTAAAAGATCTAAAAGATTCATATATTTGAACATAAAAGATATTTTTTTATTTTTAAAAACAAAGAAGACTCCAGATGTTTTCCCTATATCATCCTCAGAGATTTAAGTTTTCCTTTATTTCATAGCTAGCCCAACTGAAAAGTGGAAGAGAAAATATATGAATTGCGTTTATCAAAAGTATCATGATTCAGCTTGTAAGTTTATTTAGAAGAAAAATATCAAACATATATAATTTTTAAAATTAATGTAACCATAAAACTACTTAGAATGAAAAGTATAAAAATAAAAGATGTTGGTTTCATGTTATAGTTAGGTAAGGAAATGGAAAAGATGTAGGCCAGAAAAGAAATGGTAGACCCAAAGAGTATAAATATGCAATTTTCAATGTTTTTTCCCTCCTGACTTTTCATAGTGGCAGTGCGGCTATTAATGCTATTCAAATTCTGATTAGTTTTAAACTCAATCTGGAATTATGACACTAAAGAGAAAATAACCTACAGATTCGCATCCAGTGAAAACTGTGTTGCTCTATGGAGATTAATGTCTTGAAGAGGTGGTGCTTTAGAGTTTCTGTTCGCTAATTGTTTCTATTTAATATCATTTAAGGATGTTAATGGTCAATAGTCTTACTTTCCCTAGCAACTCATTGCTGATTCACATACAATACACAGTATTTGGGGAAACTAGACAAAATTCCATTTGCCCTTGATCCTCCTTTTCCTTAACACTTCTCAAGCAATTGCTTTATAATTTACCTATATTAGTCTGATCTTTGTTTCTTACTCAATAAAGGTATGATTTCAAAGGGGAAAAAGTTATTAGGAAAGATCCTGACTGAAACAAATATTAAAACAAGACCCTATGTTTTAATAGCTTTGATAATGTATACCTTTGTGAATAAACTCTGTGAATTTGTAAATTAACAATCATGATTAGATGATCTATATTTGGCATGGGAGTACACAGTGGAGATTACAAGGAACTGTTAGAGTATATATGCATACCAATTTTCTTCTTTGGGTCATTGCAGCACTAATTTTCAAACAGCAGTTGTAGCTTGAGTTCACGATAGGCAATCATGATATTGTAAACACAATAAGTTTATCAGTAGGAAGTTTACTTAGCTTTCAAAATGTTACTAGATGGCTTCCCTCACAGCATGTATGGCAAGAGCACACACTGAATTAAAATCTCTCCAGACTGAATAAAGGAAAAGGAGCAATTTTCCTCAGCTCAGAGAAGTCATAATTTCTTGGATTTCTTAGGTTTTAAATCTACTTAATAATTTAATTACTTTAGTGATAGTCATTTTCCCCCCAATGCTCCATCATGTCATCAGAATGGAATACTTATTGATAGATATTTTCTCAATGATGATACATGAATTATTATTTTGTTTTAAAATTTAATTTGTTTTGCATTTGATGTATTTTGACAGACATTCCTTATTTAATATTACAAAAAAGAATTGATTAAGGGTAAAATCCATATATATTTTCAGACTACAGCGAGGGGCTGTGGAATAAATGGTGTTCATTCTTTTCTTCAAGTTATTTTCATACTTTCAGTGTTTTATGTGTATACAACTTGGAGGGACATGGTCAACTGTCATAGGTCATCTCACTCCAAAACATGTTGGTTGCAACCCGAATCTCCCTCATCTTGCAAGCCCTACTAATTTATTCAGAATTGTAATACAGTGTTTAGTGCTTCTAACTAAAGAATATAGAGCATAAAATTCCAAGAAATTCAGGCAAATAGATGAATGTGAACAATAAAAACTTTAACAAGAAGATATCAATGAAATGGTAGAAATGCACACACAAATATAGTGTAAAAGAAGTAACAACCATGCATGTGTGTGTATATATATTGCTATATAATTACTCAAAAATAAATGAGAAAATATTGATGACATAAAGGCAGTAACATAGATAAAATTTACAAAATTAAAAACTACTATGAAGTCTTGGTTTTTAAAGCTTGTGTTTTCTCTTGGACACTTCTGTGTGTGTGTATGTGTGTGTGTGTGTGTGTGTGTGTGTGTGTGTGTCCACTCACAACTTTCTAAATTTTTTTCAGCAGAAAAAGGAAGAAAAATAAATAGAGAAAGGAAAAGAAAAATACTTTGTAGCTAGCTCAAGAGATAGCTCAAGGATTAGTGTGCATGATTTGATTGTGGAACACTGGGATTCAACTCCAAAGCACCACTTGGAATTATTCAAAACAAACAAACAAAAAAGGTTTGTTTAAAATATTATAACACTAATTATAAATAACAATTTAAAATAAATGGATACATTCTGTTAAAGGATTATGTGAGAAAATGTAGAAGTCAAAAGAACAATGATGCTGGGGCATAAATATATGTAGTCTAATATCTTAATTATACAAGATCCATTATACAAGTTCCAAAGAGAGAAGAAATGACAAATGTAGGGGAGAAGAGTGTTTAAATATCTTTTAAATATTAGAAAAATCAAATTATTCTTTTTCATATTGAGTAATCAAATGCTGACCGACTTCAACCGTGAGTGTGGAAAGGTCGTACTACAGCTGAATCTTACGAAGACAATGTTTATGTGAAAGAGCCTCGTTTCGAACGCTCCATTCGCTCTCAACGGAACCACCATCTCTGAATGCAACAGTTATATATACCTAGGTCGAGAAATCAACATGATGAATGACCTGACACCTGAGTTGCGCAGGAGGAAGAGAGCGGCTTGGAATGCCTTCAAGAGCATTGAAGAAATAACTAAGAAGACAAAGAACCTCCAACTACTAGCACATCTCTTCGATTCCACTGTTCTTCCTGCATTAACATATGCCTCAGAGACCTGGGCCCTACGAAAACAGGATGAGATTCGGGTCTCTCAAAGAGGAATTGAAAGAGCTATGCTTGGAATATCACGATTCACTCAGATGAGAGATAGAATCCGGAGTTCTGATCTCCGACAACGCTCAAGAATCAGGGATGCTGTCTCATTTGCCAAGACATCAAAAATCAGATGGGCTGGACACGGAATGAGGTTTACAGACAACCGCTGGACTAGAGCCATTACTGACTGGATTCCATGGGATGTCAAAAGATCGCGTGGACGCCCACCTACAAGATGGTCAGACTTCTTCGTCAAGACCCTGAATGATCAGTTTGAGGCTCTGCATATTCCTAGAATGAACAGATGCCATTGGGCTACGCTAGCACGCAACAGGGATGAATGGAGACGTTACTGGCACCAAGGTAAAGGTAAAGGACCTCCCGTTGATCGTCGATTTGCTCGAGCGGGCCCAGTAACGTCTCCATTGGAGACTTTGTTGTTACTGTGTCTGGCATATCCAATACTCTCGGTAGCTTGCGGGACTCTCCAAGAGGGGCGGAGGAATCGAACTCGGGTCGGCCATGTTGGCCGCTTGTAAGGCGAATGCCCTTGCTTGAGTAATTCAATAAATAACAGGGGATCAAGTGATCATATTGAGTGGGTCCAATAAGCACCTAAAATGGATTTAAGAGAGACGACAAAATAGTTTGACCAATAAAATATCTGAAGAAAAGCAGAATGGAGGGGGAAGAGGAGTGACAAATATAAAATATTAAAATATATTTTGAGTAAGGCCAGAGATAGCACAAGGGTTAAAGAATTTGACTTGCACATGGTCTACTGTGTTTCAATCCCCAGCACTACATACAGTCCCTGAGCACCACTAGGAATGGTCCAATGTTATGTTATGTATTTAACACCAATATTAAATAAATGTTATGTATTTAACACCAATATTAAATGCATAATAAACTAGAATAATTGAAAGTATCCAAAAGTCATATTGTTAGGGACCACCTAGCTGGAATGACTGTCAACCTCAGCAGTCGGGGGAGAAGGAAGGGAATAGAGGGAAGTAATTTAATTAACTGACCCAGGAAAAGGCAGCCAATTCTGAGCTGCCCCTAAAGTTCCTAACCACCCTAAGGTCCACCAATCAGGGAGTACATCTATTGACGATTGGGGCTCGTGGTAGAAAAGGGGCTCAGAGACATAGGAGCTTGCTGCCTAGGGGGATGGCCCTGATTGATCAGTATCTGGACTCTGCTTGGAGAGATACAAAGCTTTGCTGAATCTTCACATTTGTGTTGCACTTGTTCCTTAGATCACGGACTTAGCAATATGTGTATCTAGAAAAAGAAAATACATTAAAACACTGAATGGGACCGGGAAGATGGCTCAATTCGCATATCCTTTGCATATCTGGTGACCCCAGTCTACCTCCTTGTAGCTTATGATCCCTCTCACGTTTCAAGGAGCAACCAGCCCCAAGTATAAGGCTTGAGGTAGCGCCTGAGCATCTCCGAGTATGTCTTTCTCCGCCAAACAAAAGTAACAAATAAAAAAAGCCCACATCAAACTCTAGCTAGGAAGGAATCTGTCAGTAATTGTTTGAGCTCATGGTGAAAGTTTGAGTTAGAAAAGCAATCTAGATTTGACCAGGAGGATAGAGTAATCTAGAGGAACTTATTTAAAAGCACATCAAAAAATTTTGTGATACATTTTAATCTTTTAACAGGAAGTTGATAATTATGCATGCATGGCAGTTTAGGAATGAGTTAAAACATTCACATAGAATTGCAGCAAATGAAACAGAATAATTATCATGACAATGAAGATAAATATTCCTAAACAAAAGAAATTGAAATCAATTATTCCCTTAGCAATATTGTTTATTTTAGCAAGTAATAATGATATTAATACCAAACTTTGACTTTAATAAACATTTTATGTAACTCTATTGGATTGATATAGATTTGGAAGGTATCTTCATACAAGAGCATACCTGTTTTGAGTTAACTGTACAAGTTGCTAACTCAATCCATATTGGTATTGGGAGAAAAGCCCCATTTGGTCTGCTTTAAAGTGCCACACTAATTTCTGGGCTTGGCCTAGATGGATGTTCCCAGATCACTCAGGAAGCCTGTTGCAATGCATACTTATAGAGGGTCAATGCAACCATGGGACAGGGCGTTTCTGGCAGATGTGCAGTGACAGTTTTACCATTGTACTCACTCAGAAGAAGTGTAACCCTACCTATAGAAAACACATATTTGTTCTGACCACTGTGAGTATGTGACTGTCTGCATTTCTCCCCTGTATGCCAAGCCTATATAAATCATATTGATTGCTTAATAAAGTTGGAACTGCTTTACAGGACCCCTGCTGTGCTCGTATGCTCAATTCTCAGTTGTGGAGGCGGTGGCATAAGAATACACTCTTTTCCCCGACCCTTCTCTTTACAGGCTTGGCTTGGCTCCTCAGGCCTCTGCATGACAGTCCCTTGCAGGTCAAGGGGACCTGCTCGAGAGAGCAGGTTAGAGACCACAACATATTGAATGTTTTTAGGAATTGAAAATCAGGACAGAACTTTATAAAGAGGTCAATTATTCATGTTGTTGAATACCAACTTATCAGCTCAAATAATTGAATGGGGTAGCTTCTGAGTACAAAGATATGAATATTATTCATAAAAATATTTTAGTTTTCCTTGTTTCACTTGATGTATACAATACATTATTTTAAATTATAATTCAAATTAAACTAAAAATTCAACCGAAAGACAAAAGCACTCCTGGAACATTTTAAGATAATTTTGTGATTCCAAGTCTCTGTATTCTCAGTAACTTTTTTTTTTTTTTTTTTTTTTTTTTTTTGCTTTTTGGGTCACACCTGGCAATGCACAGGGGTTACTCCTGGCTCTGCACTCAGGAATCACCCCTGGCCGTGCTCAGGGGACCATATGGGATGCTGGGAATCGAACCCGGGTCGGCCGCGTGCAAGGCAAACGCCCTACCCGCTGTGCTATCACTCCAGCCCCCTTCTCAGTAACTTTTAAGTGAGCTTTTGAACAGAGATAGAGGGACAGGAAGCAGTGCAGACACTCTAGAGCAGAGTTTAAGAAGTAGAGTAGCATATATTTCATGCTTATAGCCTGTACAAGAAGGGAGACATCCACAACATTGGCAACTATCACCTGATCTGCTTATTGTCTGTCTTCTACAAGTTGTTCACTCAAGTCATCCTGAATAGGATTGGCAGAACACCAGATGAAGGACAACCATGCGAGCAAGCCGGGTTCTGCAAAGGATTCAGCACCATCGACCATATCCACACAATAACCAAGCTCATTGAGGTTTCTCGGGAGTTCAAGATGCTGCTCTGTCTAACGTTCATTGATTTAAAGAAGGCCTTTGATTCTCTTGAGACGGAAGCGGTCATTGAAGTCCTAGCCAATCAGGGCATTCAAACTCAATAACTACATCAGGATCCTCTGTGAGCTGTATTACCGATTCATTATCAGGATCTCACCATTCTACAAAGAAGTAATCATTGATGTCAAGAGAGGGGTTCGGCGGGGTGATACCATTTCACCGAAACTTTTCAGTGCCACCCTTGAGAACATCATGCTATGACTGGAATGGGAAGGAATGGGAGTGAAGATAGATAGTCTGCAACTACACCACCTCTGCTTTGATGATGACATTGTTTTAATAACACCAAACATTAGCCAAGTGTCACAAATGCTGGCCGACTTCGACCGTGAGTGTGGAAAGGTCGGACGGACTGTAGCTGAATCTTACGAAGACAATGTTTATGAGAAACAGCCTCATCCCTGACGCTCCATTCACTCTCAACAAAACGACCATCTCCGAATGCAACAGTAATGTGTACCTAGGTCGAGAAGTCAACATGACAAATGACCTGGCACCTGAGCTGCGCAGGAGGAAGAGAGCAGCTTGGAATGCCTTCAAGAACGTTGAAGAAATGGCTAAGAGGACGAAGAATCTCCGGCTCCGGGCACATCTCTTTGATTCCACTGTTCTTCCTGCATTAACATATGCCTCAGAGACCTGGGGCCCTATGGAAGCAGGATGAGAATGCTATTTGGGTCTCCCAAAGAGGAACTAAAAGAGCTATGCTTGGAGTATCACGTTTCATTCAACTGAGAGAAAGAATCTGGAGTTTTGACCTCCATTAATGATCAAGAATCAAGGATGCTGTCTCGTTTGCCAAGGCGTCAAAAATCAGATGGGCTGGTCACGTAATGAGATTTAGAGACGACCGCTGGACTAGAGCCATTACCAACTGGATTCCATGGGATGTCAAAAGACTGCGTGGCCGCCCACCTACCAGATGGTCAGACTTCTTCATCAAGAAGAAGAACATCAAGAACAATCGGTTTGAGGCTCTTTGTGTTCCTAGAACGAACAGACGCCATTGGGCTACTCTAGCACGCCACAGGGACAAATGGAGACGTTACTGTCGCCCGCTCGAGCAAATCGATGATTAATGGGAAGTCAAGTGATCAAGTGATAGACTGTTCTATTTAGAACACTTACTCTTATTTGACCTAAGGGTAAATGACCAAATATAATCTATTTAATTGAAAACAAGCCACTTTTTAATTAAGAAAAAATGAAACAACTATTTTAATGCAGAAATCTTTGAAAAGTGACTCTAAACATGTGTCACTAGACCATGTCGTTTTATTTATTTTGATCCAACTGATCCAAAGTAGAACTTTCATTTTATAATAACTTTAAATTATTTTGCATTGTGGTAAAATGATTTACTTAATATCATCAGAGCTTATTTTTATTTAATCATCACTGTTCTTCTGCTGACATTTCCATACCACTTTCCTTTGGTAATCAATATTAATGCTATTTCAAAGCATGATAAGAAAATAAATCCAAGAATTGTTTTTTTCTAAGGGCTGCCTCCAAGGATCTCTTTACAACGTTAAGACTCTTACAGACTTTCTCTGGTGTGATTCAGTGAGAAGATTAATGAAGTCAAACTCAGAAGCATCTTTTAAGTAGAACTTTCATTTTATAATAACTTTAAATTATTTTGCATTATGGTAAAATAATAATCCACTTTTTCAAACACAAAAATGATTTTTATATTCAATATAGTACTTTATTTCTCTTTCTCCCTTGTACACATACCCACAGATGACAATATTAGTAAATAAATCTATTTTCTTGATGAAGAATATAGACTCATGTCCTCATTTCAGACAATAACACCAGTGGAGTAGGAGCTGCCAAGGACAGGTAAGTGTAGGCAAAAGGTCAATCATAGAATGCATTCAGGGTGTTCTTGAAATGATCATTGTCTCACTTTGTAACTGTGAAATGTATTTTAAATGCTCATGACCTTAAGATAGTGCTCAAAGGTGCTTTGAACTAACATGAGAAAACTAGAGTCTACTGTAATTAGTTTCATTTATTTCACATTATTCTGTGTTTTATATGATATATGTAACGTAATGTCTCAAGTTTAAATTGATCATCCAGAACTTAAGTATTTTCTAATCCAATGATTCACTACAAATTTTACATAGGCATCCCCTTGTTATTTATTATATAATTAACTTCCAATTGCCAATTGGTGACTCAAGATAAATTGAGTTATCATTTCTAGAAAAAGACCCCAGAATGCTGATTATTAGCTGGTTCCTCTGTGAAAATTTTGAAAATCACTATCCAAATCCTGGGTTATTTCTTCCATTTGCTTTACATTTCTCAGAAATAAAAAGAGCCTTATTTCCATTAACCCAGTAATCCACACCTAAAATTTTTATTGAGCAATTTTATTTACCATGAAAGAATTCAAAGTAGTAGACAGTTATAAAACAAATCAGGAAGATTAAGCCCATTACTCCTCAAGCCGAAACATAGAGTTCTTATGTAAAAGAGATTTAGATAGAATCTTTCCGATAATTATAAGAAAGCACAGATATTTGAGTATGTACTGGAATCAATAACAGTAATTGTATTGTTACAAACTATCTGCCCAGATGAAGATTATTTTGTCTTTGACACATTTTTTATATATTCAATTATTGCAACAGAATAATAATTGGGGACAACTTAGTCATCTTTTTAAAAGTTGCTCTTGCATAAGTCAGTCTTACAGGTTGATGGTAACTGTTCCCTATACAAATTTTAAAGGACAAGAAATAACAGTGGGAGAAATAGTTCTAATTTGGAAAACACTTTGAGCTCTTGCCACATTTATACAAGTAGCATTTCATCCAAATTAATCTTTTAGGCTTATAAGTGATTTTTCAAACTAATTCACTTTTTGAACTATAAATGAAGATATGAGGGAACACATAGTTCAATGCTTTTTATGAAGACATGATTTAAATCACACGTGTCACAATAGAGCCAATACAAATTTGGATATACAAGTTTGAGTATAAGTGCCAGATAATACCAGGGGGAAAATTTCTAACATCAAAAACACTTTTTTTAGGCCGGCTAGGGCCCAAATGTTAATAATTATGCTAGATAGATGACTTAATGTTTTTAGCATTCTATAATTATTTCAGTAAAGATAATGCATTGCCATCAGTGTGTGGGGAAACAACTTAATTTAACCTGCATTCTTTAATAGAAGGCAATTAAATTTTCTGTCTTGGTTGCAAATCTGAAAAGCAAGGGGACAATTTTGCAAGCTGGTTGGTTGACTCCATGCTCTAAGTCAGTTAATAAGTTCTTCCTACCATTAGGAAGTCCTATTTGTCACTTTCCACATTTAGATTTCCAGGTGTGCCCTATGGGTTTCAGTTTGTTTAATGCCATAAGCTAAATCTGGAAAATACAGAAATGTGGGAGAATATGGCAAATTAAATTCAGCAAAATGTTATTTTATTGTGTATCTCAACTGGGGATCATGTGCCCTATCCCCTAGGATTCCAAGGAGACCATAGGGGAAAATCATGTAAAAGGGAAGTGGGGGCATGGCTTAAGACTAGGGTAATAACTGATAGTACAGGAAAGTTACAGGAAGAAAACAAGTTTGGGAAGGATCACAGGAATGAAAAAGATTCTGAAATACTACTTTAGAAGATAAAAGAGTAGCTTAATAAGCCTAGATATCTAATTAAATTTAAAAGATTCTTCTGCCTTCAGGAAGATTCTCAGTAAAACCAATACTTTTTAAATTTTTTATTTTATAAGGTAGTTCACAATATTTTATTACAGTTAATATTCAAACACCAATCCCACCATCATTACACCTTCCCACCACCAAATTTGGGCTGTTTCCATCCCAAGCCCCAATCCCTGTTCCAAGGCACTTGAAATAATATATTTTGTATTGTCTGTTATGGAAAAACTGCTTAAAATGTTACAATAGTATCCATAGAGGAGACAGTGTGAAGATTTTTCTATTTTGGCAGGGGCCATTAAGACATTCTTTAGAATATCACTAACATGTTAAAAGTTGAGTGATGTGAGCTTTCAAATATATATATAGGGCCAGAGCGATGACACAGCGGTAGGGCGTTTGCCTTGTGTTCAGCCAACCTGGCAAAGCCAGGTTCAATTCCTCCACCCCTCTCGTAGTGCCCGGCAAGCTACTGAGAATATCTCACCCGCACGGCAAAGCCTGGCAAGCTACCTGTGATGTATTCAATATGCCAAACACAGTAACAAGAAGTCTCACAGCAGAGACATTAGTGGGCCTGTTTGAGCAAACTGATGAACAACGGCAGGACAGTGCTACAGTGATACGTATATATGCATATATATATATATATATATATATATACATATATATATATATATCCTCTATGATTTGTTGCCTACTATTTGAGCCCCATCAAATGTGGTGTGGTATGGATAATGGGCAAGAAGTGTCTTATGATGTGTTGCGCAGCCACATTTGTCCAGAAATACTGTCACTCATATGTGTGAGGCTTGGCTGGAGCACGTGGGGAATGACCTTGAGTGTGGCAGTGGTTGGGTGGTAGCAGGAGGTAGCTTATCGTCGTGACCCCTGTGTCACTCTAGACTTGGGGGGAAACCAGCAGATGATCTCCATTCCTGGTCCCATTGAGCCCAGAGTCCAAAGTCACAAAGTTCCACGTTACCTGGATTTGGTTGGACTTCACTTGTGCCTGAGGCTTAGTCCCAGCATGTGGGAAGTGGCCTTGAGCGTGGTGGTGGTTGGGTTCTGGAGGTTTTTGGTTTCTTGGGCTGGGTCCTTTGGGGCAGGGAGGACTCTCACTAGCCCCCCTCTGGAGTGCCCGTAGTGAAAAAGCCTTGCACAGAGTCTGGTGGCATGGCTATGGAGGGTGTCATGTTGCTCCCTTCCGGGAGAAAAAGCTGTGTGATCTGGATGGTGGCCAATGAAACCAACACATTTTTAAGAATAAAGTTCTAGATCTACTTTTCACAGAAAGGTTTAGATTGGTAAAGACAAGTGCTTGAGACCATCATCACTTGACTTTTCAAGATGTAAGTTGGACTTACATCTAAACACAAGTGTGTTAGACTTAACTATGAAATATGTCCTACAATGTTTTAAATGATTTTATCAGGTGCATATATAGTAGAAAAGAAAAGTAAATAAAAGCAGAGTAAAGAAAACATTCCTTTACTCTTTAAAAACCAAGAATATTATTATCAGATTGTGACTTACATTCCTAGACAGGTATATCGATGAATGACTTTCTATTTTTGACAACTTGGCAGCTGTCACTATACAGAAAGATATTTGTTTAGAGTGGGTTTGCAATTCTCATTCTGAGCCCTGTATTTTATTAATAGGTTCAGCTCTTTTTAATTATACATCTGAATAACATGTATGTAGATAAATACAAAAATTTAGATCCTTTCTTTGAAAATAAAAAAAAGCACTAATGTGGCAGAATGGACATATCTAGATGTCTGGATTATCTCTAAGTCTAAGTTCTGATTTCTCACTTTCATAAGAGTTACTTTAAATGTTACAAATCCCTTTACTAATGGGAGTAGGATTAAGAAGATCATTCATGTCATCCCATGATTTTCTACTGTCTTTTGAGCTACAATTTTGTGATAAATTTTACTTTGAAGAGGCATGAAAATATACTTCTTAAAACACATACAGTTTGGAACCTGATGTTATTTCAATTTATATTCTGGACTCAACTAAATATGAAATAAAATTAACTCCAAAAAATGGTTATTATTCTCACCTACTGCTTAATTATTGCTCCCTTGGATAGTTGTGTAATGACCTGAGCCTCAGCAGCCAGCTACCTACTTGTGTAATAGCTACAACTTCCTGCTGGCTTTCTCTTTCTCTTCTCTGCTGTACCTTATTCTCAATTAAACAGCCAGAGATTTACCTTAAAACGAAAACAGTTATCTCATTGAAAAAGCACAACAAAACCCTCCAATGATTCCTTTACTCAATCAAAATGAAAGGTAATCATTTCCAGTTTTACTTTAATAGTGTCACTATAGTTCGGATGAGGGGACGTGGGTGGTGAGAAGTTGACACTGGTGGTTTAATTGGAAGTTAAATTGGAGGTTAAAGAATGCAGGTTAAATTAAGTTCAGTTACCTTCCACACATTTACACCTAAAATTCTATCATGAGCAACTTTGTAAACTGCTGTGTTAGTAAAAAACAAAACAAAATTTTTTTTAAAAGGGTCTTATCTTCAGTGTCTTTGCCTCATTTTACCAAGTTCTTCTTCCTCCACTAACTTAATAATTTTTTAAGCAATTCATAAATTCTCCAGTTGTGAATATACTCTTTTCTGCTCGGAACAATCTTTAGCATCATATATAAAATCTCACCTCCCTGACAATTTTCAGTTTTGCGTCATAGGTTACCACTCCATGTGGCCGCCTCAGCCAGCCTGTCTAAAATTGCTTTGCTTTCCCAGGCTGTGGACATAGCTCAGCGGTAGAGAGCATGCCTCAAAATGTAAGGTCCAGGTTCTATCTCTGGCACCACAAAAAGAAATAAATACACACATCATCACGTATCCTGTATCACTGTTCATCAACTTGCTCGAGCAGGTAACATCTCCATTCGTCCCAGCCCTGAGATTTTAGAAGCCCCTCCTTACTCATCTTTCCCAACACTGCCATATTGGAGGCACAATATTTATATTATCTAGGACTCAAATTGAAACTTTAGGTTGGCAAAAGTTTTTTTTTCTTTGTCTTTCCCCCCTTTTTTGTTGATGCGAAATACCTTACACGTAAAACACTGCCTGGATATTCTGTGCTTTGTGGCAAAGTGGCAGGTGCACAGGCCTTATACTTAGAAGGGCAGCTACACATTTTGGGTTTGATCTCTGCATTTGCTATCTTGAAAGGTAATTCAATCATGTTCTTACTGGTTGTCTTCAAATTTGCATTCTGCAAGTGAATTTCAATGGAACAACAGAGTTTGTGGCTGGAATTTGGAGACTGAGCCTCATGGACCTACCTTTTGCCTTGTCCTGACAGTTTCTTAGCTCATCACACCCTTGACCCTGAGGAGTCCAGATTCTTTCTGGTTGCCCTATGTTGCCCTCTGTCCTTAACATCATGAGTAGAACATGGCGACAGTAACTTACCTTTATATATATATATATATATATATATATATATATATATATATGCATTTGGGAGATGATTTTGTGGAACTGAGTCACTTCCTCTGCTCCATCAAGTGCCAAGGACTGAAATAGTATAGACTCTTTTCATAAATATCTGCATTTTACAGCCATCAACTTCTATTTACATCTATTTCTTTCTCTCCCCAGGTTAGACAATGACCTACCTGGTGTTTGGCTAGTTCTTTCTTCCCAGTTATCCAAAGCTTCAAGATTAGCTTCTCTTTTTCTCAGTAGCTCTGTGGATTTCTAGTATTATTTGGTGTTTTGTACTTCCTTTTCTTTGTTGAAGTATGCCTTAAATGCCACATTTATTTCATAGGAATAATAATTTATGAATTTTTAATGAAAACACATTATCAATTGAAATTATTAATGTCATAAGGTATCTCTACTACAGATTTACAAAAAATTATCTGTTTTTCAAAGATATTTACCTTTTTAAGGAAGTATTTTATAATTTATAAGCTATATACATTTTTGTATCCAGTTATTACAGAAAACATAATTTCTTCTATATATTTCTTTTATATATATACATATATAAGAAATTATGTTTTAGGAAACTCTGGCATATATATATATATATAATCAAACCTTAATCAAACCTTTACAAATCCTAGTCAATTTTGAAGAACATGGAAACATTTTTTAAAAGGCATCTTTAAATTTTAAAAAGTATACCAACAATTAGACCAACTATTTTTCTCCTCCACTACACACCAAAGTTAAATTTAAATATTTGACAGTGGGCCCTTTGATGATAGAATATGTAGATTTTGATTTAGAATTCAAAGGTAAATTAATGTGTTATTTTATTCTGGTCAATTTTCTGTGGGGTCTTTTATACATAGCATAGACGGTTTGTGCTTCACACCTGTCTCCATGTGAAAAAATAATTGGATAAAATAATGAGTAGAAAAATGAAGGGAATAAGTAGGGATAAAATAAAGCATTGAAAAAATTTTCTTGGAGAATGAAACAAGAAAATACATCCTGTTATCTGAGTCATTAGCCTTTATTTCTGGATCAATCACCAAATTAAAGACAAAATAGTATTTCTAATGCTTAATCTATTTTTTAAATCATATTGCAATATTCAAAATTTATTTCCATATAACTTATTGACATAAAACATCTTTTTAATTGACACAAAGTCAGTTCTCTAAGTACATTTCTATTCATTGGTATTATAAATGGATTATAGAAAATAGTAAAAGTAAAGTAAAGGCCCTCCCGTTGATCATCGATTTGCTCGAGCGGGCCCAGTAACGTCTCCATTGGAGACTTTGTTGTTACTGTGTCTGGCATATCGAGTACGTCACGGGGAGCTTGCCAGGCTCTGCCGTGCGGGCGAGATACTCTCGGTAGCTTGCCGGGCTCCCCGAGAGGGGCAGAGGAACCGAACTCGGGTCGGCCATGTTGGCTGCGTGCAAGGCAAACGTCCTACTGCTGTGCTATCGCTCTAGCCCCATAGAAAGCGATAGCACAGCGGGTAGGGCGTTCGCCTTACAAGCGGCCAACATGGCCGACCCGAGTTTGATTCCTCCGCCCCTCTCGGAGAGCCCGGCAAGCTACCGAGAGTATTTGATATGCCAGACACAGTAACAATAGAAAATAAAAAATAATTTAAAAAATAAAATTCCAAAATACAGAATAGTTATAAAAAAACCAACAAAAATTTCAATTACAAAAAAATTTGTTTGCTAGCCGTTTAATCTTCAAAACACGTTTATCATGCATTTTTAAATAGAGTAGTTAGAAATTGTAGAGAGTTAACAAACTTTGAAGCTAAACCAAAAAATAAGAAAAGAACAAAAAGAAATATTAGAGTAATAACAACTGTCATGTATAAGTAGAGCTGCTCAAAAGTGCCAAATAGGAAAATGGAACTCTAGCAATACATACTCAGTGACAACAATAAAAGGTGATTGAAAAGCATAGAACTGCACTGCACTGCACTGTCCTCCAGTTGTGCATCGATTTGCTTGAGTGGACCCAGTAATGTCTCCATTGTGAGACTTGTTGTTACTGTGTTTGGCATTTGAGTATGTCACGGGTAGCTTGCCAGACTTTGCCGTGCTTGAGTACCTCACGGGCAGCTTTCCAGGGCCTGCTGTATGCAAGGCAAATGCCCTACCGCTGTGCTATCGCTCCAGCCCATTGAGAAACATAAAACCCTGGATTCTTGGTCTAAAACAGAGTGAAATCAAATAGTTAATCAGGGAAACTATGGGGGAAACAATGTCTTCCACATGTTACAGGAAAAATGAGAGACAAGTAAGAATTATATTAATATTTCATTTGTTGAGCATAAAACTAACAATAACATCCTTATGTTCACTGTTTGCCAAAAGCTATTAATAGTATTAAATATGTTATGTCTTTTAATATATAGAAAACCACATGAAAGACTATTCTCCACTGTTTCTATATTTTTGCCTGAGGTTCAGAGGGGTTAATGAATTGTCTTAAATTTACACGGCTATTAATCTCAGAGTTGGAGTCCTTAATAATGACATTGTGCAAACTAAGAGCTAGATAAGAGAAAATGATGAAACACAAGCTTGAGGAAGTTAAATCCCAGGTTAACAAATTTTTGCAAAAAAAGAATTCTATTAAAAGTAACTTCAATATTATTTTAAATTGTCGAATAAAATTCTGTCTCTGAAAAGATTAAGAAGAAGGTTTGGTGTGATGAAAAAAGTAGCACTGAGTGAAAATAAAGTTGACTGGGCAGCAGGGTGAGAAATCTGTGGGAGGCTATATAATTCCTACTTATGCAAGCTGTGTATTTTTATATTATAGTTTGACATCTTTTTCACATTTCAATTTGCATGAATTTTGGAGTTTCAATTTAATGAAAAGGCATATTTAATCTTGCAGAAAAAGAAAAAGGGCAATAATTATTTTTATGTCTCATCCAAATATCACAGACTATACTGTCTAGAATCTAAATGAATACTTAAGTAAATAACACTGTAAATCTTTCAAGAAATATGAGTTATGTAGATCTTTAAAGCAAATAGTGTGGCTTTCAGAATTGATGATGTATCACTATACAGCACTTGGAAAGAAGTAACTCATTTTCCTCCCAACTGTTGGATAAAATACCACTTTATACTACTTCTGATGTTTTCCTGACATTCACTGAAAATATCTGTTGGAGCAGTGGCTATCAGAATACTTGTGTGTGTGTGTGTGTGTGTGTGTGTGTGAGTGCTGCTATTTGATTTAATTATATTTTTGGTAACCTCTTTTAATTAAGAAGATAACTGGTATATAATGATTAATATGTTAATTGTATTGTTAAAATGGTAGTAAAAAAACTACTTTTTTATTCTCCAATTTTATGATTTCAAAGTCATATCAATTATGATACACACATGATATATTTAATGTCCACATTTACAAATAATCTTAATTATAGGTACCTATTATATCGGAGATTAATTATTACAATAATAAACAAATTCATGGATTGCCTGCCATTTGTTCTATATAAAATCTTTGATACATTATCTCATTTAAGCATCTTTCAGGTTTTACTATTATTAGCTCTATTTTATAAGTAATATCTGAAATCCTTGAGAGTTTTATTATTTAAAGTCATAGAAAAAATAAATTTGCATTAGAAATCTATTTATAAAGGCATACTTATTCCAATAAATTTAATGTCTTTTTATTCTAATTCATTTATTAACTATATCACATTATGTTATATAAAATTGTATTTACTTAAGATAGTTCAGGTATCAGGACTGGAACAATAGTACCATAACTAGGGCATTTATCTTTTAGATAGTGCGGGTTTAATCCCCAGCACCCCATATGAATTCCAGGTCTGCTAGGAGTGATCCCTGAGTGCAGAGCCAGGAGTAAGTCCTGAGCCCCTCTTGGTGTGTTCCCCCAAAATTAAATAAAAAGATAGTTCAGAATGTAAAAATTGCTGTTTATTTTTATAAACAGTGATATTTATGTAACAGAACAGCTATCATTTTATTAGTTGCTTTACATCAGATTTCCTTCTAGTGTAGTATTCAGTAAAATAGTTTTATAGTTTTCCCTAGTCTTTGAATATATTTTTACATGTTTCTTTTTTACAACAATATTTTATGGTATCCTAATTTCTTTGAAAGATTGCCATTGTCTAAGCCAGATGCTTTCCTTTCATTTGAGTGATGCTAAAAAGAAACACAGGAGCATGATGACTAATGCTTACTGTAGACAAGGAGGTTCTTACATTTTAACTTGATTTCTTTTCAGAAGGAAAAATAAACTTTCATTTCTTTCATTTGTTATAGGCATTTGATAATTTTACATATTCACAATTGACTCGTTATACTCTTCTTTAACAAACAAGTGTTACAGAATGCACATTACGACAATTTCTTTTTAATAACTTTGTTCTTTTCTAGTCACTTTTTTTTTTTGCTTTTTGGGTCACACCCGGCGATGCACAGGGGTTACTCCTGGCTCTGCACTCAAGAATCACCCCTGGCGGTGCTCAGGGGACCATATGGGATGCTGGGAATCAAACCTGGGTTGGCCCCCTCCAAGGCAAACACCCTACCAGCTGTGCTATTGGTCCAGCCCTCTAGTCACTTTTATTTATGAATCTATGTACCTATCTAGAGTCTCTCTTTATTTCTCTCTTTTTTACCCAATCACTCCTCTGATTTCTCATGGCACCATTTCTGTGGAATTATATTTACTATCTAGAATAGATTTTGATGAGTATTTTATAATTGTTTAAATCACTGTCACTGTCCTCCCATTGTTCATTGATTTGCTCGAGTGGGCCCAGTAACATTGTGAGACTCATTGTTACTGTGTTTGGCATATTGAATATGTCACAGGTAGCTTGCCAGGATTTACCGTGTGGGTGAGATACTCTCGGTAACTTGCCGGCTCTCTAAGAGGGGCAGAGGAATCGAACTCAGGTAGACTGGGTCGGCCGCATGTACAGCAAATGCCCTACTTGCTGTGCAATCACTCCAGCCCAATTGTTTAAATATATTTTATAAATGTTTTAGGAAAAGGTGATAGCTGATCTTCCTCTGAGTCCCAGTATATCTAAGAATGTCTTTCACTTATGAAGTTGTGATTAGTAAAAATCAAATTTAGCTTATGAAAGAAATTGCTGACCTATTTAGTTTACTACAAAATTTTTAAGTGTTCAAAATTTTAGAGGATAATAGTATAAATAATTTAATTCTATGCCTTTTCTTAGGTTATCTAAATTTAATTAACACCTTTCTTTCATGTATATTGGATTCTCTACTTTCAAAATATCAAGAAAACCAACTCAAGAACAAAATAAAGGACGAGGAAAGGTTTTCTACATATCAACTTACCTTTAATAAAAATTCCAGAGATTCCCGCCTGAAGCCCAGTGGGGAAAGTGCCCGTCCATCTCTGGGGGACCGAACACCAGTCCGTCCGCTCCTCCCATCCAGGTGGGTCGGGGGCGTCCAGCCAGGAAGTGCTCCTACCCCCCCAGCCGTGCCTCAGATTCCCGCCTGAAGCCCAGTGGGGAAAGTGCCCGTCCATCTCCGGGGGACTGACCACCAGCCCGTCCACTCCTCCCCTCCAGGTGGGTCGGGGGCGTCCAGCTGGGAAGTGCTCCTGCCCCCTCAGCTGCGCCTCAGATTCCCGCCTGAAGCCCAGTGGGGAGACTGTAGACCACCCTTCCTCCATTCCAGGATCCTAGGTGGGTGTCGCCTGGGACAGGCTCGGGACGTGGCCACCAGGAAAGGGACGTGGCCTCTTAAAAGTGGGCGTGGCCTTCTCCTTGGCGGGCGGCTGTTATATCACTCACATCAAGCACTCAGGACTCCCATCCCACAACTTGCTGCCTAATACCAACCAAAAATTTCCCACCTCTTCTAGTGTAATCCAACAAGAACCCACTCGCCTTCTCAAGTTCCAACAAAGACCTGTTTGAAAACAGCTGTATAAATTCATTTCCAAATAGCACCTCCTCCAAAAGTTTCACTCAATGTCTGTTATAAAACAAAGAATAACGCCTGACTGAGAAGAACGTCAAACTCAGAAACGTAGAAGGGTGCCTACCATCGACAAAACCTTATCAATAATCCCTTCCCACTATAAGAGGGAATAGTATAATCTGTGCCGGACGGGAACCGAGGCCCATTGTTTGGCAACAAAACTGAATGGCTCCTGTCAGTCTCTCCTCATTCAACTAGGTACAGCCTGCCCCACGGCTTGAGACTCCCCCAGGGAATGCGCAGCTAGCTCGATCCCCTAGAATTGCCGGTTTTCTCCCTTGACCTGCGCAGGACGGGAACTGAGGCAACATCAGATCCCGCGTCAACAAAGATGAAGGGATCCGGGAACTCTCTCCTCACTCAACCAGAATAGTAACGGTGAAGGTGAAGGACTAAAGCACACTGGTCACAAGGGTAAAGCAACGCAAAAGCCCACCAAACTTTCTTATTGAAGAGCCTAGCCCAGAAGACACCAACAGTATTGTAGTATTAGACAACCTCTCTGACAAGGAATACAGAAGGGAGCTACTTAGGATGCTTAGGGAACTAAAAGAAACAATGGAAAGCAATGCCAATAAAAGACAAGAGGATTTGAAGGCAGAAATGAGAAAAATGCAATCGGAAATGTCGGACCTGAAAACCCTGGTAGGCGAATTGAAAACCTCAGTGGAAGGCCTCAGAAGCAGAGTAACAGCTGCTGAGAACAGAATCAGTGAGCTTGAAGATGAAGTTCAGAGACTCGCCAGAAAAGAGCAGAAAATGGAAAAGAGACTCACAGTTCGGGAACAGATGGCAAGAGAATATCGTGATGAAGCCAAGAGGGGTAACATAAGAATTATTGGAGTCCCAGAGGGACAGGAAGAAAACCCTGATGAAGAAGAAACTGTCAAAGACATCATTACTACAACATTTCCAGAGCTGAAGAAAACTTGTGACAACATTCCGGAGGCCCGAAGGGTACCAGCTAGAAGAAATCCGAACAAAAAATACCCCAAGACACATCCTGATCAAAATGACCAAAACTTTAGACAGAGACAAAATTCTGAAAGCAACAAGATCAAAGAAAGAAATCTCTTACAAAGAAGCATCCTTAAAATTCACAGCTGATTTTTCTAATGAAACCCTCAGGGCCCGAAAACAGTGGTGGGACATAGTGAAAAAACTCAATGAAATAAATGCCTCCCAAAAATACTTTTCCCAGCAAGACTCTCATTCATAATAGAAGGAACAACACACAGTTTCACAGACAAACAACAGCTCAGGAACTTCATAGACTCAAGACCATGGTTACAAGTACAACTAAATGGGCTACTTTAAGACAGGACAGGCCCCTCAAATACACCTAATTTCAAGAGAACAATGGGACAAAATCCCATAACAATAATCTCTCTCAATGTCAATGGGCTAAACGCACCAATTAAAAGACACAGAGTGGCAGGATGGATTAGAAAATTGAACCCAACATTCTGCTGCCTGCAAGAAACACACCTTAATAGTCAAAGCAAACACAGACTCAGAGTCAAAGGCTGGAAAACAATCCTACAGGCAAACAGCTCCCATAAAAAAGCTGGGGTAGCCACCTTAATATCAGACCACATCGATTTCAGAGTGAAGAAGATCATAAGAGACAGTGAAGTCCATTTCTTAGTGATCAAAGGATCTGTACAACAGGAAGAACTTACAATAATAAATGTATATGCACTTAATGAGAGGCCAGCAAAGTACTTAAAACAACTACTCATAGATTTGGAAAGAGACATCAATAGCAACACAATACTAGTGGGAGACTTCAACACCGCTTTGTCACCTCTGGATAGATCAACCAGACTCAAACTCAGCAAGGACATACTTAATCTGAGGGAAACAATGGGAGAAAGGGACTTAGTAGATATATACAGGACACTTCATCCTCAAAAGGCTGAATCCACATTCTTCTCAAGCGTACATGGAACATTCTCCAAGATAGACCACATGCTGAGCAACAAAACATACCTCCATAAAATTAAGAAGATAGAGATTGTATCAACAATCTTCTCAGACCACAATGTGCTGAAATTAGAAGTAAATCACACACAAAAACAGAAAACTAAATCAAACACCTGGAAATTAAACAGTGCGCTATTGAACAACGAGTGGCTTAGAATGGAAATCAAAGAGGAAATCAAAAGATTCCTAGAAACGAATGAAAATGAGGACACGAGTTACCAAAACTTATGGGACACAGCAAAAGCTGTCTTAAGAGGAAAGTTTATAGCTCTACAAGCATTCCTAAGAAAGGAGGAGCGAGCACACATAAGTAAACTAACCTCACAGCTTAAGAGCTTGGAGAAGGACCAACAAAAGGAGCACAACCCGAACAGGAGGAAGGAAATAATAAAACTCAGAGCAGAGATTAACGAGATGGAAACCCAAAAAACAATCCGAAAGATCAATGAAACCAAGAGCTGGTTCTTTGAGAAAATTAACAAGATCGATAAGCCTCTAGCAAAACTCACAAAGAAGGGGAGAGAGAAAACCCTAATAAACCGAGTAAGAAATGAAAAGGGGGTCATCACAACAGAAACTACAGAAATTCAAAGGATCCTCAGGGAGTACTTTGAGAAGCTTTATGCCACAGAACATCAAAACCTTGAGGAAATGGATAAATTCCTAGACTCCTACAGACTCACAAGGCTGAACCAAGAAGACCTGGAATACCTGAACAGACCTATCACCATCAAGGAAATTGAAATGGTAATAAAAAGTCTCCCCAAGCACAAAAGCCCTGGCCCGGATGGATTCACTAGTGAATTCTTCCAAATCTTTAACGAAGACTTACTCCCAATCCTCTTTAAGCTTTTCCATGAAATTGAAATATCAAAAACACTTCCGAATAGTTTCTACAAAGCGAATATCACACTGATAGCAAAAGCAGACAGAGATACCATAAAGAAAGAGAATTACAGGCCGATATCCCTGATGAACACAGATGCAAAGATCCTCAACAAACTACTAGCAAATAGAATCCAACTACTCATCAAAAAGATCATACACCATGACCAAGTAGGATTCATCCCAGGGATGCAAGGATGGTTTAACATTCGGTAATTAATCAACATAATCCACCATATCAACAAAAGAAAAGATAAAAAGCATATGATTATATAAATAGATGCAGAGAAATCATTTGACAAGGTCCAGCACCCTTTTATGATGAAAACCCTAGCCAAAATGAGTATAGAGGGGACTTTCCTCAACATAGTTAAAGCCATCTACCACAAGCCTACAGCAAGCATCATCCTCAATGGGGAAAAACTGTGAGCCTTCCCTCTAAGATCAGGGAAGAGACAAAGATGCCCACTCTCTCCACTGCTGTTCAATATAATACTGGAAGTACTTGCAATAGTGATTAGGCAAGAAAAAGATATTAAGGGCATTCAGGTAGGAAAGGAAGAAATCAAGCTCTCACTATTCGCAGATGATATGATACTCTACTTAGAGAACCCAATAACCTCCACCAAAAAACTCCTAGAAACAATAGACTCGTATAGTAAAGTTGCAGGCTATAAAATCAATACCCAAAAGTCCATGGCTTTCCTATACGCAAACAGTGAGAGAGAAGAAAGCAACATGAAAAAAACAATCCCGTTCACAATTGTGCCCCAGAAAATCAAGTACCTAGGAATCAGCTTAACTAAGGAAGTAAAGGACCTGTACAAAGAAAACTACAAAACGCTACTTCAGGAAATAAAAGAGGACATGAGGAAATGGAAATATATCCCCTGCTCATGGGTCGGGAGACTTAACATTGTCAAAGTGGCAATACTACCGAAAGCATTGTATAAATTCAATGCAATTCCTATAAGGATACCCATGACATTCTTCAAAGAAATGGAGCAAACACTCCTGAAATTTATATGGAACAATAAGCCCCCACGAATAGCTAAAGCAATTCTTGGGAAAAAGAAAATGGGAGGAATCAACCTCCCTAACTTCAAACTCTACTACAAAGCAGTAATAATTAAAACAGCATGGTACTGGAACAAAAGCAGAACTGCAGACCAATGGAACAGGGTTGAATACACTGACATCTCCCCTCAATCATATGATCATCTAATCTTTGATAAAGGTGCAAGAAATGTGAAGTGGAGTAAGGAAAGCCTCTTTAACAAATTGTGCTGGCATCACTGGATGGCTACATGCAAAAAAATGGGCTCAGAACTCTGCCTAACACCATGTACAAAAATAAGATCAAAATGGATTAAAGACCTCAACATCAGACCAGACACCATAAGGTACATTGAAGACAAAGTTGGCAAAACCCTCCATGACATTGAGGCTAATGGTACTTTCAAAAATGCCACGCCACTGGCCGAGCAAGTAAAAACAGAGATAGATAAATGGGACTATCTTAAACTAAGAAGCTTCTTCACCTCCAAAGAAACAGTGACCAAAATACAAAGACAATCTACAGAATGGGAAAGGATATTCACCGAATACACATCTGACAAGGGTTTGATATCAAGGATATATAAAGTACTGGTGGAACTCCGCAGGAAGAAAATATCCAACCCCATCAAAAAATGGGGCAATGAAATGAACAGAAACTTTCTCAAAGAAGAAATCCGAATGGCAAAAAAGCACATGAGAAAATGCTCTACATCATTAATCATCAGGGAGATGCAGATCAAAACCACAATGAGATACCATCTCACACCTCAGAGACTTGCCCACATTCAAAAGAACAAAAGCAACCGATGCTGGTGCGGATGTGGCCAGAAAGGGACACTCCTTCACTGTTGGTGGGAATGCCGACTAGTTCAGCCCTTTTGGAAAACAGTATGGACGTTTCTCAAAAAATTAGAAATTGAGCTCCCATTTGACCCAGTGATACCACTCCTGGGAATATACCCCAGAGAGGCAAAAATGTGTAGTCGAAGTGACATCTGCACTTGTTTGTTCATTGCAGCACTCTTTACAATAGCCAGAAACTGGAAGAAACCTGAGTGCCCAAGAACAGATGACTGGTTAAAGAAACTTTGGTACATCTACACAATGGAGTACTATGTAGCTCTTAGAAAAGATGAAGTCATGAAATTTACATACAAGTGGTACAATATGGAAAGTATCGTGCTAAGCGAAACGAGTCAGAAAGAGAGGGATAGACATAGAAAGATTGCATTCATCTGGGGGATATAAAGCAACAAAATATGAGATCAATACCTAAGAATAGCTGAGATCAACACCAGGAGGATTACTCCATAGCTTAGAGGCTAGCCGGGTATTCTAGGGGAAAGGGCAGTTCAGATAGAGAAGGGAGCACCAAATAAAGGGTGTTTGGAGGATCCTCCCAGGAGGGGAAATGCATGTTGAAAGTAGACTATGGACTGAACATGATTGCCACTCAATGCCTCTTTTGCAGACCACAACACCCAAAAGGAGAGAGAGAACAAAGGGGAATGCCCTGCCACAGAGGCAGGGTGGGAGGGGGGGTGGGGGGAAATGGGCACTGGTGGAGGGATGGGTATTTGATCATTGTATGACTGAAACCCAAGCACAAAGATTTGTAAACCTACAACTGTACCTCATGGTGCTTCACTAATAAAAAAAATTCCAAGTATCAGAGCTGAAGAGAAAATAATTTAGTTCCCCCAAACTACCAAGCCTGAATTGTAGTCTAACATTCTGAGTTTAACATTTCTTAAACATTCTTTGTATAAGAAATTGTGTATGAGGAATTTGTTAAATAATCCTTGCCTTAAGAATGCGTTCCAGGGCCTAGATAGATAGTACGTTGGGTAACGCACTTGACTTGCATGCTTCTGACAGGTTTGATCCCAGCATCCCATATGGTTTCCTCAGCCCTGTCAGGAATGATCCTTGAGCACAGATCCAGAAGTAACCCCTGAGCATCTCTCTCCCTCTGTCTGTCTGTCTGTCTGTCTGTCTCTCACACTCACACACAAACACACACAAACACACATTGCAAGTCTCTGTAATACATAGATTCCCACTTTTCTTCAACTTAGCAAGGCTTTTATTTGTACAATTTCCCAATATTTTTTTATCCACATCATATTTGCTCTTTTCCACACTTTTTCATCACCTAGAGAAACTGTGTTGTCAAAAGATTTTACTATTTTCATTATCGATTTTTGAAGGAGGATTCTCCCAGAGTTCAGGGGACCCTCAGATGACAATTAGGATAATTAGGATGTCATTGTCACTGTCCTCCCATTGTTCATCGATTTACTTGAGTGGGCACCAGTAACATCTCCATTGTGAGACTTGTTGTCACTCTTTCTGGCATATCGAAAATGTCATGGGGAGCTTGCCAGGCTTTGCTGTGCAGGTGGGATACTATTGGTAGCTTGCTGGGCTCTCCAAGAGGAATGGAGGAATTGAACCCGGGTCGGCCAAATGCAGGGCAAATGCCCTACCCTCTGTGCTATCGCTCTCTCATTAAGGATGTGTGTTTGAATATTAGGAAATAAAGATACAGAGCTACTAAGCATTTCTGGTGCCAGAGTATTACCAGGAGCAGCTTGGCTGTGCTCATAGTCCTCCAAGAATACATGTGGAGGTGCTCAAGGCAGGCTATATATTACAGGGTGGAACTTGGATTTCAGCACCTTATGTCCTTAATCACTGAGATATCTTCCTGACCTCATATATTATCTCTTTAAATGAATTTTAACTCTGATTAAAATTTCTGTTTGCTTCATTTTTGGGTTGCATTTTTGCCATTTAATA
Organism: Sorex fumeus; assembly: GCF_029834395.1. Classification (NCBI taxonomy): domain Eukaryota; kingdom Metazoa; phylum Chordata; class Mammalia; order Eulipotyphla; family Soricidae; genus Sorex; species Sorex fumeus. Next base: position 21,661,922 of record NW_026606091.1, on the reverse strand, counting down.
TGCTAATAACTGTGTCATATAACTTTTTGTCATATTAATATACTAATAACTTTGCTTTCTTAGTTATTTTCTTAATGATTTAAACAAAGAGAGGGGTGTGGGAATAGGTATAAATGGATTTGGATACTGATATTTATGTAGATAAGCATCTACTTAATATACATTCTTAGAAAAATGTATAATTATATTAAAGAGAACTTAAAGGCTCAATTTATTTATTTGAAACTCAATATTTTAATGACATACTCATACTTTTACCTAAATATTTTTCAATAATATTCACTTACATATATTATACCTATATTTAATTGCTTTTATAATTTAATTTTCTATATAAAAATCTATTTTAGCATACTTCCATGTTAGTGTTTTCTACAAGCACATGTTCTTTAAGATCTTTGGTATATTCAACAAAATATTTGGAAAATTTCTTTCAGAAAAATGCTTCAAAATATTGAATTAAGGCCAGCTGCCCCCCACGAGCGGCTCTCCGGCAGGGCCACGGCCCCGGAGGCACAAGGACTTAGCACAGAGAGCCACCCGCTTGGAGCAGAAAAGCAAATGGACTATGTGTTAAACTGCGCCAGCATGCCTGCCCGGAGGGGAAAGGGTGTTGACCCACTCGCCCGCTCCTCTCTGGAAAGAAAGATGGCGGCCGCACGGGAGCCTTGTGGACAGCAGGTTTGAGCCGGGGGTGGGAGCGGCAGGGACCTCATGGGAAGGGGGGCATAATGGGCCGTCCTTCACACGCCCGACCGAGGTCGCCAGCTGCCCCCCACGAGAGGCTCTCCGGCACGGCCAGGACTCCAGAGCACAGAAACCAATCTCTTAACTATCTAACTTTTAATAGAAATTCCTCCAGGGTTAATAAGTAAAATAGCAGAAATCCAAAACCACGCGGCCGCTATTGCAGCCGCACGACATCATTTTATTCTTAAACCAAGTTGTAGAAAGCAAATCATTTCACAATGCTGTTTCATCATGTCTGATTGGGGGGAGGGTCGTAAACTCTAAACAATAATTGTGCATCTTCTATCGAAACAATGTATCTAGTCAAAGTAGATAGAGTATTAACTAGAACTCATCTGCCTCACAGGAATTGGGAGGGGTGGGAGGTGGGGTTCTATTGGGGTTCGCGGTTAAAAATAAGTATTGGTAAAGGGAAATGTGTTTGATATTTACATGACTGAGACCTAAACCCGAAAGCTCTGTAACTTTTCCCAAAGTGATTTAATAAAGAAATAAATTTAAAAAAATAAAATAAATAAAATAAAATAAAATAAAAATTATTTTAAAAAATATTGAATTAATATGCTTTTATACAGATCCATAATAACATACGGAACTTTTCTTCAGATTACTAGCATCATCCCCTTGAAGACCTGGGAAGCGCTGGAGATAAGTGCTTTCCAAAGACATATGTAGGGTTCAGTTTATCTCATGAAATCTATATAGGCACTGATATGCATGCCTACCTTTGCTTCACAACTGCCAACTTTGTTGATCTTAGACTTTATACCAGATTTAAATGCCACAATTTGACTACCCAGACAGTTCTCACAATGATATTAAACTGAATTCATCTTTATAGTCTCTTGGGTCATGCTTAGTTGTTCTGTATCACTGGATGAATTCTAACAGTAGAACTAACTTCTTAAGTGCTATTCATGGTCCATACCCCCATTTACCAGTATGAACTTGTGTTGTCTATGGTAATTATCACGGATGGCATAATGTGCACACATTTATTTAGAAGCAGTAAATTATAGCTTAAATTATTTTATTCAAAAAGGCAACTATGAAGAAAAGTCACTGTTAGGAATAGAAAAACATTTCTAAAAAGTAATGCTTAAAAAAACTAACTTCTACCATTTGCTTCCTCTATTTCAGTCACTCCTTTCACTTATCCACTAAAATAGGTGCACTTAGGAAGAGTTTCCTTTCTTTACTGACATGCTCTCATATGTGTTAAAAATGACTTTTTGTATTCCTTCTCTCTATTCTAGGAAATCATTGATGTTCTATTTTAAGACTGACCTAGATATAGTCATCTTAACTTGTAACTACTACTTTTTGAGGAGTGGGAAGGCTGTTTTCATGACTGAGTTTAGTTAGGCTCATGCTGTCACATATTTTCAGAAAAGATTGCTTTCTTCTGATGTTCAAGAGTTTCCTGAAAATTTTTAATTGCAGAAGGTCTATAGTTTAAAATTGTTTTTCTAGCTACATGGTTCTGTTCGTTCTCCTCATGGTTTGGAAAATCTGGATGAATAAGCAGAAAGAAAAGAGGATCTGTCCATCTATCTATCTATGCATTTTTTCTGAAAGGATTGGGAGCGATAGCACAGCAGGCAGGTTGCCTTTCACACAGCCAACATGGCCAACCCAAGTTCAATTCCTTCGCCCCTCTCGGAGAGCCTGGCAAGCTACCTAGAGTATCTCATCCGCACGGCAAAGCCTGGCAAGCTCCCTGTGACATATTCGATATGCCAAACACAGTAACAAAACAAGTCTCACAATGGAGACGTTACTGGGCCCGCTCGAGAAAATTGATGAACAACGGGAGGACATTGACAGTGAACATACTTTAGATAAATGACAAATATATACAGTGGTCCATAGATCTTAAGAATGAGAGAAAGTCTTGAGTACCTAAAGCAAAATGAATAGTCAGAAGACGGAATCAATAAGAGATCTCCCTTACTGAAAGGCACAAATTTATTCATGTACCTTTTAAAAATCAGAAAAAGCAAAGTATGTATATAATACTGTGGTTGCCCATACATTTCTATTGGAATTTGAAAAATCTGGTATCAATTTTCTAATAGCAATATGATGACAGGTATTTCAGTGTTTTGTTTGCATCTTTGCTTTATTCTCAATATTCTTGGCAGACTTCATTGTTTTACTGCATCAATCTAATTAAAACAATGAAGTAATTGTGAATATCTGTGATACTACACTGTATAGAAATTAAGAAAAATGTTGGCATTGTCAAGATCCATATCAAAAATATTTGTTGCAATATTTAGGCCCTCCTGTTGATCATCGATTTGCTCGAGCGGGCCCAGTAATGTCTCCATTGGAGACTTTGTTGTTACTGTGTTTGGCATATCGAATACGTCACAGGGAGCTTGCCAGGTTCTGCCGTGCGGGCTAGATATTCTTGGTAGCTTGCCGGGCTCTCCGAGAAGGGCGGAGAAATAGAACTCGGGTCGGCCATGTTGGCTGCGTGCAAGGCAAACGCCCTACCGCTGTGCTATCGCTCCAGCCTTGTTGTAATATAAATGGTTGAATCCTAAATAATTATGAAGTTATATCATTTATTTATTCATTTTCCAAAAGAAAATGTAATAGCAAATGTAATTCTTTAGATGTGACACATTCTCCAGTTAGGATAACCCAGTAAGTTTAATCATGGGATAAAAAGCAAGCATCTAATTAAAGAGCATAGGTCATTTTTTGTGTGTCAAATATAGCAAAGGTTTAGCCAAATAAAAATTTATTCAGTTGATTCTTGTTATGTAAAGCAGTTATATTCCATAAAGTCACAAGGCACACAAAACCTGTGAATACAGAACTTTTGCTCCAAAGGGAATTATGGGATTATATGTGCTATATTTTTCCACACAACTTTTTTTTTAAGTAAAATACTATTTATGTTTAATGGTCAAAATCCTTTTGAAAAAAAGGTGGTCTATTCTTACCCTGTTTCCTGTATAACACTTTGCAAGTATTATTAAAATTTTTCTGCAGCCACTTGATCTGAAAACCCTGCTTCACCTGAATATTTAGCATTTTGTCACGCCATATCACCCTTTGAAACCTGTGATCCAGCCAGTTCTATTAGAAAAGGGTTTAACATTTTCCTGACTGTCGGTAATATGGCTGAGAACTCCTTTGGCTTTCAGTATTATAACAATTCTGTCTAAATAAGCTTTTAACAAATCAGTCATAGCCTCATAAATTCATAAGTTTATCCACGTTTTCATACTTTCTATGGCTTTATTACACACTATAGATGTAACTTTAGCATTTTTCTGGGCTACTTTACATATACTTTCTTTTTTCTTTTCTTGGATATTGCTTATTGTAGATTCATTAGCACTGAATTCTCAGTCAACAGTGCTGTAACTTAGGCCTGAACAAAACTTATGTAACATACCTCTTCTGTTTGTAAAACACCTCACATCTTTCTTTGCACTTAGTAACTCTGGACTTTATTTTACATATTTGGCGGGCATTTTAAGCACCAAAAGCCCCAAGAGAAAGCATAAAATTGTCTAAAATAAGGCATTATCAGCCTGCTGCCTGGTAAGCGCTTAGTGCCGAAACTAAAGGAGGCAGATTGTGTACTTGCCAACTTCAGTTGAGAATGTTTATGTAGAGAGACTCAAATATTTCCTATTTTGAGCACTTCCATAAAAGACCATAATAGCAGAGCAAGTATAGATTTGGAGTCACTAGCATGATGATTGGGAGACTTCACAATAGTGGAATTTGAACACAATTGCAATTAATTATGCTCAATTAACTGTTAAGCAGTTTCTTATGACAGTCTTCTTTGGAGAATTCCCAAATGATGCTCAGCGGAACCAGGACCCACTTTCCAGACATGCAACTACTCAGGCCACATGGTTCAAACCTACAGACCTTCAATGTGATGCTACTAGGGTCCAATTAGTGTCACAAGGTCATCTCAATGGTGCTGAGGGGGCCATGCACTATTGAGACTCTTTAACTCAGTCCTTGTACATGACGTGTATTTACCCCTAAGGCTTGGGCTATCTCCTCAGCCCCAGAAGACCTTTTTCCTATTGAAGGTTGGACTTCCATTTTGCGGAACTTGTCATTACTGTGTTTTGGAAGAATAATTTTTAAGTGTTAAATTGAAAACCAGAATTTTAAAAACAAAACTATTTAAGAGATTGATAGTTCAGGGAATGAGTATCTCCAGGGCCTCCTTCTAGGGATACTCAACCCATCAATATAAGCTGAGAGTTTAGTTTTTGTCTCAGCTGTATTGGAGGCTTCCAGTGCGATACCCAGCAATACTCAGGGAACATTGCAGTATAGGGTATTGAACTCTCAGGGCTTTATTCATGCAAGCAATGGCTCTGGTTCTTTGTGTTATCTTCCTTATCCATCGAAGTAGCTTGTTTTTCTTTCTTTTCTTTCTTTCTTTTTTGTTTCTTTGCTCACCTACCATCTATCGCATCCCATATCAATGGTGTCAACAAGGAAGGCAGTCCACATTTGAAACAGTAGCAACAAATTTTCAAATTTTGTAGATGTTGTATGGTTTCTGATGAGAAATCCATGACTGTTGTTGTCTTGGTTCTTCTGTAAATAATTTTGTCTTACTCCAGTAATTATTTTTCTTTTCTCTGTTTGCTGAATTTTGAGTATGATATGGCTGGAAACTCACAGTTCCAGTAGGGTGAATCTAAACATTGGATATGGGAGTCTCCCAGAGGACAGTTCCACAACAAAATTTACCACATCATGTTCAATCGATGGTTTTGCCTGACCGATGTCGCTGTTGTCTCAAAATTCCAAACGGGACTGGGCCACCATCTTCTTCATGTAAAATTCTACTTCATGGAGCAGGGAGAAAAGGCTGCAAAGTTTAGAAGAGAACTCCCAGAATGTCCACCAACTGGGATCTCTTTGGCACTATTGTGGCAATATGGGCAGATGCCTTCATTGACAACATTGATGAGGAATACAAACGACTGATTCCACAACTTCGTGATTGTGTGAGGAATGCTGAGAGAAAGTCACAAAAAGATGCCTGTCTTCAAAAACTCTCGAGCTCATTTGCCAACGTGGCTTGGTACGAGCTTCAGGTTCAAGCTTGCAAAGTAGTGCAGAGAAGCAATAAAGGAAGACCTTAAAGAGAGAAGAGCAGAAGTGCTGGTAGATGCGGCAGAAGCTAGGAGAAGTATTCTCAACACCCGCCTTTCCTTTGCTAACTACAAGACCAAGATGACTGGCCTCTGATGGATCTATAACATCTTTCAGAAGGGCAATGGAGAAGATTATCCATGACTTCTACTCGAATCTCTTGGATAGCCACATCCACCTGCCCACATACCAAATTCCACCGGATGGATATGTCGTTCCCAACGTTCTCCCTTCTGAAATCTGACACGCCATTTTGTCGGTAAAGAAGTGAACAGCACCCGGCCCAGACAAGGTCAGACCTGAATGCCTGAAGAATCTGCCGTCAGTACTCATCAATACACTGGTTCGGCTCTTCACTTGCTACCTGTCTGAATGCAAGGTTTTGTCCCAATGAAAAAAAACAGCAGGACCATTCTAGTGTAAAATAAGGGAGACATCCATGACATTGGCCCAATCTGCCTGTTGTCTGTTGTCTACAACTTGTTCACTCGAGTCATCCTGAATAGGATTTGGCAGAACACTAGATGAAGGACAATCATGCAAGCAAACCAGGTTCTGCAAAGGATTCAGCACGATGGACCACATCCACATGGTAACCATGCTCATTGAGGATTCTTGGGAGTGCAAGATGCCACTCTGTCTAACGTTCATTGATTTAAAGGTCTTTGATTCTGTTGAGACAGAAGGGGTCATTGAAGTCCTAGCCAAACAGGGCATTCAAACTCAATACATCAGGATCCTCCGTGAGCTGTATTATGGATTCACTACCAGGATATCACCATTCTACAAAGAAGTGATCATCAAAGTCAAGGGAGGGGTTCAGCAGGGTGATATCGTTTCACTGAAACTCTTCAGTGTCACCCTCGAGAACATCATGCAACGACTGGTATGGGAAGGAATGGGAGTGAAGATAGACGGTCGGCAACTATATCACCTCTGCTTTGCTGATGACATCGTTCTAATAACACCAAACATTAGCCAAGCGGCACAAATGCTGGCCGACTTTGACCGTGAGTGTGGAAAGGTCGTACTACAGCTGAATCTCACAAAGACAATGTTTATGAGAAACAGCCTTGTTCCTGACCCTCCATTCACTCTCAACAGAACGACCATCTCTGAATGCAACAGTTATGTGTACCTAGGTTGAGAAGTCAATATGAGGAATGACCTTGTACCTGAATTGCACAGGAGGAAGAGCGAGGCTTGGAACGCCATCAAGAGCGTTGGAGAAATAGCTAAGAGGACGAAGAACCTGCAGCTCTGGGCACATCTCTTCGATTCCACTGTTCTTCCTGCATTAACATACACCTCAGAGACCTGGGCCCTACGCAAACAGGATGAGAACACTATTCGGGTTTCCCAAAGAGAAATCAAAAGAGCTACGCTTGAAGTATCACACTTCCCTCAAATGAGAGAACGAATCCGGATTTCTGACCTCTGTTGATGATGGAGAATCAGGGATGCTGTCTCATTTGCCAAGGCATCAAAAATCAGATGGACTGGAAATGTAATGCGATTTGAAGATGACTGCTGAACTATAGCTGTTACCGATTGGATTCCACGTGACATCAAAATAAATTGTAGCCACCCACCCACAAGATGGTTAGATTCTTCATCAAGACCCTGAACAAACAGTTTGAGGCTCTTATTGTTCCTGGAGCAAGTAGAGGCCATTGGGCTACACTGCACACTACAGGGAGAAATGGAGACATTAATGGCACCCACTTCAAGCAAATTAATGAGTAACGGGATATCAAGTGATCACATGAACAAGTTACATGCTTGGTATCACTATATCACTGTCCTCCCATTGTTCATCTATTTGCTTGAGCAGGCCCAGTAACATTGTGAGACTTGTTGCTATGTTTGGCATATCAAATACATCACGGGTAGCTTGCCAGACTTTGCCGTGAGGGTGAGATACTCTCGGTAGCTTGCCAGGCTCTCCGAGAGGGGTGGAGGAATCGAACTCGGGTCGGCCATGTTGACTGCGTGCAAGGCAAACACCCAACTTGCTATGCTATGGCTGCAGCTCACATGCCTGGTATTAAGAAAAAAGTAATTTCCTGTAAGTCTAGCTAAACAAATCAGTTATGAATAACATCAAATAATCTCAGATTTTAAATTTTATTGACTTGGCTATAAGGATTTATCAAATGTTCTTAATAAGGGACAACAGACATAAGAATACCATAACATCACAGGTTATGTTGATCCTGGTGATCTCTTTCCAGAAAAGTAATTACTTAGTACCTCTCATGTATTTACTGTCTGTAAGGTAAATACTGAAGGTGCTCCCCAATTATACCTGATGCTACCCAACTTGATCATTCTTGTGTGTGTCTCTCTCCCCTACCTCCCAAAGCGGGAGGCAGTATCACCCACACTGGAAAACACTGGGAAACCCTTGGCCCTTTCTACAATTCTGAACCTACTCTCTCTTCCTCATTCAAAAATGTAACTGCTTATAAGAATTCCTAGAGCATACATTTTACTTTTTCATGATATCTTCACCTATTATTCACACAAAATCACAAATCACAAATCATCCTGTTATTCGTTGATTGCCTCGAGCAGGCCCCAGTAACGTCTCCTTCATCCTAGCCCTGAGATAATATTCAAGGCTCTTTAGGAGAATGAGACCCATCATTGTTACTGTATTTGGCATATTGGGTACGCCACGGGGAGTTTGCCAGACTCTGCTGTGTGGGCAGGCTATGTTCGGTAGCCTGCCAGTTTGTCAAAGTAGGAATGAGATGTCATAATAAGATGTTGCGCGGCCGCATTTGCGGCCGCGCAGTTCCGGGAACTAGTTTTTAGACCCTATTACGAGAGTATTCGATATGCCAGACACAGTAACAGCAAAGTCTCCAATGGAGACGTTACTGGGCCCACTCGAGCAAATCGACGATCAACGGGAGGGCCTTTACTTACTTACTTTACTTTATTAGAATAAATAAATGTTATGAAAAGTATATCTTCTAAAAGTAGTTGTCTATAACTAATAGATTTCAACCATACCAACAGACTTTGTCAATATAATTAACATTTTTTCAGGGAGGGGTAGTTATTTGGCCACACTTGGTGGTGCTCAGGGCTTACTCCTGGCTCTGTGCTCAAGAACCACTTTTGTGCAACTCAGGGGACTATGATGTGCTGGGGATTGAACCTGGACTGGCTGTGTGCAAGACAAATGCCCTAACTGCTGTTATGTCTCTGCAGCCCACATATTTAACTTTTTAAAAATTTTACATTTGTTTCTTTTATATTCTTGACAGCACCATAATATGTATAAACTCATAGGCCTGCAACATTTACAAGCATCATTTCATTTGCAAGTGTTCCAGAAATACAACTGAACATATGGATAAATACAGAAATACTTCCAAGGATCAGCTAATACATAGTGTGCAGCACAGAACATAGAGCACAGTTGGAGCCACTGTCTATGATATAATAGCATACCTTTTACTCAAGGGTGTCTGCTCATTAGAGACCTCACAGTTGTAGCCACCAAAAGATGCAGTTGAAATGGTAATCTTTGATGCATTTTATTAGTCAAAGAGAAGAGTTGATAAAGTGGTATAAAGTAAAACAAATGGCAAATGAACTGTAGGACACAAAAAATCCAACCGTCTTCCTAATAAATTTTCTTTTAGTTATTTTTTAATTTAATTTTTATTAGTGAAGCACCATGAGATACAGTTGTAGACTTATGAATTTTTGTGCTTGGGTTTCAGTTATACAATGATCGAGTACCCGTCCCTTCACCAGTGCCCATTCTCTACCACCACTGATCCCAGTATCCCTCCCAACCCCTATCCCCACCATCCCACCCTGCCTCTGTGACAGGGCATTCCCTTTTGTTCTTTCTCTCCATTTGAGTGCTGTGGTTTGCAAAAGAGGCATTGAGTGGCAATCATGTTCAGTCTATAGTCTACTTTCAGCATGCAACTCCCATACTGGAAGGATCCTCCCAACACCCTTTATTTGGTGCTCCCTTCTCTATCTGAGCTACCTTTTCCCCTAGTGTGTGCGGCTGGCCTCCAAGCCATGGAGAAAACCTCCTGGTACTTATCTCAGCTATTCTTTGTGTTACTCTCCTATTTTGTTATTTTATGTTCCCCAGATGAATGCAATCTTTCTATGTCTGTCCCTCTCTTTCTGACTCATTTCGCTTAGCATGATACTTTCCATGTAGTACCACGTGTATGTAAGTTTCATGACTTCATCTTTTCTAACAGCTACATCGTACTCCATTGTGTAAATGCACCAAAGTTTCTTTAAACAGCCATATGTTCTCGGGCACTCAGGTTTTTTCCAGATTCTACCTATTGTAAACAGTGCTGCAATGAAACACATCAGTGCAGATGTCAATTAGACTATACTTTTTGCCTCTCTGGGATATATTCCCAGGAGTCGTATTGTTGGGTAAAATGAGAGCTCAATTCTAATTTTTTGAGAATAGTACATACTGTTTTCCAGAAGGGATGAGCCATTCGGCATTCCCACCAGCAATGAAGGAGGGTCCCTTTCTCGAGACATCCATGCCAACACAGGTTGATTTTGTTCTTTTTGGATGTGGGCCAGTTTCTGTGGTGTGAAGTGATATCTCATTGTTGTTTTGATCTGCATCTCTGTGATGATTAATGATGTAGAGCATTTTCTCATGTGCCTTTTAGCCATTCGGATTTCTTTTTTTTTTATGACAATTGTTTTAATGACATAGAACAAACTCACACAATTGGCAAAATGGTTAGCAAATATCTGAACTGAACCTCTACTGGAAGCAACAAAATAAAAATGCAAGCAATATTTGTATAATTTGTCCACAAACTATGAAGAAGGCATAGAAGCTGAGAGTTCCAGATACTCGTTTTCCTTCTTTTTTTTATTTTTCTTCTTATATTTATTTATTGAATCACTGTGGGAAAAGTTACAAAGCTTTCAGGTTTAAGTCTTGATCATTCAATGATCAAACACCTTTCCCTTCAGCAGTACTCATTTTTAACCACCAAGAACCTCAATATACCCCCCTTCCCACGTCTCCCAGTGCCTGTGAGGCAGATGATTTCTACTTATCCTTTCTCTAAATTGATTACATTCATTATTTTGACAAAATATGCACCATTATTGTTTAGAATTCCTCTCCACAACAATCAGAATTGCTGAAAAGGCATTGTAAAATACTTTGTCTTCTATAGCTGGTTATGAGAATCATATAATATAGCGTGGCCGCTATTGCGGCCACGCGGATTTTGAATTTCTACAAAGAGCCAGATAATTAGGAGATTGGGTTCTGTGAGTCTGGTGTTATGGCTGTGCTGGAGAGCCGCTTGTGGGGGGCAACTTGTGACCTCAGTAGGGAGTGAAGGATGAGCCAGTACTGCCCCCCTTCCCATGAGACTGCAGTTGCCCTGTCACCACCGGCTCATACTTGTCTTTCCTATAAGCTCTGAGGTGGTGGCCACCCTGCTGCCGGGGGTTAAAAAGGTGGAAGGGAGCAACACCCTTTCCCTCTAGGGGAAGCATGGAACCATAGTTTAACACATGGTCCATTCACTTTTCTGCAGCAAGTTGCAGGGCTCTGGACTAAGTCTTTTTGCCTCTGGAGCCATGGCCGTGCTGGAGAGCCGCTCATGGGAGGCAACTCATGATCTTGGTAGGGCGTGAAGCCAGTACTGCCCCCCTTCCCATGAGACTGCAGTTGCCCTGTCACTGCTTGGTCATACCTTAGCCATTCAGATTTCTTTTTTGAGAAAGTTTCTGTTAATTTTTTCACCCCATTTTTTGATGGGTTGGATGTTTTCTTCTGGTGGGGTTCAACCAGTACTTTGTATATCCTTGATATCAACCCCTTGGCAGATGTGTATTGGGCGAATATCCTTTCCCATTTTGTAGACTGTCTCTGTATTTTGGTTACTGTTTCTTTTGAGGTGTAGAAGCTTCTTAGTTTAAATTAGTCCCATTTGTCTATTGCTGATTTCACTTGCTTTGCCAGTGGTGTGATATTTTTGAAGATACCATAAGCTTCAATGTCATGGAGGGTTTTGCTGACTTTGTCTTCAATGTACCTTATGGATTCTGGTCTGATGTTGAGGTCTTTACTCCATTTTGGTCTTTTATACATGGTATTAGGCAGAGAACTGAGCCCATTTTTTTCATGTAGCTGTCTAGTTTTACCAGCACAATTTGTTAAAGAGGCTTTCCTTGTTTCACTTCACATTTCTTTATCCCTTATCAAAGATTAGATGATCTATGTGTGGGCGGAGATGTCAGTATATTCAACCCTGTTCCATTGATCTGCAGCTCTACCTTTATTTCAGTATCATGCTGTTTTAATTATTACTGCTTTATAGTAGAGTTTGAAGTTAGGGAGGTTGATTCCTCCCATTTTATTTTTCCAAAGAATTGCTTTAGCTATTCGTGGGGGTTTATTGTTCCATATGAATTTCAGGAGTGTTTGCTCCATTTCTATGAAGAATATCATGGGCGTTATTATAGGAAACACATTGAATTTGTACAATGCTTTGGGAATTATTGCCATTTGGACAATGTTAATTATCCTGATCTATGAGCAGGGGATATCTTTCCATTTTCTCGTGTCCTCTTTGATTTCCTGAAGTAGCGTTTTGTAGTTTTCTTTCTACAGGTCCTTTACTTCCTTAGTTAAGCTAATTCCTAGGTAGTTGGCTTTCTGGGGCACAGTTGTTAAAAATATTTTTTTCATGTCACTTTCTTTTCTCTCAGTGTTTGCGTATAGGAAAGCCATGGACTTTTGGGATCAATTTTATAGCCTACAACATACTATACAAGTCTATTGTTTCTAGGACTTTCTTGGTCGAGGTTTTAGGGTTCTCTAAGTATAATAACATATCATCTACAAATAGTGAGAGCTTGATTTCTTTCTTTCCTACCTGAATGTCCTTAATATCTTTTTCTTGCCTAATCAATATTGCACGTATTTTTTACTATATTGAACAGCAGTGGAGAAAGTGGGTACCCTTGTCTCGTCCCTGATCTTAGGGGGAAGGCTCTCAGTTTTTCTCCATTGAGGATGATGCTTGCTGTAGGTTGTGGTAGATGGCTTTAACTATATTGAGGACAGTCCCATCTATACCATTTTGGCGAGTGTTTTGATCATAAACGAGTACTGGATCTTGTCAAAATCTTTCTCTGCATCTATTGATGTGATCATATGGTTTTTATCTTTCCTTTTGTTGATATGATGGATTATGTTGATTGATTTTCGAATGTTAAATCATCCTTGCATCCCCAGGATGAATCCCACTTGGTCATGTTGTATGATCTTTTTGATGAGTTGTCAAATTCTATTTGCTAGTATTTTGTTGAGAATTTTCGCATCCATATTCATCAAGGATATCTTGTGGTTTCTTTGTTTCCTTTTGGTATTAGAGAAGATATGGGCTTCATAGAAACTGTTTGGGAGAGTTTCTGTTTCTTCAATTTCTTAGAAAAACTTGAGAATAAATGGCAATAGGTCCTCTTTAAATTTTTGGAGAATTTCGCTAGTGAATCCATCTAGAACTGGGCGTTTGTTTTTAGGAAGAGTTTTGATTACATTTTTGATTTCCTTAATGTTAATAGATCTATTTAGGTAATCTAGGTCTTCTTGATTCAGCATTGGGAGATTATAGGAATCCAGGAACTTATCCATTTCTTCTATGTTCTTTTGTTTTGTGGCATATAGACTTTCAAAGTAGTCTCTGATGATCTTTTGAATTTATTTGGTTTCCGTTGTAATATCTCCCTTCTCATTTCTGATTTGTTTTATTAGGATTCTCATTCTCTCTTTCTTTGTGAGTGTTGCTAGTGGTTTATCTATCTTATTTATTTTCTCAAAGAACCAACTCTTGGTTTCATTGTTCTTTCGGATTGGTTTTTTTGGTTTTCATATCGTTGATTTCTGCTTTAAGTTTTACTATCCCTTCTGCCTGATTTGGACTCCTATTGTTGATATTTTTCTAAGGTATTGAGCTGTGATGTCAAGGTGTTTTTGTGGGCCCATTCTTCCATCCTGAGAAATGCTTGCAAAGCTATAATTTTTCCCCTTAACGCAGCTTAACAAATTCTCTTGGAGAACCTGGAAAGCTACCAAGAATATTCTGTCTGCACGGCATAGCATGGCAAGCTACCTGTTGTGTATTCGATATGCCAAAACCAGTAATTACAATGGGTCTCATTCCCCTGACCCTGAAGGTGTCACCAATATGACAGCATTAAGAAGGATGAGGAAGGAGAGGCTGATAAAATCTCAAGGCCGAACTAGGCTGCCAAAATGAAGAAAGACAAAAATGATTTTCTGTAATTTCAATGCACGTATGCTAGCATCAGATTCATCCATCGAAGACCTGATGGTACAAGGGAGAAAGATCAAGTACGACATCATTGGTCTGACTGAGACAAGAAGGCATCAAGCACATCACGCCATTTTCGACACTGGAGAAGAACTGTTCCTCAAACAAGCTATAAAAGAGGCATCGGAGGTGTCGGTGTCCTTGTCAACACGAACTTGGCCAGGAGAATTGATTCATTCAAATGGCTAACAACCCGAATTGGATGATTACACTTGAATAGATGTGGCTCACTGCTGGCAGTTTCTATATTCATTGTCTACGCACCAACATCCAATTATGAGGAAGGAGAAATTGAGAAGTTCTACATGGAGCTTCTATAAAGAAGACTACACCTTCTACAATATCACTGTTGGTGATTTTAATGCTAAGACAGGATCAAGAAGATCAGCCAAAGAACTCCACATCAGGATCCATGGCCTAGAATGGAAGGAACAGGGTGACAGATTGTCTGAGTTCATTATGTCGACCAAGACCATCCATGGTAACTCACAGTTTCAGAAGGTCAAATCTAAACATTGGACATAGAGTATCCCAGTGTACAGTTCCACAACGAAATAGACCATATCATATTCAAACCACGGTTTTGCCTGACCAATGTCATTGTCCCAAAATTTCAAATGGGATCGGACCACTGTCTCCTTCATGCAAAGTTCTACTTCACAGAGCAGGGAGAAAGGGCTGCAAAGTTTAAGAAGAGATGTCCCAGAACGACCACCAACTGGGAGCTCTTTGGCACTATTGCTGCAACATGGGAAGATACCGTCATTGACAACATTGATGAGGAATATGATCGAATGATTCAGCACCTACATGATTGTGCGAGGAACGCCAAGAGAGAGATAGCCACAAAAAAATGCCTGTTTTCGAAAACTCTTGAGCTTATTCGCCAACATGGTTTGGCGCATGCCTCAGGCAACCACAAGCAAACGTCCGAGCTCACAAAGCAGTGCAGAGATGCGATACAGGAAGAACTCAAAGAGAGAAGAGCAGAAGTGCTGGTAGATGTGGCAGAAGCCGGGAAAAGCATTCACAATGCCAGCCTCTCCTTCGCCAACTACAAGACCAAGATGACTGCCCTCTGACATCCTGATGGATCTATCGCATCTTCCAGAAGTGCAATGGAGAAGATTACCCATGACTTCTACTTGGATCTCTTTGATAGCCATGTCCACCTGTCCACATACCAAATTCCGCAGGATGGATATGTCATTTACAGCATTCTCCCTTCTGAAATCTGACATGCCATTTCATTGGTAAAGGAACGAACAACACCAGCCCAGACAAGTTCAGACCTGAAAACCTGAAGATCCTGCCATCAGTACTCATCAATACACTGGCTTGACTCTTCACATGCTACCTGTCTGAATGCAAGGTTCTGTCCTAGTGGAAAACCAGCAGGACTGTACTACTGTACAAGAAGGGAGACATCCACGACATAGGGAACTATCATCCAATCTGCCTACTGTCTGGTCTCTACAAGCTGTTCACTCGAGTCATCCTGAATAGGATTGGCAGAACTCTCTATGAAGGACAACCTTGAAAGCAAGCCGGGTTCCACGAAGGATTCAGCACCATCGACCATATCCACACAATAACCAAGCTTATTGAGATTTCTTGGGAGTTCAAGATGCTGCTATGTCTAACGTTCATTGATTTAAAGAAGGCCTTTGATTCTGTTGAGATGGAAGGGATCATTGAAGCCCTGGCCAATCAGGGCATTCAAACTCAATACATCAGGATCCTCCGTGAACTTTATTATGGATTCACTACTACTACCAGGATATCACCATTCTACAAAGAAGTGATCATTGATGTCAAGAGAGTGGTTCAGCAAGGTGATATTATTTCACCGAAACTCTTCAGTGCCACCCTTGAGAACATCATGGGACGACTGGAGTGGGAAAGATTGGGAGTGAAGATAGACGGTCGGCAACTACACCACCTCTGCTTTGCTGATGACATTGTTCTAATAACACCGAGCATTAGCCAAGCGGCACAAATGCTGGCCGACTTTGACCATGAGTGTGGAAAGGTCGGACTACAGCTGAATCTCACAAAGACAATGTTTATGAGAAACAGCCTCGTTCCTGACGCTCCATTGGCTCTCAACAGAATGAACATCTCCGAATGCAACAGTTATGTGTACCTAGGTCGAGAAGTCAACATGACAAATGACCTGGCACCTGAGTTGCACAGGAGAAAGAGAACGCCTTCAAGAGCATGAAGAAATAGCTAAGAGGATGAAGAATCTCCATCTCCAGGCACATCTCTTTGATTCCACTGTTCTTCCTGCATTAACATATGCTTCAGAGACCTTGGCCCTACGAAAACAGGATGAGAACGCTATTTGGGTCTCCCAAAGTGGAATCCAAAGAGCAATGCCTAGAGTATCACGTTTCACTCATTTGAGAGTAAGAATCTGTTGTTCTGACCTCTGTCGAAGGTCAAGTATCAGGGACGCTCTCTCTTTTGCTAAGGCGTCGAAAATTGGATGGGCTGGACACTTAATTAGATTTGGGGACAACCTCTTGACTAGAGACTTTACTGGCTGGATTCCACGGGATGTCAAAAGCCCGCATGGCTGCCCACCTACGAGATGGTCAGTCTTCTTTGTCAAGACCCTAAACGATCGGTTTGAGGCTCTTCGTGTTCCTAGAACGAGCAGACACCATTGGGATACAATTGCATGTGGCAGGGATGAATGGAGACATTTCTGGTGCCTGCTCGAGCAAATTGATGATTAACAGGATGTCAAGTGATCAAGTGAACATGGCTTTAGCTGCATTTGGTAGGTTCTGGTAGCTCGTGTCTCTTTTTTTTTAAATTTTTATTAGTGAAACACAGTGAGGTACAGTTGTAGACTTACAAATTTTTGTGCTTGGGTTTCAGTTATACAATGATCAGGTAACAGATTTGAATCCCTCCACCAATGCTTATTTTCCACCACCATGGGTCTCAGTATCCCTCCCACCCCCCTTCCCCCCATCCCACCGTGCCTCTTTGGCAGGGCATTCCCTTTTGTTCTCTCTCTCCTTTTGGGTGTTGTTGTTTGCTCAGATAGAGAAAGGAGCACCAAATAAAGGGTGTTGGGAGGATCCTCCCAGCATGAGAGAAGCATGCTGAAAGTAGACTATAGACCAAACATGATTGCCACTCGTGTTTCATTATTATTTGTTTCCAGGTATCTTTTGATTTCATCTTTGACTTCCTTCCTAACCCACTCATTGTTCAACACTGAGTTTTTTAATTTCCAGGTGTTTGATTTGGTTCTCTGTGTCTGTCTGTGATTCACTTCTATTCTCAGTTCATTGTGGTCTGAAAAGATTGTTGATACTCTTTCTATCTTCCTGATTCTATTGAGGTATGGTTTGTGTCCTAGCTCATGGTCTATTTTGGAAAATGTTCTGTGTGCACTGGAGAATGTACTCTTTCTTTTTGGGGTGTAACACTCTGTATAGGTCTATGAGCCCTTTCTCTTCTATTTCTTCCTTCAAAGCCAATGTTTCCTTGCTGAGTTTTGTTTTTGTTGATCTATACAGAGGTGATAAGGCAATGTTGAATTCTCTGCCTACTATTGTGTTGCTAGCAATGTCCTCCTTCAAATCTGTTAGCAGTTGTTTTGAATAGTAAGCTGTTCCCTCATTAGGTGTGTATAAGAGTGTGATTTCTTCCTGTTGTACATATCACTTGATGAATAGAAAATAGCCTTTACTGTCCCTTCGACTCTTTTTCAACCTGAAATTGATGTTGTTGGATACTAGTATGGCCACCCCAGCTTTTTTGAGGGAGCTGTTTGCTTGCAGGATTGTTTTCCTTCCTTTAACTTTGTATCTGTGTTTGCTCTGACTGTTGAGATGAGTTTTTTGTAGACAGAAGAATGTTGGGTTCTGTCTCTGAATCCATTTTGCCACTCTGTGTCTCTTAATTGGTGAATTTATTCCATTGTCATTGAGAGAGATTATTGTTATGGGGTTTTGTGTCATCTTTCTGTAAGTGTCTGTTGTGCTTGTAGGGTTTGTCTTGTCTTATAGTAGCCCTTCTTTTAGATTTGGTTTTGAGTCTATGAAGTTCCTGAGCTGCTGTTTATCTAGAAAATTGTGTACCGTTCCTTCGAGTTTGAGTGAGAGTTTAGCTGGATAGAGTATTCTTGGTGAAGCATTCATTTCAGTGAGTTTTTTTTTTTACTATATCCTGCCATTGCCTTTGGGCTTGGAAGGTTTCCTCTGATAGGTCTGCTGTGAATCTAAGAGGTGTTCCTTTGTATGCGATTTCCTTCTTTGACCTTGCTGCTTGCAGTATTGTGTCTCTCCTGTGGCATCTATCATTCTAACTATAATATGTCTTGGAGTGTTTTTGTTAGGGTCTCTTTTAGCTGGCACCCTTTGGGCTTCTTGAATCTGAATGTTTTCATTGTCTGGCTCTGGGAATTTTTAAGCATGATTTGTTTAACTGTGGCTTTTTCATTGGGATGGTTTCCTTGCACTTCTGGTACTCCAGTGATTCTAATGTTGTTCCTCTTGAAATTATCTTCTAGGACTCTGATTCACTCTAGAGCTATTTTGAGATCTCTTGCCATTGTTTGTTGCTGTCTGTTGGCTTGGTGCAGCTGATCTTTCAGCTCATTGATTCTGTCTTCAGTTGTGGTCATTCTACTGCTGAGGGCGCAGACTGAGTTTTTAATTTCATCTATGAAATCTTTTATTCATGACATTTCTGTGCGTAGCTTTTGAATTTTTGCTCTCATTTCTTCTAGTATTTTTTGATTATTTCTTTCATATACTCCTTTAATTTTCTGGATATCTGTCTCACTGTTTCATTGAGTTAATTGAACATCTTATTGACTTCATATCTGAATTCTTTCTCAGAGAGGTCCTTTAGGTGAGTAGCACCTACTGAGGTTTTTGGCCTTTCATCTTCATCCCCACATGGTGGGAATTTGTGTTGCTTCTTCATGTTGGTGTATAGGTATGGGAACTGAGATGTTACACTAGATTTCTTGGTATGGGTAAACTACCTGTGGTCGTGTCAGGCCACGCCCACTTCTGCAGAAGCTACGCCCACTTCTGAAGAGGCCACGCCCCCACGGGAACCTGGTTTGGTGGGGGGGAGGGTACTAGCTGGGAGGGGAACAAGACGGGCACAGCGTTGGGGACCTCTTTTAGTTATTTTTTAGTGAAATATAAGGAGAAAATAGAATCAAATATCATTTAATTATTGACTAATTCATGGGAGAAATTATAAATTAGGCTAATAAACATTTCCAATAGGCATTTATGGGCATTTATAGAAATCTGTGTATTTTTCTACACAGACATAAGTAAAATGGAAGTTTTTATTGTTTTGGGTAACACTGTGTATCTCTTTTTGTCCTAAGGATAAGGTTATTTTCTGGAAAATTTATTGTTTCTTAGTTTAGCACATTCTTAATACTGTACTCTTTAGTAAACATCTAGAGATAAACAGAGTAGTTTCATAGACTAGCAAAGGAGAGCTCAAAATAATTGTTTATTTTTGTTAAATCCACATCCAGAATAAGGATGGAAAACTTAATAATCAAAATAATTTATACACTGTACCAGAAAATTTCTGGAAAATCTAAATATTAATAGCTCATTAAATTTAGGGTTACAGTGGATGACTTTCTGCACTTCCAAGGCACATTACCTATATTATTGATATAGTTTTCAGATGTACCTAGTTTTAATAAAAACTCATAAGTTTTTCCCAACAACTATGAATGGTGGACATTTTAATTGATTTTATAAGATAAGCTAGTTTTTACCTATAAAATATTTGTATCCATAGTAATGTCAAGTAATCAATAGATCACTTTTTCATCTTGTATAATAAGATCAACGGAATTCCTCACTATATTAATGTATTTCAGTAATGCTTCCATGAATACCCCTTAGTCTTCTTTATATATGTCCTAATACCTTGTGATCTTTAAATAATGACAAGAAAAATACAATGACAGTTATCATGAAGGAATTAAGAATCTTTTCATATGTCTATCTGAATCTATTTCCTTATTCAATTCACAGGTTTCCTTTTCTTTTTAAAAAATAGTCATCAACATTTGACTAACCCAGATATCAGTTTTATCTATTTATTAAAATTTATTTTACTAAAAAAATTTTTGAGGTGGATTTGGACTACTCCTGATGATACTCAAGGGACATACACAGTGTTAAAGATTAAACCAAGG
The DNA here is from genome assembly GCF_029834395.1 of Sorex fumeus. NCBI lineage: Eukaryota > Metazoa > Chordata > Mammalia > Eulipotyphla > Soricidae > Sorex > Sorex fumeus. The sequence goes on along the minus strand of NW_026606091.1, from coordinate 21,641,429 downwards.
TCAGATGAGTGCATTACCCATTATGCTATCTCCCTGGCACTTATGTATAGTTTTAAGTGTGTTGATACAGTTCATAAAAAAACCTAGATTCAAATTTAATTTCTTTAATATGACATCTTTCATTATTGTCAAAGTAGAAAATAAATTATTGATTGGGAATTCCTGGAGAAAGTCAAACTTCAATACATTTGTGTATAAATCAGTAAATCGACAATTTAACATATAATTACTCTTTATATAGTTCACTTCAGAGTGAATATTTTACAATGCTTTTTTTAAATAACATAAAACTGATTCAACTTTGTGACCAACTTGAAGTCTATTTTTTGTTGGAATCTAACAGTTAAAACCTGTCAAAATAATTTAAAGGGTTTGCAAAAATCTAAGTATGTACCACAAAAAGAATGCAGAAGGTTATTTAAAAACTAATCTGACTTATACTGATTTTGAGACCAAGGCCAATTAAAAGAAAACAAGTAGATGTGACAAGAAAGACCTACACGACAACACCTATTTCTTTTTATATTTGTTTGAGAATTGGTTAAATGTTCGTGAAATGGCTAATGCCAAATCTTTGTTAGAACAAATTTATTTAAATTATAACTATTGATTAAATATATATTACTTGTAGCATTTATGGAAGTGAATATTTTTGAAAGAAATTTGCCATTTTTTTGCTTTCCACACTAAAACAAACTTAATTATTTATTTTATCATTTTGCCATACAAAAAATGTTAGAGGTTGAATGCATTTGAGTTAGTTTTTTAACTAGAGTTTCAAAATATGTAGAAATGCTGATTCCAATAATTGAAATTAGGATTTTTTCATAAATTAATAAATAAAAATGAATTAATAAATTTAAAACATCTATTTTATTTTAGAGAAAAAATCTTACTTTGATTACTTGTTACATGTCTACTAATTGTATATATGTAGTTTTTCTATCTCCCACTCTTAATGATATTTTTATTATAGTTAATGTATAACCAATTGCATATCTTCCTTCTATTTACCTGGAATTTTATCTCCTTTCAATACTGAGAAGTTAAACAAGGAGCTGCATAATCAAAATAAAATACTTTTTAAAAGAAAGCCAATCTTTAACAAGTAAAATATAAATATGCATAGTCAAGAATGCACAATGATTTAGTTGCTTAGAAATTCAAATGGGATCTTACAGAAGGAAGGCAAATCCAGACTTCACTTTCATTGCTAAACTAACTTTACCCTCACTACTCTTCTGCCTGACTTTATTCTGTATTCTTGTGTTCTATTTGGCAGAGTAAGTGACAGTGCTGTCACCCCCTACTGTGATGGAGATGCAGCCTTTGGAAGTGGTATTTAGCACATCACCCAGGCAAGCTTTGATTCCTCATTTAAATGCACCCACAGGTCTAATCCATACAATCTGTTTAGCATGAGCCATAGCTTCAGAGCATTTTTATGCTCTCAAAAACCATCTAGTCTGCAGGTATGCCAGAGGTCATGATAGCTTGGCCAATCTGAACATTTTTACCAAATGTATTGCAATAAAAAAGTCTTCTGACAGAATAATCTTCAAGTAAGTCTTCCCAGTTTTAGACTTGAAAGATTTAAAAATCTTGGCTCCCTGAGTACTTGAAAGAAGGAAAAATCCAGTTCATTATCAATAATCTTGTCATTAACTCAGTTCAGCATGTTTTTTTTTTTTTATCAGCTGGATCCTGCCTGGCGGATCATAGATGGTTGAAAGGCTGTTTTGGGCTCTCCAAGACTGACAAAAACAGTTCTGAACCTCCATTTTGGGATCCTGGAATGTAGGTCATTGGTGGAGTATGTGCCTAAAATGAGACAGTTTCTACTTAATTTTCATCACCACAAACATATATAAAATAAACCCTAGTATTCTGGGCAAATTGTCTCCTAGTCTCAAGATGTGGGCTCAGTGTCAAAAGTGTCGCTGACATAGACATTGTCTAGCTTGGAAAGTTGTGTTCAGCATGTGCTTGAGTACACTCAGCTTTCAACTTGTTCCCTGAAGCTTCTGTTCCATTCTCTTCCTCCGTATGAAAGTAGAGCTACTCTAAAAGGATGATGCACCAAGAGGCAAGGTCATCACAAGCTATATCTACTTGTTGGCCCAATCCTTCAAAAATGAAATAGCAGGGCCAAGAGAGATTGAAATTTTACAACAACCAGTTCCAAGGACAATTTCTGAGTCACAGTGCTGACCATTAGGCTGACCCACGTGATTCACAGGAACAAATGACTTGGCTCCATTAACTAAGCAGAAGTTGATGTTTGGAAGTGTTGCTCTATTTCTCTAGTTTATTGTTATTCTGTTGCTCTTTAGAGAATCCGTCATCAAGGTATAATCTCATGATGATCAACTTTTTTAATGTAGCCTCTCCAGAATCATCATGCTGGAAAGTAACCTCTTGTCATTACAAAAGTGATGAGAGGCAAAAGTCTAAAACAATGGTACATAATCTAGAAAGGGGAATCAAGTACTGAAATTTATATTTTTTGCTACATCATAAAACTTAATTTCTGAAAATGTAGCAAATTGTCATGTACACACACGCATATGTAACATATATACACAAGGGTGTGTGTATATGCACCTCATAAATTATGTGAAAATGCTGTGAAAAAATAAATAAGAAAGAGTGATTACTTTTTATTGGGGGCAGAGGGTACTTGGTAGGTCACACACAGTGATGCTCGGGTCCTTTTCCCAGCTCTGTGCTCAGTAGGGAATTCTAATGGTATTCATGGAACCATACACAGTGCTGAGGAAAGAAGAAGAATTGGACAGACGTCTGGAAAGCAGCTTTCCTCTTATGTCATCCTTCTGGTCCCAAGGATATTATTTTTGTAAGGTTATGAAGGCATATCAAATGTTGCAAATGGTACTAAGCATTTAATATAGCAAGGCAACTTCTCCTGGCTGAGAACATACTCAACACCAAATTTCTCCTGAGTCTGAATAGGTATAAACTAGATATTAGAGTAAACAATTAAAGGCCAATAAGACATACAAATGAATATGAGCTGCAACTTAAGGAGCCTAATAAAAGTGCATCAATTGTATTTCTCCTTAAGTAAGTCAGAGATAAGCAGGATAGGGAAATTATCTTAGTTTTCCTGCCATTAACTTTGATCATAGAATGTTTCAGAAACATCTGGTTTTTGGGTTTGGGGATTTTTTTCAGTTTTAGACCCCAAGACACTATTAGCCTATTCAAGCATAGAGGATGCTGAATAATCCAAACCATTTCCCACAAGCTCTTGCTTTTAAAAAATAGATTTAAAAAACAAAACAAAAAACATTTGCCTGTGTATTTTACTTTCAAAGGGGAGTTGGGTTAGTTTCACTGAATAAATAAAATATTTTCCTTTTCTCATATTACTACTCCAGGTCGCTGTTTTCTGTTTACTGTAGGATAGAAAAAGGTAAGGTTGCAATCATTCTAAAACGTTGCCAACATAGTGCCAATTCTGTAAATAGAATGTCCAGCAAACTATAGACTAGGTTTAATCTGAACTACTTTCTCTAGTGGGCATGTGTTCAAGGAAAGCTTACAAAGAAAAATGCATTTGATATTCTCCCTTCGCATTTTTTATTTTCTTCACTAACTGTTGAGAGTGGAAATAGGGAAGAGAGAAGAGAGACAGGCACTCCAATATACAGACACAGAGACATAAATTTTGAAAATTTTAACTTCAATTATTTTTTTTTCCTATACGTAAACATGAGCATCTCCAGTAACCAGGATTTATCGACATTTCTGAAGAATTCTCACAGATCTGAGTGTTTTAGAATTGCTACCTGGCTCATACAAATATTTGTTTTCCAAAAATGACAGTCTACTCCATTTTCACAGCACAAACTCCATTATTTTAAGCACTTGTTTGTTCTATTGAGAATCTCATTCTCATTTTATATTTTGTTTGGGAGCCATATCCAATGATACTCAGGGTTTCTTTTTTTTTAGCATTGGTGTTGAATATTGCTCTTAAGTCAGATTCTTTGAATGAAAGTAGAAAAAAAAGTGGGTGGCATAAGGTAATCCAGTGGTCTGAGCACATGGTTTGTAGGCAGCAAGTCCAGGTTCATCTTTGTCAGTGGTGCATGATCCCAAAGCACCACTGGGGTTGATCTCCAGGAATAGAGCAGACAATAACCCATGAGTGCTGCTTGGGAGTGGCCCCAAAACAAAACAAAAAAAGAAAAACAAAAAAAGGATGCAGTGACTTCACTCTCAGTACTTTTATCACAGGAGGCTTAACAGTTTAGTTCTAGAGCAATAAGATGCTCCCATATGACCAGTACTATGTATCTTTGCCAGGAGTGATCACTGGGCACAGAGCCAGGAGTAAGTTCTGACCACAACTGGGTAGTCCCCAAACTAACAGCAATAACAACAAAAAAATCAATATATACAATGACAACAAAAGTATTTTGGTTTGGGGATCACTTCAGTAATCAGTATGGTAGCTAATAGAATGAAATGGGTAAATATTATCTTAATCCTTTGGAATTTGGGTAACCCCTGTATTCTGCTGGGCAGTTTATGAACAACAAAAATGTATTTCTCACAGAACTGAATATCATAAGGTCCGAAACCAAGGAGCCAACAGATTATGTGAGGGAAGGATCAGCTTCCTTACTCATGGCCATTTTCTTGGTGTGTTCTCAGAGGATGAAGGAAGGGGTTGGGGAGGGGTTGGTGGGAGAGGGATGGGGGGAACACTTCTGAAAGGCATCCTTTAAAGGAGATAAAAATCATAACAAAATTCCATTCATGATGGATTATTCCTCCTAATCTAATGCATCACCTCCAAAGTCTGCTTTTTACCACATTGTGGGATGTCACTATTACAACAGATGACTTGCAATGAGGTGTGTCTACACTTTCAGTCCATCGTGATGTTACAGGATGCTCTGAGTCAAGACTTAGACATGAGGAATTGCTCAGAAAGCAACTTTATTAAGCGTGTGGATACCGGTTGGGAGGATTTTTATCCAGAGTCTGAGCCCCAACTTTATTTTTTTTTTAATTTTTATTAGTGAGACACCATGAGGTACAGTTGTAGACTTACAAATTTTGTGCTTGGGTTTCAATTATACAATGATTAAATACCCATCTCTCCACCAGTGCCCATTTCCCACCACCACAGATCCCAGTATTCCTCCCACCACCCCCGTCCCCCCCCCAATCCCACCCTGCCTCTGTGACTGGGCAATCCCCTATGTTCTCTCTCTCCTTGTGGGTGTTGTGGTTTGCAAGAGAGGCATTGAGTGGCAATCATGTTTGGTCTATAGTCTACTTTCAGCATGCTTCTCCCATCCTGGGAGGATCCTCCCAACACCCTTTATTTGGTGCTCCCTTCTCTATCTGGGCTGCCTTTTCCCCTAGCACATGTGGCTGGCCTCCAAGCCATGGAGCAAAATTCCTGGTACTAATCTCGGCCATTCTTGGGTATTAGTCTCCTAGTTTGTTACTTTATGTTCCCCAGATGAATGCAATCTTTCTATGTCTATCCCTCTCTTTCTGAGCCCCAACTTTAGACAGAAAATTTATTTCATACTTTCAGTATGCATAGTTAAAGAAGGAGTAAGTGGAATTACGTGTATGTAAGGATAGTCCTTTCCCATTGCTTGGGAACCCTCACTACGAAGCCTGTTAGATGTCCACTCTCGGGAAGCTTTATCCCCTGCCTCTCACCACAGTGCTTCTCTGTCCACACACTTAAAGATTTCTGCCACAGCAGATGCCAGTGTAAGCCTGGGATCTTAAATGTGTGTGCTTATTTATCTTTTTTCTTTGGTGGAGGAGGAAAAATGACTGTCAAGCTAGCTCAGATTTCTCACCTCCTCATTTTGCTTTCTTCTGTGAATGGAGAGGATATTTATTTTCTGTCTCTCTTGTGTTCAATTTGTGAGGGTGTTATAATTTCCAATTTGTTTACCCTCTTTTACTTAAGTGCCATATTAAAAGCTCAGATTTTATTTTATTGACTCAACTATTTCCTCTGGTTTAGGACATTCATTTAAATGCAAGGTTTAATGGAAATTTCATCAAGTGTAGAATTAAACTTCTCCAAGGCAATGATTCAAAATGAGTCAAACTAAAAGCCTCACTTTCTTAGGCCATGATAAAAGGGTAACATATTTCAGAGTGCTTCTCTTATACAGTGAAAATTTTAGCATATTTAATAATTATTTCGCATTCTAATATGGTGGTTGTGGTGACCTTAAATATTCCATCACATTCAACAAGTCATTGTTGATTTTTTTATACACTGGAACTAGTAGTTTTTCATAATAATACAACCAGTTCTCTATTTTCTTAAAAATTGAGCAAACAAATTGTTATTTTAGGAATATTTGGGGTCATGGCCAAGAGATAGTAGAGCAGGAAAGGCAATTATTTTGCACAGAGCTAACCAGCACTACATATCTTTGACAGACGTGATCACTGAGCACAGAGCCAGGACTAAGTTCTGACCAAAACTGGATAGTTTCCAAACAGCAAGCAATAGCAACAAAAATCAACATATACAACAACAACAAAAGTATTTTGGTTTGGGGATCACTTCAATGACCATTCTGGGAGGCAGGTATTGAACCTCAACCTCCCACATGGAAAGCATGCCTTCCAGTCCTTTTAGCTATCTCCTGAGCTTTAAGGTTATTTTGAAAAATATAATTTATTAGACAAAATTTCTATCAATATTTCCACCTATGTTAATATATTACTTTCCTGAAAGTTGGTGCAATAGTTGGTAAATAAAAATTATATACGCAAATCATCATACATGTATATGTGACTATTGACCATATCTATAAGTTTATCCATATTTATGTGTATAAATGAATAAAATAATATTTCAGTCATATGTCTTCCTCTTTGGTTTTTTAATATTTAACTATTAGATTGCTGGAGGCTTGATATCTTCAGTTAGAATTATTGTACCTATTTATTAAGTATTGAATCTGTTTAAGAACTACTACTATTTTCTTTCAACTGTTATCAAATTTCTAGTAAGTCTTGAAGTAATGAATAAATAGTATTATGAAATCTCTCCTATTTTGTCGTGGCTTCAAAAATGAAAGCAAATATGATGTTAACTACTAAATGCAAAATTGAGACCCACTGCATATAAAAGTATAATTATTACTGATTACATGCATATAATACATAAGCTAAGCAAGAAATAATATAATCTTCCCTCATAGTAAAATATACAATAAGTATACAATAAAATTTGTATATGTTAAAATGACCAATATAACAAATACTAATATAATGAATAAACATTAATGCCTTTGATAACAAATATAAATATGCTCAAAAAAACTTACTATACGTGTTTTTTCAGTATTGTGATTGAGTATTGTATTTCTGCATCTCCTATGTAGCTATGAATATGAGTAATACTATTAAGGACATGTATTTACATTGAAGAAAAAGAAACATATATATATACATATATGCATATAATTTTTTATGCATATAATTTTTTCTCAATGAGATTTTCATTTTTGCTATCCTACCAATGAAATCAGATCATCAATAATTTCCAAGACATAAACATAGATAAGATATAGATGCAGTGCAAATAAATAGGCATAATAAATCATAAGTTTCTACCTGGAATTCTTTCATAGTGTGTTGCTGTTACAATTTAAGGAATTTAGACTGAAAGCTGTTAATCAGCATCTCCATTAGGACAATCAGATCAAGATAAAATACTGACACTTTATATCCACATTTGCCACATGATTAGCACACCTCTATTCTCAACAAAGTTAAATTGTCCTGAATTAATCTGCTGAGTAGGGTAGAATTATTTTATGCAAATTTTAGCCTGGAAAAAATATAGAAAGCTCACACAGATGCTATGAATTTTAGTAACTAGGATAAAAGAAAAAGACAACTATTATGCAAGATGGGATAAAATAAATGTCACAAGACAGACATAGAGAATTTACCATGGAAATTCAAAGAAAGAAAAGATATAAATTCCTAAGTTGGAAAATAGTAATCAGGTATTTGAATAAATTTCAAGGAAAAAATATTAACTTCAAAAATGTTGAGTAAAAATATAGCCAAAATGGAGAAATATAAAGGTTAGATATACTGCAATCAAGGAATAATTAGATGGCTAGTAAATAAATGTATGCTAAACAGTGAGGTTTTAGATTAACATATTCATTAGATTAACATGTTCAGTAGCTTCTAATCACTCACACTTTAATGTAAGAAACCGATTTGTTAAAAGGAAGTTATTTTTTCTTATTTGACTTTTAGAATCTTTGTTTCTTATCTCTGTTGAGAAGTCTTTCAACATTGAGTGTGATATTAACTCTCATTTTTTTTAAGTTTTCATTTAGTACATTTTTGTCATGGATAGTATTGGTTTTTAATCAAATGCCTTTTCCTATATCTATTGAGGATATGTTCTTTACTATGTTGATATAATGTATTACATTAATTGAGTTTTAGAAAAAATTTTGCTCGAGCGGGCCCAGTAACGTCTCCATTGGAGACTTTTGTTGTTACTGTGTCTGGCATATCGAATACTCTCGGTAGCTTGCCGGGCTCTCCGAAAAAATTATTTTAAAAAAATTGTGTGGGCACTGTTTCTTTTGAGGTGCAGAAGCTTCTTAGTTTAAGATAGTCCCATTTGTCTATCTCTGTTTTCACTTGCTCGGCCAGTGGCGTGACATCTTTGAAGATACCATTAGCTTCAATATCATGGAGAGTTTTGCCGACTTTGTCTTCAATAAACATTATGGATTCTGGTCTGATGTTGAGGTCATAAATCCATTTTGATCTTACTTTTGTGCATGGTGTTAGGCAGAGATCTGAGCCCACTTTTTTGCATGTAGCCGTCCAATTTTGCCAGCACAGTTTGTTGAAGAGGCTTTCCCTGTTCCATTTCACTTTTCTTGCCCCCTTATCAAAAATTAGATGATTATATGTTTGGGAGGAAATGTCAGTATATTCAACTCTGTTCCATTGGTCTGCAGCTCTGCTTTTGTTCCAGTACCATGCTGTTTTAATTATTACTGCCTTGTAGTAGAGTTTGAAGTTAGGGAGGTTGATTTTCTTTTTCCCAAGAATTGCTTTAGCTATTCGTGGGGACTTATTGTTCCATATAAAAGAAACAGTGACCAAAATACAAAGACAGCCTACAGAATGGGAAAGGATATTCACCAAGTACACATCCGACAAGGGGTTGATATCAAGGATATACAAGGTACTGGTTAAACTCCACAAGAAGAAATCACCCAACCCCATCAAAAAATGGGGTGAGGAAATGAACAGAAACTTTTGCAAAGAAGAAATTCGAATGGCAAAAAGGCACATGAGAAAATGCTCTACATCACTAATCATCAGAGAGATGCAGATCAAAACCACAATGAGATATCATTTCACACCACAGAGACTGGCCCACATCCACAAGAACAAAAGCAAACGGTGCTGGCGCGGATGTGGTGAGAAAGGGACCCTCCTTCACTGCTGGTGGGAATGCCGGCTGGTCCAACCCTTTTGGAAAACAGTATGGACGACTCTCAAAAAATTAGAATTTGATCTGCCATTTGACCCAGCTATAGCACTCCTGGGAATATATCCCAGAGAGGCAAAAAGGTATAGTCGAAGTGACATCTGCAATTGTTTGTTCATTGCAGCACTCTTTACAATAGCCAGAATCTGGAAAAAACCTGAGTGCCCAAGAACAGATGACTGGTTAAAGAAACTTTGGTACATTTACACAATGGAGTACTATGTAGCTGTTAGAAAAGATGAAGTTATGAAATTTACATACAAGTGGTACTACATGGAAAGTATCATGTTAAGCGAAATGAGTCAGAAAGAGTGGGATAGACACAGAAAGATTGCATTCATCTGGGGAACATAAAGCAACAAAAAGGGAGAGTGACACACAGGAATGGCTGAGATTAGTACCAGGAATTTTGCTCCATGAATGGAAGGCCAGCCACAGGCTCTAGGTGAAAAGGAAGCTCAGATAGAGAAGAGAGTACCAAATGAAGGGTGTTGTGAGGGCCCTCCTAGGGTGGGAGAAGCATGCTAAAAGTAGTCGATAGACCAAACATGATTGCCACTCAAAGCCTCTCTCGCAAAACACAGTACCCAAAAGAAGAGAGAGAGAACAAGGGGGAATACCCTGCCACAGAGGCAGGATGGGACGGGGGAGGGGATGAGGGTGGGGGGGATGCTGGGACCCATGGGGATGGATGACGGGCACTGGTGGAGGGATGGGGACTTGATCATTGTATAACTGAAACCCAAGCACAAAATTTGTAAGCCTATAACTGTACCTCATTGTTTTTCACTAATTAAAAAAAAGAAAAAAAACTAAAAAAATAAAGAAAAAAATAATAATCTCAAAAAAAAAATTGTGTGGGGAGGGTACCACATCCAGTGATGCTCAGGGTTTACTCTTGTCTCTGCACTCAGGGGTCACACCTGGTGGATTCAGGAGACTATATAGAATACTGGGGATTGAATATGTTTGGGCCATGAGCAAAGCAAATTCCCTACCTTCTATACTATTGCTCCCATCCCAAGTTTATCTCAGTATCTATTAAAATGCACAGATCATGTCTCTGAGTAAGACTTGTCATCAAAAAAAATACTAAATTTGTCCCATAACATTTTGTTACTACTTGAAAACAGTTGCAATCTTCCAGTGTACCATGTTCTGTGTACATACATGTTTCTATTGGATATAGCTGATTGGCTTAGAAAACTAGATCTCTTGTATAGGAGAATGGCATTCAATAGAAGAATTTTTATTTTGCAAGAAATTAAAGGAGAATAGTGTTAGGTAAAAAAATAAACTAAGAAAATTTATTCAGATAGACATCCACTTTTATCTATGTTCTAAAAAGAAAAAAATTTTCATTCTCAAGCTTTGTTAAGATATTTGAAAACATCTCTGACTATTTCATTTTAGACCAAATTTAATGTTTTGGAAAATATATAATGTTTCATTCAACTTTGCCAATTTAAAAAGTTGTGTCTACATATGACAAAATCAATGAGTTGTAAGTGACAGAAAGTGTACAACATGCTGTTTCAGGATGAGAAGTTTAATGCAAGAATGAGAAAAGATAGTTTAATGGACTTAAGACTGATAGGCTTAAGAAGTCATTGATAAGCTAAAAAATAAATGATTGCTGAAGCAGGGGTTTTACAGTCTAGATAATCTTCACTTCTATTTACAATGCACAGATTAATATTCAATCTAAGTACCCATGGAACCCATGTGCTATTTTTATGGTTGCTTTTCAAGTTTCTGTGTATTTGAGTTAGTACTGTTCATCTAGAATGCAGAGCCCGGTTTCAACTTGTCAAAGTTTCTACATCTTTCCTAAAAGTGCTCATGGTTTTATTGTGGAACTAATTGAAGACTACTGGAGAAGTAAGAATAAAAATGCCTATTTCTTGCATCCAGGTGGGAGAACATTGAGGCAGAATGTTCATACTAAGGCCTGACTCGGGATCAGACTGAGTTAGTTCTGAAGAGACTTGCTGGAAATCATAACCTTGCTGGACTCAGGTTTCTCTTTACCTTTATGCTCATACTATTTCACAATTTTATCACGAGTATGTTTTTAATAATTCCTTGACACCGGAATAATATGCTACTCTGGATAACTGATATTGAAACATACCTAACACACACAGTGTGTGTGTATGTAAGTATATGCCTATGTAGAAGGAATGATGCATAGAATGTTTATTCAATATTACCTTGAAATAAAAACAAAAACTTTTTTTTTGGTTGGGAGTCACATAGTGCTGCTCAGTGCTTATTCCTGGCTCTGAACTCAGGTATCACATCTAATGGAAACTGGGGGAATCATATGCAGTGTCAGGGACAGAACCCAAGTCTACTGCTTACAAGGTATACTATGTTCATATGCTTGTGAAATTTATCAGAGAGACAAAATGTTGTACAGATAATAACTAAGAGAATAAAAATTCAGACACATTTTAACTCAGTGACTAGTAAAGCAAGAACCTGAATGTCAAATAGTAAAGAAAAGATATGGTGTTGGATATAGTACAACAAATACTAAGGGAAAACAGAGGCATGAAAATGATCACATTAGAATATATAGAGTTACTCATATTTAAACATTTCCACCTGTCTTTGATACATATATACATATATATGTATCACTTGATCACTTTACATCCTATTACTCATCGATTTGCTTGAGCAGGTGCCAGTAATGTTTCCATTGGCTAATGTTTGGTGTAGTTGCCTGCCATCTATCTTCACTCCCATTCCTTCCCATTCCAGTCGTCACATGATGTTCTCGAGGGTGGCACTGAAGAGTTTTGGTGAAATGGTAACGCCCTGCCGAACCTCTCTCTTTACATCGATGATCACTTCCTTGTAGAATAGTGAGATCTTAGTAATGAATTTGTAACACATCTCACGAAGGATCCTAATGTATTGAGTTTGAACGCCCTGTTTGGCTAGGGCTTTGATGACCGCTCAGTCTCAACAGAATCCAGGGCTTTCTTTAAATCAATGAATGTTAGGCAGAGCTGCATCTTGAACTCCTGAGAAACCTCAATGAGCTTGGTTACCTTGTGGATGTGATCGATCGTGCTGAATCCTTTTCAGAACTGGGCTTGCTCGCATGGTTGTCCTTCATTTAGTGTTCTGCCAATCCTATTTAGGATGACTTGAGTGAACAACTTGTAGACAATAGACAACAGGCAGATCGGGTGATAGTTGCCAATGTCACTAGAATGGTCCTGCTGGTTTTTCACTGGGATGGAACCTTGCATTCAGACAGGTAGCATGTGAAGAGCCAAGTATTGATGAGTACTGATGGCAGGTTCTTCAGGTGTTCAGGTCTGACCTTGTTTGGGCCAGGTGCTATTCGCTTCTTTACCAACAAAATGGCATGTTGGATTTTGTAAGGGAGAATGTTGGGAACAACATATACATCCTGCGGAATTTGGTATGTGGGCTGTTGGACTGGACGTGGCTGTCGAAGAGATCCGAGTAGAAATCATGGATAATCTTCTCCATTGCCCTTATAGAAGATGTTATAGATCTATCAGCACATTGGAGGGCAGTCATCTTGGTCTTGTAGTTGGCAAAGGAGAGGTGAGCATTGCAAATACTTTTCCCGGCTTCTGCCACATGGGCCAGCACTGCTGCTCTTCTCTCTTTAAGATCTTCCTTTATCGCTTCTCTGCACTGCTTTGCGAGCTCAGACATTAGCTTGTGGTTGCCTGAGGCTCGCACCTAGCCAAGTTGGTGAATGAGCTCAAGAGTTGTTGAAGATAAGTTGAAAAGTCTTTTATGGCTTTCTGTCTCTTGGAATTCTTTGCACAATGGAGGTGCTGAACCAGTTCATCATATTCTTCATCAATGTTGTCAATGATGGCATCTTCTCATGTAGCCCAATAGTGCCAAAGAGCTCCCAGTTGGTGGTCATTCTGGGAATTCTTTTCTTAAACTTTGCAGCCCTTTCTCCCCACTCTGTGAAGTAGAATTTTGCACAAAGGAGTAGGTGGTTGATCACAGTTGGAATTTTGTGACAACAACGACATCAGGGAGGCAAAACCATTGATTAAATATGAGGATGTGGTCATTTTCATTGTGGAACTGTCCACTGGGAGACTCCCATGTCCAACGTTCATATTCGGCCTTCTGGAACTGCGAGTTACCATGGATGGTCTTGCTCGACACGATGAACTCTGACAGTCTCTCACCCTGTTTGTTCCATTCTAGGCCATGGGTCCCAATGTGAAGTTCTTCGGCCAATCTTCTCAGTCCTATTTTGGCATTAAAATCACCCACAATGATCTTGTAAAAGGTGTAGTCTTCTTTATAGAACTTCTCTAGCTCCATGTAGAACTTCCCAATTTCTTCCTCATTGTAATTGAATGTTGGCGCATAGACAACGAAGATAGCAACTGTCAGCGGTGAGCCACATCTACTCAAGTGTAATCGTCCAATTCGGGTTGTTAGGTATATGAATGAATCAGTGATCATGGCCAAATTCACATTGACAAGGACACCTACACCACCGATGACTCTTTTGTTGCTTGTTCTGAGAAACAGTTCTGCAGTGTCGAAAATGGCGTGATATATATCTGGAGCGATAGCACAGTGGTAGGGTGTTTGCCTTGCATGCAGCCAACATGGCCGACCCGAGTTCGATTCCTCCGCCCCTCTCGGAGAGCCAGGCAAGCTACCGAGAGTATCTCGCCCACACGGCAGAGCCTGGCAAGCTTCCCATGACGTATTCGATATGCCAAACACAGTAACAACAAAGTCTCCAATGGAGACGTTACTGGGCCCAGTCGAGCAAATCGACGAACAACGGGAGGGCCTTTACCTTTAATATATGATATATATATAAAATAGTTTTATAACATATTCACAGCAACAGTACAAGCCTCTGCACAACAACTTTATAAACCCTATTTAAGGTAAATACCATTGGATATTATTTTATATCTGAATGTATATTTTTCTGGAAATCATATTTTAGAAACATTCTTAGAAAATTAATTAAATGTGAGTGAAATGCATGAAAATAAATCTTCATTAAATATATTATCTTATCAAGCTCTTTACTTTGCATTTTTCCCAAAATATAATAAGTTAGAAAGATGATATTATTGTTGGTAAAATTTAAATAGTTGCAATTTAAAAAAAATTATATTATGAGTATTGTTTCACTAATTTCAGTGTCAATGCGGTTTGCACAATTGTCACATACAAATTTTATCATTGAAGTATTTTTTTATTTTTTGTGAATCTTTATAAAATTTCAGATTTTGATATTATTTAGGAAATCTATTTCTCATACATAAATTCATGGGTCCCTTCTAAGTAGGACTGTGTTTGAAAGATCGATACTATGGGACAATTCATAATTTACAAAAACATTTATTTTTTCTTAAGATCATAAAAACTATTTTTATTATCCAGTATACATGATTATTTTTGTTACATTTTTAGATGAATGCACATTCCTGTGCTATATATTTCCATTTTTGTCTGATCAAATCACATAGCCTTCTTTTATTTTATTTCTTTGTAATTAGTATAGTTGGCTTCCTTTGTTATTGCCAGTAATGACCAGGTGCACCAATCCAATATAAGAATAGATTTAGTACTTTAGAAAAACTTAGGTTAGATTATTAGAGACTTTGGAAAAGGTGTCAGAAAGACAACATAATAACAGATATAATATTGATATGAATGTATTTCTGACTCTAAATTCTGATCCATATGTCTTGAGTACTAATATTCACTTTTTGTATACATTTATTGTCGAACGAATCAGTAGCAAAAATTATTTCAATATTAGCAATTTGTACCTTCGCTCTCCATCTATATTGCTATTTTTAGTTAATTATTTTTAACTTGGCTAAAAGTTTACCAATTTTAATATTTCCCTTCAAACAAACTTAGATTTGTTGATTTTATGTAGTTTGTTTTAAATTTTATTGTTCTTATCTATTTTATTTTCTATCTAGTGTTTATTATTCTTTATTTTTCTTTATTATTCTTTAACATTTATATTGGGGCTGGAGCGATAGCACAGCTGGTAGGGCATTTGCCTTGCACATGGCCGACACAGTCGACTCAGGTTTGATTCCTCTGCCCCTCTTGGAGAGCCCGGCAAGCTACCGAGAGTGTCTCTCCCATATGGTAAACCCTGGCAAGCCACCCGTGATGTATTTGATATTTCAAACACAGTAACAAGTCAAATTGCACAAAAAACAGAACACAAATAGAAATACAGTGGTCCAGTGGGCTGGAGCAATAGCACAGCAGTAGGGCATTTGCTTTACAGAAGTCCGGGCAGGCCGACCAGAGCTCGATTCCTCCGCCGCTCTCAGTGAGCCCGGCAAGCTACCAAGAGTATTTTGCTTGCATGGCAAATCCTGGCAAGCTATCTGTGACGTATTCGGTAAGCCAAACACAGTAACAACAAGTCTCACAATGGAGACATTACTGGACCTGCTCAAGAAAATGAACAACGGGAGGACAGTGCTACAGTGCTATTCATTAATATTTATATTAAATACATACTACATTATTAAATAAATAGTAGTTTAATTACAAACACAAAAAACAGAAAGCAAATGGAAATACAGTGATCCAGTCAATGACATGAAATTCAGTGGTAAAAGGAATAAGAAATAAGCTGTGTGCTGATTCTGTTCTTTTTAAAAAGTATGTTTTCACTAGGCCATAATGATTTGTAAAGTTGTTCATAATAGAGTTTCAAGCATATAATGTTCCAAAACCAGTCCTGCCACCAGTGTCAATTTCCCTCCACCAAGTAAGTACTCCTTTCTTCCCAGTTTTCTAAAATGAAATCTTAGATTGCCCATACTTTCCAATATATCCATTGTAATTATAATTTTATGTAAGTTTTGCTTTTGTTGACTATCACCCATTTTAGTAAGATGTATTTTATTTTATTATTCTTTAAAAAGTTCTTTTCAATTAATTTAGTGAATTTATCTATTTATTTATATTTTGATCTTTGGGTCAACCACGATGCTCAGGAATCACTGTGGGTAATACTTCAGGAGTCATACAGTCTCAGAGATCCAACCCATTTTGCCATGGAAAAATCATGGTGATTCCCTCAAATTTATCTTGAGATTAATTTTTTTGCAATCTATATTCTTACAAGAAGTATTTTTTCTTATCTCAAATATTCTGGTGCTTCCTAGATATGCTTTACTACTGTTTTCTAGCTTAAATTTATGTTGTTGAAGAAAGTTCTTTTCATGATTATGTGTAATTTGTCACTCTTTTTGAGGTCTATATTAGAGACTGCTCCCTGTGATTACAAAATAATGTGTAGGGCAGGAATAATAGTACGGAAGGTGAGGTGCTTGCTCTGCATGTACATGACTTCAGTTTCATTTCCAGAACTATATATGCTCTTCTGTGCCCTGCCAGGAGTAATCCTTGAGCTCAGAATTAGGAGGAAGCCCTGAGCATTGCTGGATGTGGCCTTCAAATGAAAACAATAAAAAAAATTAAAAAACAATGTACATTTTATTGTTGTTGGATAGATAATTATAAATTCTAATTAGAAAAAGTTTGATTATTAGATAGTCAGGTAAGACGTACTATAATTAAGATGAGAACTAGAGCATTCTCTTTTAGAGCTGATGCTCTATTGGAAGCTTCACTATGTCTATTTGATGTGTTTAAAATTGTCAAATCAAGTGGGGAGAGTACAGAAGACTGCAAACCTGTGGGGCAAACACACATATTAGGAGGAGAAACTGATCACGTGGGCCTTAGTGCAATGAGAGAAGAAACGGATAACTTTGGAGTAAAGATGAGGAGATCATTTTTAGAGACGGTTTATTAAAACTGAATATTAGAGAATCTGATTTGCTCAAGCGGGTCCAGTAACGTCTCCATTGGAGACTTTGTTGTTACTGTGTTTGGCATATCGAATACACCACGGGTAGCTTGCCAGGCTCTGCCGTGCAGGCGAGACACTCTCGGTAGCTTGCCGGGCTCTCCGAGAGGGACGGAGGAATTGAACTCGGGTCAGCTATGTTGGCTGCATGCAAGGCAAACACCCTGCCGCTGTGCTATCACAGCTGGTAGGGCGTTTGCCTTACAAGCGGCCAACATGGCCGACCCGAGTTCGATTCCTCCGCCCCTCTCGGAGAGCCCGGCAAGCTACGGAGAGTATTCGATATGCCAGACACAGTAACAACAAAGTCTCCAATGGAGACGTTACTGGGCCCACTCGAGCAAATCGACGATCAACGGGAGAGCCTTTACCTTTACCTTTACCTAGAGAATCAAGTGATGATGTCTAAGAGACAACTGGGACATTAGGAACTCGTTATACAGACTCCAAGAAATAATGTCTCTATGAAATACCATTAAATAGTCATACATGGATGAAATTACTTCATAGTGGGAAATACAATCTGAATGTTTTGCATATTTAATACTTACTTTGCAATTTTTGTCATCTGGTAAAAATAGGGCCAATCAACATGATTTTGTTTCATCTATCTTCACTGTTGAGTCAGAAAAGCTGGGAAGCTCCTCTTAATAAGGTTGAATACAAAATACCATAACTGTGCAGGAAAGTGGATACATATGCATGAGAGTAATTTAAATTCTGATCATATATTTACATTGAATAATGTAAATATATGATCAGTAAAATGTAAATTTAAGTGTTGATAAATTATTTCTTTTAGAGTACTAGAGACAACAAGCTTTGTCTAAAAGTATATATCCATAAGGATATGCACAAAACTTATTTTGTCGATGATGGAGGTGTGTGTGTAAAGACAGTCCTACCCATTACTACCCCTTCCCTACCCTTTTAGGATGGGCATTTCCAGTATTGCTCGGGGGCTAGTCCTATTTTTGTACTCAGGAGTGCACCCAGGTGGTGCTCTGGAGTAAAGTTAATGAGATCATTCACTGTATCACTGTATCACTATCATTCCATTGTTTGTCAATTTACTCGAGTGGGTGCCAGTAACATCTTCATTCGTCCCAGCCCTGAGATTTTAGCAGCCTTTCCTTACTCATCTTTCCCAATGCTGCTGTATTGGAGGCTCTTTCAGGGTCACTGGAATGAGACCCATTATTGTTACTGTTTTTGGCATATCAAATACCACGAGTAGCTTGCCAAGCTCTGCCGAATGAGATAGTAATTACCTCTTTAATTTATCAGGATACTATTATGTACCCAATTACAAGGCAAGGGCCTTACCTCCTATTGTATCTCTGCACTATCTCTCAGGCAGAAAGACAAAAGTTGTCGGAAGAGAAGAGATGTCGAAAAGGGTCTACTGCCTGGTGCATTAGCAGGCTGAACTCTGTGTTACCAGGTTTTTCAAGAAAGGGAGGGTTTTAATTGTAGCTCCAAATGTTGCATCTTTCTGAACATTCCTTTGTTTTAGGAGATATTTATACACGCAGAAGAAAGGGTCTGAAACATCTATCACATCCATCAAAATAATAATAATAATAATAATAATAATAATAATAATAATAACACTGTAGCACTGTAGCACTGTCCTCCCATTGTTCATTGATTTGCTTAAGCAGGCCCAGTAACATTGTGAGACTTGTTGTTACTGTTTTTGGCATATGGATTACGTCACAGGTAGCTTGCCAGACTTTGTCCTGAAGGCAAGATACTCTCGGTATCTTGCTGGGCTCTCCAAGAGGGGAGGAGGAATCGAACTCGGGTCGACAAGGTCAGCTAAGTGCAAAGCAAATGCCCTACCCGCTGTGCTATTGCACCAGCCCAATAATAATAATAATAATAATAATAATAATAATAATAATAATGTGTGTTTCAGACAAATCAGAAAGGCTCTTAAAAAAACAAGAGTACCCTAGGAATGATACCTGAACAAAGAGACAGGAGTAGGTTCTCAGCACCACTTGGTGTCACCCCCAAACAAACAAAAACAAAACAAACAAGAGGTTGGAGCTGGAGCCATAGGATAGTGAGTAGGTCACTTGCCTTGCGCATAGCCAACCTAAGTTTGATTCTCAGAACCCAGTTGGTCAGTCAAACCCTGCCAAAAGTGATCCCTGAGCACAGAGCCATAAGTAACTTTGAGCACCCTGGATATGCCCCCCAAATCTTAAAACAAAACAAATTCCCAAGGAATAGATTTCAAGACAAACAAAATGATGAACTGCTTTTCTATTCATTTCATCTTAAAACCTAACTTGCACCATATCGTCGATGTCTCTGGCTCTTTTGAAGGGAAAAAGGAAGCAAAAGAAGGGTGTGTAATCACCAAGTGACTAGGATTCCAGCGGCTCTCTCTCGCTGCCTGCTACTGGATGGTCTCAAGCCGCTTCACCACATGGGATGAGCGGATGCCATGGGCAGGCGAAGGAAGAAACAATGGCCAGGCTGGTTGGTGATCAGTTGCCGTTTATTCCATTCTCCTGACTCGCCTGTTCCAATCTCACTAAACCCCTCATTCTCATCTCCTCCTCACTCGCCCTCATTCATCTCTCAGCGCTCTTACTCGCTGCCTTGGTCTCTCCCTAGTCTCCAACTCCCGGCATTGGGGATTGTGTTAGCTGGGAGGGGCCTTGGAGGAAGCAGGCACCTAGGTAAGGGATTTGGTGTTGGAATGACATATGCAGAACAGTGTATTAAAAGTATAATTAACAGTATTATAAATCAACATATCTCATTAAAGATGGAAAAAACAACACTAGTTGAAATTTACTTACCATTTCTGCCCGGAAGTTATTGCAAAAACAGTGTAAAAGTACTAGAGTTTTTGTATAAAACTTAATATGTCAGATAGTTCCATGCATGTAGGGCCATGGTTTCAAATGATTCAAAAAATTATATTTTAGTATGTTGGAAGGGTAATTGAATTGGCTCTTAAAGTCACCAAAGGTGAAGAAAACAGTCACAACAAGGAGGCTAAACATGACCTCTGTGATAAAGTTCTGTAGCACCAAAATGCAGTGCTGTTGGAATATTTGCAATGCCCAAATAGAGAAAAGTAGTATTTTGTATAGTTTGAAGATGTCCAAATCAAAGCTCAGTAATTTGGAGGGTGCAAAAAGGAATTGTTCTGAAAGCAGTAATGAAAAATAAAAATGGTAAATGCCATATAAAAATCTAAGTGAGTAAACCAAATGCAAAAATGGCAGTCAACTCACACTTACCTTTCTGTATTCAGAACATGTTGTCTTCAGTTTTTCTTGCAAAACAAAATACTTGAGTCATGGCCTAAACCAACTGCAAGTGAGATTTAGAAATCTCAGTCTAATGCTCATCTGGGACTAAAAAAATGTGATGGAGTTAGGAACATCTTACTAGTCTGCTACAGACATAGTCTATTTACATTCTTACAAAAAAAAGTAGTTCTGGGATAAGAGGTGTAAAAAAGAAATGATGAAAATACATATAAAGAGAAGAATCTAAATATACCAAGAAGCTCAGACAGCATACTGTCAAGTGAGTTCAAAAATAAAATAACAATTCATATGTGAAGAAATCTTAAATAACTTTAGTTGTTGGAAAGATCATTAGAGATATGTTATTAAGGTAGAAATAACATCGTTGAAAACTTTAAAATAAATAAAATATGGCATCATAAAGGATACCAACTTAGAAAACTATAAAAGGAATATAATAGCTAGATGAATAATTTAAGAGTATCCCATGGAACTTGGCTAATAGTTAAATGGTAGCCCTGGAGCAATAGGACTACTTGGTGCTGGTAAATTGGGTTAAAATATCATAATTCTTTCTATTCAGCTTTGAAGAAGCAATAAATATATTTAAATTGTATTGCAGGAAAGAATAACATCAGAAACTCACCCAGACATCCCATCCCCTTGTTTCTGCTTTCAAAGTGTCAGTAGAATCTAAAATCTGATACAAAGTCGGTGTTAGTATGAAAGACAGAAAAAACACACCATCCTCATAATTCTGAGAATTTATATATTTCCTGAGGCAAGAATCCAACCCACTGTACTATCACTCTGCCCCTTTGTATTTGTCCTATAACTATTGCCTTTCTGCCTATCTTTCTGGATAGACAAGATAATAAATTCAATCCCCTTTTATTTTCTGAAACAAAGAGGGAGAGAAAAAGAGAGAGATGAACTTCTGCCTCCACTGAACACCAGACTGTTGTAGAAGTTTCTTTCTTGCAAAAACAAATGTGAGAGTGTTTGACTTTCTAGTGCACCAAATAGGACATCCTCATCTGGCTTCACTCATAATTCATGTGTCTCTAGTATGTTGATTTTCAGAAATGTGAACACTTAGGTGTCATATTAAATGAGATACTGAGAAGTCTTTGGCATAAGGAAACTGGAGGGGAAATAGTACAGCGAATTATTGTTACTATTATCTTTGTTAGGCCACACTTGGCTCAGGGCTTACACCTGGCTTGCACTCAGAGATCACTTCTGGAGTTCCGAGGACCTGCTGTGCTATCTCTCCAGCCCTTCCAGCAAAGTCTTTTAATGGAAGCAGAGACTGGAAAGTCTTCTAGAATAGAATGGGGGAATAAAAACAACCTCAAATAACTGGAGCTATACTTAGGGAAAATATTGGCCTTTCCAATTAATTAACTATTAATATAACAAAAACAAATCCTTAAAAACCATATACTATATGAGACTATATATTCTAATTTTGAGTATTTTAGCCTGTGTTTACATGGAAATATGATATTCTGCTTTGAAATTTATAAAAAGTCCTTGTTATAACAATTATAGTAGCTTTGGTATAAGAAAATTGGTGGAAACTTATTTCATTTGTACAGGCACCTAACTTGTTATAGAAGAGGGTAAAATTGAAAGATGAAAGGGTGAGCTGACTTATGAAGGGTTGACTTTGATTTGTGAGAGTTAGAATGAAATATTATTGTGGAGTATGGAACATAGAAATGATACAAATAGGAACAGAGTGCAAAAGATTTGTGACTGATGTGAAGTAATATATATTTTTTGTGATATAAAATTGATGTAGAAGGGGTCAGCTATCAGTAGGCATTGAAGCTCCAAAGTATCAAAATTGAAAGAACTTCAAGGAGCCAGTGAAAGGCTTTGAAAAAAAGTTGCTTTGAACTATGTGCACTTTGCAAAATGATGCAATTCAATTCCAAATCCTCAGAATTTATTCATGTGATTTAGGGGCACCAAGTAAAATGGGATCAATATGGATGGCAAATTGAATTTTTGAAAAACACTCAAGAAGCATTCATTTTATTTAAATAAAACAGATTCATTTTTTATGAAATAAAAGCATTCTAAAGAGGCATCATATTAGCTTAATAATACCAGAGTTGGTGGCTACTTATACTAGTTTGTTCATTTTATGCCACTGTGCTCTTACTCTGTCAGGTCATTTTCAATTCATTTTGTTTGAAATGAGATTCATAAAACATGGTGATGCTTTTTAAGTCTCTTCATTGTTCATGACTGGGATATGCATTTGTAGGTAAATCTTTCTTTACTTACCTATCACTGAATCTTTGGACATAGAAACTATATCATTAATCTTCAGTGCTTTCCATGACCATAATGAAGTTGATTGTGGGTTCCATAGACTTTACTGATTCAATATATCCAATGGTTATAAAAATAGATTATATTTTCCTTGATAAGAGATAGAGAAGTAGCCTCAGCATGACATTCATTTTTTAAAGTGTAAAAAATAGCATAACATCTTAGACAGGCTATTAGGTGTTTTTTTTTCTTTTAGTCTACAGTAAACACAAAGATGTGAAGAAAAGATTTGAATTGAGCCCAAATTAGAATTATGCACTTGGACAAGAAGTATATGCCACTCTGAATGCTTTATCAGAAGATTGAGTGACGTAGTTGTGATCTTACTTTGAAGTGATAGTGCAGTTGGTGGGGCACTTGCTTTCCATATGACCAACCAATGTTTGATTTCTGGAATTCCATATGGTACTCAAGTCCTGCTTGCTGTGTCCCAAAAAACAATAAATCAATTTAAAAAATGAATGAAATAAAATTATCTAAAGTAAATGTATGGGTTAGTAGACATGATATCTAAGTTAATAACTCTTTTTAAATTAGCTCTATTGACAAGATTTATAAAATTTGCAAGAATGAAAAGAATTCTAGTAATTTTACTAGGTTGTATGTTAACTGAAATTGTCTGGAGCAAATAAGAACTCTTGTAGGATTTTATTTATTTATTTATTTATTTATTTATAATGTAGTGATACTGCTATTTATTCAATCACTGATTAAGCTGATTGAATTGGGCATGAACACAACATCTCGTAGGTTTTTAGAAAAGATTTCTTGATAAAAAATTTTTTTAAAAGAATTATAAAGATACTTCTTTAAAACGGATGAGTTCTGGTCAAATTTTAAACCATAAATTTCAGTTTATGCTAGTCTATAAAACAAATTTATGTTAAAAACTTGGCAGGGTTATCCCATTGGATATGCTGATTAAAGCATAATTACCCCCCCCACCCCAAAAGCGGAATTTTCTACTAATAAGTACTATGATAGACAGTTTGCTTATTTTGAGTAAAAATAAAATCAATTTAATAAAAACTTTAGGATTTTGCTAGTTATTTCTGAGATTAGTGCCTTGGAAAATTGAATCATTGTATTTTTATTTCATACCATAATTTTTTCTTCTGTTTTTCTGCCACTCCAGGTATCTTTGCTCTGCACTCAAGGATCATTCTAACAGTCGCTGAGGATCAAATGGGGAGCCTCAGATGGAACCTAGGTGAGCCGTGTGCAATGCAAGCTCCTCACTCAGTACTCTCTTTTAGCCCCATACCATAAATGTCTAAAATAAAAATGATAGAAAGTATGTAAAATGTAATTTAAGGTACTATATTTATGAAAATTGATGTTTTATATTTTCTCATTTAATTTCCTCATAGATGTGTTTTTGTTTTACAGTCCAATTATGTAGGATTACTACATATCCTAACTTGGTAACAAAAATGAACATTCCTTTGTAAATTACTAGGCCCTTGTTTTCATTTTCATTTTTTTGTTGTTGTTCATGAAGGTACAAAAATAGAATGTTTTGTTAAAACAATTCTTCCAGGTGTTGGGGAAATATCACAGGAGTTAAGATGCAGGCCTTGAGTATGCCCATCCTTGTTGTATTCACCACAACACATGACCTCTAGTTTTTCTGGGAGCTCCCTGGAGGCCACTGGAGGCCACAGAACACATCAAGGTATATACAGGATATTGGTTGCCAGCAATACTTAGTCATTTCTTAGCACCGCTGGCCATTATATTGAAGCTTTCAGTTCGGTTGGCTAAGAATTCCAAGAAGTGCCTCTCAGAATTTATGAGTACCACATGGAAGGCTTTCCCAAACATTATTTGTTGAGGACCAGAATTCAGAATGCTGGAGCCAACCTCTACCCCCCCCCCCCCCCCCGCCACCACACACATATACACACATACACACACACATACACACACACAACATACACACACACTCCTCTTCTGACATGGAGATTTGCCCCTGGGAGAATCTCCTAGAAGAATTTCCCCAGAAAGAAGTGCTTTACGTATGTTTATATTTATGTTCAACCAAACCCATGCTAATCCCTTTCCCCCCACCTTTTCGGAGCTTAGTTTCTTTTTTTCTTCATAAATTCTGTCCAATTCCAATAAAGATGTTGCTGGCCACTAGCCTGTGACTTGTTCTTCCGTCGATCAGTTGAGGGAACATATTATCAGTACAGACTCCACCTGAGGAGCCGTTACCGCTGGTACGGTGACAATTACTACCCCCACAATTCTTCCAGAAGCACTAAGAATAAATATGAGAGACAGCATAGATCACTCCACATAAAATATAAGTTTTTTTTAAAGCAACCACCCCTAAAACTATCCAAACTAAAGTTGAATTTTAATTTATACATAGATACATGCCAAAGATGAAACTATTACATGCATATTACATCATATTACAACTATTACATAAACTATTACATCATAGCAGTTCATAAATGTTATAGAATGGTTAGAAGGTGCATATATGTGTGTATGTTACATGTCAAATATAATATTGCTTATCTTATTAAATATATGTACTACATACATAATTCAAAGAATTCTAGTGGCCACATTAAAACTAAAATTCTGAGAACAATTAGTTTCAGTAATGTAACCAGTTTACACAAAATCATAATTTTAGTTAGTTAATATACTCATCATGTATTCACTAGCTTTGTATGCCAAGTAATTCTTGTTCACCAGTTTAGGTCAATACAAAGATGAAAAAAATTTTCCTCAGCATATTTTTAGCAAGATAAAGGTAAAACAGACATTTTTCTCAGGTTAATTACTTGACTATTCTAACCTAACTGTAAACAGAAAATTTTTATCTATAATAAGCAAAACTAAAAAATTCTTGTAAATGTATACTATATTCCCAAAGTCCACTTAGATATTACTGAAAATTATTTAAATCTATCGAAAGATTAAAATTTTAGTGACTATAATACTATATACAATATATACTGACATATTATTTTACATGACTGAAATTTTGTCATTTTAAACAAAATTAGAAAATTCTGCCAACTTTTGGTGACCTTAAGATTTAGACAAGAATTTATTTATTTATTTTTAATTTTTATTAGTGACACACCATGAGGTACAGTTGTAGACTTACAAATTTTTGTGCTTGGGTTTCAATTATACGATGATCAAATACCCATCCCTCCTCCAGTGCCCATTTCCCACCACCACAGATCCCAGTATCCCTCCCAACCCCCATCTCCCCATCCCACTCTGCCTCTGTGGCAGGGCATTCCCTTTTGTTCTCTTTTTCCTATTGGGTGTTGTGGTTTACAAAAGAGGCAATGAGTGGCAATCATGTTTGGTCTATAGTCTACTTTGAGCATGCTTCTTCCAACCTGGAAGGATCCTCCCAACACCCTTTATTTGGTGCTCCCTTCTCTATCTGAGCTCCCTTTTCCCCTAGCACATGTGACTGACCTCCAAGCCATGGAGCAAAATTCCTGGTACTAATCTCAGCCATTGACAAGAATTTATTTTTAAGATTTTATTTTTGGGTCACTGTGAGACATATCTCTACAAAGCTGTTCATGATTAGGTTTCAGTCATACATAGAGTGTTCTAACACCCATCTCCTTACCAGTGTACATTTCCCAGCACCAGTGTTCTCTCTCTCTCTCTCTCTCTCTCTCTCTCTCTCTCTCTCTCTCTCTCTCTCTCCTCTCCCCCCCCTCTCTTTCTCTCTCTCTCTCCTTAGCAAGAATATTTATTTTGACTCAAATATTGATTTACATGTTAGCTGCTATTTCCATAGAGGGTAAACTACTAAAGATATAAAATCATTTGCATGCTGGTAAAATGATTAAGTAGAAAGAGCTTGCACTTGATTATTAAGTTACTTGGGAATAGATCCTAATATAACTCCTCCACTTATGTGTTGAAAAACCAGGAATTAATTTCAGTGAGCCTGAGTTTTCTTTGCAAAAGTAACTTGATGGGAGCTGGAGAGATAGTACATTAGATAAGAAAAATTTGCTTTGCATTTGGCTGACCCAAATTCACTCCATGGCACCCTATATGATTTCATGGATCCCTCAGGAGTGATCATGGAAAGCAGAATCAAGGGGAAGACCTAAAAAGAGCTGGATGTGACCTCCCCCCCAAAAAAAAGAAAAAAAGATTTTTTAAGATTACTTTTAAATATTATCTCTTCAGAAAAGACATTTTAACTCCTCTTATGTTTTTTGCAGCCCTATTCACAATATCCACAATCAAGAAACTGGCCAAGTTTCTGAGCATAGATGAATGGATAAAGAAACTATTGATAAAGAATAAAATGGATAAAGAAGCATTCTAAGCATAGATGAATGGATAAAGAAACTACATGCACAACAGAATACTGCTCAGCTATATGAACAGACAAAGCCATGCAAATTGAGGTTACATGGCTGAATCTGGAAAGTATCATGCTGAGTGAAGTTAGTAAGAAGGAGGAGGATAGATATAGAATGATTTCCCTATATGTGCAACATAAAGTAAAAAAAATTGAAGCCCAACAATTAACTCAAGTGTTGATATTAATCCTTAGTGTTCTAGGCTTCATCAATGAATTGTCCCTTTTGCTACCCCCAGAGAAACTTACAGTGCTCTTAAGAGCATTTTTAATGTCCTGAGCTTATCTTCAATCTTTTCGTTGTGCTTTATCTCTCATTGTTACAATTCCCCAAATCAGGCTTAGTTACTAATAAAGTCAAACCTTCTAATGCCTTTGGACTTTGTATCTGTAGTGAATTACTTGCTTTTCTATTTCCTCTATAACTTTTTCACATTTTACTTTATAGCACTGTTCTTTGCTTAAACAAAGAAAGATCATTAACACTATTTGGGAATTGATTGACTCTGAAATATATCTATTTCTGGGTATCTGTCATGATTATTTGATTCAAGCTTTAGTTGCCTTACATAGTTCCTAACACCCCCAAAAGGGGGTTTTGCTGTGGGACTTGGATGGACCCACGGCGAGTGGCCAACCTACTCCATCATCAAAATGGGATAGTCTAGAAAGCATTAAAGCAAAGTCTCTATGCAAGCAGTTATAACTTAAGAGGGAAGATCCCCCAGGAGATAAAAAAAAAAAAGTTAAAGCGACTTGAGAACTTAGTCTGGGATTTATGGTAAAAGTCTTGCCCCTAGAGCCCAGATAATTAAGTTTTGAAATCTATATCTCTTACTGTGTTTATCAAATAACTGAAAGTATTAATAAGAAGTAAAATAGTTGTTTAATATATACTAGTAGCAAGGGAAAGAAAAGGAATATAGATGCCCCTGGAGAAAGAGTGTCTCCTTGACTTAATCCCCACAAGAGAATTGTCTCCATGAAACATTTTCCCTCTGTAAATGTACAATCACATCTACATGTAATTCTGTACCTAAAATCCCCTCAGATTTTGTATAAAGGCTGTTTAGCTCAGGAATTAAATGGGCCATTTTGACCATCTATCTGAGTCCCCCATCTCTTTGTTTCTCTGCTGGGGAGGCCTGGGGAGGTGGTTCTTGGCCATCCAACATGTCACAAACTTGAACTCACACTCAAGGGCAATAGAAACTGAGAACTAGTCTTTATTAGAAAGCATATTACTGTAGGACAATGGGGAAGAGGAGCAAAAAGTGGACATTGGGACATGGTGAAAGGAAGCTGACACCAGAGGATGTAGCGTTGAATTTTTTTTTTGCATGAAATCCTATCATTATCAGTATTATAACTCACAGTACCTAAAATAAAAAATTCTAAAAATTATTATACATTCTTTTAAGAATTGTAACAAATCTGGGCTGGAAAGATAACTCAAAGGCCTTAGTACATGTTCAAAAGCAGAAGACTTGGTTTATATATACAGATCATATGCTCCCAAAAGCAACACAAGGAAGTGACTACCAAGCTCAGAGCCAGAAATAGCCCTCAAGCACTGCCCAGTATGGTACAAGAAACAAACAAAACAAAAGGAATTTTGGCTAAGGAAATGTAATCATATATTTACGCCTGATGCATATGAAATGGTGCATTACTTTATTACATAGAATAAATGGCTAATAATGCCTGACTCCTTGTTCTTTTCTGAAAGTATTTCACTCAGTTGTACTGCTTACTTTGACATTTTATTTATTTGAGAAATTTAGAAACTTTTTCTGTATTATATGTTGCAGAAATATTATGTAAAAAACTTCATTAGATAAGATTTGTTCAAAGGCTTTGGAAATCATTATCTATTCAGTGGAACCTATTTTTTAAATTCTATATAAGTGAGCAACTGTGTAAATAAGTTGGTGGAAACCTGATGAGTAATATTATTTATTGGCCTTAATGATTGCTAAACAAATTAAAAGACATTCTAGTAGTCTACTTTCTCAAAAGAGTTTATATTAAAAGAAGATATTGATTCAAAATTTCATGGTAATGTGTTTTTTATTTGTTTGTAGTATATATATACATATATTAGATTATCCTGGCTCTCCTCTTCTAATTTAATAACTCACTTTATAATGAAATTTGAAACACATTTCCTGTGTGATGGTAAGCATCTATGTTATTATCACAATGTTAAGTTTAAGTACTGCATACTGCACTACTTTGATTCTTTTTTCTCTATATTGTCTAATTGAAATAACTTGCACCCAAAATTGTGTCATATGATATCCATTATACTTTATATAATATTAGCATATATAATTTATATTATATATAATGCACAGCGGGTAGGGCGTTCGCCTTACACGCGGCCAACATGGCCGACCCGAGTTCGATTCCTCCGCCCCTCTCGGAGAGCCCGGCAAGCTACCGAGAGTATTCGATATGCCAGACACAGTAACAACAAAGTCTCCAATGGAGACGTTACTGGGCCCGCTCGAGCAAATCGACGATCAACGGGAGGGCCTTTACCTTTACCTTTATATAATGTTAACATATGCATAAGTACAAATGTTATTTATTTCCTTGGAAGTCATGTGATTGAGTAGAATGAAAGTGCTTGATTTAAAATTTCAAAGAGGTTGCTTAAATAAGCAATAAGCACTCAGAATTTTAAAGAAATATATATCAGATACTAAAGTGAATCAGTAGAAATCAAACTAAGGGTTTTTAATAAAGCAACACATAAACCGGGACAAAGTAACAAAGTATAGCACTGTAGCACTGTCCTCGCGTTGTTCATCGATTTACTCAAGCGGGCAACAGTAACGTCTCCATTGTGAGACTTGTTGTTACTGTTTTTGGTATATCAAATATGCCACAGGGAGCAGGACACTCTCGGTAGCTTGCTGGCCTCTCTGAGAGAGATGGAGGAATTGAACTTGGGTCAGCCACCTGTAAGGCAAATGCCCTACTCTCTGTGCTATCTCTCCACCTACAACTTTACTAAAGGTAAAGGCAAAAGGTAAAGGCCCTCCCGTTGATCGTCGATTTGCTCGAGCGGGCCCAGTAACGTCTCCATTGGAGACTTTGTTGTTACTGTGTTTGGCATATCGAATACTCTTGGTAGCTTGCCGGGCTCTCGGAGAGGGGCGGAGGAATCGAACTCGGGTCGGCCATGTTGGCCGCTTGTAAGGCGAACACCCTACCGCTGTGCTATCGCTCCAGCACAACTTTACTAAATAAAGCATAAAATAAAAATA
Source organism: Sorex fumeus (assembly GCF_029834395.1). NCBI lineage: Eukaryota > Metazoa > Chordata > Mammalia > Eulipotyphla > Soricidae > Sorex > Sorex fumeus. Next base: position 21,610,699 of record NW_026606091.1, on the reverse strand, counting down.
CTTAAAATATAGATATGAATTTGTGATCAGAGGATGATGCATGGGGACAAAGATAGCTCAATAAAATATATAATGAACGTTACATTCAAACAAAATTGAAAAGGGAAAATTTTACTAAAACCTGTATATGTATTCCTCTTTTTCATGTTTAGCTTCTCCAGAGGTTTATGATGTGGTCAATTTCGTTGTGGAACTGTCCACTAGGAAACTCCCTTGTCCAACGTTTAGATTCAGCCTTCGGGAACTGTGAGTTATCATGAATGGTCTTTATGGACATGATGAACTTAGACAGTCTCTCACCTTGTTCATTCCATTCTAGGCCATGGGTCCTGATATGGAGTTCTTCAGACAATCTTCTCAGTCCTGTCTTGGCATTAAAATCACTGACAATGGGCTTGTAAAAGGTGTGGTCTTCTTTATAGAATGTCTCCAGCTCCATGTAGAACTTCTCAATTTCTTCTTCATTGTAATTGGATGTTGGTGCATAGACAACGAAGATAGAAACTGACAGCAGTGAGCCACATTTATTCAAGTGTAATCATCCAATTAGGGTTGTTAGGCATTCGAATGAATCAATGGTCATGGCCAAGTTTTTGTTGACAAGGACACTGACAACACTGACGCTTCTTTTGTCACGTGTTCTGAGGAATAGTTCTTCTCCAATGTCGAAAATGGCGTGATGTGATTGAGGCCTTCTTGTCTCAGTCAGACCAATGATGCCATACTTGATCTTCTGCTCTTGCACCATCAGGTCCTCGATGGGTGCTTCCAATGAGAGCATACGTGCATTGAAAGTACAAGCAGTCATTTTTGTCCTTCTTCGTTTTGGCAGCCTAGTTCAGCCCTGAAATTTTATCAGCCTTTCCTTGCTCATCTTTCTTAACACTGCTGTATTGAGGGCTCTTTCAGGGTCAGGGGAATGAGACCCATTGAATTCACTGTTTCTGGCATATCGAATACGTCACAGATAGCTTGCCAGGCTCTGCCATGTGGGAGAGATACTCTCGGGAGTTTCCAAGGCTCTCCGAAAGGGATAGAGGCTAATTAGGGTGACCTCTGATCGCCTTTGCAGGTGTTCCCATGGTTCACATCATATTTGAACCCCATCAAATATGGTGTGGTAATAATGAAAGATGGGTATTAAGTGTCCTCTGATGTGTCATGTGGCTGCGAAGGTCACAAAGTTTCCACTTTACCTGGTTCTATAGGGCTTCACTCATGCGGAATGCTCTGCCCGAGTGGCTGGAAAGCGGCCTGGAGCTTGGCAGCAGCTGGGTAGTGGAGGTAGTTTAGATTGGTTGATAGGTATTTATCTGGCACCGGCAGGGTGGGTCTTCTGGGTGTGGTCACTGGGTCGCCAGGGTTTGGTGGAAGCAGGCAGAGGATCTCTGTTTCTGGATCCTGTTGAGCCTAGAGTCCAAGGTCACAAAGTTCTGCTTTCCCTGGTTCTGTGAGGCTTCTCTCAGCCTGAGCAGTCCAGAAAATGACCTAGAGCATGGCGGCAGCTGGGTAGTGGATAGTGGAGGTCGGCCAAATGGCTTTCCCTGACTGATGTCGCTGTTGTCCCAAAATTCCAAATGGGATCAGACCACCATCTCCTTTGTGAAAATTCTCCTTCACGGAGTTGGGAGAAAGGGTGGCAAAGTTTAAGAAGAGAACTCCCAGAGCGACCACCAACTGGGAGCTCTTTGGCACTATTGTGGCAACCTGGGAAGATGCCGTCCTTGACAACATCGATGATCAACTGGTTCAGCACCTCCATGACTGTGCGAGGAGTGCCGAGAGAAAGCCACAAAAAGATGCCTGTTTTCACAAACTCTTGAGCTCATTCGCCAACATGGCTGGGCGCGAGCCTCACACAACCACAAGCTAATGTCTGAGCTCGCAAAGTAGTGCAGAGAAGCGATAAAGGAAGACCTCAAAGAGAGAAGAGAAACAGTGCTGGCAGATGCAGCAGAAGCCGGGAAAAGCATTTGCAATGCCCACCTCTCCTTCGCCAACTACAAGACCAAGATGACTGCCCTCTGATTTCCTGATGGATCTATCACATCTTCAGAAGGGCAATGGAGATTATCCATAACTTCTCCTCGGATCTCTTCAATAGCCATGTCCACCTGCCCACATACCAAATTCTGCAGGATGGATATGTGATTCACAACGTTCTCCCTTCTGAAATCTGACAGGCTATTTCATTATAAAAAAAGCAAACAGCACCCGGCACAGACAAGTTCAGACCCGAACACCTGAAGAATCTGCCATCAGTACTCAATAATACACTGTCCCGGCTCTTCATATGCTACCTATCCGAATGCAAGGTCCTTTCCCAATATAAAATCAGAAGGACCATTCTATTGTAAAAGAAGGGGGAAATCCATGACATTGGCAACTATCATCTGATCTACCTGTTGTCTGTTGTCTACAAGCTGTTCACTAGAGTCATCCTGAATAGGATTGGAGGAATACTAGATGAAGGACAACCATATGAGTAAGCCAGGTTCCGAAAAGGATTTGGCATGATCGACCATATCCACATGGTAACCAAACTCATTGTGGTTTCTAAGTAGTTAAAGATGCCACTCTGTCTAATGTTCATTGATTTAAAGAAGGCCTTTGATTCTGTTGAGACTGAAGCGGTCACCAAGCTCTAGCCAAACAGAGCGTTCAAATTCAATACATCAGGATCCTCTGTGAACTGTATTATGGATTCACTACCAAGATCTCACCATTCTACAAAGAAGTGATCATCGATGTTAATAGAGGGGTTCAGCAGAGTGATACCATTTCACCGAAACTCTTCAGTGCCACCCTAGAGAACATCATGTGATTACTGGAATGGGAGGGAATGGGATTACTGGAATGGGAGTGAAGACGTTACTGGTGCCCCCTTGAGCAAATGTTGGCAACTACACCACCTCCACTTTGATGATGACATCATTCTAATAACACCAAACATTAGCCAAGAAGCACAAATGTTGGCCAACTTCGACTGTGAGTGTGGAAAGGTTAGACTGCAGCTGAATCTCACGAAGACAGTGTTCATGAGAAACGGACTCAATCCTGAAGTTCTATTCGCTGTCAACAGAAGGAAAATCTCTGAATGCAACAGCTATGTGTACCTGGGTCGAGAACTCAACATGACAAATGACCTGACACCTGAGCTGCACAGGAGGAAGATAATGGCTTGGAATGCCTTCAAGAGAGTCAAAGAAATAGCTAAGATGATGAAGAACATCTGGCTTAGGGCACATTTCTTCGACTCCACCATTCTTCCTGCCTCAGAGACCTGGGCCATAAGAAAACAGAATGAGAATGCTATTCGAGTCTCCCAAAGAGGAATCAAAAGAGCTATGCTTGGAGTATCACGCTTCACTAAAGTGAGAGAAGGAATGCAGAGTTCTGACATCTTTCAATGATCAAGAATCATGGAAGCTGTCTAGTCTAGTTTGCCAAGGCATTGAAAATCAGAGGGACTGGACATGTAATGTTATTTGAGGACCACTGCTGGACAAGAGCCTTTACTGACTGGATTCCACGGGACGTCAAAAAGATAGAGTGGCTGCCCACCTATCAGATAGTCAGACTTCTTCATCAAGATCTTAAACGAACGGTTTGAGGCTTTTCGTGTTCCTGGAGTGAGCAAATGCCATTGTGCTAAATTAGCAAGTGACAGGGACAAATGAAGATGTTACTGGTGCCCCCTTGAGCAAATTGATGAGTAAGAGTATGTCAAATGATCGAGTGATCAAGGGAAGGGATCATAAAGTTGATATTTAAATAATGTAACCAGAACTTCTCCTTTAAAATTAAAATATAAACTATGTATTTTTTATTTTTTTGTTTTTTTTATTTTGGTGGTTTTTTTTTCCTTTTTTTTGGTCACACTCAGCAATGCACCCAGGAATTACTCCTGGTGGTGCTCAGGAGACCATATGGGATGCTGGGAATTGAACCTGGGTAGGCCGCATGCAAGGCAAACGCCCTACTCCAGCCCCAATGCATTTTTCTTTTTGAAACTCAAGTGATATAATTTTCTTTTGTGCTTTGAATTATTTGAATGTATGAGGATTAATTTCTAAATATTGAGCTCTTCTAATAATCTTATATTTTAAAATTTTGTTGAATTATTTTTATCCAAGAATAATTTATTTTTGAGCTTGTTTGGAGGTTCTAGCAGGGGAGCGCAGCTACTCGTATACCCTCGACCGAAGACCGGTCCGTCTCTATCGGGGAAGGCCGTCCTCTTCGACCGAGCACGCAGCTTCGGGAGGGACGCACATGGAGCGGTGAGGGAGGAAGGGGACACCCGCCTAGCCAGCCAGATCAGCCGAATCAACCCTGGCGATCAATGGGGTGACAGATGTCGCAGCCAGGGGCTGGAGCGATAGCACAGCCGGTAGGGCGTTCGTCTTACAAGCGGCCAACATGGCCGACCCGAGTTTGATTCCTCCGCCCCTCTCGGAGAGCCCGGCAAGCTACCGAGAGTATTCGATATGCCAGACACAGTAACAACAAAGTCTCCAATGGAGACGTTACTGGGCCCGCTCGAGCAAATCGACAATCAACGGGAGGGCCTTTTAATTTATTTTTATGTTTCGTTGGAGGAAATAAAACAGTAAGTTTTGTTTTCCCTGTGCTATGAAATAAATTAAATATCTGCCCATGTCTTTCAATTTTCCAAATATTGCTTTTCCCACACAGGCTTACTGTAAAAAAATAGTAAAGTAAAGGCCCTCCCGTTGATCATCGATTTGCTCGAGCAGGCCCAGTAACGTCTCCATCGGAGACTTTGTTGTTATTGTGTCTGGCATATCGAATACTCTCGGTAGCTTGCCGGGCTCTCCGAGAGGGGCGGAGGAATCGAACTCGGGTCGGCCATGTTGGCTGCGTGCAAGGCAGACGCCCTACCCGGGGCTGGAGCGATAGCACAGCGGTAGGGCGTTCGCCTTACAAGCGGCCAACATGGCCGACCCCGAGGCTTACTGTAAGCATTGTATTTATATTTTATTAGTTGTATTGACTTGATTTTATATTTGTCTAAAGGTAGTGAAAAATCAGGAAAGAACTATTCGGAATCAGAGACCCTGAATTCAATCAAAGACCTCTATGACCAACACATCTAGTACACTTCACCTGTAGAATGCTTTCCCCTCTACCTTAAACTATAAGGATGTTGCAAATAATTGAGGACATATTTCAAATATGTCAACCACTATTTTGTAGTTCAGCTGTTTTATATAATTTTGTATTATAAAGGTAAAGGCCCTCCCGTTGTTCATCGATTTGCTCTAGCGGGCCCAGTAACGTCTCCATTGGAGACTTTGTTGTTACTGTGTTTGGCATATCGAATACATCACAGGGAGCTTGTCAGGCTCTGCCATGCAGGTGAGATACTCTCGGTAGCTTGCCGGGCTCTCCGAGAGGGGTGGAGGAATCGAACTCGGGTCGGCCATGTTGGTTGCATGCAAGGCAAAGGCCCTACCGCTGTGCTATCGTAAAACTATGATACTCTCAGACTCTACTTGAAAATGTTAAATTCATTCATTTATTCATTTATTTAATGAATATTCAGTGTGGGGAAGAAATTATGAAAAACACCAACAGATTTGTCTTTGGGTTGCTGTTGCTGTTGTTGAAAACCTTGGATCACACCAGGTGGTACTCATGGCTTACCCTGGCTCTCTTTCCCAGGGCTCACTGCTGATGGTACTCAGGGGAATATATATATATATATATATATATATATATATATATATATATATATGGAACTGGGAATTGAATCTTTGGATTGGCCATGTGTAAGAGGAGCTTCCTATATGTCTAGGTTCAAATTGTCATTCCAGTGAAAATCACATCTTATTGTTTGGGGATATGATTAAGACATTATCTTCCTGGAGCCTGGAGTAGTGAACTGTAAACAGATTTGAAAGAGATGAGAAGATGAAAACACATGGGGATACCTAGAAGTATTCCATGTAGGAAGAGCAGCAAATGAAATAACTGTGAGAGAGAATAATCTGTATACGTCTGAGAAATTGAAATTGACATAAAATGATCTGAGCACACTGGTGATACTAAAAAGAAAATAGGGAGTGGTACAAAGATAAAAAAAAATGGAACCAGCTGACTATTTTAAGAATTTCAGTTTTTATTCTAAGTAAAAGAAACCTGCAGAATGTTTTCAGTAGAGCAATTAAAATGTTTTGAATTTTAAAAAGTCACTTCAAATTTTATGTAAATAGAATGTAAATAGATTACAGAGGAAGAAGGAAAGAAGCAGTGATCCTTTGCTCAGGTAAGAAAAGATGATGAGGTAAGTGATACTATGTTAACAGTCCTTGTATATAGTTTTAGAAATGAAGTGGGTGCAATTTTGGTGGATTATAAAATGTTGGATAGTACTAGGAGATAGTTCAAAGGCTAGAGTGATTGATTGCAGACATGATCCCACATTGTGATCCCCAGGCTATGTGGTGCCTCACCACTTCCAACTATTGTAATGGTGTCCCCTAAGCACTTGGAGTGTGACCCAGGCCCCAAGTAGAGCCAGGCGCAGGTAGCACCATATCCCAAGGCCCAAGCACTGAACTCTCTGGCCCGCACAGACTGAGTATTGCTGAGAGTGGTCCCCAGGTCTCCTGATAACTACTTGGGAAGTCCCAAAATAAAATGAAGCCATGAAATACAATGACATGTGAAATAAAACTAGCATCACTGTCCTCCAGTTGTTCATTGATTTGCTCGAGCGGGCCCAGTAACGTTTCCATTGGAGACTTTGTTGTTACTGTGTTTGGCTTATCGAATACATCACGGATAGCTTGCCAGGCTCTGCCGTGCAAGTAAGATACTGTCGGTAGCTTGCCGGGCTCTCCGAGAAAGGTGGAGGAATCGAACTCAGGTAGGCTATGTTGGCTGCGTGCAAGGCAAACACCGTACCAGCTGAGGTCGAAGGATAGCACAGCGGTAGGGCGTTTGCCTTGTGCTCAGGCAGCCCAGCTGAGCCGGGTTTGATTCCTCTGCCCCTCTTGGAGAGCCTGGCAATCTACCGAGAGTATTCAATATGCCAAACACAGTAACAAGAAGTCTCACAATGGAGACATTAATGGGCCCGCTTGAGCAAATTGAATACTAGCTTTTGATTTTGGAAACAGAAGCATTCATAAAATAGGGAAAGATTCAGAACTGTGTACAATTTTAAATTTTAAGGAGACAAATTACTAAGGAGGAGACTAGTCAAATTTATCTTTGAAAAGTATTTTAATTTTAATCATATTTATTAGATTTAGTAATGGTCATGTGAAAACAATTTCAAGTATGAAGGAAATTATGTGGGAAGGAGAGAGAAATTAATTGCATTGATGCCCTTGAGAAAGGTCACTTACTTAAAAAACAAAGGTGAAGCTGGTTGAATTAGTAGAACAAAGAGCTCATGAAAAATTTCAGTGACCAAATATCACAGCACAATTTAGCTTAAACAGTCTTGGTTTGTGCTTATGGCAATTATCAATTATACCCCTTTCAACTTTCAAATGTGTTCACTTTGTCAATAGAATATGTGACATTTATTTTAAACAACATCATTACAACTTGTGGCTTGAAGAGGAAGCTGACCAATCTGAATATTGCTTTCAACTACCTATCTACACTTGGAAAAGTTGAAAAAAGTAGATACTTGAATTTAAACAGTGATATGAAAATAGGGGAGAGTGACATAATTAGTATCATATGCAGAAAGTCTGTAATGCACAACCATATAATTTAGTAATAATAAAAGAAAAAGTAAACATGGAGGTAGGGGTACTTAAAGTGATATCTTTAGGATATGATTCCAATGGCGATATCAGTAGATTATAGCTTCAATGGTGTTGAGTGTTTTGTGGATTTGTTAAAGCAGAAGGAGTAAGAGAGAAATAAAAACTATAGCACTCATACTAATTATCGAAGATACTGAAAATGATGCACTTCTAATGTATAAAAATGAAATAACAGTTTAAGTCAAGTAAATAATAAGACTACTAGAGGTAATATATTTAAGAATTATATAGACAAGATATTATACTGTAGGTATTTATTGATATTACTGGATATATTATTAGTACTACACAAGAGAATTGGCAGCAATTCGATGGTTAATGTATTTCAGGAATGATGAGAATTTTCAAGTAATATTTATATCACCTGATGAACAAAATTAGGAAATATTCTTGGTTGTATTAATCCCATGGTATGAAATATAGATCTGAGACTAATGAGAGAATAAATTAATGAGAAGCTAATATTAAAGAAAAATTAAAATATATACTTATCTGCTTAAAAATTACTAAAAGATACTTTGGGATGGAAATAAAAATATTTACTAGTATAATGTACCTTCATTAGAAAATCCATATTTCAGTTAAAGAAAGAACCTGAAATACTTGTTGAAAGACTAAGCTAATAATATGGAATATTGCATCAGTGATGAACCATGAATGAGAGATAGTGTGAAGAAAAGTGTAAGTAATCATGGAAGGGTGGCAGAGAATCAGAAAAGCTGTCTGATAGTTAAAAAAGATAAAACAATCATATTTAAAATTATAACAGATTTTATGTTTATAAATTGGAAAGATAATACTGTGAAATGTTCAATTCTAGGACATTTTTTATAGAGATAAAAAATTGTCTCAAATGTGCATGGAATCACAAAAGATTCCCAAATAGTCAAAATAAATATGAATAAGAGTAAAAAAAGCTCAAGTTAGCAATTATACTTCCTTATTTCAAACTCTACTATAAAGCTGTAGTAATAAAATTAGTACAGTATTAACACAAAAACACATGCACATTATCTATGGAAAAGAATAAGAAAACCTAGAAATTTTTATGCATATGTGGTTAATTAATTTATACCAAATGGCCAAGAATATACAGAAGTAAAAATATAACTTCTTCAGTAAAAATAGTGTTTGGAACCTACGCATTTAAAAAAAGAAACTGGAAATTCATAAATCAGTTCAAAATGCATGAAGCTTACATTTAAAAATACTAAAATAAGAAATCATAAAATTCCTGAATAAGCCAGGCATAACATTTCTTTTTGAAAAAATGCTTGATTTTTGATCACACCCACTGGTTATTAATAGCTACTCACAGCTCAGTACTTGGAGGTCAGAAGATGCTCCTGGAAGTGCTGAGGGCCTGTGACATGCTGAGGATTAAACATGGGCCTCCAGCATGCAAGCCGTGTAAGGCATAAAGTTTCTTTGGCTAAGTAATGAATTTTTTATTAAACATCAAAAGCCAAGTCAATAAAATCAGAAAAAAAAAGTGAGACAAAATCAAAGTGAAAATATTCCTTACTGCAAAGAAAACCATTAACAAAATGAAAAGACATAATATGTAATGGGAAAATATTTGTAAATGTTTTGTCTGCTAGGAGATTATTGGCCAAAATGCATAAGTAAATCACATAGTTCAATAGCAAAACAGACAAGCAATCTTATTCAAGCAATGGACAGAGGTTCTAAGCAGACAATATCCAAAGAAGACAAAGACTTGGCAGGGTCAGGGAAGCACAGTCATGTGATATTTGTTAGAGTGATGATCAGAATAAAATAAATAGTTTGGGATTTCCTTAAAATAAAATAAATCACAATGGAACATATATACCCAGCATTCAAAGGAAATAGAAAGAGGATATCAGAAATATTTGCATCCCCATGTTAATTTCAGTAATTACCAAGACGTAGAAACAAACTAAGTGTTCTTCAATGTATTAATAGTTAAGCGATAGCACAGCGGGTAGGGCATTCGCCTTACACGCGGTCAACATGGCCGACCCGAGTTCGATTTCTCCGCCCCTCTCCGAGAGCCCGGCAAGCTATTGAGAGTATTCGATATGCCAGACACAGTAACAACAAAGTCTCCAATGGAGACGTTACTGGGCCCGCTCGAGCAATGAAGCATAGTATTAATTTATTCCTATATGTATAATCATTGAAATATGTTTAATTATGAGAAAGAAAGAATTTCGGTATTTAGAACCATACAGATAGATCCTGAAGACAGTGTGCTAAGCTAGACAGGCAAATAGTGTGTGGTATCACTTATATGTGAATCAGAAAGCAGGAAAAAAAACAACAAAAAATCTGTTCAACACATAGAGTAGAGAAGTATTTTTAAGCCTCAAAGATGGCCAGTAATTAGACAGTCAAATCGGGAAAGGTAATAAAAGGGTAAAGATTTTTATGTATAGAATTAGTAGTGTTTAAGTATCTAATGTATAATGTACAATTTATACTTAAAATTAAACATTTTTACACAGAATGCTCTATATATTAAATGCCCTCTAACAATTTTTAGTTAAAATACCCTATCATGTATATACCAAAAATATCTTTTGGATATGTCAAAACTCTATAAAGAGTTCTTTAGACAGACATATGGTGACTCTAATGTATAGGGTGCTGAGTAGTTCTGCTTTTGTTGCAGTAAGTAGAGATGCTGATACACAGTAATTAATAAATTCAAAGGTGATGTCAGTAACCACACTACTTGTACTGGAAAAGTTGGTATGTTTGATATCTGGAGATCTGTGAAGACCTTGGGTTGGATTGTTTTCCTCTCAATTTCAGTAGATGATCTCTATTCAAGTCCTAGGAGACCTTCCTAGTTATGGCCAAATGGAGTTTAGAGGCCTACGTGTACTTCTTATCTAGTACTTAGTTCTGGATATGAGAAGCTCACTCTTAAAAACAGTTGTAGGATCCATCTTAACTTATTAATATCAATACTACACTTTAATTTTCCGAAACTCTATAGCTATTCCAATTTTGACTGTTATAAAATATTTTAAAAAGAAATTTCCCCTTTTGCCACCAGAAAATTACAATTACTGAACCAAAGCTCTTTTCTGTTTAACCAACATGACAGAACTGTTTTCAGACTTAAAATAACAAGAAAGATGAATGCAATATTTGAGGAAAGTAACTTAGGTAAGCCTGATACCAACCCTCTTTTTTCTCTAGAAGCTTTTACTAACACTCAAACTTGGCCAGGGAAACCAAAGAAAGGACAGTGACTGCTGGACTGTGGAGAGAAATATAGGACTTTGAGAGAGACTGAGGAATAAAAGCTATGAGTAATGAAATAAAATATTATAGAGGCAGATGTTACAAAGTAAGAGAGCTTCAGATATATTTGTAAACCCCTTTGACTATCTGGCTGTTCTTGACTGGTCTAGGAAACACTGACAGAATGAACAAGAAACAACTGTTAAGAAATCATGAAATGAACAATTATAGGAGGTTGCTCAAAATCTCTTTGTTCACTTGCCTGAACAAAGAGATTGCACCAAATACACAAAATATTCAGAATGTTAAAATAGTTGAAAAGAAAACAAATGAGCTTTTAAAATGCTAAAATTCTCATATTCCACAACTGTTTGCAATAGGTGTGCTTTTGGGGGAGCTTTGAGGGGTAGCCACACTCAGTAGTTTTAAGGACTTACTCCAGTCTTTGTATTCAGGGATCACTCCTGGTGGAAGCTCAGGGAGCCATTTGCAGTGCTGGGGAGCAAAACCTGGAAGGCAGTGTGTAAATCAAGTGCCCTATCGACTTTACTATCACACTGGCCAAATTTTAATGATGACACAGAAATCCAAGTTTCAATATTCATAATTTAAAGTGAATGACAGTGAAACTATGTCTCTGCTGATTCTTAGATTGTACAATGCTGACAATTCAAAGTATAACTGACATCTTTGAGCATGTGAGTTCAGTGATGGAGCAGAAAGTGAGAGGACAATGAGTGAGTACAGGGTTAGATTGTATACATCACTGGGGGGAATAGCATTGTATCCTTGGACTCTCACCTTGAGTCACCAGCTTAGTTTGTGGAATCCATGGGAGGACCTCTAAGTATCCTGGAACTGCTTTGGAAGACCCCTATACCTTAAAAAACTAGAAATTTAGCAAATTAAGCAATAAAATAAATTGTATGGCATTATTTATTTATTTGATTTTGGAGCCATACTCAACATTTCTCAGGGCTTGTCCTGAGTTTTGTGCTCAGGAATCGCTCCTGATGGGACTTGGGAGGTCACATGGGATGCTGGGGATCTAACCTGGGTCAGCCACAGGCATAACAAACACTCTACCCCTGTATTATTCCTCTGTTCCAAAATTGTGTGGCGTTATTTATAATAAAAAAGTAATTAAAAGGAAAGATTAGAGTAGATAAGGGTAAGTATAGAACATCAATAGAACAGAATGGAAAAGTAGTTCAAAAATTTACAAAGAATAAATGTAATTTGTTAATTAAAATGAAATTGCTTTTATATTACTAGCAACCAATACTATGGAGATTAGGATAAGCAGTTATGTATAATTAAATTGTCATGGTTAGTCTTGGTGGATAATAAGTATTTGTCAGCTATCAATAAAAGTATGAACGTATGAAGATAATTTGGTAGCTTTTATATTGAGATTTAACCAGTCTGGTTTCAGTTATCAAAGTAAGCTTGCATTTTAAAATTTATCTTGTGTAAACATTAAAAATAGAACGCTTAATTTATTCAGACTTTCTTTGATTTACAATGTTGATAAATAGGCAACAGAAGTTGAATCATGTGTAAGTAATATTTAGTTAATTTTGAAACAAAAATGTTAAAGTATTGAACACCTTTGAACTTATACTTTGGTGGAGAATGTTCTGTAGTTGAGAAACATTTTAAATAATATTAATTAAAAAGAGGTGCCTCAAAATAATTTACTGCTTCTAATAAATGGACTTCACCTAGTGTCTAATTGAGAGTAATATGTGCTCTGTAAGTTTAAGTAAAACAACTTCATTATCACAGTATATTAATCATTTAGTTGAAGAATTTTTGACCAAGAAACAGAAGCTCAAAGAATATTTATTGCTTTAATTGGTACTCATTAAGGCTGTTTATAACCATTTGCTAAAGCATTAAGGCAGGTATTCCTTTGTTTTAAATTGAGCTCTTTAGAGATTTGTACACTGAGTTTTTATGTGGTTTTATGTTTTGCCCTTTGTACTGAATATAGAAATATGTGAGAGAATATTTGGATGGTAAATATATTAAGAGATTAAGAACTTTCTCCTCTAAAATTAGTTTCATCATATTGATTTTAGATAATATATTTAAATATTTTATATATGGATGCAATTTTATTCACTGGTGATAGAAAATGTGATTTTTTTTGTGTGGGGTGGGCAGGGGCTGAAGGGGGCTTGGGCCATACTCAGCAGTTTCAGAGCTTATGATAATGGACTCAGAGATCACTCCTAATTGTGCTTATGGAACCATATGCAATACCTGTGACCCAGTGAGGATTTGTCCCTTGCAAGGAGAGTGCCTTAACCCAGTATTCTCTGTCTAGCTTAAGATTTTCTTTTCTTTTGATTTTTAGACTACATAAATCCAAAATCAATATCTGTACACAAATTTTAGAGCAGAAAATACTTATCACACATTTTTATAATCAAGTTATTTAAAATGTAATTAAATTACATTACTAATCCCAAGAGTTATCACAGTAAAATGACTCCAAATTATTTTTCCAAATGTGCATACCATGTTTATTGACTTTTTAGCATCCCCTTTAATTAATAAAATCAGACATTTTCACCAATATAGGGGTTATTAGTAGAGTTCACCCAATATTAAATGTAACACATACACCTTGGAATTAGAACATAGTCATGCTCTTATACAAATTTGACATAAATTCAAGCCAACATACTTGCTAACATCACAGGCTTTCTAAATGCAGTTACTTGGAAGATTCCTGGGAAAGCCCTGAAATTAGCCACTTGACGTAATTTGTACTATGTCAGCAGAATAGCTGTAAACTACAGATTTTAAAACATGTGATAGACTTTAAGTTTTCAGCACATTTATTGGAAGATGTGGTGTTGCAGCTGTTATGGGTATTTAAGTTGCTGGGGAGCATCCAAATTATAGCACTCTTCAAGAAATGAGTTATTAAGAGGCTGTAACTATAATAGTAGGATGTTACAGCAATGCCCTTTCCCTATAGATCTCACAAAGAACCTACTTAATGTTATTGGACTTCTGAGAAGAGTAGGTAGAAAGGATGATTTCTCCATTTGCAAACAAAATAATATTCCAAGAAGTACAATTTACACTTAGGAAGTAATGTGGTGGACATCTTAAAAATAATGCTCAATTATAAGTATTACCATAAAAATTTATGGATTGCATGTAAATGGAAAGTGCAATCCCCACCCCCAAGCAGCAGGAGTTCACAGAAAATACAGCAACAGCATGTACATTTCTTGTACAATATTTTAAAATGCCAGACTCAGAGTTGTGAAAGATATGTGAATGATTGCCACTCAATACCTCTTTTGCAAATCACAACACCAAAAGGAGAGAGAGAACAAAAGGGAATGCCCTGCCACAGAGGCAGGGTGGGATGGGGTGTGGGAGGGATACTGGGACACGTGGTGGTGGAAAATGGACTCTGGTGGAGGGATGGGTACTTGATCATTGTATAACTGAAACCCGAGCACAAAAATTTATAAGTCTACAACTGTACCTTATGGTGTTTCACTAATAAAAATTTTAAAAATAGAATGACGTGTGAAAAAGCTTATGTAAGTAAAATAAGAAATTACAATGTAAATTCATTTGAAATATTATATATCTTCCATGATTTTATATATATATATATATATTTTATTAGTGAATCACCGTGAGGTGCAGTTACAGGCTTACAAACCTTTGTGCTTGCTTTTCAGTCATACAAGGATCGAGTATCCAATCTCCAACAGTGCCCATTTTCCACCACCAATGTTTCCAGCATCCCTCCCACCAGCCCCATCACTTCCCCTCCATCCTACCCCGCCTCTGTGGCAGGGCATTCCCTCTTGCTCTCTCTCTATTTTGGGGTGTTGTGGTTTGCAATAGAGGAATTAAATGGTCATCATGTTTGGTCTATTGTCTACGTTCAGTCCGCATCTCCCATCCCAAGCGGGTCCTCATGGCACCCTTTACTTGGCAGTCTCTTCTCTCTCTGAGCTGCCTTTTCCCCTAGCATGTGAGGCCAGCTTCTCAGCTGTGGAGTGATCTTTCTGGTACTTATCTCTACTATTCTTGAGTGTTAGTTTCCCATTCTGTAACTTTATATTTTACAAGTAAGTGCAATTTTTCTATTTCTGTCTCTCTCTTTCTGCCTTATTTACTTAGCATGATACTTTCTATGTAGAACCATTTGTTTGCAAATTTCATGATTTCATCTTTTCTAACAGCTGCATAGTATTCCATTGTGTAGATGTACCAAAGTTTCTTTAACCAGTCATCTGTTCTTGGGCACTCGGGTTTTTTCCAGATTTGAGCTATTGTAAACAGTGCTGCAATGAACATATAAGTGTAGATGTCATTTATACTATACTTTTTTGCATCTCTGGTATATATTCCCAGAACCACTTATTTCTGGGTCAAATGGGAGTTCAATAAACTGTTATAATAATTTTATATAATATGAATACATTCACTGAAAATGATTAATAAATAATTTAAAGCTGGTTAAGTAATCTTATATAAACATGTTAAAGATATATTTATCTCATACAAAATACTGGTTAAACTCCACAAGAAGAAAACATCCAACCCCATCCAAAAATGGGGCAATGAAATGAACAGAAACTTTCTCAAAGAAGAAATCCGAATGGCAAAAAAGCACATGAGAAAATGCTGTACATCATTAATCATCAGGGAGATGCAGATCAAAACCACAATGAGATACCATCTCACACCTCAGAGACTGGCCCACATTCAAAAGAACAACAGCAACCGATGCTGGCGCGGATGTGGCGAGAAAGGGACACTCCTTCACTGTTGGTGGGAATGTCCACTGGTTCAGCCCTTCTGGAAAACAGTATGGACGATTCTCAAAAAG
This sequence comes from Sorex fumeus, assembly GCF_029834395.1. Lineage (NCBI taxonomy): Eukaryota > Metazoa > Chordata > Mammalia > Eulipotyphla > Soricidae > Sorex > Sorex fumeus. The sequence continues at coordinate 21,594,775 of NW_026606091.1, read as the reverse complement.
TTAGAAATTGAGCTCCCATTTGACCCAGCAATACCACTCCTGGGAATATATCCCAGAGAGGCAAAAATGTATAGTCGAAGTGACATCTGCACTTATTTATTCATTGCAGCACTCTTTACAATAGCCAGAAACTGGAAGAAACCTGAATGCGCACGAACAGATGACTGGTTAAAGAAACTTTGGTACATCTACACAATGGAGTACTATGTAGCTCTTAGAAAAGATGAAGTCATGAAATTTACATACAAGTGGTACAACATGGAAAGTATCATGCTAAGCGAAATGAGTCAGAAAGAGAGGGATAGACATAGAAAGATTGCATTCATCTGGGGGATATAAAGTAACACAATATGAGATTAATACCCAAGAATAGCTGAGATCAGCACCAGGAGGATTACTCCATAGCTTAGTGGCCAGTCGGGCATTCTAGAGGAAAGGGCAGCTCAGATAGAGAAGGGAACACCAAATAAAGGGTGTTTGGAGGATCCTCCCAGGAGGGGAGATGCATGTCGAAAGTGGACTATGGACTGAACGTGTTTGCCACTCAATGCCTCTTTTGCAGACCACAACACCCAAAAGGAGAGAGAGAACACAGGGGATTGCCCTGCCACAGAGGCAGGGGGGGATGAGGGGATGGTGGTGGGGGGGATATTATCCATGGTGGTGGAAAATGGGCACTGGTGGTTGGATGGGTATCTGATCATTGTATAATCAAACCCAAGCACAAAAAATTGTAAATCTACAACTGTACCTCATGATGTTTCACTAATAAAAAAAAAATTTTAAAAAAAGATATATTTATCTCAATAGACAGGAAATATCTAGGTTTTAAATGTTAGTGTTTCATTGTCTGTAGCATGGTGTTTAAACATTTTATCTCTATTGCAAATAAGGCCTTAGATGACACATCTAGCAAGTTATCAGTTGGCAGGAAATTGGAGTGATTAAGATCACATAGATAGAAACAATATCCTGTGAGGTTTGGAAGTATAGAGTAAGATTGACCACATCAATTTTATCAATTTTATTGGGATGAATGAAAAGATTTACACTTAGATTAAATAAGTATCTATACATAATTGACTAAACAAGAACATAATTGACTATACATGTAAACAGCCCAAAGTAAGATACAGCCCTCAAAACATCATCTACTACATTCACAGGTTTCCTTAAATAATAAAGTTACAATGATTATATCCAATGACAATTTCAAGAATGATTTATACAATTCTTCACTTTTTATTTAGAGCTACATACTATATTAGGAAATAAACTATTAAAAGCCAATAAGGAATGAAATATTATCTCACACCACAGAGACTGGCACACATTAAAAAAAAACCAAAAGCAAACAGTGTTGTGGATGTGGGAAAAAGGGACATTCTTTCACTGTTGATGTGAATGCCAATGGTCCAGACTTTTTGGAAGACAATATGGGTATTCTTTCAAAAACTAGAAATTGACCATATGACCCTGCAATACCACTTCTGGAATACATCCTTAGGCTGAAAAGAAGCAGAGTAGAAATTACATCTGCACCTCTATGTTCATTGCAGCACTATTCACAATAGCCAGAATCTGGAAACGACCAGAGTGCCCAAGAACAGACGACTGGTTACAGAAACTTTGCTACATCAACATAAAGAAACACTATGTAACTGTTAGGAAAAGATGAAGTCATGAAATTTGCTTATAAGTGGATGGACATGGAGAGTAATAAATGAAATGAGTCAGAAAGAGAGGGACAGACATAGGACTTCACTCATTTGTGGAATATAAAATAACATAAGATGAGACTGACATCCAAGGACAGTAGACACAAAGGCCAGGAATATTGCCTCATGAGACAGAAAGCCTGTCTCGTGAGCAAGGGGGAACACAGCTGGAACAGAGAAGGGATCACTAAGACGATGATGGTAGGAGGAATCATTTGGGATGGGAGATGTGTGCTGAAAGTAAAAATAGGACCAAAAGTGATAACCTCTCAGTATCTGTATTGCAAACCATAATGCCCCAAAGTAGAGAGAAAGTATGGGGAAAATTGTCTGCCATGGAGGGAGGGGGAGGGTTGGAAAGGGGAGATATACTGAATATATTGTTGGTGGAGAATGTGCACTGGTGGAGGGATAGGTGTTTGATCATTATATGATTGAACCTCAAACATGAAAGTTTTGTAACTGTATCTCATGGTGATTCTATAAAAAAAAGTTTAAAAATTTAAAAGAAAGAGAGATTTCTTTTTTGTCGTCTCAAACTCATTCCCCTTTTAGGACTAGCATGTATAAATCTGCTTATCTCAAGATAATATGAGAATTTGTGAATAATTTAATTATAAAGGGTGTTTCTTGCATCTAAAATCATATTTCAACTCATAGTAAATGGAGTAAAAATGATGCAGGGTGAAAATAGTGGCTTTTCTGTAGAAAACTAGACCTGGAAATAAAGAGATTTTGGCTTTTAGATGGTATTTGCCTCAGACTAACCAATTCTGTAAGCTACTTGACCAAAACTATAAGAAAGTCATATATAAAATAAGTCATATTGACAATTTGGGGATTTAAAGAAAAAAAGGGAAAAAAATCAAAGAACATGTTAGTTGACATAACTAGTTTACAGAATAATGCCTCTATTTACATACTGTTTCACTTAGGAAATTAAAATATTTACCATAGAAAATAAGATACAAGCTTACACAACAAAATATTTTTAATATAAAATATTTTAATACTCTCAATGATCCTTAGAGGTCATTGAATTACCTTGTGAATGACCTATGAAATCACCCTTTAACTTCTCTCATGATAACTTCTGTCATTCTTTTGCTCTAGTGTCTAACCTACTTATTGATATTGATATATGAACTGAGATCTTGCAGGAGCTAACAGCTCTTGTTTTTTTTCTTTTTTTTATTAGTGAAACACCATGAGGTACAGTTATAGGCTTACAAATTTTGTGCTTGAGTTTCAGTTATACAATGATCAAGTGCCTCTTGTTCTTATTTCAAAATTACTTCATCGTTTTTCCTAACTTATTCAGGACTGAATTCAAGTTTTCTTTTATATAAGACTCCTAAGATCGCACAAATTCTATAATTCTTTTCCCATTTTAACGTTCTAATTTCTCATCAGCAAATAGCACCTTTCTCATGGTCTTTATTTCTTTTGTCAGCCTTTTCTAACTGAAATATGTCTGTGATTACAGAGATCGTGTTTCTTCTAACTTTTATTAACTATAATGTATAGTTTATTTTTCATCTTTATATAGATATAGGCATTTCATTTAGATAAATTAATTTCATAAAAAGTCTGTTCTTTGCTTTTTTGCATTGTTAAATATTAATATTAAAGAATTAAGTTAAACAGATGGTATATTCTGTAAACAGAAATTATATGAACAGCTGCTAAATTGAAATATATTGGACTTTACAGTGTTTTCAATACAATAAAAAGTCATGCAAAGATGGCTAAATTTATATTGATATTCATAAATTACCAATAATTTTGGATTATAGTTTTTGACTTCAATTATTAAGCAATAAAGTTATAAATATAAAATAAGACAGCAGGAGAGAATAAACAAATATTTAAATTATATTAAACTTAGGGCTGGAGTGATAGCACAGCGGTAGGGCGTTTGCCTTGCACGCAGCCAACATGGCCGACCCGAGTTCGATTCCTCCGCCCCTCTCAGAGAGTCCGGCAAGCTACTGAGAGTATCTCGACCGCACGGCAGAGCCTGGCAAGCCGCCCGTGTTGTATTTGATATGCCAAACACAGTAACAACAAAATCTCCAATGGAGACGTTACTGGCCCGCTTGAGCAAGTCGATGAACAACGGAAGGGCTTTACCTTACCTTACCTTATATTAAACTCAAAACTCTCAGCATAATTGAGAAATGCAACCACATGAAAAGGGAGATACTATTAGAACAAACATGTTCATTGATTTCAAAAATTAGGTACCTTTATTCTGTATATCCAAGTTTTTTTATTCTTCTTTTTTCTCTAATACTGTAGTTCAGACATATTGCAAATGTGATTGGGCCTACCTATAGTGGCTGAAATGTGAGTAGACCAGATATATGTTTTGCTTTTATTGTGAGAACTGTCCTTTTACTGTTTTTTTTTAAAAATTTTTATTAGTGAGACACCATGATTTTTAAAATTAGACACACTAATTTTTATTAGTGAGGTACAGTTGTAGACTTACAAATTTTTGTGCTTGGGTTTCAATTTTACAATGATCAAATACCCATCCCTCCACCAGTTCCCATTTCCCACCACCACGGATCCCAGTATCCCTTCCACCCCCCCAATCCCCCCCCATCCCACCCTGCCTCTGTGGCAGGGCATTCCCTTTTGTTCTCTCTCTCCTATTGGGTGTTGTGGTTTGCAAAAGAGGCAATGGGTGGCTTTATTTCTTTTTTTCTTCTTTTGCCTCTAACTGAATGTTTTACTTTCACTTTTGTCTTTTTTCCCCCCTTAGATTCTTGTTCAACCTGTCTCTCTCAGTTCTCAGCAGGGTCTTTGAAACAGAAAAGTAAAATTGCTTAGGAGGATGGATGCATGGATCCTAAGAAATGGTAGACTGTCAAAGAACAGTCAGAAAACTAGATTTCTGCTACCAAGTACATAAGAGGCAAGAAAGTGGGGTCAGAGTTTACTAAACCTAAATGACTACTTCCTGTGTAGAAGGTCCTATGTTGTAATTTTTTGAAGGCTTTCCAGTCTTCAAACTCCAAAGACTTATCTCTGGTCACTAAAGTGGAGTGCTAACCCTGCTCGGCTCCTTAGTACAAGCAGGTCTGACTTTCTCACTTTTAAGTTGTCTTGCTACCAAAGATAAAGCAACTGTTGTAATGATCTTGGACTGAAGATATTTTTCTCTGTAGTTGCCACAACGTAGTTGATTGTAGATCCTCCTCTTCTAGAAATTCACACCTAAAAGGGAGAGACGTATTTTTCCAAGTCTGTGAAATGAGAGCAACTAATCTAGGCTTAGGGTGTGCTCTCTTCTTTTCACGTTACTTCAAACTGCATAGCTCATATGCAGACATCAATAAATGTATATTTTCTGATTAATCAACTTTTTATAGATAAATACAACATAAAATGTGTATTATGCTATTTATTACATATCACATGCAACAGTCAATGATAATTGCCCTGAAGAAAATTATAGTTGGATATGCTTCTAATTTATACAAATAGATTTAAGTTTCCTGTACAAGGTAAATAGTAGATGAAAGATCTTTCTGTATATATTAGATCATTCATCCCTCTAGAATTTAAGCTCAATAAAGATGAGAATTAATTTATTTTTATTATTCTAGATACAGTACCTAACAAGAAACTAAAATTGACACAAATAATTAAAGCTTTTGTTGAAAAAATAATTAATATTTTCTATAGCCATCTCTTTATAATGGTGCATATGATTTGATAATGTGCATTAAAAATTGCCATTGAATGTGTTAATTAAATCAGTTTTCAAAATTTTAATTTTCAGTTGCCCATATTATTGACTAATGGTATTAGTGCATTATCAAAATGACAGCGTCCTTTTGCTAAAAAGAGAAAAAGAGAACACACAAGCTTGGCAAAGTAACATAAGGAAGTGGAGAGAGTCCTTTCTGTTTAATTTATCTTATTCAAATTTCTTATCTGTCTTTGTGGAGAATGTCTGTTTCCGAACTAATGATTTAGGATTAGCTTTTTCTTCAGTGAACTTTATTTTCTTTTGAAAGGAAAGAGAAGTATGGCTATCAGTGTCAAGCCAATCTTTTCAGAATATGCCTGTCAAATATGTGACTTACATGTAAAGTACTAAAGCAAAAAAAAAATAATAACAAGCAGACACTTGTCACTTTTAGAGATTAAAGGATCTTTAACCTCTAAGACAGTTCTTCAATTTGACCTAGTTTAGTGGAATCTTTTACCTTCAAATTAGATCTTCAACTTGTGACTTCAAAGTGGCCAAAATGGAGCATTTCTGTATGAATGTATATGGGTACAGTGTGTGTTTTAAAATTGTCGTTTGGTGGTTATCTGTGTGTGTTTTAAAAATTATAGCTTGGTTTGAAAAAGCAGTGTTTAAGGTGTGGAGAACAAAATACGAACAAGACAAAATGTTGTGCAGAAGATGATCAAGGTATTGGAAAATGGAGTAAACATTCAAGAAGCCACCTTTTAATTATTTTGTCTAAACATATAAATCAAGTTAATTGGAACATATCTATGCAAATAAATTATATTCATGTTTAAGTACAATTTATGAGTTAAAAGTGGAATAATTTAACTGATGTCCTCATGACTTAAAATTTTCATTTGCTATCCAAAACATTTACTTTGGACAATAAATACTTCAAGTCTTCTTAATTGTTTAAATTTTTATTAACCTCATTTAAAAATATTAAGATGAATTAAAACTAAATCTGTAAGATTGCATTTCTGCTTTGTATAGAAAAAAATGAATACAACTTTTCTGTGTAACTTTTCATCACCCAAATCAAAGTGGGTGACAGCTACATTCCTTGGAGAAACAAGGGCCTGTTAGCAACATGATTATACAAATGCAGCTACAAGGTAGCCATTAATTTTTATTTTTATTGTGTTAAAAAATAAAAGTTATTAATAGTTATAATAATAATATATTATTAATAATAGTATTGTGACTTTGTTGAGGTAGTCTATAGGGAAGAGATGGTATGAAAAACACATAACTATACAAACATATAGGTGCACGCAGACAGTAGCCATGTATTTACTATAAGCATGTAGATTGGATTAGGGCATGTGAATTCTAGTGTCAAGATGTTGTTAGAGTTAGGTTACAGGTTTAGTTACATGAAATTTTTGTCTGTGGCATTAAATCTTTTATAAAATATTTAGGTTTGATATGTCAATTCCTGATTACTTTACAACCACTGTACACTTTTTGTGAGTCATTTTTCCTACATTTTACATGCCTTTTGTTTCCTGTTGCTTAGTCTTTCACTTTTTGTTTAATCATTACTTATTTATGAATGTATCTTCTCAGCTTAATTTCAAACTTTATAACTACATATTTATGTATGATCTATACTAAAATGCAATATTGAGTCAAATGCATATTAATTAAAATATATGATTTTGATAAAAAATAACAAATAGTTTCTATTTGAGAACAGCACTGTCTGTAGTACTGTACTCCCATTGTTCGATTTGCTCAAGCGGGCACCAGTAATGTCTTCATTGTGAGACTTGTTGTTACTGCTTTTGGCATATCAAATACGCCACAGGGAACTTATTAGGCTTTGCCATGCGGACGGAATACTCTCAGTACCTTGCAAGGCTCTTTGAGAGGGATGGAGGAATCAAACCTGGGTCAACTGCATGCAAGGCAACGCCCTACCTGCTGTATATTGCTCCAGCCCATGCTGTCTGTAGGTATTTTAAATGTTTTATAAATAATTGACTTGCTTTTTAAAAAAAATAAACATTGTAAGTAGATATATGGTCAATTAATTTTTTATTAAGACACTATGGTTTACAACGTTATTTATAATTGAGTTTCAGGCTCACCAGTGTCAACTTCCCTCCAACATTCTTTGCAGGTTCCCTCCCAACCTTCACCTTCTTACTTGATGGGAACAATTTTAAATTTGAATGTTGTAGTTTGGATCCCAGGCTCACTGTATCCTCACAACAACATACTAAACCAAACCATCACCCAGCCCTATTTTAATCCACATGCTTAAAGCTGAAGATCTGTAGCCATCCTGCAAAACCAGAAGACCTGGGAGCACGGAAACTCTGACATGCTCTAAGGCTTATGACTCAAAGATACGCATGCCACGGATAAGCTGGGAGATGACATCCACAAGGGTCACAGACTGATGGTCATATATGACAATGTTTATTGGGAGAAATTGGTTATATACAGGAGCAGAAACAGATACATTATATGAGGATCACGAGATGGGAAGAGGAAAATGAATTCTATGGTTACATGGGCTAGATGGGAAGGAGTGTCTCAATGTGGAAAGGGCAGTTCAGATAGAGAAGGGAGCACCAAATAAAGGATGTTTGGAGGATCCTCCCAGGAGGGGAGATGCATGTCGAAAGTAGACTATGGACTGAACATGTTTGCCACTCAATTCCTCTTTTGCAGACCACAACACCCAAAAGGAGAGAGAGATCACAGGGGATTGCCCTGCCACAGAGGCAGGGGGGATGGGGGGATGGGGGTGGGGGGGATATTATCCATGGTGGTGGAAAATGGGCACTGGTGGTTGGATGGGTATCTGATCATTGTATAATTGAAACCAAAGCACAAAAAATTGTAAATCTACAACTGAAAAAAAATAAAATAAAATAAAGGGAAAAAAAGAGCTAATGTATAGATGGAATAAGGAACTTTACAGATACCACAGGTGTCAGCTCCCCCTGTCTCAATCCCCAGCTACCAGCAGTTGATGAAACCATGCAAATTGTCAGGGTGTCAGGGAATGCCAGTTCCCTGGCAGCAGCTAATCCTCCTTCAAGGCAGGTGCTCTGAGCTTTCCCACAAGCACAACAGGCCAGTTGTTCAGAAAGTTACACCAGCAAGAACTCCAACACAAATTTAATTTGTATCTTTAAGGTAACCAAACCCAAGTTCCATCCCTAACTTAACAATGAGTCTCAATTGAAGAATCGCATATATTTAACTTTAATTTTCTACTTAACCTTGACAAACCTATACCCTAACTTTTAACAGCATCCTAAATCAAACCTGAACCCTAAGTATAATCCAATTCACATACTGTATTGTTTCAGCTGACTTCCTGCTTCCTGGTCTCCCCATTGTTAATGCCTAACTTTTATAGTACATGGTTTGCTCAGCATTACAGAGTATATCTTACCTGCTTTGTAGCAGTATGTTAAAAGCTTGAAATTTACGTCTTTTAGAATCACACAATTAATCATGAGTATTAGGTGTATTCATTAATATTCATGGGCTGATGCATACATTTGTTAGTATGTTTCAAATTTCTTATATATTTAATTTCATTTACAATGTGATAGAGGTAAATTTCTTATTATTCTTGTGGAAACCTAATAAAGATAAACATTGTGGGAAAATACAAGCAGCCAAGGGAAGTTTCAGAACATCATTTCTGAGAGAAGTGGAGTCATAGCTCACCATGTGTTCTTTCCTTTTTCTTTCCTAGGCGTCTGTTTCATTATCTGTGAAATTATCCTCAGTTTTATACTGACACTATTTATATGGGTTGAATGAAAATAACATTGACATCATAAAATGAAGTGTTCTTTATAAATGAGATGTATTATTTTTATAAAAATGAGTTATTTTGGAAAATTGGGAACATAACCGCTTAAGAGGTGGAACACAGCAGCTGTTGAACAGTACTGTCATAGCACTAAGGTACAATTTGGGAAAGAATGCCAGGGTCTGCTGTCTATTTTTATTTTTCAAAATGAAATTACTGGAAGATCTTAGTTTGGCTGCCCAGTGCAATTATTTAAATGGGAATTGACCAGTAAGTAAGGGTTAATAACCTGATTTTTTTCAGTCTTGGTTTTATTTAATATTTAAAAATGAGTTGATTTACGTAGTACCAAGATGAAAGGCAGATATTTGAAAGTTTTCCAGTGACCAAATCCTAGGCTTTATTTCTGTTACCTACAGTTTAGTTGGACTGGAGCAATAGCACAGCGGCTTGGGCGTTTGCCTTGCACATGGTCAACCCGGGTTCTATTCTTCACCCCCTCTCAGAGGGCCCGGCAAGCTACTGAGAGTATACCGCCTGCACAGCAAAGCCTGGCAAGCTCCCCATGGCATATTCGATATGCCAAAAACAATAACAACAAGTCTCACAATGGAGATGTTACTGGTGCCTGCTCAAGCAAATCAATGAACAACAGGAGGACAGTGCTACAGTGCTACAGTTTAGTTGCTTTTCTGTAGCTAGACCCAAAAATGTTTATGTTAAATAAACCAAGACTAATAAAACTACTGAAGCCCATAGCATTAAACTATTTAACGAAATATTTGAAATACATTAGTACAAGAATATGAGTGATTATCATATTTTAATATAAATTGATTTATGTGGCTTTTTATTTTGTTGTGTTTTATTTTGGGGCCTTGCCTCCACAATGCTCAGGGGTTACTATTGGCTCTGCATTCAGGAATCACTTCTGGTGGTGCTCAGGGCAACCATATGGGATCTGGAAAATTGAACCTGGGTCGGCTTAGTGCAAGGCAAGCTTCCTACCTGCTGGGCTATCGATTCAGCAGATTTATATGACTTTATGTAGAAAGTTTCTGTTTTTATTCTACCACTCTAATATTATATTCATCAACTTATTAAAAGTGAATTAAATAAATTTCACTACAAAATATGTCATAAACCAAGTTTGATTGAGTTGAATATAACTCTTAGTCATGGATATATTTAATTGGGTCTCATCTGGAATAACATATATTTTTTAATTATTAAAGATTTTAATTGACAACACATACCTTTAGTGTATTTACTCTTTTTTTTTGCTACACCTGGTGATGCTCATGACATACTCCAATGTTCTGGGGGCCATATATGGTGTTAGAGAATCTAACTATGGTCTGCTACATGCAAGGCAAGTGCCTTATCTCCTGTACTATATCTCCAGTCACTCATTTTTTATTAAAATAAAACTAATGTGTACACATCAGTATTATTGTCTTCATAAATCATTTGGCAGAAAATCAAAATCTGATATAATTTACTAGATACACTCGTTTTTTTTTAAATTATGGAATTAGCATGAGATACTTACAAACTTTCATGAATAAATTTTAGACATACAATGATCTCATTCCTCCACCCGTGTTCTTTTTCCACCACCAATGTTCCTGTATCCCTCACGCCAACCTCATCCCATCCCATCCACTGCCTCTGTGACAGGTACCTTCCGTCTTACTCTCTCTCTACTTTTGGGCATTATGGTTTGCAATACAGATACTAAGAGAACATCATATTTGGTCCTTAGTCTACTTTCAGCATGCATTGCCCATCCCTAGTGATCCCTCCAACCGTCATTTACTTAGTGGTCCTTTCTCCATCCGAACTGCCTTTTCCCCCAGCACATGAGGCTGGATTCCAAACTGTGAAGCTATTCTCCTGGCCCTTATCTCTACTGCCCTTAGGTGTTTGTCTCATATTATGTTATTTTATATTTCAATAATGAGTGCAGTCATTCTATGTCTATCCCTCTCTTTCTGACTAATTTGACTTAGCATGACACTCTCCATATCCAAAGGATACACTCTTAACGTTGAAACAATCCTGTGAACTAGGGTCCTACATTCCAAGTTTAAAAAAGCAAATGGTAGAGAGTGTACATAAATGGCTCTGTGATTTTTAAGATGCCTAATTTAAATTTTAAATGATTTTTATTATCTTATTGTGTAATAGATATGATCAAATACATGAGATAAAATTAAATAATTTATTGGGCCTCATTTAAAAGAGAATATAGATAAGAATAATAGTGAATAACCATCCTTAGGATGCAATTCTTATGTTAAATCACTTATGGTAAATCAACAATTCTCCTGTTTCCCATCTTTTTTGATATATGAGAGAACCACATTACTTAACCTTGAAACCTCCTCCGATAATGAATAGCATGGTAGTACTTCATTGCTTTAAGCCCTGAAGCATCACAAGAAACAATGTAAACTAAGAAAACAATTCAAAGATCAATGTCACCAAGAGATGGTTCATTTAAAGAATGAAAAAGATTGAGAAACCATTAGCTAAACACTTGAGGAAGAAAATAGAGAAGACCTTAATAAACTCAGTATGAACTGAAAGGGGAGATATTACAAAAGTATTGCAGTAATTCAAGGATCATCAGATATTACTATGAATGTTTTAATGTCATGAAATTAGAGATCTTAGAATAAATAGTAAAGGTTTTACAGTATTATAACCATCCAAGGCTGAATCAAGAGGAATCAGAGCACCTGAAAGAATAATTACTATCAAGAAAACTGAAATGGTCACCAAAAGTTGACCCACATAAAAAGCCAGATGGGTTTACTGAGTTCTTCCAATATCTTTAATTAAAGACCTACTTCCAATCCTTCTTCAGGCTTTTGCAGAAAAAGTAAATAAAATGGATGTCTACCAAATAATTTCAAGTAGATAAATATTAGACTGATATCCAATGCAGACAGACACTACTAAAAAAGAAAACAATATACTTATATTCCTGATGAATGTAGATGCAAAGTTTCTTCAAAAATATTAGCAGATTTAATACAATGCATTAAAAGGATCATAAACCATTAGCAAATTTATCCCAGGGATGCAAGTATGGTTTAATACACAAAAGTCAATCAATGTAACACACTATTAGCAACACAGAAAAAAAGTGATATGATCATAGAAATAAATGCAGAGAAAGCAGTTGACAATATCAAACACCCATTCCGTATAAAACTTGTGTTAGGATGGCAGTCAAATAAACCTTTCTAATTATACTTAAAACCATTTACCATGAACTCATAGCTAACATCATATTAATAACAAAAACTGAATGCCTTTCCACTAAGATGAGAGCAAAGATATGGTTGTTCACTCTCATCTCTATTATTCAATGTAGTATTGAATGTATTTGCCATAGCAATTAGGCAATATAGAGATATTACGGGCAACTAGAATAAAAAAGAAGTCAAATTATCAGAATTTTCAGATGATATGATACTGTAATTAGAAAATCCTAATGACTACGACAAATAAGCCTCCTGGAAACAAAAAAAATTATAGTAAAGTAGAAGACTACAAAATCAACATGCAGATACCCATTGTATTCCCATGTGCAAGCAATAGAAGGAAAAAATCAAATTGATGGAATAAACAAGAGAAGGGGAAGACATTACAAATTGTAAATATTGCTAGAATAAATATAATTATACACAAGAAAACATATTTGGTATTAATATATTGGAAGGATTAACATTTTTAAAAAAAAATCCTACCCAGGCAATCCTACCCAAAGATACAGTTAAAATGAAGTTTCCATAAAAACCCATGATATTTTGTAGAGACATAAACCAAATGCTGTTGACATTCATATGGAGAAATAACACCTTAGTAAAACCAAAGTAGTCATAGGCAAAAATAATATGGGAGACTGTCCTCTTCCCAATTAGAAATTATGTGAAAAATTATATTAATTAAAACATTGTGGTACTGGAATAAAGATACACTCTCAGACCAATGGTATAGAATTGAGAGCTCAGATACAAATAATTGGATTAATACTGTCAGCTAGTCTTAGACAAAAGTTAAGAGCAAGGAATTCCTCTTCAATCAATGGTGTTTCACATGTAAAGAAAATTTGGAATCCTATCTTTCACCATCCACAAAAATTAAATTCAAAATGAAAGAAACTTGATATCAGACCTGAATCCACAAATTTTGTTGAGGAAAACATAGGCAGAGTTTTTTATGACGTTGAATAGAGAGATATTTATTGATTTATTGCAATTGTCCAAATAAATGGAAGCAAAAGTAAATTAATGGGATTATATCAAGGTAAAAAGCTTCTACACCGCAAACGAAATGATAACCACAATAAGAGGACAACTCTCAGACTTGAGGAAAACACTTTCCCACCACTCTTATGACAATGTATTAATTTTCAAGACATATAAAACACGGATTGATTTTAAGAAAAAAAAACATCAAAAAATGGAGAGAAGAGATAAAGCTTGCCTATGACTCAGCAATTCAACTTTCTGGTAATTCCATTTCCCAAGGGTCTAAAGCTACTAAGAAAGGACATTTATACTTCTGTGTTCACTGCAGCACTATTCACAAAATCTGGCAACAACCCAGGGGTCCAAAAACAATGACTGGATAAAGAAACTGTGGCATAGATACAATGGAATACTATGTGACTATTGAGAAAAGGTGAAATCATGTGATCTGCTACTAATTGGATGGGGCTGGAGAATACATGCTCAATTAATTTATCCAGAAAAAAGGGACAAATACAGAATAATCTCTTTCATATTTGGAATATAAAATACCATAGCAAAGGAATATCACATGGCCAAGTGAATTTGATAATTGATCTGTAGGATAGAGTTTATCAGGACAGTGAAATGTGAGGGTTGGAGTAAGGTTGGGATTGTAAGGTAAGGGAGCGAGTGCAGTTTGGGACCCTAACAGTGAATGGCAGCAGATACTTTGGTGGGAGGTATGGTGTTGGAATGTTGTACACATGAAGTTCTACCATTGATGGGATTCTAAAATTGTAAACAATGATGTTTAAAATAAACTACACGGAAGAAAGCAAAAGCATAGGAAAGCAAGAAGAAAGAAATTTCTCTGAAACTGGTATGGCATTACTGGCATATGGTACAAATGAGAAATCAATGCTTTTGGTTAAATCTACTGAGAATTGGAGTTGATAACAAGATCACAAGTATAGTAATAAGAATGGGATGTACCTATATGTTAAAAGCTAAAAAAATGATTTTTGTAAATATACAAAATAAGTAAAGTCAGGGTAAAATAAATAAAGTATTAAGGACTAGAGAGATAGTGTAGTAGGTAGAGTGCTTATTTTGCATGTGATTGACCAGGGATTATAACCACATATGCTACCCAGGTATCACCAGAAGCAATTTCTGAGCACCTCCAGGAGTGATTGTTGAACAATGACCCTAGAGCAGTTTTCTGGGGCTCCACATCAATGAAATATCCATACATTTATGTTCTTAATTATGTAATTTTTGTAACGTAGTATATGCTTTATGGTATTTAAGGGGAACTAAAAATATTCCATAAAGCAACTGTTTAACATTCTTTTCTTTTATATAACCAAATGTAAAAATGTCACACTTGATTCCTATGGAAAAATTTTAGCAGAAAATAATTCACATGTTGCTAAAAAGACAAGATGGAGATATAAAAAAAGTAAATGTAAGTAATCAACCTTTAAATCACTAATAGTATAATCAATAAGGTCTCAGCTTTGTACTCCCATTTACTGATGAAAATCAAGCTAATGATTTTGGCATTTTAAGTTAGGAAGTTTTTTCTGTATTTTTAGTATCTTATCCCACTCTGGGTGACGTATACAACTGAGATTAGGGATGTAATCAGTAAAAATAATACACTTTTTAAAAAATGGGCACAATTACCTTTTTACGTAAATGTCATGAACATTTAGCTCACTATTAAGATCCAAATAAGGCATTTCATACTAAATGAACACAGAAGATTTTCAATAGCACCACAGCAGACTCCACAATTTAATGAAGTTTATGTGTATGTGAGCATGTGTGGAAGTGTGCATGCACACGTGCGCATGTGTATGCACTGTGTGTGTGTGTGTGTTTATTGATTTGTTTATTGATGAGCGGGCCCAGTAATGTCTCCATTTTGAGACTTGTTCTTACTATGTTTGGCATATCGAATATACCACATACACCACGGGTAGCTTTCCTGGCTTTGCCATGCGGGCGAGATGCTCTTGGTAGCTTGCCAGGCTCTTTGACAGGGGTGGAGGAATCAAACCCGGCTCAACCGGGCTGGCTGCACACAAGGCAAATGCCCTACCGCTGTGCTATCGCTCCAGCCCACATACATATATATACATATATAAATTTATTTATTATTATTATTTTTATTATCATTTGGCTTTTGGGGTCACATCCAGCATTGTTCAGTGCTTACTTCTGGCTCTGCATTCAGGAGTTACTTCTGGCAGTGCTTGGGGGAGCATATAGGATGCCGGGGACTGAACTGGGGTTGGCCATGTGCAAAACAAATGCCCTATTCACTGTATTGCTCTGGCCCCTTTGGACCAATTTTAAAGGTTTGAAACATGAATCTTTTCCAGACAGGGAACATTAGTTTGATGGTATTTTCTATGCTTATCGCTGACTTATAAAATGAAGTCTTTATATCACAAATATTCTGCAACCATAATGCTAGTCACCCTCAAAATTACACTATAGCACTGTCCTCCCACTTCACTGATTTGCTCAAGCAGCACCAGTAACATCTCCATTGTGAGACTTGTTGTTACTGTTTTTGGCATATCGAATACATCATGGGGAGCTTGCCAGGCTTTGCTGTACGGGCGAGATACTCTCAGTAGCTTGTGGGGCTCTCTGAGAGGGGTGTATGAATTGAACCCAAGTCAGTGGCATGCAAGGCAAACATCCTACCTACTGTGCTATTGCTCTAGCCCATCTTCAAAATAGTAATTTAAAACAATAATTAGTTTGTGTGTTTACAGAGGAGTGATTTCACCTGGTTTTAACTGAATATGCAGGTTGAAAACTGAGGGTTTGAGTTTATGTGACTTAGGGGAGTTCATTCTATTCAATAAGTTTCTCATCATCTAGAGTTGACTATTATGGACATTTTCTCAGAGAAATAGCATAAGGAACAAATAAGTGAGGAGAAACTTGCAACAACTTTTTGAAGTTATAAGCATCCCATTCACTAATATCTGATTGACCAAATCAAATCACATGAATTGACTAACTTAGAACCAGTGTGCTAAAACAATGTATAACTTCGAAAAATGCTAAACAAAGTATATTTATTACTTTTTAAAGACAGAAACATTTATAATTAAGATTTTTATGAGACTTGAATTTCCTTCAAAATAAAATGAGGGAATGCAATGGGAATAAGAGAAAACAAAAATGAATATCAGTTCAGTTTTTACTGAATTGTTCTGTCAACTATTGCAAATGTTTAGGGAGAACAGCACTTTTATTCACCATTATTTTATCAAGAACAAAGGGACTACTTTTAGCAGCAGTTTACCTTTTTTAGTACAGGAATTCTGCTATCTTTTTACAATTTAAGTTTACTAGAAGAAAAATGGACAATAGAAATTACCTGAAAAAATTAGTGAATCATATCAAAAGGCCACATACCTTATTGAAAGTGCACATTGAGATATGGGTTATTTTTGGTCAATATCTACAAAAAAACTTATACTTAACAACTTCATACTGAATACTATTTACCAGGCAGACATATCCAAACTCTAACTTTAGAGTGAAACATAGAGATGAAATTTCTGATCTTCATAGTTTTATAGTTGTACACATATTCTATTGCTCCTAAAACAAATTAACACAGTCTCGGTGGCATAAACAGCAAAAAATATTTTAACTTACAACTCTGAGGTGATAAATTCAACTTGACAACCAGTTGACAAAAATCGAAGTGTTGGCAGGGCTACCTGAGAAAATCCATTTCCTTCTATTTTTCATTTTCCAGAGGATTCCGACATCACTTCACTCTTCATTTTTTTTCACTCTCACAGACCACAGCATTATATTCTCCTATGTTTATTTTCTAGTAATATTTTTATTTGACCAACTATAGTCAGAAAAATTTTTCACTTTTAAGGACTCCTGGGATTAAATTTAACTGATATAATCAATTCAGGATAATCCCCTATTTCAAGTTTTATATCACTTATGGAATATCCCTTTTGTGCATTTGCAGATCCCAGGGTTTTGAAAGTGGACAGGTTTGGAGGGCCATTATAGAAGCACTACTGTACTACAATAGCTAAATTTGAGCCTGGGGAGATGAATCAATGGGCTGGAGCATATGTTTCTTATGTGGGAACCACGGAAGTGATTCCTCCATCACATGGTTCCTAGAGTACCATTTGAGAAAACTCAATGGGCATAGTTATTGAGTATACCAGAAATGTACCAAAAACAAAACATAAACAACAATGAAAATACCACCAAACATTGGGAGAAATAAAATAAATTCCTAACAAATATTATGCAAAATAGATTCTTTCAGATGCTGATCTATTCTTTAAAATTTATAAAGTTGTGATAAAATAAACATTGGCTTGACACTTGCAGGTATGCCAGGATCTCATTAATGATGTGACATTTACGTTGAAACTTTGATGATAAGTGAGATCAACTTGCAAGTTCTATAGTTAGATCATTACCAGTAATGACAAACTCATGTAAATGTTCAAAAGTGGGAGGAAAGAAAAATAAATAGCCTGGCTCCTACATAGCTAAGGAGAAAGCAGTATTTTCCATGAGAATGGAATATGCAATTAGGATCCAGATTTGATAACAAACCGTTGTTTGAGTTACTGTGTATGTTTATGTATTTTCATTTATATTTATTTTTATTTAATAATATAATTATTTTATAATTTTATTATATTTAATAATATATTATTAAATTATCAATAATTTTATTTATTAATCATAAATAGCAATAGCAACTTTTTATTTATGTTTATTTATTTTCAGGTTACCTTGAATATCCTACCCACACGGTAGAGCCTGGCAAGCTATCCTTCGTATATTCGATATGCCAAATCCAGTAAAAAAAAATGGATCTCATTCCCTGACCCTGAATACAGCAGAGTCGAGAAGTATGTGGAAGGAGAGGCTGATAAAATCTCAAGGTTGAACTAGGCTGCCAAAACGAAGAAAGACAAAAATGATTGTCTGTACTTTCAATGCACGTATACTGGTATCTGATGCATCCATCGAGGACCTGATGGTACAAGCGCAAAAGAACAAGTACGACATCATTGGTCTGACCAAAATGAGAAGACATCAATCACATCACGCCATTTTTGACACTGGAGAAGAACTGTTCCTTGGAACATGTGACAAAAGAGGCGTCGGTGGTGTCGTTATCCTTGTCAACACGAACTTAGCCATGAGCATTGATTCATTCGAATGCCTAACAACGCGAATTGGATGATTACACTTGAATAGATGTGGCTCACAGCCGGAAGTTTCTATCTTTGTTGTCTATACACCAATATCCAATTATGATGAAAGAGAAATTGAGAAGTTCTACATGGAGCTGGAGAAGTTCTATAAAAAAGACCACACCTTCTACAAGATCATTTTCAGTGATTTTAATGCCAAGATAGGACCAAGAAGATCAGCCGATGAACTCCACATCGGGACCCGTGGCCTAGAATGGAAAGAAGAGGGTGATAGAATGTCTGAGTTCATCATGTCAACCAAGACCATCCATGGTAACTCACAGTTCCAAAAGGCTGAATCAAAATGTTGGACATGGGAATGTCCCAGTGGACAGTTCCACAATGAAACAGACCACATCATATTCAAATGGCAGTTTTGCCTAACAGATGTTGCTGTTGTCCCAAAATTCCAAACGGGATTGGACCACTGTCTCTTTTGTGCAAAATTCTACCTCACAGAATGGGGAGAAAAGAATGCAAAGTTTAAGAAGAGAACTCCCAGAATGACCACCAACTGGGAGCTCTTTGGTTCTGTTGCGGCAACATGGGAAGATGCCGTCACTGACAACATTGATGAGGAATACGATCGAATGATTCAGCACCTCCATGATTGTGCGAGGAATGCCGAGAGAGATAACCACAAAAAAACTGCCTTTCTTCGAACACTCTTGAACTCATTTGCCAACCTGCCTTGGCACATGCCTCAGGCAACAACAAGTGAACGTCCAAGCTGGCAAAACAGTGCAAAAAAGTGAGCACCTGGCCCAGACAAGGTCAGACCTGAACACCTGAAGAATTTACCATCAGTACTCATCAATACACTGGCTCAGCTCTTCACACGCTACCTGTCTGAATGCGAGGTTCCATCTCAATGGAAAACCAGCAGGACTGTACTAGTATACAAGAAGGGAGACATCCATGACATTGGCAACTATCGCCCAATCTATGTATTGTCTGTCATCTACAAACAGTTCACTCGATTCATCCTGAATAGGATTGGCAGAACAGTAGATGAAGGACAACCATGCGAACAAGCCGGGTTCCGCAAAGGATTCAGCACCATAGACCATATCCACACGATAACCAAGCTCATTGAGGTTTCTCAGGAGTTCAAGATGACGCTCTGTCTAACATTTATAGATTTAAAGAAGGCCTTTGATTCTGTTGAGATGGAAGTGGTCATGGAAGCCCTAGCAAATCAGGGCATACAAACTCAATACCTCAGGATCCTCTGTGAACTCTATTACGGATTCACTACCAGGATCTCACCATTCTACAAAGAAGTAATCATCCATGTCAAGAGAGGGGTTCAGCAGGGTGATACCATTTCACCAAAACTCTTCAGTGCCACCCTCGAGAACATCATGCAACGACTGGAATGGGAAGGAATGGGAGTGAAGATAGGTGGTCGGCAACTACACCACCTCTGCTTTGCTGATGACATCGTTCTAATAACACCAAACATCAGCTAAGTGGCACAAATGCTGACCAACTTCGAGCGTGAGTGTGGAAAGATTGGATTACAACTGAATCTCATGAAGACAATGTTCATGAAAAACAGTCTTGTTCCTCATGTTCCAGACACTCTCAATGGAACCACCATATCCGAATGCAACAGTTATATATACCTACATCTAGAAATCAACATAATGAATAACCTGGCACCTGAGTTTCGCAGGAGGAAGAGAGCGGCTTGGAATGCCTTCAAGAGCGTTGAAGAAATAACTAAGAGAACAAAGAACCTCCAGGTCCAAGCACATCTCTTCGATTCCACTGTTCTTCCTGCATTAACCTATACCTCAGAGATCTGGGCCCTACAAAAACAGGATGAGAACGCTACTTGGGTCTCTCAAAGAGAAATTGAAAGAGCTATGCTTGGAGTATCACTCTTTACTCAAATGAGAGATAGAATCCGGAGTTCCGATCTTCGTGAACAGTCAAGAATCAGGGACACTGTCTCATTTGCCACACAAATCACAATCACAAATCATCCTGTTAATCATCGATTGCCTCGAGCAGGCCCCAGTAACGTCTCCTTCACCCTAGCCCTGAGATTATATTCAAGGCTCCTTAGGAGAATGAGACCCATCATTGTTACTGGTATTTGGCATATTGGGTACACCACGGGGAGTTTGCCAGACTCTGCTGTGTGGGCAGGCTACATTCGGTAGCCTGCCAGTTTGTCCGAAGTAGGAATGAGATAATAAAATGTCATAATAGGATGTCGCGTGGATGCTAATGCGTCCTCACGGTTCCGGGAGCTGGTTTTTATAGTCTCTGAATCTTGGCTGCTGATGGGATTACACGGCGCCAGGGGGCCGTGTACTCATTTGCCAAGGCATCAAAAATCAGATGGGCTGGACACGTAATGAGGTTTAAAGATGACCGCTGGACTAGAGCCATTATTGACTGGATTCCATGGGATGTCAAAAGATCGCATGGACACCCACATACAAGATGGTCAGACTTCTTCGTCAAGACCCTAAATGATCGGTTTGAAGCTCTGCATGTTCCTAGAATGAGCAGATGCCATTGGGCTACACTAACACGCAACAGGGATGAATGGAGATGTTACTGGCACCCGCTCGAGTAAATCGATGAGTAACGGGTATCAAGTGATCCAATGATCAAGTGATCTAAGTATTTTATATTTAATTTATTTTATTTTATATTTTGTATTATAAATTTCTTTTGCTAACAATGTTATTCTACTTTTTTTACTTTATTTAAACATCATGGTTTAATAAATTAACAATATGGGAGACTAACACACAAGAGTGGCCGAGATTAGTACCAGGAATTTTTCTCCATGACTTGGAGGCCAGTCACACATGCTAGGGGAAAGGGGAGCTCAGATAGAGAAGGGAGCACCAAATAAAGGGTGTTGGGAGGATCTTCCCACAATGGAAGAATCATGCTAAAAGTAGACTATAGACCAAACATGATTGCCACTCAATGCCACTTTTGCAGACCACAAGACCCAAAAGGAGAGAGAGAACAAAAGGGAATGCCCTGCCACAGAGGCAGGGTGGGATGGGTGGGATGGGGGGTGGGAGAGATACTGGGACCCGTGGTGGTGAATGATGGGCACTGGTGGAGGGATGGGTACTTGATCATTGTATAACTGAAACCCAAGCACAAAAATTTGTAAGTGTTCAACTGTAC
Source organism: Sorex fumeus (assembly GCF_029834395.1). Lineage (NCBI taxonomy): Eukaryota > Metazoa > Chordata > Mammalia > Eulipotyphla > Soricidae > Sorex > Sorex fumeus. Next base: position 21,572,825 of record NW_026606091.1, on the reverse strand, counting down.
CTCATGGTGTTTCACTAATAAAAGTTTTAAAAAAAGAGAAGTGCCAAAAATAAATAAATAAATAAAATAAAAAATAAACACCATGGTTTAAAAGTTTTTTTTAATTCTATTGTTATGTTTTGATATTCCAACATTAATCCCACCTCTTGAGTGACCTTTCCTGAATCATGATGTCCTCATTTTCCCAACCACACTACAATCTGCTCTTTTAGCAGGCACACAATAATTTGTTTTATATTGCTTGTTCCAACCAAGTGGCCAAAGGAATTATCAAAAATGCTTCAATAAAAGAGTGACAATTGTTATATCTCACTATGGATTTATTAAGTCTTTGGCTGAGGATTTCTTAAGCTGTTAATGGCTAGTTGAGCCTTCTGTGTTAGTTATTTTGTTTGTTGAGTTTAGTTGTCTTTTACATTATTTTGTCATCTAATTTGGTGAGTTCCTACTGGAATTTTCAGTACTGTAGAATTTGGAAGTGTCCAGAAACTTCAGGAACTGTAGAACTGGGATAAGTCTGCAAAGTTCTTAGCGTAGCCATGAAATGAGGGTGTAGGTTCTTGGCGGGGCAGCAGCAGTGACTTGTGGGTATGGCAGCTGGCCTTCATCAGGGCAGGGACTCAGCCCACATCCCTCTGGGCAGGGCACTTCAGAGGTTTCAACAGGGGTGGATGGGGGAATGAAAAATTGAAGTTACTACTGAAATTATAATAGAAAATTTGTGTGTTCATGAACTTCAGCCGTTTGCCTTGCAACTCCTTGGAGATTTAGTTCATGAATCTGAAGAGCAGGGCTAGTAAGTCATTTAGTAATGCATTTTTCCTTTCCTTATAGATAAGTATTATGGCTCTTGACCTGGTCCATTTCTATGCCAGGGTAGCTCACAGCTTGCCCTGGGTCCATCAGTCCCTCGTTGGGACCCTGCTTTTGGGGTACTAGGAGCTAAGGGCAGCTGGGGCTTATGTCGAGAAAACAGATGCCGAGGAGTGAATATTATTCAGAGACAATTAACTCCCAAGTTATAAAAGCATAGCATTAGCTGTCTTTCTGTTTCTATACAAAAAGGACACTGCTCTAAACTATGCAAAGGACATAAGAAGAGAAAACCAATATTTTATTTACAAATATAAATCCAGTTTCCTAGAAGGATCTGACTGTACAAGTCAACAGAGTCTGATTTGGGGATAAAGGTGATTGACAGGTTGGGGAAGAAGAGCAAAGAGAAGAGGTTACAGATCAACACAGAGGAATGGGAGTACCTCGGGAGTACTGTGATGGGTGTAAACCAATAATCCTAAACTTCCTGTGGCCAGGGAGAAAGGACAAACCAATACAATCCTACAATTTGCAAAATCCCAACTATGCAACTTGGAATAGATACTAGAATGTCACTGAAATTGAATAAACTATTATTTTGTATAAATAATACACAGGTATTCTGTAGTAAGATAATTTTGATATATAACATTTGCAGTACAAATTCAGTAGTAGTAATGACACAATATTTACATATGTATAAATATTACTTATCATATTTTAAACAAAAATAGGGAAAAGTCAATCAATATGCTATATTAAAATGTTTGAACCAGAGCTGTGTTTTAATGTGTTGAGACTCATTTCTCAAGGCAATTTACTAAACATGTAGAAAAAAATTAATAGAATTTGCATGAGATGTATGAAAGTAATAACTTTTATCAGCAATCCATGATATTTTTATAAATAGCATGAGAATGCTTCATGTTTATAGTTTGCATTGCATGAAACAGATGTGGTATTTTGATTTCTATTATAGCATACTTTACTTAAAAACTCAGTGTATGAAATATAAAATAACTCAGGGTAGTTTAAGTTGTAAAATTTTCATATGGTAAGTAGATTGAAACCAAAACACAAACAAATGGAATAAAGTTACGTATAAACCTCTATACCCATCCCTGCCCATCCTATCAAAACCAAAGAGCCAATTTCTTATTTGGCAATCAAGGATTCTAAAATAAACCCATCTGACTATTGGGAATTAGCTCAAGGGACAATGGCTTATGACTCGTGCACAAGTTTCCAGGGTAGATATGTAAGACCATATGGCCACCAGACAGTATCTGATCTAATTGTGAAGTCATCTAATATGTCAGGGCGACCCTGATGGCCTCAAATATCACTAGGCCCTCACACTGAACCTTCATTGTTATCTAAGTATCAGCAGGAACAATTCCCAGGGTTAAATGCTGTTTAGGAGTTTCCAGAAATCAATAAAACAAAGTCACTTATCATTTTACTATGTATTGCCTGACTGGTCTTCAGAAATTACTTATAATAGCCCTATTACTTTGGCAAGAGTTCTGGAAATTTGATAAATTAGATAAGATTAAAAAGATAAAAATTTGAATTTGCAGTGCCTGAGAAATAATTCAGAGGTTTTGATGCTTGCATTGCACATAGTCAACCCCGATTTTATCCTTAGAACTGTAAATGATTCTTTCAAATCTTAATATTAATACTCAAGAACAAAGTCAGGAATAACCCCAAATAATTTTAAAATATTGAAGTAGTTACTGAAATTCTAATAGAAAAATTTTATTTCATTTTTGTTACTTCAGAACAAATGATTTTGATCTATTATTTACTACTACATGGAAGGATAAGCCAGAATAATTGTGATATTGAAAATATAGACTTCAATATACTGTGAATTTTATTTTTATGTGTGTATGTAATAAAATTCCAACATAACCTCATAATTGCATAGCTATCAATTAGGCAATTTGCGTAAAACACTGTTAAAAGTTAAAAAACAAAGCTGGTATATATTTTAAGTACTAAACAATACCTTGGGTGGTGTGATTTTTCTGTTACACGTTTTATTCACTACCATTTTCATTTTATAGTTCACCACCATTTTTCTGTTACAGTTCTTGTTAATTACCATTTTTCCTCAATAAACCACTCTCAAAGTGATTGATAATTCATTGAAAATTGACATGCTTTCTGAATAGCCATGTAACATTAATACAATGAATATATGATTATGAAAGCAAATGTTTTTCTATCAAATTTCAACAGAATCAGTTATTGCCTCTGTCTTTGGTAAATAAAGATATAGCAGAAGTGCAGACATTTGGCCTCACCCTTGACTTCAATGAATAAATAAGAAGAAGCCACATTCAGCAAGCTATGTTCTACTCCCTTTTTAATCTCCTCTAGCCTTTCTGCAGACCAAGGAGAAGTAATAGAGCAATTAATCATACAATATTCCTATCCTGACAGCACAGTCCTCTTCTGACTGCATTTATTGCTGTTATGCCAAGCTTCCTTCTGCCACATCCTCCAGCTTGTCATAGCTTTCCCAGTAAATCTCCATGCTATCAATTATTTAGCACATTCAGCATCATGCATCAATTCAAGAATGATTATGTAGTAAAGAAATCAATAAATGAAAGGTCTATTAAAATCTAAATAATAATGGAAAGTACCGGAAAGGTTATAATCTATTTTGTGTTTGTACAAAAGGAGCTATCGCAAACTAGTTCTAGTTTATTTACAATGATAATATCATTGTTTATTTTTTTAGTTTTTTTTTAATAGTAAAGCATACTCACCTGAATGCTGTGACTTGCTAAACAGATTTTGAAAAGTGATGCACATCGTTCCAGATTTTTGAAGTATCAGATTTTGAAGGACCGTGAGAATCATGGTACTAGTAGCATTCTCAGTTATGAGCTTTAACTATTGAAAACTATAAGGGGTCTTTTGAAGATTACTTATTCTTAGGGAAAATTCAGGAGATGCAATCTCAAACAAGTTTGCTAATAGATCACCTGGTTATATGACTCAGTCTCAATCTCCAGGTACATCTCAATATATAGTAAAGGTAGGATGAAACAGATATATAAGCAAGTAGTTTCCTTCAATTTTTCATGAAGTACTCTGTTTTTATAGAACAACTGTATTCAGAACTTCTTTTTAAAGAATACCGTCTAAAATGTTGTTATTGCTTCACTCTGCCACTAAATGTCAAGTATTTGTCCTGGTGAGTGTATTCACTGTGGAAATCATAGTAATACATTTAGCCAGCAATTTAGACCGCTTCAAGTAGTCTTGGTATTCAATGGAGTAGAAGGCAAGTACTACATCACATCCAATAGAGTGCACAGGGCATGTTTCACGAGAGATGTTCTATACACTCAAGATTCATTTGGCTACTTAAGTTCTTAGCTTTTTTATTTTATGTAAACTTTTTTTCTTTTTGGGTCACACCCGGCAATGCACAGGGGTTATTCCTGGTTCTGCAGTCAGAAATTACTCCTGAGCATGGGATGCTGGGAATCAAACCAGGGTTCGCCCTGCGCAAGGCAAACGCCCTACCCGCTGTGCTATAGCTCTAGCCTCTTATGTAAACTTTAAATGAAGCTGGGTGGTGATACAATATGTGTGAAAATATAAAGGAGTCTTGAAATTTATTGTCTAGAAAAGACAATTATCAATGGTATTCTAAGTTTTTCATTTTTGTTTTTATTCTGTGGCCACTGCGATAATGTTCACGGCTCCTTATACTGTCTCAGTCAAATAAAATATCAGTTTCTGGTCATGGCAACCTATTAAGAAAAAGAGCATGTATAGTTTTTTTAAATTTTCTCAGAGTTCATCTATAAGAATAATTACTATATATTTATTTTGAAAAAAAGCTTTAGTTTTTCTATTACAATATTCTCAGTAGCAGTGTAGATCTATTGTCCCATTCACCCATTTGCTCAAGAGGGCACCAGTAACATCTCATAACAAATTGTGAGACTTGTCGTTACTGTGTTTGGCATATCAAATACATCATGAGACGCTTGCCAGGCTTTGCCATGTGGGCGAGATACTCTCAGTAGCTTGCCGGGCTCTCTGAGAGGGGTGGAGGAATTGAACCCGGATCGGCCATATTGGCCGTGTGCATGGCAAAAGCCTTACCTGCTGTGCTATCGCTCCAGTCCATTCTCAATAAAATATGAAAATATGATTTTATTTTCTGACTACATACTAAATAGCTTAGTTTCTATGCAATCCTTTAGTTTTCTTTACTCTTTTCCATAATTGCACTTAGGCTATCTTTTTTTATATTAAGTAGCAAGTTACATTTAAATGTAGAAATAGCAGGGGGATAGATGCAGTATTCTATACTTTTTCCAGGTCAGGGCTTACAATGAAGCGATTTCTTTTTGTTTCTTAAAATAGCAGGCATCACATATAATGGATTTTAAAAATTGTGATAAATACAAAATACACATACAGAATCACACACATATGAATCACACACAGAATCACACAAATAAAATTTCAAATCTTATCTGCACAAAAATGCCCCTTTTTTCACTGTCCATTATTTGCACCATTCATTTTTTTTAAGTAACATGAATAAGGTATTTGTTTGTCTACAGAGGAACTATAATCATTATATTTTATTTAGATAAGTGTTAAGGGGAAAGCTTTTATCTCTGTGATGCCTAATACTTAAAATAAAATTTGAGAATAATTCTCTTAGATTTCATAATATGAGAGAATTATTTTCATTTTTGATACTAAAAGAAAACAGATAGAGCAAGTTATCACTTCTAAAATAGTAATATAAATATAAGAAGAAATATTGCAACAAATAAAACAATATAGTAGCGTTGTTCACACTATGAAAACTTCACCTTCCATCAAATCCCTTGTCTGAGACTTCTGTGACACAGGTATGCTGAATAACTTCAATTCACTCCATCATTACAGCTACTGTCTTGGTCCAAACCATTTTTACTTCTTTCCTTAGTATTGCAACATTCATTTTATTGGCTGCACTGTTCTGTCTTTAACTTTCTTCATAATTTATTTCCCAAATACTAGCATGACATCCAATGTTAACATATCCTCTTGGTAGAAATTCTGTCTCTTAATCATGTCACCTGAAATAAAGTCTGGTCTTATAGTACAGCTGTAGGGTGTTTTCCTTGCACGAGGCCTATTCGGTCTACTTGGCCGACCCGGGTTTGATTCCTCCGCCTCTTTTGAAGAGCCCAGCAAGCTACCAAGAGTATCTCGCTCGCAAGGCAAAACCTGGCAAGCTACCCATGACGTATTTGATATGCCAAACACAGTGACAACAAGTTTCACAATGGAAAGTAGAACTTCTTGGAAAAAATTTGCTGTATTTTGACATAAATTGAGGAAAATTGGTGTCAGTCTCTATTCCAAAAAGCTGTCTTTAAATACTGAGCTTCTTATACTATGCCAACTTTGTTTCTCTAGCTATACTCAGTGTTTTCCAATAAGATAGCCATATATATATGTGTATATATATATGCCTTATATATTATATACTCTGCTGCTTTAAAAACACTTTCAAGACCAGAGTCAGAAAAAGAGGATAGGGCACCTGCCTTACACACGGCCAACCTGGGTTCAATCCTTAGCCTCTTGTATAGTACCCTAAGCATGGCCAGGAATAATTCCTGAGTACAGAGCCAGGAAAAATCCCTGAGCATCACACAAACAAAAAGACACTTATTTTCTTCTGTTACATTAGATATTGCTTACACTCAGTTTTTGTTCACATTTTTTCTTTCATCAAGTGTTGTTTCAAAGACCACTTGATAAAACAGTTATTATTTAAATAATTAGAAATTCATTGTAGAATTTTTATTTATTTATTCATTTTTATTGAATCACTGTATATTTCAATACAAAGCTGTTCATGATTGCGTTTCAATCACACAATGCTCCAACACCCATCCCTATACCAGCGTAATTTCTCAGCACCAGTGTCCCTCATACCTCTCTTCTCTCTTTTTATTTTTCCTCTCTTTCATTTTAGACATTATCGTTTGCCATACAGATGCTGGAAGGCACTTGAAACAAAGAATATCCCAGGAGGCAGACCTTTAAGATGTTTTTCTTAATATTTTGCTATGCCCATAACATCTTTCTTCAGAAATCTTGGAGTGCATAGCATGTGATGAAATGCTTTCTATTTTACCCTAATTTTCAATTGTGTCTTGAGAAGAACTTGTTAAAAGTTAAAGCAATGCAGATAGTTGGACTGTGACAATTAGTAGTTTGGCCCTAGCTGTCATTATAATTGCAGTGCGAGATGATAATTTGTGACTGCCAAACATACACAAATTTTTTAAAAAAAAAGAAAAGAAAAAAAATAAAAACGAAATATAGTTAAGTTAGGTCAACTCTTCATTCAAGGAAAGAATAATTACTGATGGGTGTTCGATCATTGTATGAAACTCAAATATGAAAGCTTTCTAACTATATGTCATGGTGATTCAATTTAAAAAAAAAGAAAGAAAGAAAGAATAGTTACTGATTTGAAGCAAAAAATTTTAAAAGAATTCTTGGTATGTTTTCAACATAGCCATCATCTCTTACATGATTTTATCTTTTTCATTTGTAAGAATATTTAAGTTCAACTTTCTTAACTTTCAATATTCAATGAAGTATTATCAATGATGATTATCATCACAATCACCACATAGATTTCACATCTTATTGGTCTAATAAAAAATCTGTATATTTCTGCCAGCTTCTTTTATTTCTCTTACTTTTCAGCTCCAGCAAGCACATTTTAGACTCTTGTTTTTTTTAAGAGAGACACTACGCTGAATGTTTCACAATTTGTTGTGTTCATCGATTTGCTCAAGCAGGCACCAGTAATGACTCACAACAAATTGTGAGAATTGTTACTGTTTTTGGCATTTCAAATATGCCACGAGGAACTTGCTAGGCTCTGCCATGCAGGTGGGATACTTTTGGTAGCTTACAGAGCTCTCTGAAAGGGGTGGAGGAATTGAACCTGGGTCGGCCACATGCCAGGCAAATGCCCTACCTGCTGTGCTGTCGCTCCAAATCATAATATTTAAGTAAAATTAAAAATAAAAGAAACATTCAGCGTAGTGTCTCTCTTAAAAAGAGTCCTGTGCTACAGTGTTACAGTGCTACTTAAATATTATACTCTACATTCATCTATTGTTGCAAATGACAGTTATTTCTTCTTTTTCATGATAATATCCATGTATATTTCTTAGTATAAATCTACCAGGTCTTTTTAATGTATCCATTCATAAACCATTTTGAAGTGTCCATTATCCTTGTTATTATGAAGAATGCTGCAATAAATTTGGGAATATAGATTTATCTTTGTTTTAAATGTATACTTAAAATTTTATTACATACTAGTTTTACTTAAAGCTTAAGATAACAGATTACATATTGCTTTCCATAGTGCTTATTCTCCTTTTTCTCTTTATCTTCACCAACATTGGCTAAATACTGAAATTAAGATATTAGCAAATCTAACAGATAAAAGATAATATTGCATTTTGGTTTTAATTTTTGTCTTCCTGATGATGTATTTATGAGTGTTTTCACATGCATCTGTTGACCAGATGTTTTGTCAAAGTGTTAAATGAGATTTTATGAACACCTTTAATGCCAACTGATGACTTCATTTTATTTTTTCCGATAAATTCCATTAAGGAACAAACTCTTTTCAGTGTGATGAGGTACCACTTGTTAATTTTTGCCTTAACTGTCAGTTCCAAAAAGTAATTGCCAAGACTAGTATCTCCATTTAAATTTTATTGGTTTCAGTCTTAATATTCAAACATTTATTTTATATTGAGGTTGCTCCAATGTACATATAGATATCCACTTTAATTATTTTGCAGTTAATGTACAGTTTTCTCAGTGTTATTTATTTTAAAAATAAACAACTTTTCCTTTGCATAATCTTTGAATTTTTTGGCTTTTATTTTGGGAATGTTTGGGGCCACACTCAGAAGTACTCAGGATATATGCCTGACTGTGTTCAGGGATTACTGGTGGTTTTGGGAATTATAATGAGTGTTGGAGATCCAACCCGAAACTGTACATATAAGGCAAATGCCTTACTGCTCTATTATCACTTCAACCCCTATTCTTTGATCCTTTGTAAAAAATTACTTGACATCTTGTTTGGGGTATATTTCTGGAAAAATGTGTAGATCTTGTCTGCTCTGTGAACAAAATTTTTTTCATCATATCAAATATTTAAGTACATTTTAATGAACTTTGAGCCAGGTTGTGTGGTGGGTGAGAGCCCTCTCCACCCCAAGGGACCCAGACCTGGCAGCCGACCTCCACTACCCAACCACCGCCATGCTCCAGGCCACTTTCCGGATGCTCAGACAGTGCCTCACACAGGAGTGAAGTCCCACAGAACCCAGATAATGTGAAACTTTGTGACCTTGGACTCTAGACTCATGGGACCCACACCCAGTAATGTTGAGAATATACTCCTATTTCTATGTTCAGGGGTCACTTCTTGGTGGTACTCAGAAGACTGTATGTTGTGCCATGGAATAAAACTGGAGCTGCCACAATCAAGGAAAGTATCTAAATTTCTGTACTATCCTTCTGGACCCTATATTATTTAATTTGATTCACTAATTAAGATAATTAAGATATTAGCAAACCTAACACTTTGTTGAAGACAAAGTATTAGCATGTATACTCATCAGGATTATTGGTCAGTAATTTTCCTAACTAGTGCTAGCTTTGTTTATAGTATGGGGTATTGAAATTCTTCTAGAAACTGATTGAAAGAACTGCTGTTGCTTCATTTTTATAAGAACTTATTAAGGCTATATAACAGGAACAATCTGAAGGCTTTCAAACCTTCAAACAAGGGAAGCTTTCAAACAAGGAAAACTCATCAGTACCTGGGATTTTAGTTGGGAGAGACTTTTGATGATCATTTCAATTTATTTGGGTTGAACTAGCTCTATTAGGTGTTTGGTTTTTTTTTTTTTTGGTCACACCCAGTGATGCTCGGGTTACCCCTGGCTTTGCACTCAGGAATTACTCCTGGTAGTGATTGGGGGACCATATGGTATGCCGGGGATCGAACCTGGGCCGGCCTTGTGCAAGGCAAACTCCCTAACCTCTGTACTATCGCTCCATCCCCCATTAGAATTTATATTTTCTTCTGACTCCATTTTGGGCGAGGGTGGTCATATTTCTATAGTCATAAGTATATAGATATAACTAATGACTTATTGCTTTAAATTTATCAAAGTTTTGGTTCTAAATACCAGTAAGCAAATAAATTAAAATCAAAACAAAAATGGTCTGATCCTCTAAACAGTTTTCTTTTACATATATATTTGTTGACATTACCACGTCTTATACATTTGACCATTTACAAAATGATTTTATAGACCAAAATCTATTGAAAAGCGTAGCTTTATAGAAAACATATTTTCTCTTGATTGAAAATAAAACTATGCAAAGTTTGAACATAGCAAATTATTGTTATGAAACTTAGGAAAGCAAATGACTTTTATGCCTAAATATAATTATTAACAAGAAATAAGATATTGCTAACTAGCTGTTTTGTCAGTTTTAAAAAATAGCATCAACAGGGGGTTTGGTGCTGCCAGCAGGTCAATTTGTACCTGTGAGGCGAGTGCATCAGCAGCCTCATGTCACCTTCAGACTTCTAGACACCCCCAAATTGCTGCTGTGCCTTTGGCCAGACCCCAAAACCTTGGGGCAAAGTTTACCAAGAAAGTAAACGGCCAAAAGTTAGGTATGTGGGAAACACACCCACAAACCGCCTGCAGCTCAGCTATATAATTGGAGGCACGGCCTCTCTGGTTCCTGATTGAACTGATTATTGGCCATGATCCCAGAGACTCAGAAAAAAATCTCGAAACCCAATGGCTTTTGGCAGAAACGCATCTGGTCCCTGCCACCCCAGGTGGGAATGGTTTAGTGCCTTGGCCTATTCCCCCTGGCAGCCCGGTGGCCGTCATCCTCCAGAGGCCACTGTACAGTCAGGTTTGGGCCCGCAGTGATGAGACATGTGGGGCCTCACAGGATGGGGGTGGAGCCGACCCTTTCCTCCTCACCCCAACTAGTCCACAAGTCACTGCCACGAACTCTGGCTCCTGATCAAGCTGCTTAATGACCATGATCCCAGAGACTCAGGAACAGATCTTGGAACCTATCAGGTTTTGGCAGGAAATCTCTTCAGATTTAATTGTTAAAATTTTGGAATTTCAAAATTGCGCAGCCACTATGCAACCACGCGACATCATATATTATTCATGACCAGCAATAGAAAACAAATTGTCTACTGTTGCCTTTTCAGCAGATCTGAGTGTTGGGGTAAAATTCCAAATAATAATGGCGGGTGTGGTGTCAAAATGTTGAATGTTATCAAAGTATAGAGAGAGTGATTTGGAAATCATCTGCCCCACAGGTAGGGAGAGGGTGTAGGATGGGGGTATACTGGGGTTTTTGGTGGTGGAGAATGGGCACTGGTGAAAGTACAGGTATTTCATTGTATGACTGAGACATAACTGCTCTCACAGTGATTTAATAAATAAAATTATAAAAAATGTGGAAAAAAAGGTAAGGTGGAGTTTATGCAAAATTCAATCAGCCTAATCAATGGCTGAATAAATAGCAGTACTCCTACATAAAAATAAATAAATAAATAAAAATAGCATCATCTTAATGAATTAATAGTTTCATTTACAGACAGAAAATTTTCTATTTCTTATAGAAATGTTCATATCTTATATAGTTTTGTAAATAGTGTGCTGAATACGTTTTATTTTTGCATTAAATATGCTAAAAGTTATTCCTCACATTTAAGAAATTTAAGGGAAAAATAGAAACTCAATTTACATGTATAATATTTAAATTATAGTAATATATATATATATACAATATATTTAATTACCAAGGCTATCAACAAAATACATCTTAACTGGGTAATATTTTTTATAGGGTTGATGTGAGCCAAAAATATTGCATAGGACTTAATGTGGTCAATTAAAAATTAAGAATAATGAGCTGTACAATAACTAAGATATGGAAGCAACCTAGGTGTCCAATGACAGATGAAAGGATTATGAAGATATGGTATATATGGAATAGAATACTATGAAGCTGCAAGGGTGATGAAATCAAGCAATTTGCTGCAACATGATTGAAACTGGAAGATATTATTTTGAGTGAAGTAAACCAGAGGAAGAAAGACAAACACAGGATAATCTCATTTATCTGTGGTATACAGAATACTGAACACAAATGTATTGAAGTATAAGGAGGAAGCCTAGATGACCCTTCACCCAAGTGTTTAGACAGGAGATTGACAGAAAAGGAAAGAAATTAAGGGAAAAAGAAAACAATGAGAATTAATGGATGAAGAGGCCTCAGAATTTCAGTTATACCACTGATATGAGGGGCATAACCAATTATCCAAAAACACAGATCCAACAAAACTGAAAATATGAAATCTAAGCAGAAACCACATTACAAAGGCACAACTTTGTATTGTGCCTGTCAAGTTGACAGGCAGAGGTGGAGTGGGTGTTGGGTTGTGGAGGGAAACTGGGAACACTGGTAGAGGGAAGTTGACCTGGTAGAGGGATTGGTGTTGAGTTCTTGAATGCTTAAAACTCATAAGTAAATTTGTAAATCATGGCTCTATTAATAATTTTTTAAGAAAATAATAAAAACAAAAAAATAATAATGAGGGCCTAAGAGCTAATGCATCTAGGAAAGCAGTTAGTTACCTTACATGCGGCCAACCTGGGTTTGACCTTTTGCACCACATATTATTCCCTGAGCATCACCATATATTGTCCCTGAGTACAGAGCCAGGAATAAGCCTTGAACACAGAAAGTATTGTCCAGAAATCTCAATAAATAAATAAATAGATAGATAAAATTAAGAGCAATGATTCAGAAATCTAGGAAGTCTAAATTTTATCTAATCTTTTTATTATATACAAAATAAACAATAACTTTAGGCATACATAAACAAAAGGAAAAATGGTTGTTTAGAAAAGTATTATGTAATTAAGAACAAGGAGAACTGGTTTCATTTTAACTCTGCAACAAGTGAGTAGGGGCAAATATATGTTTAAAATTCTAGTACATCATTTTCTTCACCTGATTAATAGAAGTAAAATTCTCAACCTAAAATAACCAATTATCTAAGTTATTTTGAAGATTAATTTAGATAGCACACATGAAAGTGTCTTGTAAATCACAATCTTATTATAAGAGTCTTACTAGTATTAAGAACATTTGCTACTATGTTATTTATAAGCAACATAACAGGGTTCTCAGTTTAAACATCACTCACACACTATGGATGAAGGTGCCATTATGCTAAAACACGATAGCTAATTACATAAATTTATTCAACCATGAAATTACTTTGTAAATAAATAAACAAACGGATCTGTTATGTGTGTTCTTACAAATGAATACATCTGTATAAAGAGTGACCTTCACGGGACAATTTATTTTCTTTATTTTTTTTCCTAAAAAATAATATTTGCAGTCATAACCATCTCTATCATTTGTAAATACAATAATTTTAATCTAATTTTACACCCATGGTCAAGAACAATAATGATGAAACATGACACTATTAATGTGGCGTATAAATAAGTAATGTAAATGCTGTTTCTGTGAGTTGAATCATTATTTTCCTTTTATTTAAATTACAAGAATAAAGTAATTAATGTAAAAAATAAAGATATTGTGTTGCTCTTTCAACTTAACTTACTCTCTTGAATGCTTCCTTGAATTATTTTATTAATGTCTCCTCTGCTTCAGTGGACTAGATTTATGTGCTAGAAATTAAAAATAATAATAATAACAATAATAATAATAATATGAAGTATGTAGGTCCTTATTCTAGAATATGTGATAACCAATATAGATAAAAGTTGCAAGTTATAAATTTGAGTCATCTTTATGAAATTCTTTAATTTTACTGTTTTTTCCTATGTCTTTGCTTCCCAACTCATGAAATGATGCTTTTGAGTTACAATGATCACCCATAGTGCACCTCACTGAGTATTTTAATAAATAGTTTATTACCTAAAATATACATATTCATGCTTTTGCAGGACTTGAGAATATCACTGCGGATAGAGAATCCATTTGGGATTATTGAGCCAGAGAAGGTATAACAGGAGCAGAGAGAAGATGACCAAATTCAGTAGAAACTTTATTTGAGGAAAGGAAGGGAAACAGAAAGACTGGTACGTGAGATATTCTTAAGTAGGATACCTGGGAAAGGTTTAAAAAAAGAAAAAAAAAACCACTTCCTCCTGTAATATCTTAAGTAAGGGAATATCTGAGCACCTTTTTTTGGGGGGGGGGGTCACACCCGGTGATGCACAGAGTTTACTCCTGGCTCTGTACTCAGGAATTACTCTTGTTGTTGCTTGGGGGACCATATGGGATGCAGGGGATTGAACCCCAGTTAGCTGTGTGCAAGGCAACTGCCCTAACCACTGTACTATCATTTTATCACTCTGGTCCCTATCTGAGCACTTTGGATTAGGTTTAAAACCTGTACAGTGGTAAGACAAAAGGTTTGTGCAAGAGTAAAAAGCCTGAGAGGATTAGATTCTGCATATCCTGGTGCATATTCTGAGTCCATTATCATGAAATTTCAAACCAGAAAATTTATTGTGGTCAGTTCTTTCTAATTCCAATGTACCTATTTTTCTTAATCTCCAAATATAGATATAAACATATCTATAAACACACACATGTACACACACAGGAAAGGAAGAGGAAGGAAAATTGTTTATGCTCATTTTTATTTACTTTTGTTCACTATTATTTTGTTTATTATATATTATTATTTTTTATTTATTAACTTTTTGTTTGGGCCGTATTCTAAAGTACTGAGAGTTTACTCCAGACTCTGTTTTCAGGGATGACTCCTGATAGTGTCATGGTACTGTATGTAATGCCAGGAGCAAACCAGTGTCAGTGCATGCAAGCAAAGCATCTTAATCACTGTTCTATATCTCTACCCCCTAGAATCATGCATATAGAAAATCAAGTATGTGGACATATCCTAGAGTTAAGGCAAAGTTGTTTAAATTTGGAGAAATATACCCTACACTTGGAGAATTTACATCAATGTGAGAAAAATAACTAAAACTGATATGATTTTACTAGAGCTTTATTATATTGCAGATGTTGCCAAAATAATCAGTTCTGTCTCCAACATATGCTACATTATCTTTATGAGTTTTGGGTCAGAGGAGAAAACGAATGCCAGCAAGTTAAAGATCTACATGTTAGTTTGAAAATTTGAATGTCAAATTGGAGAAGGATCGTTTTCCCAAGTCACATATTGATTCAGGGAAACATTTTAATTATTTGCCTTATTAGAGTTTCATTCTATTTTGGGCACATTTTAAAAACAGAATTCTATAATTCAGGCTATTAAAGTCTTTGATGTTAATTCTGTCAAGCCAATTGTTTCAATTAGATCCATTTTACTTTACACCCAAATGTTGTATCTTCCACATTTTTAAAAAATTTCAATTGGTTTCTCGGTTGCTGCAAAGTTCTTTAGATATAGTCTCTCCTCCCACTCTTCTAATAATCATCTAAAAATTGCAAATCAGTATACTTTATTGATCCCAAATTACCAATAATCCATATAGTGCCTAGAAAACACTTGTTAGTTTACAGTAGCTTTTGTCCACCACTGCCTAACCCTGACTTGTCTAACTGCAGGGCTTAAAAGGTTGATTCCTCCCATTTTCTGATTTAGTGAATATAATGCTGGTCAGCATACAGAGAATGCTTTAAGCATCACTAGGATCTTAAGACAGATGGTTTTTCCATCTCAAGTGTGCCAGGAGGCAATCTATGTGTGTCTGCATGAATACTAAGGAATTTCTAGACTTTAGGGAGTCCCCGTTGATTCTAGACATAGGCTTATTTGTTTTATAAATAGGTTCCATTCTTCTGTGCTATATTACTTTCTGTCTATGTCAAGTAAAACCAATAGCAGGTATCAACATTGGAGCAAATTTTCCCTGAGTTTAAAGTTCAGTTCTATCACATCTATCTAAATGTGTGATTTTTACAAGTTTGTAATATTGAGTAATTTGTTAATAATTTTCTATGGAGTAACATATTTTTACTCATAACTCACCATATTGTGTATAATTTGTGTGGTAATTGACACAGCAATATAAAAATTATTAGCAGTTGTTACTACTATAAGCAATGGAAATTTGTTGTCTTCAAATATTTTGTTTACATTTAGAATAGAAAATCTCCATCCTTCTTGTTTACCATTTTGTCAGAAAGAGGAAAGCCAGAATGGCAAAAAAAATAACCACAAGCTACTTGCTTATTTTTCCATATTGAGCTACATTCCTGACTTATTTATGCTATAACATATCATTGATAGCTTCCACTATTATATGTGATGTTATAATATGTTGGCAAGTATATTCTGAGAAATTTCTTGGAATATACTCCAAAACTAAATTATTTGACCAAAGTTTATTAGGATTTGTGTTGATACACATATTTGCAAACAAATATCCATTTTGTTTTACATAGGCTTATCTTTCATAGTTATAATTTTATTTAATTTTGTTTTGAATCAATGTGTATGCAAATTTTGTTGGTTTTACCACATAGGGCCTCTTTAGCATTATTTTGCCCAACCACTTGTATTTATACAATAAGAACTGTATAATTTAATCACCAACACTGCAAAATTTCAAATAAAGAGCTATTAACATTTGTGTGTGCTTATTATTGTAAAGCACAATTCATACAAAGAAAAATAGTCTGTGAATATGAAATTACCTATAAATTAAGGGAGGAGAACATATAAACTTATCTGTGATTCATTAATTGCCAGAAGTTATTTATCAACTCTAGTGAAAAGGGAAAACTCAGGAAGCAGACATCCAAATTCAGAAGCTAATCTTAAGCAAATCTTAGTGATTAAGGTTAACAGAAAACACTAATTTAATTAAGTTGTGAATCAAGAACAGTGCTAGAAATCACAGTAGCTTATTTAGCAGGGTGAAGGGATAATCAAATGCTGTAGATATTCAGGTGCCAAGAATTTATAATCTAGAAAGGAAGCATTGCCTGTAATACTTGATACTTTTGAATGAAGTGATAAAAAAGTCTGGTATATCTGGAATGGTTTTAAAGGCCTATTTCAATAACAATAGTTACATTCATACACTGCATTTGTGTTTATGAGTGCTGAAATATTTTCAGATATTTTTCCAACATCCAAAACACACAAAATTAAAGGGTAATCTTTCTTTTACTCTTTTGGAATTCACTGAGTTTTCACCAAATATCTACAATGGAACATTAAGTATATTGAAACACAAATTAAGGTTAGAGAATTGCTAATTTAATTTTAACACTAATTTTATAAATGATATGCAAATTTTAAGAGAGCTTCTGTATACTAGAAAATGCTGTCCACTTGTTTATTTGATTGAAATGAATAACACATCCTCAAGGCACTCTAATATTTAAAATACTTAAAAAAATCAATCATAGTGAAATGTTTGATTCCAAAGAAATAGATTGTCATAAATTATTTTAGCTGCAGTCAACTTGTAACTAAATTCCCAAAATAATGACCTTTCTTGACACTGTATAATTACATCACATAATTTTTTCTAAAACTTTAGAATGCTTTAGTTAGTGAGACAAGTAACTAGCAAGACTTCGGAGAAAAAGTTCTCTTGTCTACTGTTAATGGTAATATAAATTTGCTCAGCCTCTAAAAAAGAAAATATGGAGATTTTTCAACATAAATATATGAAAAATATTGCAATTTTATTGTAACATAAATAAAATATTTTATTTTATTGGAAGATAAATTTTTGATTTTAATAAATATCACAAAAGTTTTTATTGTAAATATCAACCTGCCTTATGATCTAGTAATTCCATTCCCAGGTACCTACCTAAATAACAAAAGAAACAAAAATTCAAAAAGATATACATTACACTGCTATTTATAATAGACAATACATGGAAAAAACCACCTTCCCAACAAAAGATTACTGATAAAGAAAATGTAGCATGTGAAAGCAATATAACATACTCAGCTATTAAAAGAACATTACTTAATTTTTTTTCAGACTAAACACTTAGATAAAATAGACTGCAGTTAAGTGACTATGTAGCTCCCCGTGTAGACATAACATTTGTTTCTGTCTTTTCTTCCTTAAAAATCATGAGACTTTTTAAAAACAGCACATAAAAAAATCCCAGATTTTGTTACAGAGCACAAAACATTACACTTGTTTACCTATTACTCTCTATAGTTTCTGTTTTTATCTCACCGTAGACCATATTGTAGACTTGTAAATTAATTTCCCTGGGAATCACAGGGTAAAATTGGATTAGCTTCATTAATGTTAATACCTACTGATGCTGTAATGTTTACTTTAATATTCTATTTGCAGATTCATCTTTCTGTTATAGCTAGCCCCCAAGTTCCTAGCTTCTTTGGATTATGTCTCTTGGCTATTAGAGATAAATCTTGTACCTAATGTTACTTTTAAACTTTCATGAATTATAGCATTATCTGACTTCGAATTGATGATGCAGTCCTCAGTTAACAAATTATTAACTTAATAATTTATAAACAAAATTTTATTTTCTTCCTAAATATTTCATTATGAAACTATTCATCTGATAAGAAAAATGCTGTTTAGAGAAAGCTAATTGTTAATTAATTGATTTAGTCCTATATTTAGCAGTAGTGATAACTGAGTTACAGTATGGTCATTCGACTTTCATAAATTTTACTCTTCCTTTATCAGCACTATTTTTCTTACTACTTAAAGTATATTTGCTTCTCCTGTAGTTTTCTTGACACCTCAATCTAACTGCAACATTCAGTTCTATTATGAAATGATAATTTATAATTTTTATGTTTCATATCAGTTGAAAAATTTAAAATATGGAATAAATACATTGATACTTTCTCTTACTTTGCTATTTACAGTTTGTTAAGAATCAGAAGATTTTTATACACATATTCACAAGTGTTACTTCATCTTGCACATTCTTATACATTCATTAAAATAATAGTTGTTCATTCAAATAATATATATGCTAAAATTAGTTAGCTAATTAAACAGATAGAAACCACCACAGTTTCTTTCTCTTGATTATTCCCTGTGATTTAAGCATGTTTGTTCATTGCTTAAAATAATTTTTCATTTTAATTTAAATATATTGTTTTGGTTTAAAGTTGTCTGACAGTATAATGATATTAGTTGTTTGATAAAAAAAATTCACTGTCACTGTCACTGTCACTGTCACTGTCCTCCCGTTGTTCATCCATTTACTCAATCGGGCCCAATAACGTCTCCATTGTGACACTTGTTACTGTGTTTGGCATATCAACTATGTCACGGGTAGCTTGCCAGGCTTTGCCAAGCAGGCAAGGTACTCTCAGTAGCTTGCCAGGCTCTCAAGAGGGGCAGAAGAATTGAACCGGGGTTGGCCGGGTCAGTCATGTGCAAGGCAATGCCCTACCGGCATTAACTTTTTAATATTCCCAAACCTCCAAATTAATTATGTCACAGTTATAAACCTCAAATTTATATTTATATTTAAGAACCCATGGTGCTGGAGAATAACAGTAAAGCAGGCAGAATGCTTGCCTTGCATGCAGCAGAGCCTGGTTTAATCCTGTCACCTGAGCAAAGCCAGGAGTGATCGTTAAACTCAAAGTCATGAGAATATCCTGAGTACAGTCAGTGTGGCTCCCAAATCAGAAAAACACAAAGAACCTAAAGTGAACTTCTATTATTCAAATAGATTTAATGATACTGACTCATTTATAGCAGTAGGGATATCTTCAAAATTTTGTTTTCATTTAATAACTAGATAATTTTTCCAATTTCAAAGCAAGACCATGTATTTAATTCTAAATTTTTTAATCATGCTAAAACATACTTTGAAAAATATACTTGGGCAGTAATGTTAATAAAATTTTGAAGATGTAATATAAGGATAGTTTATTTTTTAGTGTAGAAATGTGTATAATAACTTTGTATGTTTATGTTATCATAAAGTAAAACACTTTCAAGGAAATTCTCAGATACCAAAAAGATTATTTCTGAGTGCCATGATTATGGGTAAAATTTATTTTGTGTTTACATATTTTTGGATTTTTTCTAAATTTTTAAATAAAACTACCACATATTACTTTCATATACGAGTTTTGCAATGATCAGTTTTTTTTTAAGAAGAGGATATGTAAGCAGATTTTTCTGCTTTAATGTTGAATTTGAATCATTTTTCCATACATTTTTATATTTTCAATGGCATTATTTGTTTGACCTGGAGCGATAGCACAGCAGATAGGGTGTTTGCCTTGCACACGGCCAACTGGAGTTTGATTCCTCGTCCCCTCTCAGAGAGCCGGGGAAGCTACTGAGAGTATCCCGCCACCATGGCAGAGCCTGGCAAGTTACCTGTGATATGTTTGATATGCCAAAAACAGTAATAAGTCTCACAATGGAGACATTACTGGTGCCTGCTGGAGCAAATCGATGACCAACAGGAGGACAGTGCTACAGTGCTATTATATTTATGATATTATAAAATTGCACAAGGTTACTTTCCTCCCTCTATTACGGGTATAATTACAACCACTTTCACCACTAAAGTTCAGTACTATCCCGCTGATGCTGTGAAAGCTTCCCTGCTTGTGAATTCTTGATCTGGTAGTGAGGATGACACTTGTTTTTGTTTCTCCAAGCCCAGGGCCACATAAATATTTGAATGGGAGTTCAGATCCCTTTTTATCCTCCTTCTTATGTGAATTCCACAGGCCTGCAGGGGTTCTGAAATTTAGCTTATGCAACTTCTACACGAAGCTTTTGTTGTAGACAGTTGACCCAAGTTTGATTCTGGCACTCTGTATGGTCCCTTAAATCAATCCTGGTTAAGGAGTGATTCCTGAGTGCAGAGTCAGGGGTAAATCTCAGCACCTCTGAGTGAGAATCCAAAACAAAAAATAAACTAGTAGAAGGGTGTATATGAAGACTCACAAAAATAAAATACACCCAGATAAAATGATGGTAGCATGAGTAATAACGTGTTACACACAGCTAAAATGATGGCGGAATGCATAATAAATCAAATTTATTGAAAATATTTTTCTTGTAAATTAGTAAAATATTTTGAAATAAATTGTTCATAATAATGTATTTATACTGTGCTATAATTTAAACATTCTAATTTGAAGCAATTTGTAATATACATCCAGAGTCTCAATTTAGTCATTTGTTGAGTAAATTTTTCACGTAGGAATGTATTTTAATGACTTCAAGGACTGTAGAATAAGATGTATTTACCATGCTTTTAAGTGTATATTTTAAATCACAGTTCTAAAGTATTATTGATTGCTCGGTCGGCCATGTTGGCTGTGTGCAAGGCAAACACCCTACCGCTGTGCTATCGCTCCAGAGATTAAATATCTAGTTTTTTGAATATTTAATGATAGTGATAAATCAAGAAGAAAATTCAACATGAAAAGGATAAATTGTAACAGAAACAAGATTCCCTTAGATAATTTTGTTTATTCTATTTCTTGAAAGGATTTTCAAGATGCCTTTTCCAATTATTAAAATAATTATAATGTAATAAGTAATATTTACACATAGTTTTTGTATAACAATTTGCAAACTTTGCTTATTCTTGCCGATTTTAAAATTAATATGCCAATTTTATATTTAATGTAGGCATAAATTTAGATAAATATTAAAAGTCGTAGCTCTGATGATAATCAACAGTCATTATATTAAAAAAACGTATGTTCCATAATACAATATGTGCAAAAAGGCCTGAACTAACAGCCAAATCAGTTGGGTTAGAATTCCCATTTTTCAGGTATTTTAATTGTTCAAGTTACTTAACTTCTCTGCTCTTTAGTACATTTGACTATAAAGTAGTATACATAATTTATGTAGCTTATAGGATAATTGTGAGAATTCTAAATTACAAACTATTTAAAAACACTCAGTAGTGTCTAACAATCACTAAACACTTAATGGTTCCATTATCATTTATTATTAAACATGTTTGTCTTCTGAATAACCATATTAGATAAAATTTTATCACTATTTCTAGAAAAGAAAGTTTTTCTAATTATTACATTTAATAATTGTAAAAGCCCTGTAATCCAAAAATTTTCAATTCTACTTAATTTGTCAGATTAATTTTTATATACAAAAATCCAAAGAGAGTACATTGACTCATCTGACAATGTCATATTACATGGGTATGGTTAGTTCTTGGCCATTTTAGTTTTCTATTATCATCTTTCATTTACAAATTACAGATTAGATAATGTATCATGCTTGTCCTATCCATTATATATCTCATTAATTAAAAAACATTTGCTATGTAACAAAGTCTCATCAATTTAGTGCTGCTTTGCATAGGGTAAAATTTTATAGTTAAGATAGAGTAAGAGGTTAAATACTTCAAGTTACATATAAAATAACAATATACAGTATAGTTTATGTTAATATAAAGCAGCGTTTATGTATATTTGAATTTGAGTTTTAATTTCAGGATGCATTTAGTACATTTGGCAAAATATCTTACATTTGAGCTTATTAAGGGGGAAAAAGTATTTAATTCATGTTTTTCCTGCATGCTGCTAATGTTCTCCACTGTGACATACATATTCTAGCAACTTGGATTGATAAAATCTTGCCAAAACATTTTGCTGAAATTCTTCTTGGCCAATAAACCCAGTCAGATTTTTTAAAAAAGTGTTATTTTTCACTTTTAGTTTGGAAACTACATTCATTTTTTTCCCTTACCGATGACATTTTGTCAAGAATCTAAACTTGTGAGAAAGGAAAATAAGTAGCAATGAAATGTTAAATTAAAAATCTCTAGTTTATGTTTGTAAGCTATTATTATATCACACATAGGCCAGATGGCTTTCAAGCTTTTCTTTCATTAAGGAGATAAAACAAGTATATTTATAAAAATGATTAGGTGGTGGTGGAATTTAGATCACAGTAAAAATACTAATATCAAGCACCATGACATGTAGGAAAAACAGTTTCCAACTATAAACAGTCACTCATATGAATGGACTGAATGTCCTGGAATTTTACGTGTTCTATTGTCCCCATGACTTTCCTCAAGTGATGCTGTGAATTGAAGTTACATTTTGTTTTACTTTTTTATTCTTGACATTAGATTATGTTCAGTGTTGTAAAATTGAGAATTTCCCTGTTTTTTTTGTTTGTTTCATATGCACATATCTTAGAAAGTTTACACATGTGTATTTCTTCTCAATCATGACACAGTAAGATTTGCCATTATCTTATGTCAGATATGGGACTGTTCCAGAGACTTAAACTTACCATTTCTTCACAATACTACAGAGTAAATATTATAACATTCTCTTAAAATATCCCTAGGAAGTGAAAACACAGAGTTTAAGAACTTTCTAAAATTCAAAAAGTTTAATGTGGGTTGGTATTTCAAATCTTCCTGCTCTTCCAAGTGTGTGACATTGGTCAGGAAGGAGAAAGCTTTCTTACTGTCTAGAGAAAGCTCTTTAACAGATGTGCATGTGTTCCTGTCAGCAAAATGAGAACCATGTATTTAAGGAGAGACGATGAAGAAGAAAAATGGTAAGAATAATAAATGAAACAATGATGTATGAAATCAAGAGATGTGTGAAAGAAAACAACAGAATACCAGACTGGTAAATAAGGACGACCAAAACTTTCTAAGGCTTTATTTTGGATTAAATTGACTAGTAAATCAACCCAGACTGCAAGAGTTTTAAAGAAGTCTTGAATATTTGAAGGCTTGTTGGATCTTAAACAATTCCTGCAAGATCAGGCGATCAGGAACATTTGGTTTCCAAAGGGCACCATTCCCTTGAAATTAGCATAGAATATGTTATGCTCCCAATGGATGCAGCAGTTGTGCACTCTCAGTAAGGAATGCAGATGGTGATGAAGAATCTGTTATTATTTACATTGGTTTGAAATGGGCAATATAAAGAATTTACAAATAATAAATCTGGTAAAGTAGTGAAAGTTAAGAAAGTTAAGAGAGAAGTGATATTCTGATAGTAAAAAAGGTAATGTTTGAAAGAACATGTTGCTCCTCTTTAGGTAACTGTTTAAAGCTTCTCTTTGTTCTATTATATGTGTTTCTATTATAATATATGTTAAATAGGGTAATCCACAGATAGGGAGGTGCGTAATCCATCACCTTGCCCATTCAGGATGAAAACTAAACTCCCTGCTAATTCAGCGGCCTACTTTGCTATAAAAGAGAATAAAGGTAGGAAAGGAATTCCACAAACATTCAATGAATCATAAAACAAACTAACCCACCAGACTAAGGGAAGTCAGAAGCAATATGGAATAAACATATATCTATAAGCAGTAAAGGAGAAGGACCCAGCCTGTTCTCAAGACACCATTGTCCTCTGATAATTTTCAGCAGTTAGTAAAGGAATTTTAAAGATGTAAATTTAAATATAAATCAAAATGTAATTTAGATTGATTTGCTTTTTATTATCTGTCTATTTATTAGCCACAGTTTAAATGTTATTCAATTTGAATGATATTGTAATATATAATTTGTTTTACTCAAGCTTTTTTTTACTTACCTCAGGATAAAAATAACCTATAATTAGCCTATGTAGTGTTAAAACATTGGATATTACTATTTATCAGTTATATATCAAACAATACTTGTAAATACTTTATCATTTAAAAAACTTCTTTAAGGCACCATGATTTACAATACTGTTAATGGTAGGGTTTCATGCATTCTCAGTTTCAACACCAAAGCTACAACTGGAGTCTCTGCTTCCCTCCACCATTATCTGAGAGACCCCCCTTAAAATACCTCTGGCTCCCCACTACTCTCCACCATCTCTTCTGTAGACCATTTCTTAGGTTCTTTTGCTTATGTCTGTTAGACACTTTAAAAGTGATAGTAGAAAGATACCTTTATTTTCTTCTTTTTTATTTTCTTATGAAATGCCTTATTTATGGCATTATGGATTTTATTTCTATGTAAATCTTCCTGCATATAAATATACAAGCATATCAGAAATATATATATGTAATATATATCTCAATGCGATTCATAGTAATGTGTGCAGGCAAAACATAATTGAAAGATTTGAGAACTCTGTCCATCATAAAGAAACAGACGAAGTGAAGGAAATAGGAGTTTATTCAGAGCTCTACGAACTTCTGATGAGGCTGGGGTAAAGACGCACCCTGGGGAGACTAAGGGGGCTTTAAAGTTGTCTTAGGTGGGAAAAGAGGAGACGAGAACAAAGACCAATGGAACTTGTATGTTTGACCTGGTTTGTCATCTTTGGAGGATGGATGTGAAGAAGCATGACATGCAGCCGGGTGGCTTCCTGCTGCCAGGCAAACCATAAGTCTTGTCTTCTGCACTGGGGACAGGGTGATCTTTGATTATAGGGGGTGAGGGAGAAGACGGGGTGATCTTTGATTCTGGAAATGTCACTTTTATCCACCAGTCGCCATTTGGTCCCAAGCAAGGCTTACAACAATCAATCACATTTACTATAAATCACATGACTTCTTTCATTTCTTTATTTTTCTAAACTGCAGTAAGGCTACAAGAATAAAATATGACTAAGGACCTCTCGGAGAGCCCGGCAAGCTACCGAGAGTATTCGATATGCCAAACACAGTAACAACAAAGTCTCCAATGGAGACGTTACTGGGCCCGTTCGAGCAAAGGACCAAATCAAATCATCTTTAGTTATATATTTTGATCTAGGAGAAGCAAGAAAATTAATCCTTAAATAAGTTGAAATATCAAATTAATTACATTTTGTCCAGTTTAAGAAATGAGGGCTGGAGTGATAGTACAACGGGTAGTGCATTTGCCTTGCATGTATAGACGACCCATGTTCGATTCCAGCATCCCATATAGTCCCCCGAGCATCACCAGGAATAATTCCTGAGCATGAGCCAGGAGTAACCCCTGTGCAATGCTGGGTGTTACCCAAAAAAGCAAAAAAAAACAAAAGAAATGAAAACAGATATAATTTTGTTTTCCACATAATATACATTTTAACATAATTTGTATATTAAATGCATAAAAATTAGGGGGGCTAAGTGGGATATCATTTAACATATATGCAACTGCATATATTATTATATATAACATTTATTAATTTTGTGATTTCACAAAATAGCTGAATATATTTTATAAATAGTTACGGAATCAGTGTCACTTTTAACAGTCACAGAGCAAAAAAACTCTCTACAACTGAGGTTAGGACAAGCAACGTACCTACTCACAACATATTTAGGTGTAAGGGAATACTTGAACTTATACTCTAATTTAGAGTTCTAACTAGTAGATCAAAGTTAATAAAAACACAGTCAAAAGAAACCAAAATTATGTGCAAAGACACTATATTTAATAATGAAGAATTGGAGCATGAGACAGAACAATGAAATAGCATACATTTTATGTCAAAACATGACATGTGGAAAAAATAAACTGTGAAAATCTGTAGCATAGTGATTTTGTCTTGTTTTATAAATGTATTTTGAAAATCAATAGCAAAATGGCAAGTCTAGTTTCTAAAACTGAATAAAGAAACAAACTCTAAAGCCAAAATGCATAATTACCAAACATCTCCAACCTTACCCAAAGTAATTATTGCTAATTAAAATATCATAGTACTGTAGCAATGTCCTATATCACTGTTCTCCCATTGTTCATTGATTTGCTCTAGTGGGCACCAGTAACGTCTCCATTGTGAGAGTTGTTGTTACTGTGTTTGGCATATCAAATACTCCACGGATAGCTTGCTAGGCTCTGCCGTGCAGGTGGGATACTCTCAGTAGCTTGCCGAGCTCTCTGAGAGGGGCAGAGGAATTGATCCTGAGTTGGCCACATGCAAGGTAAACACCCTACTTGCTGTGCTATCACTCCACCCCAATTAAAATACCATATATATTAATTAGTTTTTAGCTGTCAAATGCCATGGAATATCAAAAATTTGAGGCAATTATTTCTAAGATGCAGTTATGTTTTATATCACTGAAAAAAAGTAAATTTCCAGTCATAACCATGTTATTATTGCACAACACTATTTAGTCATTGATATGAATTGAGTATCGAGTTCAAACACTGTGACACATGAAAAAATGATGCAGTAGATGGGAAATTATGGGATATGACATAAATTAAAGTTTAAGATGTTTTATGTTCTGGGTCCAGTCAGATATTATAGTAGGTAGGGCACTTGCCTTGCACAGAGCTGATGACCCAGTTTCAATCCCTATCACCACACAAAGGTCCCCTTAACACTGCCAAGACTTATTCCTGAGCACATAGTCAGGAGTAATCTCTGAGTACTGCTGTGTGTGGTCCAACCTCCATCTCCCCAAAACTAAAAAGAAACAAAATGTTTTATATTTCTGGGGGCTGGAGCAATAGCACAGCGGGTAGGGCGTTTGCCTTGCACGTGGCCAACCCAGGTTCAATTCCCAGGATCCCGTATGGTCCCCTGAGCACCGCCAGAGGTGATTCCTGAGTGTAGAGCCAGGAGTAACCCCTGTGCATCTCCGGGTGTGACCCCCAAAAAAGCAAAAAAAATTTTATATTTCTTGAATTTTATTTAGATGTATTATTAGGCGGCAAATATTATTTTAATATTAAAAAAGAGGACAAGAGAAAATGCAGTAACCTAGGAAACAAACTTTAAGAATGTGCTTGTAAAACAGTGTGACAAAGTGTGTTTACTACTTCCTTAATGAGAAGTAGTAAAAGTTCATATTAAGACTAACACCATTTTAAATGAATTGCACAGAATTTGTAAGTCAAATATATTATATAACTATATCAAAGTATATTAATAGTATTTATCTTGTGTTCATTTTGTGTGCAAGCATGAATATTAACTCAAAAAATGCTTTGTAAAACATAAAATGAAATATAGAAGAATGATGTACTGACAACTGAAAGTTGGTATCAGGCTGGTTTTAGTACCAAAGAAAAATCCTTTTATTTCTATTCTCCTTTTCTGTTTTCTTGTCTCCTTCTTTCCTTTCTAGGATGGGAATGAATCTTTGAGAATACTTAATGGGCCTTCTGTGTTTTGTTAGATATAGAAGCACAGAGGGATTTTGGTTTAGATTCAACAGGAGGGCCATGTCATGAAACTTGGGAAACAAGCCAGAACTTAGGCACTTGTATATTTGTCTACCTGGAGGTTTACAGTGCTAGGACTTTGTCATTTACATTGTGCTAATTTTGTTATCCCCCCCCATAAGTGAGAATTCTCACACTGTGGGTGGATTGGAGAGTATCTTATCAAAGAGGGGCAGTCAAAGAATGAACTCTTTCACAGGTGGGATAGAAAGAAATATAATGAGAGAATATACTAAGAATTGGAGAGCTGTTCTGTAAAAACCAGCTTACCAAGGGTAGGTGCAAGGTGGAGGGGGAATCTTTTAGTTATTGTGTTAGTTTAGTTTTGTTTTGTGATGCAAGAGATCAAACCATGTCCTTACACATATGAGGCTTATGTCCTGCCTCTGATCTACATCTCCATACCTGGTTTTTATTATTTTTATTAACCCATGTTTACATACTTATTTTTACTCATTGATTATGCTAGTGATTCAGGTTCACCATAACAATAGGTAGAACATAGTCAGGCTCTAGGTCCTCTAAGTGTGGGTGACCTCTATAAAACTTTTATTCTATTGCATTTCAAAATTGAAAATAATGTAATGCCAGTCTCAGTTGTTTTCTATTTAGATATATGTTGCCTTTATAGTTTAATCATTTCTCTATTTTTTTCATTGTTTTGAGTCCATATTTATTTTCTTTTGGACTTTGAAGATTTTGCTTGTTTTGTTTGTTTTTGAATGAGGAAAACAAAGATAAGTACATTTAGAAAATTAGGAAGCAAGAGCAGAGTTAATTCTAAATAAATCTTGTATTTAGATTTGAGATTCTAATTTATTTCACTGTATATCAAAAACAGAAATGATGCTTTAATCAGTCAATATTTCCCTACTTTCATTCTTATTTAGCTATCTTAAATCAGCCAGATCTTGCACATATTTTATAGAGAATGCTTATGAACATCTTCTGTTAGCTATCAAAATAAATCACCTTAGCCTTCTACTCATATAAATAGAGGAAATTGTTTGAGCACCTTGAAATTAAAGATGAATATCACTACTACTCTACTAAAATAATTGCTGCCCTGCTTTAAACACCTACAGTTAAGGTGTGGATTTTTCTGTCTTTTAAGTGCTTCTGGAGATTGCTTTGTTAAATACTCCATTTCCTTTATTACATAGAGTAATTTTCTTTTAATACTGTACCCCCCCCCCCAATACCACCTCAATTAACTCAACAACCTTTTACACCGGGGAGATTTATATGTGAAAATTTCATACTTATGACAAGAAAAGAATTCTTTCCAAAATCTGCCTATACCAAGCAACAAGTTCATATTCCCAAGTACCTATTTTTACAAAAGAAAAACAGTGAAATAAAGTAAATTCTAATTAGATTTCATTTCATTAAAATATAGATTTGTAACTGTATATTTTGATTTAAGCCTGAAACTTACTAATGTAAGCAAGAGTGCCTAGGAGGCAGAGCTGAGAGATAGTACAGTGAGCAAGGCACTTGCCTTGCACATGACTGAACCTGGTGTTATTTGTGACAGGATATGGTCCCCTGAGTCCCTCCCAGGGTGATCCATGACTGCAGAGCCAAGAGTAAGCTCTGACCATAGCTGAGTATGTCACAAAATAAACAAAAAGATTACATATGGGATTATTTAAAATTTTAAAGAATAAACTTTTAACAGCAATTAAATATAAAATAGAAGTCACAATAATTTTGCAACTAATTGATATGCTAAATTAAATACTTTCTGATCTAGTAATTATAACATCATCCTATAGGCACCTACCAAGCACATTTATTTATTACTTTGTGTAAATGAGATTGAAAAAATTAAATTCTGATTTTTATGAGCATTGTGATTCTGATACTCTCAGAGAGATGATTATGAAATATCAAAGTTGGGACATCTCTAATGTCCTAAATATTTTACAACAACCTCAGTAGCCATTTGCTCCACAACATTCAAAATCATTCACGGAGTTATCAAAGCCATAGGCTGGAGCAATAGCACAGGGGTAGGGCATTTGCCTTGCACGTGGCTGGCCCGGCCAACCTGGGTTTGATTCCTCCGCCCCTCTCGGAGAGCCTTGCAAGCTATCGAGAGTATCTTGCCCTCATGGCAAAGCCTGGCAAGCTACTCATGACGTATTCGATATGCCAAACACAGTAACAACAGATCTCATAATGAAGACGTTACTGGGCCTGCTCGAGCAAATCGTTGAACAATGGGAGAACAGTGCTACTGTGCTACAATGTGATTATGATCATTATTAGTCTAAATGATTTTCTGTTTAAATTGTCAAGTTTTGGTTTTATAAATGCTTCAGTTTTGCTATACATAAACCACATAGAATTACCTATATGTGTATTTTTGTTAAACATTTAATTGTATGTTAACATTTTTAATAAATACAGTATCTTAACATTTGTACACATGGAATTGCAGAGAGACATGATTTATGGAGATAAATTTTTGGCCACATGGACCAAAACCCAACATGCTTTCTTCATGTTGAAGCACAATTTGCATTTCTACCGTGGTTCTATGGATTATAGACATGAATTTTATTCTTTACCAAGTGGATTTCATTCTTAGAGACTTGTCATGATAAATGAATCTTGAAGAAATTGATATAGAAATCATAATTTCTTTATTGAATCATAAGATTTATTTTTAATATCAGAACACAACTATCTGTGAAATTCAATTCCCCAGAAATTCTATTTTCTTTTATTGGTTTGTCAAAGATTTATTGAGAATATTTTAGAATTATTACAACTATTTAATAAATTATACACTTTTTTATAAATGTGAGATTATATTTATGGAATATATAGGTAAAGGTAAAGGTAAAGGCCCTCCCGTTGATCGTCGATTTGTTCGAGCGGGCCCAGTAACGTCTCCATTGTAGACTTTGTTGTTACTGTGTCTGGCATATCCAATACGTCACGGGGAGCTTGCCAGGCCCTGCCGTGCGGGCGAGATACTCTCGGTAGCTTGCCGGGCTCTCCAAGAGGGGCGGAGGAATCGAACTCGGGTCAGCCATGTTGGCCGCTTGTAAGGCGAACGCCCTACCGCTGTGCTATTGCTCTGCCCATTGAAATGGAATATATAAATGTGGAATATATAATTGAAAGATATTGAATATATAAATGGAATATATAATACATATTCTTTATTCATAAATCAATTTTACTAGATAAAAGTCTCCATCATATTCTTTTGTGAGTCACTCTTTCACTTCTCTCTCTTTTTCCATAATTTTGGCCCACAAGCAGTGGGATGTACAAGGAATATACAAAATCTTAAGTAATGAGCCCTTAGACATGATCATATTACTGAAGTTGCCAAAAGGACAGAAATGCATTGAAAAGGAGGGTGAACCAGAGCAATAGTAGGTCAGCAGGTAGGGCACTCGCCTTGCATGCTGCTTATCCAAATTTAATCCCCAATATCCCAATGCTCAGGGGTTACTTCTGGCTCTACACTCACAAATCACTTCTGGCAGGTTTTGGCTCCATATGGGATGCCTAGGATCAAACTCTGGTCAACCGTGTGCAAGGCAAGCACTCCACCAGCTGTACAATCACTCTAGCCCCTCTATTGTGAGTCATTCTTAAGGAAAGCAGTTAAGGTAAAAATTGCTGTTTAAAATATACATAAAGTTCAAGAAAATTATAATTCACCTACTTAAGGTTAAGTGAAAAAATTAAAGTAACAGTTTATAATATTACAAAGGTTTCTGGTGTACAAACTAATATATAAACATCTATACATAGTATCAGTCACTAACATATAGTTCCTCCCAACTTCTTACCTATAGTTCCTCCCAACTTCTTCATAATTGACCCCTTTGATCCAATTCAGTAGCAGGATCCTCAGTGAGCTGTATGATGGATTCACCACCAGGATCTCACCATTCTACAAGGAAGCGATCATTGACGTCAAGAGAGGGGCTAGACAGGGCAATGCCATTTTACCAAAACTCTTCAGTGCCACCCTAAAGAACGACATGTAACAACTGGAATGAGAAGAAATGAGAGTGAAGATAGACAGTCGGCAACTACACCACCTCTGCTTTGCTGATGACATCATTCTAATAACACCAAACATCAGCCAAGAAGCATGAATGTTGGCAGACTTCAACTGTGAGTGTGGAAAGGTTGGTCTGCAGCTGAATCTCACGAAGACGATGTTCATGAAAAATGGACTAGTCTCTGATGTTCCATTTGCTCTCAATGGAACAAACATGTCCAAATGCAGCAGTTATGTGTACCTAGGTCGAGAACTCAACATGACAAAAGACCTGGCACTTGAGCTGCACAGAAGGAAGAGAGCAGCTTTGAATGCCTTCAAGAGCATTGAAGAAGTTAAGAGGTTGAAGAACCTCCGGTTCCAGGCACATCTTTTAGACGCCATCATTCTTCCTGCACTAACATACGCTCAGAAACCTGGGCCCTACAAAAACAGGATGAGAACGCTATTTGGGTCACCCAAAGAGGAATCGAAAGAGCTATGCTTGGTTTATCACACTTAACTCAAGTAAGAGAAAGAATCCAGAGTCCGACCTCCATCGATGATGAAAGATCAGGGACGCTGCTTCATTTACCAAGGTGTCGAAAATCAGATGGGCTGGACACGTATGCGATTTGAAGATGACTGCTGGACTAGAGCCGTTACTGACTGGATTCCATGGGATGTCAAAAGAACACCTGGTCGCCCACCTACAAGATGGTCGGATTTCTTCCTTAAGACCCTAATGAAGAATTTGGTGCTCTTCATATTCTTGGAGCGAACAGACACCATTGGGCTACACTAGCACATGACAGGGATGAATGGAGACATTACTTGTGCCCTGCTGGGGCAAATCAATGTACAAGGGATGACAAGTGACCAATGACAAGTGAGAGCGGGTAGGGCGTTCACCTTACAAGCGGCCAAGATGGCCGACCCAAGTTCGATTGCTCCGCCCCTCTCGGAGAGTCCGGCAAGCTACCGAGAGTATTCGATATGCCAAACACAGTAACAACAAATTAAGAAATAAACTAAAGGAATATACAAAATCTTAAGTAATGAGCGCTTAGACATGATCATATTACTGAAGTTGCCAAAAGGACAGAAATGCATTGAAAAGGAGGGTGAACCAGAGCAATAGTAGGTCAGCAGGTAGGGCACTCGCCTTGCATGCTGCTTATCCAAATTTAATCCCCAATATCCCATGTGGTCCCCCGAGCCTATCCCATGTGGTCCCCCAAGCCTATCAGGACTGTCCTTTGAGTGTAGAGCAGTAAACCCTGAGGACCGCTGGATGTGGCCCTCAAATCAAATTATTTTTTTAAAGGAGGAGGACATGTACTCACTGGTGGAATGTATTCACATTTTGGTGGTGGATTGGCATACACCATTGTATCTTTAAAACATATACAGATTAAGATACCATTAATCCAATAAATTAAAATACATTTACTTGCTGTGAAATATCTACTTACTGAAAAGAGAACTAATTGAAATTAAGAACAAATGAATCAGGATGGTCTGTAAAAAAAACTTTTGTTGAGAATGTTTGTGATTTAAAGGACTAAAATAAAATCTGTTTATTTGGAAGTTCGTGTGATATGTAAATTTCTTGTTAATGTATGTGATTGCAGATATTTTATAGATGTTGGCTATAATAAAGGAAGTGTGCATTGCTTAACTAAATCTCTCAATAACAGTCTTTATGGTGTCTTGCATTGATTCAATTACTCTAACAAATAAATGAGTAGAAATAAGGCTAACACTTAAAGGAAGACTGCACTGGAGACACATCACAATCATCTTTTATTGCAGTTTTGATTTGATTTTTAGCAAAGCATACTTTGTAGTCTCAGCAATGCACTTACGGACTTGAAGCAGATGACATTTGTTCTGCTGCTTAAATGTGTAGGAACCTCAGAACAGTGTTTTCAAGAGGCGTCTATCTATATATACAGATGTGTAGAGGCTTACTCAATGGTTTCATGTATTTCTTCATTTTGCTTTTGTGTTGTTAAAGAAGCCATGTGTTACCATCATCAGAATGGCCATGGAGATATAATATATTGCAGATAATGAGGCAATTACAAAATTCATTTAGGGCTTCTGAAAAGGGTAAACAACAATATATTTACAACACACCAGATGGCAAATGGATATCATGTTTATTTTATATTTTCAAGCTAAAATCTTTCATGTAATGTGCAGTCACATAGGTAGTGTTAGAAAAATAGAGCATGCTTGTTTTCAAGGTGTCTCTGCAATTTCTAAAAGAGTTTGCAGTTATATATTCAGGATAAGATATACCTAAAGCAAATTTATATATTTTGCCTTATTTTATAATAGTGCATTCAATATATACTTTCTAAAGTCTTTGATTTGTAGGTGCCTATTATTTAACTTTTTTTCATATTCTAAGTATCATTTTTTAAATAATAAGGACCAGGAATTAAAATGTCTAATCAATAAGTTGTGCTTAGTTATGAGAGATGATATGATTCTATCAGAGATATTTCAGGATATATCTTATGCTATCTTCTTAGGTTAACTGAGTCTTAAAAAATGTTTAAATGTCTTTAAACAGTTGTGCTGGTACATTTAGATACATGCATACAAATGGAAATGGTGTCTCAATTTCATAGAATAAATGTTAACATGCATATTTTAGCAACACTATTTGAACATCATTTAATTCTTGAACCCAGCTATAGAAAGCAAATCATTTCACAATGCTTTTTCAGCATGGCTGATTGGGGGGGGGGGATAAACTCTAAATAATAATGGTGCAACTTTCATCGAAACAATGAAGCTAGTCAAAGTAGATAGAGTGTTAACTAGAATTCATCTGCCTCACAGGGCATTGGGGGGGGGGGCGTGTTTATTGGGTTCTTCGTGGTGAAAAATAAGTATTGGTAAAGGGAAATGTGATTGATATTTGCATGACCGAGACCTAAACCTGAAAGCTTTGTAACTTTTCCCACAGCGATTCAATAAATAAATAAATAAATTATTTTATAAAAAAATAAAATGGGAGTTACGTACAATATCCTTTGCCTCGTAAGATAATGAGGACAGAGAAAGAAACAAATTAAGGGGGAAAGAAGAGATGGATGGAAAGCAACAGGCATCTGTACATCTGTGGTGTAAAGGAATGATATAGCAATATATGCATACCACTGAGTCAACAGCATTGAAAACAGGGGATCTAAACTTCAACAAGGAATTTTTAAAATGTGTTTATCAAAATGGCATGCTGAGGACTGGAGTAGGTGGTAGAAGGGTGGTAGGGAAACTGGTAACACTGGTGGAGAAAGTTTACATTGATGGTAGCATGGTGATAGAACATAATGTTTCTAAAATCCAACTATTAATAAATGTAAATCATGGTGCTTAAAAAAATTTAAACTGAATTTGTTCTTTTATAAAACACCATATTTAGCTAAGAAATAGCTATTTAGTCAGATAACTATAGTCAGATAACAGAAATGATATTAGAAGTAAATCCTTCATTCATAAAACAAAGAAAATTGTTGAAAAACCATTTGTAGACTCAAGCATAATAGATTTCACTGAGAACTAATTTCTTTAAAAATATTAAAATGTTGCAGATAACTAATGTGATGGAGAGAAAGAGAGGTAGTATCTTCAAAAATGGAGTTTTCTTCCTTATCCACCCTGATCATGGTCCTGAGAATCTAAATTTACATATTGATCTATATTAAAATCAAATGTGCAAATGATGAAAATAGCCTAATTGTCTAAAATAGTACTTTAAGCCAGATTATATTGAAAGAAGTCTGTATCTTTTCATCTTATCATTAGCATTAAATAAGGTGGCTGTTGTTCTGTTGACATCAGTTATCATAGAAATCATATGAAAATACGAATAAATTGCTATGTCAGATTTTTATAAAGTTTTTTCATAAATGTGTCAATTTATTGATAAATCTTAATGAATCTGAATAGAACATATTGACATTTTATTGATGATTACTATAGGTGCATATGATATCACCTTGTGTTTGTTTCTTTACCCTTTAAAATAAGAATGTAGACTTGGGGAAATATAGTGTCTCCTATAACATGCATTTGAATATAAAACTTATCATTAATAGCATGCAGGTAATCTTTGGATGTTATTTATGTATGTATATTAAAAGGACTCACACATCTGTATTTAAAAACATTTATATGCAAACATGCTTGAATTTAAGTGCTATGGAAAATAATTATTTCTTGAGCATTGATTTAATTTGGTTTCAGTCAAGAAAGGTGTGAAGCTTAGATTGAAAACACCCTGAATACTTTTTTAGTTTACAGTTATATTTCCAGACTAAAATCAAATGTATATTTCCATCCTTGCACAAAATTATATAAATGTATATATTCCTATATATATACATATTATACACACTTTATACTGTGTGTATATATGTATACAATCAAGGATATATACAGTCAAGAAAAATAGATATATATATAATCAATGACACACACATACATATACATACATATATATATATATCCTTGACTGTAGGCTGAAAATATGAC
Source organism: Sorex fumeus (assembly GCF_029834395.1). Lineage (NCBI taxonomy): Eukaryota > Metazoa > Chordata > Mammalia > Eulipotyphla > Soricidae > Sorex > Sorex fumeus. The sequence goes on along the minus strand of NW_026606091.1, from coordinate 21,536,191 downwards.
TGTAGGCTGAAAAAATTTCATTCACTGCCAATCTAATTTTCACCCCCCTCCTGATTCAAGCTAAATTAAATCAATGCTCAAGAAATAACTTTGCTATACCACTTAAATTCAAGCGAGATTGCATATGAATGTTTTTAAAAGCAGAAATGTCTCTGCTTTTAAATTTCTCGGTTAATGTAGAAAACTAGGTCATTAAGAATGTGACAACTAGGTAAGCAAAAGCCCCTTCTATGCATTGCTTTCTTCAGTTAGGATTGCGATAGGGCTCACTCTTGAAAGAACATTTTCCTCTATATTAAGAAAAAAACTGCAAGGGTGACATTTTATAGCCGATTAACCCCAGGTGACTGCTTGCTAGGGTTTCCCCACAGGATGTAATCTGGGCTATGGTTACATACAAAGAATTTTAGAGCAAATCCATCCAAGCAGGGCTAGATGCTGTCAGCTGGTCCTCAGGATATTTTTGCTTTCACACTTAAATACTTTGGCCTTCTATAGCAATAATATTACCAACACCCTTGATTAAAAATGTATATTCCTTGGTGGTCAGGATTTTAGATCTTTTTTCTCCTTCTTTCCCTTAGGCACTGAGATCAACTTGAGAGACTCTCATTTCTCTTTCTAGTGATTTCAAAGAAATAAGACCAGAGGCATTATTTAAAAGAAAACAGTTAAAAGCATTTGACACATCCTTATCAGTTCTTTCTATGTTTGACCAGCTAGAACTTTTCCTCCATCCTTTATCTTCTTCCCCCAGAGCAAAGAGTCTTCCACTTCAGTATGCCCTATACCTTTCCAGAGTCAATATTATTATATAAGTATTTATACTACTTTGTTTGAGCTGCTTCTTTTACATTATATGCATTCACTTTTTAGTTTTGATTTAATTTCACAAGACAGTAATTGGAGAAATATTTTAGCAGTTTCCACATTTTTCATTGAAATAATGTTTTTTTTTAAAAAAAAAATCTGTGTTGGGCAATAAAGGTAGTGAAACAAGTAGGCATTTGCCTTGCACAAAAAACAACTGGAGATCCATCCTAACCCATCCCTGGGCACCACCTATGGTTCCCTGAGCCCCTTAACAAACTCAGAGGTAGGCATAAGTTCTGAGCACAGCCAGAGTATGAACCCCCAAACAAAAGAAAGGAAAAAGGAAGAAAATTTAGATAATATCCTTAAGATTCATAG